>NC_134376.1:13152000-13853000 GCF_035582795.1 Mycteria americana
GGGCGGGGTTCAGCCTGGTGGCGAGGTGGAACAGCCCTCGGAGCTCTGTGACACCTCCGCTGTGTCACAAGGCACCGCGCAGCCCCGGAAGGGTGGCAGAGGGCCCGGGGCTGCTCAGCGTGGCTGCGGATGCTGGACAGCCCGAGGGCGGCTCCTGAGCCCGGCGCAGGATGGAGTTTCTGGGGACCACGCAGCTAGCCAGTTACTGCGGCACAAAGAAGAGCTGCTTGTTCCCGGATCTAGCTCCCACCAGCACCACCAAGGACACCTATCAGTCCTACTACCTACCAGGCTACCGCTACCTCAGCTCTTGGAGGCCCAGTCTGCTTCACAAAGTGGTTTCGGCCCCTCCCAGATCTGACAAGCAATTTACTCCCCCTGGGCGGCCGCCCACTATTCTGCCTGCATCACGCTCTAGCCTGCATGCCCGCTACAGCACTCGTGACTGGCACCATGCGAACGTGGTTCAATTAAAAGGCTCCGAAACCTCCAGGTACCGTGCTGGTAGACTGAATGCCGATTCAATGAGACTGATGCAAGATAAGGACCAACTGACTTATCAGATGCAAGAAGACAGTAGAAGAAACCTGGGAGAGAGGATCTCTAACATTGATTTCTGGAGATCTGAGCTCATCTATGAGCTAGAGTGTCTGCTGAGAGAAACCCAAGCCTTGGAAACAGCAAAGAAGCGGCTTGAATGTGCTGCAGATGAAATGCAAGGACCACTGAAGGTAGGTTTGACATAGCTAGTTATTTCATGACTGTACTGCGGAATGGGTAAAGAAAATGGCTTTATCTCTGTTCAATATTAGTATGACTTTTACTGTTATCATCAAGACAGATCTTGGTGAAACATTACCTTCAGTAAGAAGGAAACGGGGATATTCTTATCTAGCTCCAAATTTTCTGCTATTGCTTGGTGAAAATATTTTCACTTAGGATGGCGTATCATTTGTGTTACATTTTGAAGTTCTCCAGAATCTTAAAGGCAAATTAATTGCAACAGAAAAAGCCACAGTAATATCAGAGTCAATGAATGATGCTAGTAAAAACTCAAAACATGCCAAAACTAGAGTCAAAGCTCTCTCATAAACATCTGGAGTATTGCTGATGGAAGCTATATCTATCAGAAATGTTTCTAGGCAAGTACAAATAGAAAACCAAAATTCAGTATTCAATAATGACTTTTTTAGTTGTCTGTATCTGTACTGATTCAGAGTGGCAGGCTGAGGATGCTTTCTATTCAGGGAACATTTTCTGCTGAAAGGTTTTGTGCCAGCTAATGCTGTTTCATATTAGTGTGGCTCTAAACAAGTGGATGAGGCATTAAGAGTAAAGTTAATCTGCTGAGGCAGGTTAACTGAATTCCCTATTCAATGACTGTAGTTATGCAGTTATTCTCTTGTATAGGTATGAAACTTCCAAACTTTGGCATTGGGTAAGGGCGGATGAGGGGAGCTGAGATAAAAGGATTTTGCTATGGATGAGTGTAGAACAACACAGATGTTTTAATCCACACAATTTACAACAAAGCGTGGGCATGCTGAGATGTAGGCCTTGCTGCACATCAATAAGCAGCTAATCAAATGGCGGCTATGGTGGCAGCTAATCCTTTAAAGTATTTATTAACAGGTAAGTAGGAATAAGCCACTAAGATGGATCAGTTGCGTGCAACGAAGCCACCTCCTATTCTGTTCCACCCTCAATAGATGGTCATTACTTGACATGTCGGCTCAGTGGCCCCTTCAGCAAGGTTCAAGGTCTCACTCCACAATGCAGTACTGAGCCTATTGCAAATGTTCCTTGGTTTGCTTGCAGATAGCGCTAGAATGCTTGTACCACCGTGAGAAGCGGAAGGGCATAGACTTAGTTCACGACGATGTGGAAAAGAACCTCATAAAGGTAAGATCAGACTTACTAGTTTATTTTTCAAACTGTGGAAATAACTAAAATCCAATTAAATATTTATGAGGGTAAAAACATTGCAATAATTTCTTCCTTTCATTCATTTGGAAGACTAAGGGAGGGGGAAAAGAGGAAGAAATTTGGTAAAACTGTATATATTGGGGATGGTTAATGTTCTATTCATCCTTCCTGGAGCAAAAGGAATAGGCTAGCATCCTTGTGAGGTCTTGTCCGGTTCTATCTGCCCTGGTCCTATAAAGCAAGGTAGAAACATTTCTCAAGAGTGTTTTCCCGGCCATGGTCTATAAAATCTCAGAAGTTCTTAGGGCTTACAATATAAAATGCTAGTTTACTGCCTTGCTATATATATAGTGTTACTGAACAAAGAAAATGAGATGGATAGTAGTGATTGCTAAATCTTTTAAATAAAAAAAAATAATCAAATAACATTTTGCTAACATATTTGAAAGAAGTTATATTGGATGTGTATGAGAATAAAAATACTAGGAAAGAACATTATGGGACAATGGTATTGCTTCAAGCACTTATCTGGATTAATAGATTACAGAAGGATGTGCAGACCAGCTGATTACCGAGATGCTTGTTCAGAGCCTACAGCCTACAACTTGGAATTTTAGGGTCTTAATGAAGAATCAAGGAGCTGATATATATTAGCTTAAGTATTTCAGCACTTAATTTAGCATGAGAATTCAGGGTAGGATAAAATCATAGAATCATGGAATGGTTTGGGTTGGAAGGGACCTTAAAGATCATCTAGTCCCAACCCCCCTGCCATGGCCAGGGACACCTTCCACTAGACCAGGTTGCTCAAAGCCCCATCCAACCTGGCCTTGAACACTTCCAGGGATGGGGCATCCACAGCTTCTCTGGGGAGCCTGTCCTGGTGCCTCACCACCCTCATAGTGAAGAATTTCTTCCTCATATCTAATCTAAATCTACCCTCTTTCACTTTAAAGCCATTACCCCTTGTCCTATCACTACATGCCCTTGTAAAAAGTCCTTCTCCAGCTTTCTTGTAGGCCCCCTTCCAGTATGGAGGCTGCAATGAGGTCTCCCCGGAGCCTTCTCTTCTCCAGGCTGAACAACCCCAACTCTCCCAGCCTGTCTTCATAGGAGAGGTGCTCCAGCCCTCTGATCATCTTTGTGGCCCTTCTCTGGACTCGCTCCAACAGGTCCATGTCCTTCTTATGTTGAGGGCCCCAGAGCTGAATGCAGTACTCCAGGTGGGGTCTCATGAGAGCAGAGTAGAGGGGGAGAATCACCTCCCTCAACTTGATGGTCATGCTTCTTTGGATGCAGCCCAGGATACGGTTGGCTTTCTGGGCTGCAAGCGTGCATTGCCGGGTCATGTTGAGCTTCTCATCAACCAACACTCCCAAGTCCTTCTCCTCAGGGCTGCTCTCAATCTATTCTCCGCCCAGCCTGTATTTGTGCTTGGGATTGCCCCGAGCCATGTGCAGGTTGTTGAACTTCATGAGGTTCACACAGGCCCATACTGCTAAATGTTCCACATGAACAGATTGTCCTGGTTTCGTCTGGGATAGAGTTAATTTTCTTCCTAGTAGCTGGTATAGTGCTGTGTTTTGGATTTAGGATGAGAATGATGTTGATAACACACTGGTGGTTTAGTTGTTGCTAAGTGGTGTTTACACTGGTCAAGGACTCTTCAGCTTCCCCTGCTCTGCCAGGCGCACAAGAAGCTGGGAGGGGGCACAGCCAGGAGAGCCGACCCCAACTGCCCAAAGGGCTATTCCATACCGTATGGCCTCATGCTCAGTATGGAAACTGGGGGGACTTGGTTGGGGGCCAGCGATAGCTGCTCGGGGACGGGCTGGGCATCAGTCAGTGGGTGGTGAGCGGTTGCATCACTTGTTTTTTTTCCCCTGGGTTTTGTTCCTCTCTCTCTCTCTCTCGTTTTTTTCCTTTTCATTATAATTTTTTTCCTTTTCTTTTTCCCAATTATTAAACTGTTCTTATCTCAACACTCGAGTTTTCTTTCTTTTGCTCTTCTGATTCTCTCCCCCATCCCACTGAGGGGGAGGGTGAATGAGTGGCTGTGTGGTGCTTGGTTACTGACGGAAGCTAAACCACGACACAGATGAAAAAAGTATTTTTCAAAATGAAACATAAAGGCTATTTGCCTGATCTCTCCAAGCACTGCTCTGACTATGGAGCAAGCTAGGTAGTGACAATAAAGGACAACAAAAGCTCATTTTGTAATAACAGGAAAGCCAGTTCTAAAGTTGCTGTCACTCTTACACATACTGTACAAGTACAGAGACAGAGCCTGTATTTTTAAATTCAGGGTGTCTTGACTTCCAAATAATTTAAAACACTTTATTCCCTGTTTCAAAACTGTACACACTTAGGTAAGAGGGTATGTTGGGCTAAAACTGAGTTTTTAAAAAGGAAAGAGGCTGGAACACCATAACATTGTTTGAGGGACCATAATTACTGTGTTTGCATAGTTGTCAATGTGATTGGTTTGAGTATTTTTTATTTATTTTAAGCTGAGTGGAACCTGGCTTTGAATTTCTTTGAGTAATATTTATAGTTTTGAAGAATAATACAATATACTTCCTTAGGGAGCCTTTTTCTTAAATCAGATGTATTTTTAACCTACTCCACTATTAGCAAAATATTTGTATTGCTCTAGAAAGATATAGAAGTAGTTAGAGAGGGTAGTTTAATGGATTAAGGTTCATGTTTCAAGTATCTTTATTATACTTAAGCCAAGCAAAATATGACTTTATGTTTATTAGAATGACTCCATCCAATAAAATCCACTTAACATGTTTGATATAATATAAAAAGCCATACAAAACCAAGTCAAAAGATACAACTTTGTAGCACTGAGGAAGAGAGGGACCAAAACACATCCTTTCTTGACCTGTATTGCATTTGAGATATGTGAGATGGTTGCAACATCTAGAATGCAGAATAAAAAGGGTAAATTCACTAAGACAAATGTAGTTTGATGAAAGCACTGACACTGTATATTTTCCGCTGTAGGAGGTTGATGTATTCAAGGACTGTCAAGAAATACTGACAAAACTTGCACAGAAAATCAGTCAACAGTTGGGGTAAGACTTTATACTGAATTCCTGTTTTAAAGATAGGAAAGCTGAATTCAGTGTTGGCTAGTATCGAATGACAGATTGAAAATAGCAAAAGCAAAATCAGAGACTTAGCCTGTTAGATGCTCATTGCCCTCCACTTCTAATTCTTACCAATGACAGAATATGTATGTTAAACTGCAGAATAGGAATGCTTACCACTTAAAGATGACTGTGACTCCATTTTTGAAGTAATGTTTAATCCGAAATCCTTCATTAGAATTAGGGACACCAAAATTATAGCTTAGTTGTGCCAATGTTGCTATGTGGCATATTGGAGTGAAGTTCAAAGGGAATTTTTTTTTTTTTTTTTTAATTACAAAACTAAATTAAAAATTATTATTGGCAAAAGAAACAGGTCTCTAAGCACATCATAAAGTATGAGATGAGTTATGGAATGGACTTAAATTATTTTTATGTATATTTATATATGCTTTGTTATGGAAGGCTTTGGAATTTATTTCTTTGAGAGTGCACAAATATCCTAGTAAATGCAAATTATATTTAAGTCTTATCATTTGATTAGGTAAAACTGTTCTGAATACAGTGTTCTGTTAACTACATAGAACTGATACAAATTTTAAGTCATGTTTATATGACGTGACATGATTCTCAAAAGAAACAGTTCGACTGCTCATAAGGAAGATAAAATTGTACAGTTCTTGATTAATACATTATAGGAGAAAAAGACATAAGTAGATTTTATAAATGATTGCTCTTATTAATGGCACTCAGGACTCACGAGTCAGGTTAGATGCATTTCTGCAGTTCATCCCACTACTGTAATGTATTTGGTATACGATCAGATAAAAGCCACGTTCGTACCCGGTGTCATGAACTCTGTCTAGCTCTTCAGGCTGGCATTTCTGGTTACCATTGACTCAGTTCTGTCACCACATCAGGCAGACCGATAGTAATGCCAATTGACAAGTACATCACGGAAACAGCAATATTTGCAAAAAAATGTCAATATGTCTACTGTCTCCTGATGCACTGGAAGGCAAGACTTTGATTCTTTCTTCATCTATATCACCCCCATTCTAGCCCAAGGTCTGCCAGGTCTTCCATCCTTTTGGAAAAGCCAAAGGAGATTAAATTACTCCAAAAATTCCTTGTGGGTAAGAAAGCAGAGGTGGAGCAACATATTTCCCTCCTCGTGATCAAGATGTGCAGAAATACTTAAACAGATTTTCCAGTGATGTACAATTTGAATTACGCTAAGTGAATCTGTCCCCCAAATCAGGAGAGATAAGAAACCACAACGCTGGTCTGCCCTTTTCTTTCTCACTTACAGCTTTGCTAACATGAAGGTTATTGCTGAAAAACCTCCTCCCTTTTACTCTGAGGCTTCATACCACACAACAACTACCTGTTGTTTTTGACCCTTGTGGTTGTCTGTCATTAAAATGACAACCATTATTAAATGCAGTGAGTTAAATGCAACTTTTTGAGGAATAATCGCTAGAGGCTAAAAGGGACGAATGGTACGGCAGCTCCCTCTAGCTAAATTACAGCACCAAGCATTTTCAAGGCACTGTAAATGCCAACTATAAAATGAAGCGTTGTAGGAAACTAATGAAAGCAATTTAGCTATTTAGCACAACAGCATTAAAGGTGGTTCAGATTAAGGTAATTCTTTCCCCTTCACAGCATCAACAGAGATGCACAGCATGCCCTGGAGCAGGATCTTTCTGACAAAAACTCAGCCCATTTTATTGATGAGAAGTGCTTTAACCTGAGGAACACATCAGACAGCATCAACTTTTATCATGGAGTGGAGAAAGCAGATGGGACGTGAGTATGAGCGGCTATTGTAGCCTTCTCTTTCCCTGCTCCCTGCTGTAAGTAAGAGCCTGATTACAGCACAAGTCCTAGCCTTATCTTTGAGAAGTGGTATAGAAAGAAGTGGCTTCTCTCTCTGTATGGCCCCGTCTTTCCTTGGTGTGAAACCCACCATCATCCTCAATTACTCCCTGCCTCCTAACAGCTGCCGTTGTTGGGGGCCAGGCAGAAGCTGGCGGTCTGCAGCACCGACGTGCAGTGAGCTGTGTTTTTCAGCAAGGATGATTGTTTACAACTGTGTTGCAGGTGACTCCTTGCTCTCAAACTCCTTTCTGCAGATGCCTCCCTTTGGTTTTGATTTATACTGTTCTGTGGCCTTCAGGTGTCAAAACCACATCCAATCAAATTAACATTCAGCTAAGGTGTGCAGTGAAGTGCAATGTGGTAAACAGCATGCAAGTGTACACCAAGGACTAGATATATTTTCTGTAAAAATAGCTTGGGTTATTTGGAAATTAGGCCATCAAGTTATAGAGAGATATGTATTAAACAGGATGATCAAAAAGATTTGGCACAGCTTTAGCATTACAGACTGAACTAAAATTACTGAACTAAAATGTCCCAATTGTATACAGTTTTAAAACTGTTTATTAGTAGCGGCCTCATCAAGACCTGCAGCCAATCCAAGAGCAATAGCAGAAGAAAAGCAGCTTGCAATAGAGGGCAGTGTTTTTGTGCTAATGACTTGTTAGTTCCCTTATCACTCTTTAACATAGCAATATTTGAATGGTGAATGTACTCCACAATATCAAATGATAATGACTCTGTCTTGTTGGAAGGAGAAAAAAAAAAATCACTATTATTTGTTTACTTGTGTTCTGCTTTTCATTAAAAGATCACCTCATTCGCTACTGAAATGAGGGCATATCCGAAGGAAACTTGGCAGGCATTCTGCTCTAGTAACACTACCTACTTTAGGATTATCAATGAATAAAATTATTCTTGTCAGCTCTGGTAAAAAGCAGATTCATGTGGATAAGTTTTACAGCCCTTTTCCTTTCTTACCAACAATTATCCAAAGAAATACCATTTTTCATTAACATTTTCCTGAAACCATTTGGCAGACAGACATACCTGCAGGACTCAGGAGCAGAGCAGGTGTTTTCTGCCTCAACAGAGCCAGCTGGATAAATTACAGTCTGAAAAAGTAATGTTAAAGAACAGATTAAGTACTAAGTATTTCAGATAGTCAAGATGGAAACCTACTTGGAAATTTAATTTTCTGATGAGAGTATGAATATAATCATCAGACCACAGAGGGGAAAAAAACCCCCAAACCAAACAACCTGCAGAAAGTACACTGAGATTGTCTGGATCAGTAGCTGTAAGTAATGTCTGCTCAGGTTTAGTACACCGATTTATGCACTTTACTATGGTATCATGTTGGTTACCTGAAGCTGCCTAAATAAATGTGTGGCACTAAGGAATTCCAAATCATTTAGGAAGACCAGTACTTCAGTTTGGAGCGAGAGGAATACCCTCTGAAAAACTGAAAAAAGGGCCCCTGCAAAAACAAGCACTGACAAAATTAACTTCTTCTTTTTGCATCCTTTAATATTTATTCTCAGTGTTCAATTAAAATCTAAAGTAAACATGAAACTCAATAATAGTGACCTGTCCCTGCAGAGTTTAATGTACAGGCATAATTCTTAGAAGGAAGTTTTGTGTGGAGAAGGAAGTCTACATGCAGGCAGAAGTTTGTCTCAGTGTTTCAGTTTGGCAAGTAAAATGTTCCTTTTCATAAAATACACTAAATATTTCTGGGTGAAGGGAGAAGTGACCTAGTAGGCTAAGCAGTGCATTAAAGAAGGTGGTGAATTTAACACCAAAGAGAGTAACTTATGCCGTACCAATTTTCAAGCTGGGGGCTCAGGCTGCAAGTTTAGAGCCCCACAGACTCCCAGTTTGGAAAGACCAGAGTCTGGGATTTATGTTCATAATTATGTTAATTATGATAATGAAGGCCATCTGTGAAGCTTGGACACAAAACCAAGTATCCCAAAGTTTGTTTACATACAGGACATTGCAGCAGGAACATTCATGGGTGGCATTTTTCAGTGCAGGAATCCTATATTCAGTCTCTCTCTGTATATTCACAGGCTTTTCCATAGCAGAATCATTTCTGCTTGTCTGATAGATATTACTAAATTTAACTGTAAGTTAAAGCAGAGGTGTTCATTTTAATACTTGGAGAAGTAAAAGTATGGAGATATTTATCCAAATGACACAGAAGGACAGTGTTGGGGCTGGGAGAAAATTCCAGTTCTCCTTACTCCCAGGTCAGTGCCTTATCCATTTTCCTGCTATCATTCCTTCTGATGATGAAGGCTACTAGGGTGTCAGAGTCACATGCTTTATTATATAGGTCATACGTATCTCATGAGGTGGGGCTGCTCTGGTAGCAGACCAGAGCTGTCTGAAGAGCTGTGTAACAATCCTTTCTCCTTTGGTTTCTTGTTCATTTTCCATAAACTAGGTTGGGCTCTCATGTTCTCTGGTGGTTGGTGACACACAACTCGTTTTCCCCAGGATAAATGTTTGGATTCACAAAAGTAGATGGTATTTGAATCTAATTTGATGGTGTGCAATGCACAGGAGATCATGCTAAATAATCTAATAATCCACTAAGGCCATAAGCACTCTGAACCTTGACGCACAGAAATGTGTCAGACTTCAGCTGAGATACAGCAGGTATGAACTCAGACCATCACCTAATCTGTTAAAGACAAGAAGAGGCTGTGTTGTGGACATTCATACCTGATCCTGAAAAACTATTTTTAAGCATCAATAAACAAAAAATATGCCAGAAAAGGTCATTCTTTATACAGCAAAACATAAACCTACCTACCTTGGAGTTGACACCAGGGCTACTAAGACCTCTAGTTAGCAGCTACAATATTCAAGCAAGCCATAGAAACTCTGTCAAAGCAACAGCTCTCCAAAACTTCACTCATTGTTGCCAAATTTTTGGTTTGTAGAGGAAAAAAGAAAAAAAAAGTGGGTATGAAACCCACAGAATCACTTGCTGTATGTGATTACACAGTTTGCACACTTCAATGGATGAATACTTAGTGTAACTCAATGTAATTATCACTGAAAGGAAAATAGCTCACCTAAGCTTTTATTTTTTTTATTTTCCCCTTATTTTAAATTTCTTACTAGTGTTTCAGTTCCTGTAACATGGGCTAAATTCAGTGAAGACAATATCAGGTGCTCTCAACATGCAAGGGCCAACTCTGTCAAGCTCCGAGAGGATGCAGAGGTTGGACTGGAGAGCACATCTGAGGAGATGTGGAATCATTTCATCAGTACCAACTTGGCCTTTAACAATCGTATTGCTGAAGTAGCTGATGCAAAGAACAAGCTCCAAGCACAACTGGCCAAGGTAAGATTCACTAAGAGCTGGCAGCTGCATATTATCTTAGCTGCACCTGAAAGGCATAGAAATCTTCTCCAGTGTTTACATCCTTCTTGAATAAGCACCTCCTCAAAAGATACACCTGTATTACCTGTCCTCAAATGGTGCATCTGAATCAGACCCGGCCTGAGAAGAGCTCACTTAAGGACAGGCAGGATGACAAGGTTTTACAAGGAACCATGCAACATCTGTCCATAATCACACACTGATGATTTTCTTTTGCAACTTACATATTTAAAGTGGGGAAAGATATCTTAGATGGTATGTTTTTCTATTTTACATTTATGGATGATATTCCCTGGCCCTTTCCCGATACAGAAATAGTATGTGAATTACTTTTTTTTTTTTTTAAACAGTGAACTAACTTTGGAAAGCGTGCAAATAAAAAGGCCCACAAACTCCAGCACATTTATCTGTTTTAGAGGCAGGAGAAGACTAAGTTTTTGCACTTTCATTTTGCAGCAGCAAGGGAAGAGCCCTAAATTAACTAAAATTTAATAGTATTTACGTACAGAATGTCATTAGTCTACTTTTGACACCTAAGTTCCAAGTTTTCCTCTCCCTTTTGATAAATACATTTCCACATCTTTCACCTGAGTTTTGGCCTGGTTGTGGTCAGAAACAGCCTGATATTTCGGAGTGGGCCAGACAGTGAACTTTTCAAACGTTTGTTCTGCCTTTGTCTTCATATTATACAAAGCAGAAATGGCACAGAAGGAGACAGACCTGTATTAATCTCTATCTGTACTGCCTTTTCAGTAAGTTTTCACTGAAATAAGTGATGCGTTAGAAGTGTATTAGTTGAATTTTCAAACATATATTCTGAAGTTAACAAGAGGTGCTGCCTTTGTACCGACAGATAAAATCTTGTTAGGCTAGCAAGGCTCACCGTGTTACTTTCATATGACTTGTCAGAGTTCAGTCAGGTCTTCCATTAAGACTCTTTCTCTTATAGAGGAGCCTCATGCTCGTTCATTTGTTTCAATGCACATTTGGAAACAATAGAGTTTTCCTGCCATTCTATTTGACTTAGGCAGTTTAAGATGTTTTCAGTTTATTTTTAGGGCCTCTTAGGAAAGTGCAAACTAACCAGCTAAATATGCGTGAAGTCACAGCACATAGATTAATGTTTTGGTTTTTTTCCCTGCTTATAAAGCATGAAAGATGTTGAATGTAGTTTTTTGTGTGTTTTAGATTGTATATGATCTAGCCAATTACAGCACTTTATCCCTGAATCCAGTGGCCATCCATCTAAGTTTCTCATGGATTTAAATCCATGAACATTTGCTTCACATTTTCCATTGACCTTTTCTAATGCTTTTAAGTGCCCCTTTTATAAAAGAACTTAAGCATAAGGTAGCACAGGGTGCACATACAGAATCACAAAGTGCATTGTGAGATATCAACATCTGAGCAGGGATACTATGACATAACTGCTGACAACTGGTATATAATGGAAAAACAAATATTTATGTCTCTATACTGTTACACCATTAAATAGCAATAATAAGCTATCTGGAGAAACTTGACTAATCATATTTGTATAAAGAATAATTAGTTTGTATGGTACACACAGATAAAAAAGTATCAAATAAGATTGCACTCTATGAACTAATGCTGCTGTTACTGCTGAGTTACGCGTTAGCACATATGTAGCAGAGATACTTTACTCATCACAAACTCCATAGTAGTGTACTTACATCAGAATAACAAAATGCTAGAGGAGAAGAAAACCACATATGCTGGTGAGGAGTAATTCGGGGTAGTCAGTGTTGTCAAAGGAAAGGAAAATACAATAGGTTTATTGAGCATAACCATTGCTGGTTAACATGTGCGTGAACTTATATGGTAGAAGTCCTGTTAATTCTCTTGCTCATGACCATACCTCAAAAGGACAAGAGGAAGGAGAAGGCAAGTGAGAACAGAAGTGAGGAGTGAATGCT
The DNA here is from genome assembly GCF_035582795.1 of Mycteria americana. Taxonomy (NCBI): domain Eukaryota; kingdom Metazoa; phylum Chordata; class Aves; order Ciconiiformes; family Ciconiidae; genus Mycteria; species Mycteria americana. The sequence continues at coordinate 13,164,246 of NC_134376.1, forward strand.
CATTTAACAGTTATCTGTAGGTAAACATAACAGAGTACCCTTTCTTCTTTCTCCAGGCTTGCAGGATAGTCTGCAATAATTGGAGAAAAAAAATATTGCTAGGATATGCTTTAATAAGACAGCCAATGGCCGTCTCTTAAATTCTACCACACTTCTCTTCTTCCATGGGGATGTGATTATAGTCAAATGCAGCTACTACAGTTCCTGTTCCCTTCACATCTCATAGCAATTAGGGTGCCACAATTTTGGTTTTTGTGTTAAAAAAACCCCAAAAACCAGTCAATCTTTCAAAGGCTGTTTTTGCACTGACTTCTCAAGCACTGAATGCCACTCTCAGATACATCCTTCTCTCTTCAAATTATTTCCCTAGCTCCATAAAATGAGAGGAAAATGAGCATAGAAAAGATTTGCTATCTTGGAACCAGGAAAAGCTATTAATTTAATGAGGTCTGGAGCCCATTTTGTAATGAAAAATACTTTTCCGATTTGTGAAACAGCAAAATCTCTTCCAGACAAAAAAAACCCAACAAACCAACGACCTACAGGGAACTTCCTGCAACCATTTGTTTCTAAAATCAGTACCCTGACAAAAGAAAGAATCAAAAAATACATAAAAGAGTAAATAGCGTGAATATTGTCATGAACTAAAAATGATCCTATGTTGAAATGGCGCATTTTATTCTGTTTATATCACTTGCACATAAAAGATTGACTGGTTAAAATTACAAACCAAATGCCTAATGCCTCAGCTCATGGTCCACTGCATGCTCTTTAGAAACATAGAGCACCAGGTGGAACAGTTTGTCTTGCATTGTAGATTTCATCTATTGGCCCTGGAAAAAATTAGTTTTCCTTTGGAACTAAGCTTCTTCTAAAAACTCATCCAACTAGACTTAAACTCTGGAATCAGTGCACTGTACTAGTGTCTGTCATTGATACTGTGGTGGTGATTATGCTGCATGCTATGGTTAGCATTTGTCATATACGTACTTAAAACGTTTCTCCTGGCCTGAATTTTCTTCATATTTAGTTTATATTGCCTATATGTATAATGGCTTTGTGGCCACACGTTTACAGTCCTGACTTTCTGTGCAAAAATGTCATTGCTTCAAACTTAGGGAAACCCTTTAGGGAAACCCACTACCAAAAGGAATGTGGGCATTGCTCTGGTAATGATCTGTTGGAACATTCTTGCATTGCTGTAATCAAATGGTAAAGGGCCTTTCTCTTCCTGCCTTTCTTTCCCTTGCTTGATGACAGTATTATATCACACGTGAGATTGTGTGAGCAGAGTGCTATTCATTTATCATTTGAAAAACAATAAACAGGATTAAAAATACAGGAATGAAGAAGGTTTAGTTAGTTCTGAATTCACCCAGGCAAGGTAGGGAATTCCACGTGCAGTTTGCTATGCCAGTTACTTCTAAAGAGCTAGGATTTTTCCCTTAGTAGGCATTTGTGCACATTGCATCATAGACTTCCTTTCCTGGGTGCTGTTGTCTGCAGCAGCCCTTCACAGGACTGCTGTTCCGGAAAAGGTTGCTGGGTTGATACTCTAGTTCAACAGTAGTTGGTAACAGTTATGTTTTTGAAGGCTCTGTATGAACAATCTACAGCAGTTCTTTCAGCATTTCCTTCTCCTCCTAAGTACCACCAAATTTGTATTTCTCCTATAAACAAAATGTAAAGAAAAACAGTGATCCATTATTATTCTGTTTAGTTTTATTCTAGGATATTGTCTTCCTTGATGTCTAGACAAGCATATTCTATATACCAAAAGATACACAGAATGTATTTATGCGATGACACAGAATGTATTTATGTGATGAAGGGATCCTGGTTTTACTTCCATCAAGCATTATGCCAGGAGTTTTGCCAAGACCTTCTCCATCAATGACATAACGTCTCCATTTCAGGTTACAAACTGTACAAGTCTCAGAGTAATAACTGCACAGCAGTCCATCTGTTTTTATAAGCATTTTGTTTGCTTCTAATACTGCTGGTGAACTTGTACCTCAGTTTCTAACATGTTCCTGCACCATTTACCTTGAGTTACTGAAATACAATTGAATAATAGACTCTAAGAATTTTCCTGTTGTAACCGATTGAGGTTCTGTCATAAAATTTAACCTAGGTTCACACTACAGAGTGTTCACACGTCATATTTAGAAGCACATGAACAAAATACAGTCTTCAGAAAAAGACTTCAGCTAGTTTGCCTTAACTATACACATTTGCCAATCCAGGTAAGCCAAGAGATGCACCTAAGAACTTTTCCTGGTAGGCATTTAAGAAACAGGTTTTTTGCTCCTTAAATAACTTTCTCAAACTCCAACATTCAAGCTTCTTGGCATACAGCCTTTGCCTCTTTTTCATGTCTAAAACAGTCCAAACAAGACCAAGTGCCTTCAATTTAGTCATCAACCAACACACATGATGAAAACATTCATACACGATCGTTTTATAATATATATTCACCTGTCCCATTAAATTTTTTACTATAAACTTACAACAATTTGCATTTCATTAGAGGGATGGTTTAGCAACTTACAGATGTCTTGGGGCAGATCAGATGTGTTTTTACCCTTTATTCTACTTGGAGTTTGGTCTGAATCCCAATACTGAATAGGCTCCAAATTCAGATCAAGTAATGAAGTCAGCACAAGGGAAGGCTCCAAAGAGCTTCCCACTTGCTGTGGTTGTCAGTGATTCCCACTTGCTTTTCTGCATTCTCAGTCCAGCTGCTGTCTGCTCTCACTGTTACTTCATTGATGTATTCAGGAAATTGTCCAAGTTCTCTTCACTTCAGATTTTCATTGTCTGCTATTTGGCTTTTCCTCCCTGCCACTTCTTTAGGGGAAGCTGGCTGGTGAGGCTGACAAACCCCAAGTCTATCAGAAGTCTGGGAAGTGATTTGCATAGGGGAACAGTAAAAAAAAGGATTAAATTGCTTTTGTATAATTTTGAACAGGAAACTATCAAATGCAAAAAGGAAATGCTGTCCTTAAAAACCTGTTTTATATGTGTCCCTGTCCAGTTCACTGTAGAGCTTCTATGTAAAAGTATTCCCTGCCCACTTTACCTTGATTGTCTTCTAGAGGACTAAGACAATTTGCCATCTTTACAGTGGCAATCAAACTGAGTATGTGGGAGCAAGGGTGTGGTATGAAGCATTTCCTACTGCAGCTGCAAAGCCCAAAGTCATCACAGCTTCGAGAATGATTAAAGGACTGGAAAGAAAGCAATTGATAGAATAAGTTCCTCAACTTTCTCTTTAGCAGGCTGAAAAGGGTGATGTTAGTGTAGCACTAGATGACACTGCTTTATTTAGCTTATCGAAACAACAGTTGGGGTAGGGGCAGAGAACTTGCTAAATCCACAAGTATCTATACAGGAAAAAAAAAGAATCATAATAGAAGACTTGCTTGAGCAGACAAAAACAAAAGAAGAATCAGTGGCCAGACAAAAGCCAGACAAATCTAGATGGAAAACATAAGCACTTATTTTTCAGAGCAAAGGAATTCATCACTGCAACAGCTTACCACAGATAGATGGCTTCATTAGCACCAGGAACTCAAAATCAAGATCACTGTTCTCCCTGAAAGCTCTGCTCTCTTCACAGGCACTGGCTTACAAAGAGGAATTTCTACAGGAGAGACTAGTGACCTGCAGGCAGTGCAGACTTAGTGCATAACTAAGAGTTCTTTCTGACCCTAAGATTGAAAATGTCCCATTTCCATTTCTGTCCCAACTGCACAAGTCTATGATTAATTTACGTTACTTGATTCTGGGATTAATCTTGGTCATAACAATGCGAGGTTCATCCAGAATTTGGATAGCAGAACCCTGGAAATATGAGGTGCTGGAAGCAGAAGCCCAGAAGCCCTAGCTAGGTATTTGGCAAGGGTTAGACTACAAACGAAAGAAGGTATTACAGCTCCACTGTGTTTCATCATCACTGGGCTCACAGAGCATGTGGTCATTTGGGAATGCAAATATTCTGCAAGAGTCTAATCACAGCGTATGACTCTGGTCAGGCTCAGAGCTGCTCTATGACCAGATTTTTATGCTGGCGAACAGAAAATATAGTGTACGCAATTCAATATAGAAGAGTGGTATGTTGTCTTCAGCATGCCTCGAGAAACACTCAGTTTATGCCAAGAGACGTTACAGTAAATATATTTTACTTCTGGTGTAAAATTACACAAATCTTTAGGAAAAGAAGAAAACCTTTAATCATGGTGCCAGCCCCTCATTAATATATTTGCATCTCTTTTCCATAAAGTTAATATTGACATAGTTACCTTGGCTTCAGTCGCCTGGAAATAACCGACAGGGCAGGATGTTTACGTACATTAGCTCTGGGAATCAGTCAGACCAAACAGCAAGTGACATATTTACATAGTCCAGTATTTATACCATACCTAAGTAGCAGATTACCTCTGCCAGCTCCAACACCTGTACTGTGCTCAGAAGTGTTTCTATGCCCAGAGGCAGAGTGCCCAGCACCACCCTTCCTGCAAGCCTTGCTATTCCACTACCTGGGAGCACAGGGATCAGAAAGATGCTAGAAAAACAGGTACATGTTTAGTAAAACCGTGAAAAAATAACCACCCACTCCAATAAACAAGTAGCCATAATTCTGAGTATTTCCACTCAGTCACTTCAGTTCTGGTTTGGTGTGGTGGTGGTGGTTCGTTTGGGTTTTTGTCCGTTCCTCCCCCCACCAGGGTGTGAAAATATATGGTAGAATCAATATATGATGGAAATTAACTCACTTTCCTTTTTGTCTGGCATATTTTTACTCTATACCTGAAGACCTTACAGAATTTTGTTTTAGTAAGTTACTCCACCTCTTAAATAAGTTACCCTCTCAGAGTGTCCATCCTTCACACATTATTTTTATTAAATTTATTTATAAATTTAAGGAAAAAAAACTTTCTTGTCTTAGCAACTATTGAGTATGTTTATATGGTGGCTAGAAGGAAATACTGAATACATTTTATATTTACACAACTTTCTTCTAATTCAAGGGAAGAACCTACTTAATTTTATAACTACCATAAAATATAGAACAAAAGCCAGGAAAACCTCAGTGGCAATAAAACCAGAAACTGCCTGTCAGTCTCTGAAATAATTTTCAAACTTCTTATCTGAGAAATTCTGAAAGGAGCCTTCCTAATGCTGTTGAAAAGGACACAGCCTGCTCCTCTGAACAGGAACACAAAGAAATACTGAAATACGATGGGAGGTGCCCATGCAAGAATCACGCAGGAGAGGTGCAGCAGTGTTGTGAGCTGCAGGAAGGAGTATGTGTATAGCAGAGGGAGTACTTTCCCTGTGGCACTTGCCCCACAAAGGCTTTCATCTCAGACCCCAATGTATCCTCACATAACTGTTTTAATATATTTTTGTTGATCGCTTTTTTCCCTTCCTCTTTTTATGCCTTAAAATCTCAGTTATTTACAGTTTTTCATGCCTGTTCATGGTGGCTAGGTATACAGTTAATCTTATTTAATACTGAAACCTGTTTGAGAATAAAGTTTTCAGACTATTAACGAACAGTGACTCAGAAGCAGTTGGGAAGGTGTGTGCTGGTTGGTGTAGGCAGCTCAAACTTGCCTGGAAAAACCTGTTTGAAGGAGATAGTTATTTAAGCTAGGAATAAACTTTTGCCTACAAACCAAGAAAAATCACAGATGGAAGCTAAGGCACTCACTTGAAGGCAAAACCAGATCTCTCTCTCTTAAAATTGTTGCTTAATCTCATGAAATCGTAAGGACTTGCATAGACTACCTCAAAGTGCAAACTACGGGCAAGTGGAGAAACCACGTAGGAGAAGCCTGGCTTCTCAGCGTGCCATGCAGCAATGCTGCACTTCATGGACTAGCCTAGGGGGAATATGAAATGAGGAAGGCTACAGTTACCATAAGCAAGCGACAGCCATTGCACATCAGGATGTATTCAGGTTGTCATGAATCCAAGTGTCGTTATTTGCAAAATAACAGAAATCTCTTCTCACACTGAGGGACACAGAGCTGCTAAGTAAAGGCAGCCTGGGCTGAATGGATGTCAGACTTTGCTAGCATTGATATAGAACGTGATTTCTTTCTGCCACAACATTTACGTTTGAGAAACTGAGGTGGTGGCTACTATTACTGCTCCCTCCCCTACAACCCATCTGCATTGAGGCAATTCGTATAACCTTGGCAAAGGAAACGGGATTTAGTTCAAGGCAGCAGTGCTCATATATATTTATAAAACTGTTCCTTATTCTCAGAAAGGGCGGTCTTGCAGGAAACAGAGATGGACATATGTAGTAGCTTGTTTAGAAAAGAAGCATTTTCAGGCTTCAAAGGCTCACGAGACAAATGCATTGCATTGACTCTATAGTCAGAGCAAATTTAGCTTACCATGACTAGATTGAAATTTCATTAATAACTAGAAAGAATCTCATTCCTGACAAGAATCAATATGACAGAGCAGTTGCATGAGCCATAGCAGTTTCTCACTAGTACCATCACTTTCTAGAGACATCTCTTTAATATATACCCTTCTCTCAGATGAGATAACTTGAGACAAAACAGAGCATGCACAAGGCCCAAACTGCCTGTTTTATTGTTATTTTGACCAGGTTTAGCAAAAATATGTTAATAACATAGCACTTAATTTTGTTCTCCTAAATGATGATGCACTCTAAAATTGCTAGTCCTGCAGCATCTGAAAGCATGATACAGCGTACAATAGAGGACAAATACAACAGAACTCTAAGGCTTATTCTTGTTCTTTGATAGTTAAACATGTAGCAAGGAGATATACAAAGAGTTAAGCGTTTCCTTGTGTATAGCTGTTGCTTCCTGTTATTTTGGAAATATTTTAGAAAACCCAGGCCAAGTTAAATGATCCCATGTTTTTTCCCCCTTTAATAAAGTTGTTTTAAAATAAACATTTTCCCCAGCTGAAGTGCCTCTACGCCAATGCACGGAGCACGGGCAACAAGCAGGAGGAGTTGGAAGCCATTGTACATCAGGAAAACTATGATATGGTTGCCATCACGGAAACGTGGTGGGATGACTCGCATAACTGGAGTGCGGCGATGGATGGCTATAAACTCTTCAGGAGGGATAGGCGAGGCAGGAGAGGTGGTGGGGTAGCCCAGAGTGTCTGGATAGTTTAGAGCTTAATGATGGTGACGATAGGGTGGAGTGTCTACGGGTAAGAATCAGGGGGAAGGCCAACGAGGCAGATATTGTGGTGGGAGTCTGTTACAGACCACCCAACCAGGATGAGGAGACAGATGAACTATTCTATAAGCAGCTGGGAGAAGCCTCACGATCGCTAGCCCTTGTTCTTGTGGGGGACTTCAACCTGCCGGATGTCTGCTGGAAATACAATACAGCAGAGGAAACAGTCTAGGAGGTTCCTGGAGCGTGTGGCAGATAACTTCCTGACACAGCGGGTGAGGGAGCCAACGAGGGAAGGTGCCCCGCTGGACCTCTTGTTCAGCAACAGAGAAGGACTTGTGAGCCATGTGATGGTTGGAGGCTGTCTTGGGCAGAGCGATCACAAAATGATAGAGGTTTTGATACGTGGAGAAGCGAGGAGGGGGGTCAGCAGAACTGCCACCTTGGCCTTCTGGAGGGCAGACTTTGGCCTGTTTAGGAGACTGGTCAAGAGAGTCCCCTGGGAGGCAGCCCTAATGGGCAAAGGGGTCCAGGGAGGCTGGACATTCTTTAAGGAGGAAGTCCTAAAGGCACAAGAGCGGGCTGTCCCCAGGTGCAGAAAGACGAGCCGGCGGGGAAGAAGACTGGCCTGGCTGAACATAGAGCTTTAGCTAGAACTCAGGAAAAAGAGGAGAGTCTACGACCTCTGGAAGAAGGGGCGGGCAACTCAGGAGGACTGCAAAGGTGTAGCGAGGCTGTGCAGGGAGAAAATTAGAAGGGCCAAAGCCAAGCTAGAGCTCCATCTGGCTACCTCCATAAAAGACAACAAAAAATACTTCTTCAAATACATGAGCAGCAAAAGGAGAGGTAAGGAGAATCTCCAGCCCCGAGTAGATGGAGGAGGGAACACAGTGACCAAGGATGAGGAAAAGGCTGAGGTACTTAATGCCTTCTTTGCCTCAGCCTTTAATAGCAGGGCCAATTGTTCCCTGGGTACCCAGCCCCTGGAATTAGAAGACAGGGACGGGGACCAGAATGGAGCCCCCATAATCCAGGGGGAAATGGTGAGTGACCTGCTGCACCACTTAGACACTCACAAGTCTATGGGGCTTGATGAGATCCACCCGAGAGTACTGAAGGAACTGGCAGAAGTGCTCACCAAGCCCCTTTCCATCATTTACCAGCAGTCCTGGCTAACTGGGGAGGTCCCAGTTGACTGGAGATTAGCAAATGTGACACCCATCTTCAAGAAGGGCCGGAAGGAGGACACGGGGAGCTACAGGCCTGTCAGCCTGACCTCAGTGCCGGGGAAGCTGATGGAGCAGATCATCCTGAGTGCCATCACACAGCATGTAGAAGATAACCAAGGGATCAAGCCCAGCCAGCATGGGTTCAGGAAAGGCAGGTCCTGCTTGACCAACCTGATCTCCTTCTATGACAAGGTGACCTGCCTAGTGGATGAGGGGAAGGCTGTGGATGTTGTCTATCTAGACTTCACTAAAGCCTTTGACACTGTCTCCCACAGCATTCTCCTGGAGAAACTGGCTGCTCATGGCTTGGACGGGTGTACTCTTCGCTGGGTAAAGAACTGGCTGGATGGCCGGGCCCAAAGAGTGGTGGTGAATGGAGTTTACTCCAGTTGGCGGCCGGTCACAAGCGGTGTTCCCCAGGGCTCTGTGTTGGGGCCAGTTCTGTTTAATATCTTTATCAATGATCTGGATGAAGGGATCGAGTGCACCCTCAGTCAGTTGTGTGGGAGTGTTGATCTGCTGGAGGGTAGGAAGGCTCTGCAGAGGGACCTGGACAGGCTGGATCAATGGGCTGGGGCCAATTGTGTGAGGTTCAACAAGGCTAAGTGTCGGGTCCTGCACTTGGGCCACAGCAACCCCATGCAACGCTACAGGCTTGGGGAAGAGTGGCTGGAAAGCTGCCCGGTGTAAAAGGACCTGGGAGTGTTGGTTGACAGCTGCCTGAATATGAGCCAGCAGTGTGCCCAGGTGGCCAAGAAGGCCAATAGCATCCTGGCTTGTATCAGAAATAGTGTGGCCAGCAGGACTAGGGCAGTGATTGTGCCCCTGTACTCGGCCCTGGTGAGGCCACACCGCGAATACTGTGTTCGGTTTTGGGCCCCCCACTACAACAGAGACATTGAGGGGCTGGAGCGTGTCCAGAGAAGGGCAACGAAGCTGGTGAAGGGTCTGGAGCACAAGTCTGATGGGGAGCGGCTGAGGGAGCTGGGGTTGTTCAGCCTGGAGAAAAGGAGGCTGAGGGGAGACCTTATCGCTCTCTACAACTACCTGAAAGGAGGTTGTAGAGAGGTGGGGGTCGGTCTCTTCTCCCAGGTAACAAGTGATAGGACAAGAGGAAATGGCCTCAAGTTGCGCCAGGGGAGGTTTAGACTGGATGTTAGGAAATTTTACTTCACTGAAAGGGTTGTCAAGCATTGGAACAGACTGCCCAGGGAAGTGGTTGAGTCACCATCCCTGGAGGTATTTAAAAGACGTTTGGATGAGGTGCTTAGGGACATGGTGTAGTGGGTGGACGGTTTACGGTTGGACTCGATGATCTTAAAGGTCTTTTCCAACCCATACAATTCTGTAATTCTATTCTGTGATCTTGTACATTTTTAGTACCAGTGGAAAAGTTAAATAGAAACTGATAGCATATAAATGTGAAACTGATTAGATTATTTTCAGAGATTAAGTAAAAAAGCATACTGGAATTCAGTCAAAGGAAGACTTTTGTAAGATTGTAAATTGTTACACCGACCAAATGAAAGGCCCAGGGTCCCTGGGTCCTCTGTTTCAATCTACGTTGAATAGACCAGTCTCTGTAAGGACACAGATTAAATGTCCAGATGTGTATTTAAAGCCTTTGTTGTTTTAAAAGTATAGTATTTATATGCTGATAGCTTTGTCTTTTCTGTGAAACTGTCATGTTTAAGACAGTTATAAAGAAAATGTTGGGGATTTTATAGGTATCCTTTGGCATGCGTAGAACTGACAGTATGTTTTAGCTTTCAGATGTGTTGACTGTATTTATGCCAGCCCTATATTTATGCCAGCCCTATTCCCATTGTTATAAAGCTTTATAAATAAAAGCTTGCAATATTCCCAAATCTGGACCAATCTCTCCACTCCTGACATGCTTGATGAATTGTGCAATGCATCAGTTTGAAGATATTTTCCCTGGACACAAACTAAACCGCTGCTTCTCTTAACTATGAAACTGTCATCCCATATGACTATACACAACATGCACAAAAGTTACTGCTCAGAATGATTCTAACTCTGCTTCAACACAGTTAAACCAACTGAATGCATTACCTGCTGATGTCACATTTTGTTGAGTATGTTTTTTTTCTTTTAAATGTATTTTTCTTTTTTTTCTTAAAAGATTCCTGGACTATTCCCCACCACCATCTGATTAAAAACAAAACAAAACTTGATAAGTCATAAAACAGTGACCTGCTATTAAGCTTCAAAACAAACAAACAAACCCTGGAAACAAGAGCAAGGGACATGGTAATCTCTATCAAGAATTTGTCTGCAACATGACAGTAAAAACTGTCAGGTCCAAACTCATTTCAGATTTGAGAGATGGGTTATACTTGTAATCCAAAGATTGCAAGATATCATAGTTTTACTTTGAAATAATGTGGTCATATACCCTAAAATGAATTGTGAAATCAGTCACAATTACACCATTTATTCAATTAAGTATGATAACCTCAACAAATGTAACTTTTACAAAATAATTTGGATGAAAAATGGAAACATGGATGAAAAAAGTTTAAAAAACTGAGAGGCATAATATTAATTATAAAGAAATTTACAGAATGAGGAGGCACAAGAATGTTCCTCCCACCATGTTACCAGGCTGCTACTTTTTGCATTTGGATACTAAACACTGAGCAAACCTTGGAAACTACAAAGAAACAAGGATAGCTGTCAGACTGTAGCATTTTAAAAATGCTTCTGTTGTACATAAGACTACCCTGATTACATGATGAAATGTGTATGACTTCACTGGCTCTTTCTCTTGGTCTTACTATATCCAGCCTGTAAAAATCGCGGCCTCGGTAAAGCGAGAGAACAGTGGGAGTGCAGTTTTCTACAAGCTCTCAAGAATGCTGCAGCACAAAACTTTACTCATGTCCTGGAAGGGAAAGTTTCCGGATGGGCAGCTGCCTGAGCCAATGCCTCACCATGCTGTCTTAGCAACACGCTGCTCAGCGTTTGTTGTTTTTGCTTCCTGCCTTTGGAGGTCATCCAGAAACGACGTAGACTGGTACAACACTATCTGGTGATCCTCCCCACCAATCCGTTTATGTGTAGTAAATTATCTAAATCATTTTATCCAATGTATGGCCAGAATGAGTAATTGAAAGCTGTTTGTACAAAGTTTCTGCAATGCGTTGGAGGTAGTTCCCCTGAGGCCGTTTTTCTTTGTATGTCTTAAATGACAGTGCTTTAAAAAAAAAAAAAAAAAAAAGAGAAAAAATTTGAGAACACACAGTGAACCTAAACCACATCCACTTACATGCAGCCAAGCAGCGCTTAAAGATGGATGCATAGTTTCACGTTTGAATTTTGAGTTCACAGGCAGGTTTAAACAATATTTTTCTTTAGCGAATGAATGAGGGGTTTGCTCAGTAGCAATAATCAATTGCCTTGCAGACAGTAATCTGCAGCAATAATCTGCAGCAATTGCAGCAATAATCAGTAGTGCTTGCAGACTACTCCTACCTTTATGAGTAGGACACCAGAGCACCTCGTGAAGTCGTGTGGCACGAGAGCGTAGTTACTGCACGTTGTGCCGACACAAAGTGTTATAAGGATTGGACATAAAACTGACTGTTCAGTGACTTTTAGATGAAAGCTCTCTTTTCATGACTAATGAACTACTGGATTCTCAATAAAGAGAAACATTTTCTACTTAGATTTCAGAACTTGCCCTTTTCGAACATTAACATTGTGTGAATTTGTGGGCTGTGCAAGCTCTAAATACTTTCAGTCACTTCTAGACACAAGACTACTATTGTCCTATGTCAGTTATATGGCATTATTTAAGGGGGAAGTGCATACATGACTTAGTATTCTAAAAAGCTAAAAAGAGCGGACAATACGGTCTCCTGCTTCCATGTCACTAAGGGAACACCTATGTGTTTGCTATGTGTACAGCAGGCAATAAGTGCTGTAAAGGGACAGAAACAAACCTCAGGTTTGATGATTACCAACGTTCGTGCACTTGAAACATTACCACTGAGTTTGAAATACATGGGTTTGTGGTCTGGCGGTTGTACTTGCACCGTGGCCACATATGAATGCATCAGAAGAGGATTTGAGAAAAGTGTGGGTTCAGAAAACCACTCTTCTAAAGTTCTCTCTGCTAACTGAGCTTAATGAAAATGGCCTTTCCAAGAGACTGAGGACAGTTTATACATGGGCAATCTACTCAGCGTTGTCTGTACTAGAATCAGCTTGCTCCTTCTGCATCTTAACAAAACATCTGATATGTAATTTATTTTTTCACGCAAGCCAAATGAAAGAGTAAAGGGCATCCAACCATCACAGAAGCATTGTCACATACTACTGGAATGCCCACGATTTGCTATAAGCAATCCTTATATACTAAGGATTTGTGGCAGAGGAGTGGCACTATTGTCTGAAATACTGAAGACTACCAAATTTCTTCCCTGGTCCTCTTATAAATACGCGTAAGGCTTCCAGAGTCTGCTGCAGTATGTTTCTGTGCACATGCTGCAACCCCTTGATGGCCTTCTGCCTTCCTTCTGCATATGGAATAAACATGAGATACCTATACTGCTTTCAAAGAAAAAGAGGGCAGGAAAAAAATTTCTTGCAGAAAATATTAATTTCATCCTCTTCTCTAACCTGATTAGAACAATTAGCACTAATTAAGTGTAAGAGAGCTTGTAACCTAACTCCACTCACTGAATAAATCAAATTGTTTTGATTCATATTATCACAGGACAGAAACTATCAGCACAGTGACTACATGACACGCTTACCATAACACAAGTGCATTTGTGAACTGCAGCATTGCTCTGGGGAGCTGGTTTCAGTCATGGTTCATTTCTACCGAAGTGCTCTGGGCTGCTTTAATTGTGCTGTTTCATTGATAGATTTGCTCCACAAAGGTGAATCACCATTTCCACCTGCTGCCCAAGACAGAAAGTGTTATTACCAGTAAAGCTCAAAGTCTGAACCACAAAGGGCCTACCCAGAATCTGAACTGAGAGTGCAAGTCCTCTGTTCCACCATAAATAGAAAACAAATAGCCCACTCAATCCTTTCTGAATTGAAACATAACTTTGCCTATTTCTTACTGGGCTGAGATACGTGCTGCTTTGTTTCATTGTTTTTACTTTGGATTACACTTTTTATTAAAAAGAAATAAATCTGTTTACAACTCACTCCAAATTGGAAGAATCTTACTTAATCTCAGAATTAATGCAAGAGGCCAACATCCTCCCAATACCCCACTGCAGGTAACAGAACTACACCCCAGTGAATTTGGCTCACTTGCACGCAGTAAGGCGTAGCATGGGAAACACCGCTGTAGTGACAGAAGCTATAACATAAACACAGGAAAGGAGGACCCTGCTAAGCAGCGGGTGACCTCTAAAAGCACTGCATAGTCTTTGCCTCCCAGCCTTGGTATGTCCCCACAGGCTGATGTTTTTGGTTAGCAATGAAGGTGAACAGTGGGAGCAAAGGATAGGACTGACAAGCTTGTAAAACTCTCCCTGACATATGTCCACTTAATCACCAGCAGCCTACCTAGGAGCTGGACCTCACCTTTGTCATGTACACGTGAACACACGCTGGATTCTGTTAGGGAGGTTATAAATAGCAAAAGTTCTGACAACAGCACAACTACTGAAGTTCTGCTTCTGAGCAGCAGAGGACCTAAATCCTTGGTGTTTTCAGGGAAAAGGAAGGATGTGGGCTTGATACATAATGAAGACATTTAACTTCATTAAGTCTCTCTCCCTTGGTTATTATCTATAGAAATAAGTATGTGTAACCGGTAAAATTGTAGACAAGATGTAAAGGGATGTATTTAACAATGCACTCTTATCATAAGTAGTTCCTGTGCAAAAAAAATAGCTACCAAAGCGCACTGGATTACCTGCATAAATATTCCCTGTAAAACAGCTAGCTTACAGTGGCTATCTAATTAAGAAGGAGCCACTGCAGAATAAAATTACAGGGAGAAATTTACTACCGTTAGCTTAACTTTCTTGCATACTGTGCTCCCTTCATAATAAGCCAGATTTTTTCCCTGCAGTCTATAAGCAATTACAGCTTTTTGGGTGAAGATGCTTTCAAGCTAGCTGTGAGAACCACCCTTGGACCCAAAGGGCTCAGTACAGCGTGGAGACCTAGCTTCAAATCAGTACAGTCACACTCATACGCTGCTGCTTCAGGGTCCAAGATGATTATGGGAAGATTGCATTGCTGTAAGGGTTGAACTGGTTTGGACAGTGCTAGCCAGAGGATCTTTCACATTGCCCTACTATACAACATCAACAAGCCCTTAAGGATTTGGACAGGGGAGCAGGTTCCTGGCATCCTTAAGTCTTTGGGGTTTGTCTATAAATAACCTTTCAGCAGCAGGAACCAATTGAATTTTCAAACCACACACATCATTAGCAAACCTGGTACAGCTTAGTGTGTAGGCAAGATCTAAATAGCAGCATAATTTAAATCACATTATGCCATTTTTAGTGGTTGTTGAAATTCAAGTTGCATTGATTTCAGTAGACTGACTGAGAAACTACATTAGTTCAATTTGTTCTCTTCCATTTTAAAGCTGTCTATAGGAAAAGCTTGAATAGTTTCACCACATTGGCTGTAATAAATCCTGATAAATGAAAGTAACATAATAATCAATTGGCTGGGAAATGTTACCTGAATATAAACATTTTCTCCCTTCTTTCTTTTTTAAGACTGAGCAAAGCTTTTCTCTTGCAATTTCTCTCATTTTTTTCATACAGATTAAAGCATATAAGATTCTCAGGGATAATATGATTATACGATAACATGCACTGCAACTAAAAACTATGCTATACTAATTCCATGGGCCTCTACTCTTTGGTGATTTTTCACTGCATATCTTCTCCATTTACAGAAAAAAGGCTTTTAAAGGAAGTTGGTCTTCCCTCCAGTGGGGGGACTCCACAGCTCCCAGTGGAGTTCTCAAAACTTTGAGAATTTAGTTTCAGTATGAAAATATGACTTGTGTTCATATGTTCTTGCAGCAGATGTCCCCAAAACACTTGGAGTATGAAACAATTTCAGAGGGGACATATTTGATTACTTTTGAATTTTTATGAGGTAAAAAGAAATAAGAATTGAATGAAGGTTTAAATGAAAATGGCAGTTTATTGGAATTTTACCTTTGCAAAATGTTCATAGATCAAGCAGCAGATTTTATTTAGGAAAAAAATTAGATAATGAAGCAAAATAGAAGTAAGTCCCTGCAGAGCCATAAACACTGCCTCTATGAAAATTGCTTTATCAAACACACAGTTGGAATTTCCCCATCACAATAATTCAGTGCTTCTCTTCTGCTTGTAATAAATTTGTATTCCATTTTGTCTACAAATTTCTTAATTTTATAATAGGAAAGAGATGGTGCATTTCTTAGTAAAGTTGTTCACCTGTTTTCCAGGAACAACTTAATTAAATGCCTTCATTTGATGTATGATTGTACGGGTCCCCTCCTTCTAGCTCTCCTATCAGCTTTTATTACCACATGTCCTTTTAAAGAAATGGCAAGGTAAAGCCAACATATTATACAAATACATCTGATTGATGTGAGTTTATAGGAATCTCCTCCCCTAAATTAAGCAAAATGACATGCCAGAACGGAAGCAGTTCCAATAGGAATGTTTAAAAGCAGGGGTGAATTCTGATTTTGTATGCATGTGAGGCTCACAAAAATGTTCTGCTTCGTTCAGATACTTCAAGAAATCTTCCAGACAGAAGATACAATTATGTTACTGGAGACATCCATAAAGGCAAAGGAGTACCCACTGAAAGTGGCTCAGACCCGCCTGGAGGGAAGAACTAAACGACCCAATATAGAACTTTGCCGTGATGCACCTCAGTTTCAGTAAGTAAAGGCCAGACTACTACGTCCCTTCCTTCATCAGCCACTCAAGAATGGGAAATTTAATGATGGAGTGAATCAGTTTGAGGAGATTAGAATTGCATTCTTTACGTTGCAATACAAATTCTGGAAGAAAGTAGTAAAATCCAAGTAGCTATGTTGAAATAATGGGCCAAAACATCTAATGTTCAATGTGTGTGGTTGCCTCTAGAGTCCCTCTCCCAGGATAGTTAAGAGCTCAGTTGTTTGTTAGTAGCTGATATCTTTTGGGATTCAGTCTCATGTCTGAGTTTGGACTTAGGAATTGATTTTAATTCCATTCTGTATGAAACACAAGATTTCACTTTAGGCAGTACCTAATTTTAGAAACATGTTATTCCACACGAAATTCTGTCTTGTGATGCAAAAAAAACCTATCTAACAGTCAAGCTCCTTAGAAAGTTAATTGCAAATAACAATGAGGCAGCATCTCTTACTGCCTCAACTAATTTTCAACTACATAGTGCCTCTGGTATCATCTTTGTACAGGTTAGCTCATTTGGCACACATTTTGGTTACATAGCTGTGGGGGCTTCCCAGCACACATTGCATCAGCTTGGTGATCCCTGTGCTGCTGTACAGTGTGTATTGTTTCTGGATGTACAAGAAGGTGTCCGAGATACTAGCCTTCTTTCCCTAATGACTGAAGAAGGGTCTTCTGAATTTTAATCCCATTTATCTCCCTACGATCCAGTTGGAACACAGTGTTCCAGAACAACCTTATTGAGTATATCCTATTTAAAATACTGTCTTCAGAACATTTGGGGGAGGGGCACAGTCCTCAAGAAATACTACACCAGGGTTCCTCCTATAGCTGGAGTGAATGTCACAGTAAGAGAATTTTGCATGTTTTTATGAAAAGTAGAAAACTATTCCCTTTTTATATTTGTGTCTAGCAAAAACCCACTGTATACAACAGCTTCACATACAATAAGATTAATGAAGTACATAATGCTTAAACTGAGTATTTATATTATTTTTCCTAAACAGTGTTTTATCAGCTCAAAAAGCTTGTATTCAAACAAGGAAGGGGCAATAAATCATAGTTTATTGTACTGGCATCTTTTAACTTTTTCTAACTCCTTAAACCATAAATTGTACAATGCAATATATCTTTTTTCAGCCTCATACCTCCTTACACAACTCCAGTCTTATACTCACTCTGAGTCTTGTTTTCTCCCTACTTCCCCCCTGAATATCTCTTCCACAAAAATGTCTGCAGCATTATGATCGATACCAGTCTGGTCAGCAGGATTGCATGTATCCAAGATATAAAACTTGTTTGATTTAGGATGTGCTGAAGCAGTGTGTCACATTATCCCTTCTTTCCACAATTGCCAGTGATGCTGTTGATGTTCTGAAGGGTCCCGTCTAAAAAAATTTGGAAGCTTCATTTGAAGTCACTGGAACATCAGAATGCCTTTGAATATTTTCTTCAGTTAGAGTGAAAGGACATTAATGTGGCATACTTAAAACCAAAAAAGTACATAGGGGTTCTGAATCAAACTCCTACTAGCTTATAGGTTATATAAGAGCTTCACAAGCTGTTGCACAGCTATTCGGAAGTATTTTAGGCTTAACATACATGCAAGTTCTCTGTCATTCTAATACAATTTCTAAGATGTTAACCAAAATGTTTATACAAGTACACTGTTTACTAGATGTAGTTATATTGGCAGATAATTAACATTCCCTGTTCTCCTTCCTCCAATACATATGAATTTTGCTCTACCACAGCTCCCTAATCCAGATGAGGTTATTTTGGATGCTTTACCTGATCCAAATCATTGAATGTTAGGTTCATCATAACTACAGTTAGAAATAGAAATTCTGACAGGATATTTGAAATTTGGACACTTTTTTCTATCACAGTTTTTGGCTGAGCTCACTTCTCAAATAAAATGTATTTTCTTAGAGACAAAATCCTATCGGAGAAAGTAAAACCATTTGCTAATTCACTTTTTAAGGATTTTTTTGCTTTTAACTAATTTGTTAAGTGTATTTCTCTCACGTGGTTTAAAGCAAGAAGGAATTCAGCCCAATAGCTCAACTGTAATAGGGAAAGAAAATATCAAGTGAACCACTTCTTTGTAACATGTAAATGTTATCCGAGTTTGCTGTTTATTTAAAAGGAAGTGCTGATGTTGGCACTTGTTCTCTGTGTGTGCTGCCAACTTTATAGTTGAAGGGATTAGACAGAAAACAAATTAATAAAGTCTAGTTTTTCTGTGCTGAAACAACTGGGACTAACCCAAAACAAGGTCAAGTGGGTTCTGGAAAAATCAATCTTTCTTATAACGTATAGTGCACTGAGCAGTTAATAGAACATGAGACAAAACACCAAGTTGACAGTATTAAAGAGTTTTTCAGCTCAGTGACTGTACAAGAAGATTTGCCACATCTCCATTGGTAAGCCACTAGAAGAAATGTGGCTAATATCAGCTCACAGAAAAATCTTGATTTCAGAGCTCCACATTCAGTGGTTAGTCTGGCAAGTGATTCTTGTACCGATTAACAGGCTTCTGTGCCAAATCTAGACTGTTTAGCACATCCTGCTACACAAGTTGAAGCTATCATGAACTACACTAACACTCTCCAGTAACATCCATCCCAAATGTATTCTACAGGACCATACGTAAGTGCTCAACACAGCCATGCTAGGCCTAGAGAGGCTACACAAATGAGAGGCTGCAAGTGAAGAAGATAGCAGATAGAAAGATATATCAAAGTGGAGTGGCTTAATCTGCTGTTGAAGGTCAACACAAGCAAGAAATCCTCACTTACAGATGCTACGCAAGCTAGTTTGGCAAATAGGTTTCATACTGATTCAGTCCAAGACAGCTGCTCAAATCCTGCCTGAAAGCATGACCCATCCACTGACAAAAAGGGAATGTGGTGAGGGACTGCTAAAGTTACATGAGCAACCTGTCCCCTTCTCTTTTCAGGCTTGTCACTGAAGTTTACACTATAGATGACACCTTACAGACCTTAAAGCAACGTCTGCAAGAAGCCCATGATACTCTTCAGATGCTGATCCTCAACAAGTCAAAGCTGGAACATGAAATTTCTGTGAAGACAAACTCCTTCTTCATTGACAAGAAGTGCATGGACATGCGCAAAGTCTTCCCCAGCACCCCACGGCTCATTGGCTACACTTGAATAGTAACCTTTGATACCTTAGTGCACGACGTAAAAGTTGCAAAGGTTGCAAATACTTCCTGAATTATTATTCTGTTTTCTCAAATAATGAAGTCCTATAGAAATAAACTAATGAAAATTAATATCATGCCTTTTTCCTTTGAGCAGCTTCGTATTCTGAGCTGTAGCTGCTACTAAGTCAAATAGAATTAGTAGACTTATTCTAACAGAATCAGACCACGCTAAAATAACCAGACAAATATCGCAAGACATGCGAGTTACTAGCTAAAGAACACATTAGACTGAAACGCCACACTTCTCAACAGAATTAGTACAATACAGGATTTAACTGTTCAGGATAACGTGCCATGTGTGTTTCAGTCCTTGTCTAGAAAATTCCTGTTTAAATGCTTACTCCATCCTTACACTCTCTTCTTGTCTAGCAATGTTAGGTTTGGTGTTTGGAATTAGAGGAGGTTGAGCAAACTTGATTCACAGAAGCTGAAGGGCAATTGCAGTGCAACCACTTCAGTTACACACGTTGCCTGTATTCACTGAGAGGGAATCTTTCCATCTCTACCTCTTTTTTCTAATTCGATTTTTCATACAATTAAGTATGAAGAAAATTTGTGTATTTATATGAACTGTTTGTGACTGATGTGATATTTGCCTAAGTCTGAAAGGTCTTAACTGTTTAGAAATATATACTATCTCTCATTAGATCTCAAAGGACTTCGTGAGCAAAGACAGTACCATTGCTCTATTGTGACTAATGAAAAAGTCAAGACAAAGTGGGAATGGAACCAACATACAGGAACATGATGTGCTTACAGTGCACTGAAACTGTCCTCAGTCTGTAAGTCAAGATTGCTCAGCTTTCTAGTTGTCAGTGGTGGAGAGGAGAAGGATAGAATGGGCTTTGAGATCTGACTTTTCTGGATGACAGTTGAAACATTAACAGTGCAGTAATCCTAGTAAAAGGATTTGAGGAAGAACTAGTTTTAACTAATGGTAAAGCAGTCTGACTGTTTTGGACAAAATGGTGTAATAATGTTTTGCTGTTATTTGTGTTTCTTTCCTGGATTTACTCACACTCATTTACAGAGTAACCAAAAAACTACAATTCTAGTAACTGACTGTTTCCTGCTACCTGAAGGTCCTCTCTATGGGGTAGCTCTAGGAACATACAAACACATTTTACGCTGGACCAAAGCCAAATCCGAAACAATGCTAGATTTGAAAGTCTCCCGAATAAACTGGCTCTGTTCCTCATCCTTTGTTTTGTGTGGGTGGTGGCTTAATCTAGCTACCAATAAAAGTAACATTGCTTGCTGAGGCACACCGAGCTGAGCAGTGCTGATACTTCCTTGTGAGTTAACCTCAGTTTTCACTGAGCATGGTTGTGGCTGAGCCATTTGACACTCAGTTTCTCTCCTTCAGTTAAAAAAAGTAGCATCTCCTGGCTATTGTGTCAAACCATTTACATAGCAATACGTTTCCAAAGATTTAAAATCGTGGGAGACCATTTTGGAACACATTGGGAAGTGACATCCAGGCCTCCTTCTGATACTCATTAAACCCATCTCACATTGACCACACTGCATCTTGATTTTCTGAACGAGGCTAATGCCGTAGTCACGTTGCACATGACTACGGACAGGGCAGGTGGCTCCATCCAGCAAGCTGATGCCAAATAGTGGCTTTTTGGGAGGAATTTCTCTGAATATAGGGAAAGTTCCAGAAATAATTTGTTTTTATATTGCAATATATGACTGCAGAGCAGTTCAAGGGGTCCTGGTGATGTGCCACTGGAGGCAGGAGGAACTCTGTCACTGAACACTTCACTGGTAATCTCGTTTTAATTAATAGTCATACCTTGCTGTTTCTTACTTGGAAACACTTCACAACAACCATCTATCACAGAACCTCCCTTGGGACATGACTTTAGGTGGGGGGAGCAAGGAATCTCACTGTTTTGTTTCCAGCAGGGAAGACTGTTACCACCGGTAACGTTTTCCTCCTTCTCTATGCCTTCATATGGAGGTAAGGGAGATTTTATCACTTGCTTCTGTTACTACCAAACCCTAGACTAAAGCACTTGATTTGCATTTCATATACTATTTTTACAGTGTATGAAGAATAATATTTGTGTTGAGCTGTTAAATATTGACAATAGTCCCACCCTATTTATCAAATACCAACAGCTGACCAAGCAAAGGAGTAAGAATTATTTGGGAATTTGGATCTTCTTCAAGCCCTTAAATACATTTCTAGAAGTTGGAGGCTTTCCCAGTTCACACAGCTACTCTAACAGCTAGAAATAGTTTATCCCCTCCTTATGCCAAGAACTCAATTAAGAAACATATAGCAGAAGGAAGGCACTTCTAAGAGAGCTGAATTATTGTAACAATTCTTGACAGAAGAAGAAAAAATGAAAAAAAAAAAATCTTTGTCTGAAAACAATCAACATCAGTGAAAAGAGCCTGAATCAAAGCCCTGAATTTGAAAATTTGGGGGCTTTAGGATGGAGGTGGTGGGGCTGAACAATAGTTCTGAACATCACAAATTCCAGCTCCTTCCTGACTGTGCCTTTGTTCAGCAATGTTCTCTCCAAGACCTTGGCTCTGCTTTTGGGTGGAGTACTCACTTGGTACATTGTCAGTGCAAACAACACTGAACTTGTTTGAACAGTGTGAACTCCTACTAAGAGTGACTGCCTAAAACCATGGATCTATGACAGTTAGTAGTGTTAAGAGCATCATTTTGCATGATAACAGTAATTCCCTGAGATTCAGCTACCACCAGCAAGAATAAATTTTTACTGAGTAATGCAAAATAACAATGCTGTACAAAAATAATCTTCTTCTATAACTATAACTGACTAGAAGATACAAAGTATATTATCCTAGTGGAAAAAAATTCAGTGAAGAAAGTGCTCTTGTCTTTCATTAGTGGTATCCATGCATGCAGCACATTTCAGTGTGCTGATAGTGTACATCCTCTTTTCAAAAGTAAACAGTTTTCTTTAGGCTATTGAAATGGAGGAGACTTCCATGGACTTAGGCTATAAACCTGTATAAATCCAGAAAGGCTAAAAATAAGTCACTATTTGCTGCTTCAAAGACAAGGTAGATGGATAATGCAGAAAACCTGGACTGTAGTCTTGTTCTGCCACTGAGTTACTGCGTAAATGAATTTACACTCAGCCTCCAGAATGCACTTAATCCCAGTTGTGATGGGAATACATCAAAGGAAACACATTTCTGACAGTCATACTCACCCAGATAAACCTGAGAATCTCTTAAAAAAACCCCAACAGAATATAAACATTCTTTCAGTTTTTTTCCTTAGATCTCTCTCCTTATGAACTAGATCATTAATTATTGTACTCACATGCAGCCACAGACATCAAGAAGCCAGATCTACTGTATTTCCATGTATAAAACCAGAAATCTAATGAGCAGTTTCATAATACTTGAAAGATAAGATCTATTTTATAGCGAATAGACTAATGCAGAAAAGACCAAAACCTGTCCCAGCCTGTTTCAAACAATGAGATAATTTTAGTTCCAGACAAGCTATTTCCTAACATTATCTAAACTATAGCTCATAAAAGTTTATGGACTCAACCTCCAAACAGAGTAAGAAAACAATGGATCTAAGTATCTTCACTAACGATAATTCCAGTTCAGTGCCACAAGGTTACTGATTATAGTGAAGGTAGCTTATTTTAGCTAAATCTACTAGTAGTTTGTTCCTCCTTTTTTTTTTTTATTTAAAAATCACAGCAAGGAAGCAAAATTTGTCATGTACAGATTAAATGCCTTGCCACACAGAATTTACAGGTGGTGATCCCAGTCAATATACGTGACAGTGCTCATATGACAAGTCTTTTCAGTATAGCTGCTCACCTGGGTAAGGCCTGGCATGTGCTTTCAGCACAGGATATTAAGGTATGAATAACAGGAGACAAGGAATGTTAACTATGGAGACAAAAGAGTGCTGAGTTTGGGCATTTGCATTTAAATACCATTGCAGTTTGGTAATACAGTTGCACAATTGCACTTCTTCATAATATTACTGTATTTTAATTTTATTAAGGGCAACAGCATGGGAGGCACCTCTCAACACCTGCTCCCCCCCCCCCCCCACCTTCCTAGTGGTGCATTTTGGCATTTCCATTTTTACCAAAAGTCAAGGAACATTCAGCTCTATTTATTTATAGCACATGCAGGTCCACTAATGCAATAAGAAATCCAAAATCATATTAAGAATATATGCCAACAGTTTGGTAGGTAACTACTGTCTTGGGCAAGGTTATGCACTGACTTAGACTTCTGCAACATTCAATCTGAAGATATGAAGTTGGAGTCAAACCTTCAGGTCCTCAACTCTGCAGCTGCTTCAGAAACACTGATTTCACAGAATCACAGAACAGTTGACATTGGAAGGGGCCCCTGGAGGTCATCTAGTCCAGCCATCCTCCTGCTCAGAGGGGAGTCAACCAGAGCACATTGCTCAGTGCCATGTCCAGTCAGGTTTTGACTATTACTAAGGATGGAGACTCTACAACCCCTCCTGAGCAGCCTGTTCCAGTGTTTGATAACCCTCACAGTAAAAATTTTTTTTCTCACATTTAAGTAGAATTTCCTGTATTTTTCACCTGATCCTCCTCTACCAAGCGTAAGTCTTCCTTGCTCCAGACTTTCCTACTGGTCTCAAGGACCTGGGATTTCTGAGAACGTATCTTACCAGTAAAGACCAAGGGTGAATAAGGCATTGAGTATCTCAGCCTTTTCCATATTGCTGTCACTGAGTCCCCTGCCCCATTCACCCAGTGGGCCCACATTTTCCCTAGTCTTCCTTTTGTTGCTGATACACTTGGAGATGCCCTTCTTGTAGCTCTTCACATCCCTTGCGAGATTTTGGCTTTCCTGACCAACCCCTCATCCTTGGACACTGTCTGCATACACGTCCTGGGTGACCTGACACTGCTTCCACCTCTTGTGTGCATTTTTTTTCATGCCTGAGCTTTGTCAGCATCTCTTTGTTTATCTGTGCAGGCCTCCTGCCACCTTTGGACCATTAAAATGGGCAGGAAATAAACCATTCTCAAGCTCAGATGAGGTAATCCTTGAAAAATCACTAAGATCTCAATTACCTCTTCTCTCCAGGACCATATCCCATGAGATCCCTGAATAGGCCAAAGTCTGCTCTCCTGAAGCCCAGAGTTGTAATCCAACTATTGGTCTTGTGTCCTTTCAGAGCCTGATCTTCAGAATTATGTTCCTTGAAAGAAGGAAATAAAATCTACAAGCTGCATAACTCATGTGAAACCTCCGAAATTAAACATAAAGAGAAGTTAACTCTCTCCTGATGGTAGTGCTACAGAAGAAACCTAGACATTATTTAAGTCTGTCCCTTAAATACTAATTCTCTCCTTTTCCCCATGAGAATGGAGGTGGGTATCATTAAGGTAGAAGAACTTGAGGAACCCTCCCCTTTCACACTCTCCTTTTCAGATCGGGTTTTTTTTAATTGGTCAAGCAGTGTGACTGGAGCTTGTTCTTCTGCATGCTTCTCCATGCTCTTCTTCAGAGCATATACTGTATCTTCTTTGAGACAGATCCAGCAATTCAGCATAACTGACCTCCAAGCTTGTTTTGGTCAATACAACAGATCTACAGACCAAAAAAAGGATTTTCTGGGATTCCCCCCCCCCCCCCCCCCGAAATTACAGGCATGAATTTAAAGCATTATGACCATGCATTTCCCTAATACAACACAACTCCTGGTAGCTTTTGGAAATAATGGCAAAGTGCATGCATCTAAACTATGTTCAGCAGAGATGAGATTTCAAATTTCTGTCTCCTTGAATCCCGGTAAGAGAATTTTCTGTGAGATGGTTGAGTTTTTAACCCACAAGCAGCTATGATACGTGCTTGTCACTACACACAATGGTTTTGGCTCATTTTCTTTCCTCATTGTGAGAGAAAACATACAGGGTGACACATTCTATAGAAGAGGTTAATGAGAACAGGAGCATTGCAACATAGTAGAAGCAGATATACCAGTGACAACCAGAAGCAAAAGCAGATGGCTCTGGACCTGGATTCCAACACCAAAGCAGTAGTTTACAAGCTACCACAGTCGCTATGGTGTCAGGCTATGGTGGTAGCTTATTTCTGCATTTCTTCCCCCCAAATTCTTTTTTAAAGAGGAAAACCCATCCCAAATAGATTACAGGCTTCTTTTTTTAAACCCAGGCATTAAATTCTTACACTAAAGGCACAACCAATTCCAACAATGAAAAATAAATAACCAATAACAAATAAATAATGCTTTACTGTGCAATAAAGAATTTACATTTATAGAGGATGTAAAACAGCAAATCTTTCTTCCAATACAAATTGCTTTGAAGTGTTAAAGAATGGTAGAAACTTCAGTATTGCTGAATTATGATCCCACATCACGTAAGAACATGCTTGCTCTCCTCAAGTCATAAAATAACCACTGGCTCCTTATTACGTGCATTACCAGTTCAGATCTGTTCTCTGGCCTCAGGCCTGCTGAAAAACCACACTATAAAACAAACCTTCTATTGAAACTTAGTCAGGAGAATAAAATACAGGTCAGACTGGTCTAAATATTATTTAGCAAAGGAAAGACCCTCCTAACTATTTAGACTTTATAGGGCTAGTTATTTTTCAACTGAAATCCATAAATATTTATCCAGTCTTCCTACGATGTCCTTTGATCTCTTACATTTTTATTTTTAAAAACATAGATAACATTCCTGTATCCATATTAGACAAATAAGTAGAGGAGGCAACACAGTGGTTTGAACTTTTGTTTGGATTTTCTCTCAGTATTTATAAACACCAAAGCAGTCCTTCATTGGTTGCCAATGCAAAGAAATTAAAGCTTATACAAAATATCCATGCTGATCTGGTGTATTTAATATAAGGCAGACCTGTGCTATACAAATCAGACTCCCAATCAGTTGTTTGTGGTTTGTTTTTCTTCTTTAAAGGCATTTACTGTTGTATGACTATCACCAAAGCCTCCAATATTGAAGGGAAATTTTAAAGTGGAAAAAATGGAAAGGAAATATGTCTAAACAAACAAAGCAGAGGTTGTCTTCTAGTGGGAAATTTCTTAATGTTGTTAAACAAACATTCATAAGAAAATTCAGCACAAGAAAACCAGGCTTTAAACAAACAAAAGACAGTGGTGAAAATAATCTCCAGGTCAGAGGGCAACCAGCAAAGGGTGGTCAGGAAGGTGGTGGGACAAGGAGTGTCAGTGGGTGCCCTCCTCTCCTGAATCTAAAAGCTCACCACAGTTATTTCACAACCAAGCGGAGCTGGCACGGCAAGAGCAGGGAGCTACAGTGACACCGAACCGCACTTCACAGCTACTGTCACAAGAGCCGTCCCGCACGCTGCAGGTGGCCTAGATCACAGGCATCCTGCAACAACCCCTGCAAAATGCTCCTTGTGGTCTACGCATTCTGGTTTGGTCCTTTGCTTTAGCATGCAAGAAGGAAAAGCATTTATTGAAGAGGCAGCTTGGTATAGCAGGGCTCAGGCTAAACATCTAGGCACTTCGTATGCTATGGTGTAGTTAGGCACTGTAGGAGGAAGAGCAACATTGTTTTAAAAGCTCAGCTGCAGAAACAAAAACAGTCATGTTATTACAAAAATGCAACAAAGAGGAGTGTATTCATCCCCTCATATCACATCTGTGCCCTGCAGGCAGTGTTCCGACAGAAGTCTGTGAAACTTGTACTCGCAGCTATCTCAGACAGCTCCACCTATAACTGTCTCAGCTCTGGCTCTCCCAGCGCCTGACATGATGCCAGAAATGTGTACGTGATCCCCTAATGTTCCTACGCAGTACTAGCTGTGTTTAACTAGCAAGCATTTACAAACACGCCATACGGGAAAACAAGGTAAACATGAAAATGGACTCAGGAGTTTTATTTGCATCTATTGTGTTCATTTGCGTACACTGCAGAGAAGCACAGGGATCTAAACATGCTGACACTCCTGAATCTCTCAGGGAAGAACTATGCTGCTGCTCAGTCCTGAGAGCTCTAATCCAGCCCTGTGTCCAGGCACTTCTGCACTGCAGATGCTGCTGTGACTTTAGCCCATGGACTGAGCTGATTAAGTGTTAACCAAGGATTTTGTACATGTTTTACAGCCAACACTCAGCTCCATGCTACTATGGTTACTGCATTACTTCCATCAGTTGCAGTACTGCCAGACGCTTTTGTTGCAGCCTGTCTGTCCTGACAGCCACTCTCTCCTCCAGCATCAGCTTTTTCTAGACCTCAAACATCCTAACCCATAACTGGCACTAGTAGTCCTGCTGTTTTCCACCGGCCTCAGATTCCTTCTTCTTAATCCCACTCCTTTGAGGAACAGAAAGGGCCAGCTGCAGAGCTCAGCCAGACATCCTTTATTAAGGGAGCACGAGAGGCAGCAACCACAAGGCTAGTCTATCGATGGCTGGAGAACAGCTGGTTGGCCAAACCCAGCAGGTGGAATTCAAACTGAACTACCCACAAGCATCATTTGTGTTTCACATTTTACTAGATCACAGCATATGTTGGCTAATTGGCTAAAAAACATATTTGCATACACATCATTTTCTTGGCATGGGCTTTTTGCTGCTTTTGAACCTTGCCTGTCTTATGAGCAATCTACACATATTGTTAAGCTGAGCTACAGGTCCCTCGTTTTCAGTTGCCTGCCAACGTTAACGTTGTGCAGCATCACACAGCACTATGCAGAGTACTTCAGGGATCTGCAGTGGCTGACAGTTCCCCCATTGGTTATCACAAAGTTTTTACAATTCAGCTGGGCCAAGGTCTACTGTAGAAGAATTTTGCAAAGGTACAAGAAGTGGCTGGTGAAGAGACACCGGAAAAACCTCATTTGGAAGAACACAGCAATTTTTGCTTCACTACTGCTGATGGCTCCAAGCAGGAACAGTGGTATTACCAGTGTCTGGAGACATGCGCTCATAACTTTTGCATAATGCATCAGATCTGCACAGACTTCAACAAGAAACCTCTCTTCATCCTCCTGTAACAGAGTACATATTTGTGTGAACCATGATAGTACTTAAAGGGACAACTTTTGTTATCAGGAAACCAGCTGTCTTGGTTAGCTTCTTCAGATACCACGACAACTGCTTTAGTATTGGCAGATGAACAGCTGTAACTGTGGTGGAGACTTGTTATGAGTGTTGTTTACCTCTAAATTGTCAGCACCAGCAATGTACCTGAAACAAACACCCACCTCTCAGGGAATGGCTTTTCAAACAAGAATGGAATTAGCGATGACTGCTACACATCCTGCCTCTGACCCTTTGAAGAAAGGAACAAGAAACTGCTTTCTCTGCAGGGTTCGGGGGTGGGGGGGGCACGCTCTTGCTGTGCACACTGTCTTGTTAGAGTCTCACAGAGCTGTGCCTGCACAGTGAGGAGCCACTGAGAAAGCTCAGTTATGCATGTAGCCATTGCAGAACTGGGGTTGTGCTCTTGCTGGTTCAGTCTAGTTTGAACAGGCTGCCGAAACTGCAGTTGCTTGTTCTAACCTGCCTCCAGCAAGCTCTAGTCTGTGCCACTGCTGCTCCCTATCCATGCACCCTACCCACCCTGCCCCCCTCCTTGGGAGCTACAACACACAAGCACTTCTCTTCCTGCTGTTTCTCCTTTCTGCTTGCCCAGGCTCCGTGTCCCCACTTCACCTCTCTCATATATGGGAAAGCACAACCCTTGCCAGGCCTCTCCCTCCTGCCATCCGATACACAAAAGAAGCAGCACCACCATGCCTCCATTTCATGCAGGAAAATACATATCAAATAGACTCGGGGAAAAAGCTGTTAGATGCCAGTGTCACAAATGCTGTTTGCACAGTGCAGCCTCCTAAGTATCTGCGAAGACATACATACTCCTATGAAGAGGGTAAGTCGCAAAAAGCGATTAGCTTCCCAGCTGAATTTAACTAAAAAGTGCCACTCCAAGCTACATGGGCTCAGGGGTGCTATGGAAATTAAGTGCCATATAACCCATGTTCAAAACAGAGGGAGTTTTATGACTAACTACTGATGGATGCCCTGTACCACACATCACAAAATATTTCTCCCTCTTCCAGAACCTTAAAGCTGAGCTTATTCCTTAAGTCTACTGGAAAAAAGGAAGGTTAATCTGCACAGTTACTTAGTGCAGAATTAGTTTGTGCATTGGATTGAGCACAAATGGATTGATTTACCCAATAAAAATATCAGTTTGTATATTCCTCCTCCTGTTTGTTAGTCTGAGCGGAGAGAGTACAGGTTTACAGCTAGATGGAGGAATGCCTTTTAAAAAGGTACTCCAAATACTTCATTAAAGATTTTTGGCATAGCTGAGGTTTCCTGTGTCCTGAACACTGAACAGACAGTAAGTGCCTAAGCAAACAATGGTGCTTTACTGAAGTCAACTCTATACAAAGAAAAAGTCAGGAATAATATGGGAGAAATTAAGTGTCAGGGGGAGACTGCAGAGCGGGTTCGGCTTGTTTGTTAACCTGCAAGTGATGTACAAGGCTTTGCTGCTAAACAGGTCATCCAAGGGTGGGTGAAAAAAAAATATTAGTTTTTCCCCTCATTTGCAGTTTGCGCAGGAAAGTTGACAGACTTGCCAAGCAGACAGCCCTAAATGATACATTATTTTTTGAACCTCAACTGAAAGCACTTACACAAAATAACTGCTACCTGGTTCTCCCCAAGCACAGTTAAGTTATAGCTATGCATTGGAGAGCTCCACAATTTCTATACATAAACATTTAAGCACTGTGATTTATTACTAGTAGATAGCTCCAGCATGTTAATGTTCATTTATCTTTCATATTTCAAGAGCAGCAGAACTATTCTTGGTATGACAACATTTACAAGAGTTTACGCAGCCCGATTTCCCTACTTAAGGCCATCACTTTGTATTTAGACCTGTCATAGTCTTGCAGAGTCCCCTGGCACATGGCAGTGAGCCTGGTGGCAAGGATGTTTAATACCTTGAGCAAAGCAGGGGCAGGGCTCTCTGAGTGGGGAATATCTGAGGCACAGATGAGAGGAAGGGGGAACAACTGATGAGACTGTGAGACTTGTTCTTCTGAGCTGAGCAATATGCAGGGCTTTAGAACAAGGTTCCAAAAAAAAAAAAAAAGAAAAAGAAATGAACAGCTACAGATATGAGTGCAGCTGAAGAGAGGACAAAATGATACAGATTTACCACAGGGAGAAGGCATCCAGTAACCTGATCTCTTCCCCTGAGAGGACAAGATTTTTTTTTTTGGTTAAACTAGGGAAATGTAGTAGATGTAGCTTATCTGGGCTTTTGGTATAACACTTTGTAACTCATGGGGAATTAACTGCGTTGAAGGCAATACTGAATAATACAAGAATTATTAGGTAAGGGGCTGGCTAACACGCAGAGTTCTATAGTCAGATGCTGCACACTCCCTCCCCTCCCTCCCATCTGCTGGTTTTCTGCTCCCGCCAGTTCCTGGGTTAGGCTGCTGGGCAAGGACTGATCTGGCTTCTCCTCCACCCAGAAGAAATGCATGCAATCAAGCAACCATGGCACAGTGGTAAGAATTGGTCAAATAACTCAGTGATGAGTTGCCCAAATGCATCCTCTGGAATGAATTGTTTCCTTCAGGTTTGGGTACCTGCCTAGAAGTCACTTAATCAGAATCATGCCATGTATCCTCTTCCTCATGCCACCAGCACCCTCCCCGGTACATGCTGGAACTTTCTTAGAACTGCTCTACATTTTATCCTTACCGTTTCTTTGTTTCTGAGATAAGATTGATTTAGAAGAACTCCAGAAAAAATCTGCAAGGACTGCAGTGAACAGTCATTTCCTGGTAATTTTCCATCAACCAAGAAGCATGAAGGCTGGACTAGTCCAAGAGAGCTCCAAGCCTGCCTTTGTGTCTGCTTTCATCAGTTTTGATGGGTTAGGCTCTCTTTGCTTTTCTGCATTCCTGCTCTATATTGTAGGCATTAAAAAGCCTGAAATAGAGCTTGTGGTGTTTCTCAGTTTCTCCTTTTACATCAGGTAGTTCTTGGTTTGGTACTTCTGCTCAGAAGACGACTCTGCTAGCTGTTACTGTGAGAGAGAAGGTTTTATATCACAATCATTCCTGACCCAGCTGCAGATACTCTAGAGAAGCCAAGAAAAGACTAATTCTAGCATGAGCTAACAAGCATGCCATGATCCTATCGGGCATCAGGAAGAGCACCTATTCTCACCATTCCTCTTGGGGTGTGTTTCAGAAGACAACTTTACAACACTCTCAGCTCTGTAAAAGTCACCACAAAAGACCCTCCAAAATAATTTATAATGAAAAAATCCAACCCAACAAATAAAATATGCAGTAAACTGAAGCAACTGAAATCCTGCATCAGTAGCACTGTGTTTATAAAAAAATATTTTCCAAGAATAAGCCAGAAATTAGAGCTCTGCAATGGGTGTTTTTTTGGGGTTTTTTTTTTTTTTGGTTTTTTTTTTTTGTTTTTTGTTTTCATTCCAAATTCAGATGACTTTAATTTTTCAATGCTAATCTTAGAATGGAAATCTTAAGATTTCATTTGAAAAACATGAACACACTGGAGTTTCTGAAACCAAACTATCAGGAACACATTCACATAGAGCTAGGTGAAGCAGCTGTGTTAAGTACTGAAAGGAGAAGCACTAAGCCACAAATCATTTTCAACAGACTGGTCACTGACTGACTTCTCCCCAATACTAGAAGAACTGCTTATAGCAGGACTGAAGGCTGTCCCAAAACAGATGAAACTGATCTCCCCAAATAGCTCAGAATCCAGGTTATAGTGCTCCTACAAAAGGTTGAGTAACCAGTCTCCCTTGTTTGCTGATTGTTTTCACACTTTAGATAACAAGAGAGAACTTGACAGTTTTAGAGGTAAGACTCAATAGCAGCAGATGTGTGCAAGTCTTAAAACACCAGTGCAGACAGATTCCTAATGTTGGCCAAATACAGTTTCTACTTTAATTACACAGCCTTCCTCCTCCAAGATGCCTTTCACTGGAATCAGTATCTCTTTCCAGCTCAAAAGTAGTAATCAACAAATACAGACTACAAGAATAGCACTAACTTACTGTTTTGTTTTACAGAGCACAGAAAGATTCAAAAGGCACAGAAGAATGACCACTGAATTCAGTACTGACACAGCTATGGACCTTAGATGTCCGAAACGTGTTTAGTATCACATTACCTGGCCTTCTCCTGAAGGAAGATTGACTTGACTGGGAAAAATAATCAAAGGTAACATTATTTGGCTCAGCAAACGTCCTTACGACTTAAGAGAAGAATACTGTTAAAGTTACGCATATGAAGTGCCATGGATTTTTTTTTTTCTAGCCTCCAATCATTTTACTATTCCAAAGAAGAGTAGTTGTGATTTTCTTACTGACATTGAAGTGGACTCAAAATCTGAACTGCCCATCCACAGCTTTTCACAAGCACCCTCCTGCAAGCTCATTTTACAGTGGGCTAATATATTTGGAGTCACAGACCAAACTGTTTCCCTACCCAAGGAAAACACACTATTTATCCATCAATAACTTGCAGCCATGCATTGGCTTTGCTGCTCCCTGGCATATGGTCCTGGCGAAACAAGCAGTGACTGCCACCCAAGTGTTGAGAAAGCTTTTAAGAGAGAAGGAAATGGGTACACTGGTACCTTTGAAGGATAAGCGGTGGGAAAGGAACAGATCTCACCAAGTGGGAAGAGTAGTTTGGAACAAGTTGTAAAGGACAGGGAGGGGGGGAAGCATACTGGCAATACAGGGACAGGGGAAGATGTTCAGAGAAGGAGTTACAGGAATTAGCACAATTTTATCATATACACGAGTGAAGTAGAGAATGTAATAGTTACCATCCAAATTCTTTCTGGCAGAAGGCATTTCCTTCCTGTCTGATGAATTCAGCAATGGCAGCTTAAGCAAATTGTGACCTTTGCTTTTCAGCCTATCTCAGTAATGAAGTGAAAGAATTGCAATGAACAGCATTAGCTGCAGCATAAATATACTGATTTTTCAGTCTTAGGCACTGACAATGAGATATTCCAGAGCTGCAATTCAGTCTGTGATATATAGTTACGCTAAGCATTCTCACTGCAAAACCATATGTGCTTTATTACATCCTCCCTGTTCCCTCACTTGCCTGCTTCTGTACAGTAAACAGCAGATCATGGTCTTAGCACATGATTTTTTGTGTTGAGATGTTTTACAGTTCTTTCCCAGGCCACTACAGTAGAACCAGTCTGTCCTTTGGAAAGACTTATGGAAAGTATCTTGAAGGGGGACCAACATTTGAATTACTTTTGCCCGTTTCCTCACAGCAAAACAATCAGGCTGCACCAAACTTACAAGTTTACGGTTCCAGCTGAATGCTGATTTTAAAGGACTTCCATAGGCACGTTGAAGCTGAAGATCTGGATAATATACTCGGCCAATCATACAAAGTACACTTTGTAAAAAGAAACATGTATCCTTCCCTTGTGAGCAGAAGGAAGTGACACATAGTTCAGTGAGAATCACTGAGAGTTTTGTTGATGTTAGTTATCTACCCACCAGCCATTGCTTATAAAAGTCTGCCTTCCTCACTGCTGAGTATTGATTCTGGATGTAACAGGCTCTACCACCATAGCTGTAGGTGCACATTTTTGTGATGGGAAGTCCTATTCTATTATTGTTAAAGGCCTTCAGCACCAAGCCTGTGAACAAGCTCTGAACAAGCTTATACAGGAATAAGGTGGGGTTTTTGTTTGGTTGGTTTAAGTGTGCTCCACTTTCAGTAATGACCATAATGAACAGTCAATTGCTTCTTTAATTGCTCCTTTACACATTGGACCCTTCCATCTTTGATTTATGTGATATAGTTCATTAATAGTCCAAATGCTGAAGTAGTTTGTCACACACAGAGAGAGTGACATTTCCTTCTTCAGAAAGAAACCCAGCCTGCGATTTATATTGGGTAGAGAGGTTTACAATGTTTGACACTGTAGGCATTTCTAATTGTTCTCAGTATTTCTCATAAACCATATCATTACCAACTCAAAATCATCATAGTCAAACTTCTCATTTGTTATTTCTTGCAAAACTAGGAGAAAATCTCTTCTACAAGTGTTCTGCATTCTTCTCTTGTTAGAAATGTCAGGGTGTAAACAGAAAACATAGTAGCAGCTTGTTTCCATTTTTGCTTCCCAGAGTGCACTGAACAAGTGGCCTCTTACATACTGGACACAGGGGAAAAAAGTGATGCAAGTAATTAAAATGCCAATTTTATTATTTTCAGACTTCTCACATACAGAACATTCCTCAATATTAGCAAAGCTAACACCCATTTATTTTAAAAATAAAATCGTTCTGAGAATCTAAAAAAGCCTGGAATTTGCTCCATCTCTCTAGGACTAGAGATGCCCAATATTTCTATACAATACTACTCAAACTAAACTTGCCCCTAAAAAGCCTTATACTTGCCAAGATTTTTCTCCCCTGTTCCTTAAAAAACAAACAAAAACTTGTTTTGAAAGAAATATGAAAGGAATCAAAGGAGTTGTGTTGAGCCAAAGGTCCTTCCTCCACCCTCACTGTACGCATCTGGAAAGCATCTGGCAAACAAATCCATTGATAGTTTAGAAAAGCCTTTTATCTGTCCTCACAGGCTTAAGAAGGAAAGTGGATAGCATACACATTCCACAGACTAATTGTATGTTCCCTTTATATTATTGCCATTTTGAAAACATAAGAGTACAGCATAACATCTACCACACTCACACACAAAAAAAAAAGATACTTCCCTGGTAAGGCTGCATGAAACCCCAGTTAATAAAACTTGCAGGATAGAGCGTCAGCTATGTTGATTCAATACCACCCTCCCAATGGCAGCACAGCAAGCAGACACCGACATACAGAGCCTACCTGAGTCCCACTGGGCTTATTGCTCATTACTTGGTTATGCTGGATCAACTACATCCATTACCTCAACCTCATTTTATTGCCTTATTCTTTACTTTACACCACATTTCCTAGGTCTTCGAGATACATACATGGCTGGACTGCTACGGAACCTAGAGAAGAGGAGCAGAAATGGGTCCAAACTGTTTCTGTATGTATTTGCTGTGCTCTCCCCTGATCCATGCTCCCCAGCTCCCACACACTTGTTACTAATGATCCGAACAATGAACAGTGGACTGCAGTTCCCTTTAAAATGTTGCCACATTCAAATGTAAAGCGGGGCTTTGTACTAAAGACAGAAAATGTTTAACTCCCTTAGATCATTTTGAATGTTCAATATAAAATATGACCATTGCCTGGACAAAGCTAGTAGGCAGATTACTTACAGAAATACTGTCACTCAGATAGTAAACGAGTGCCAACCGAGATCATTCTATAGCCTTCCTAAGGAAAACCAAACTATAGAAAGTAGTCAATGTACAATTGGCCTTTTTTCTCTTCTAGAGTTATCAGGAGTAAAGGCAGGTACAGTAGGAGCTACGTAGTTGCTTATTTATCTACAAAGTCTTTGGGGGGTGGGGCGGGGGGAAGAGGGAAAGACAGACAGGAGCCAAATTTCTGAGAGTCAGACTGCCCTGCCTCCCTTCCGCCCTTCAGCAAGGCCAGCATATGCGTGTGTGCGTGCATGCACACTTTTGCAAGGAAGCAGCATAGAAAGGAACTAGTCCACACCTCCATCTCCACATGGACTAAAGCAGGGAGATCAGAGGCCTGGTATCTCCTCAGAAACATGGAACGTAGTATTTTTCTATTAAAACTATATAAATACACACACTGTAGCTAGACATTAAACTGGCAGGTTAGGAGGCACATGCAAGTCCTCTGAGACCTGATTCATTCCATATGATATTAAACTACATCCTTGTTCTCCCACTTTCCCCTGTCTTCAGTCAAAACTGAAGTTTATGTAGCTGAAAAACTATTTATGGTATGGTAGCACTTGTAATGGCCCCTTAGTCCATTAGACCACTGTACAAACTGTCTCACTTGCCTCAGGAGGTTAGTACAGTTCTTGTCTTAAAGATATTG
Organism: Mycteria americana; assembly: GCF_035582795.1. Classification (NCBI taxonomy): domain Eukaryota; kingdom Metazoa; phylum Chordata; class Aves; order Ciconiiformes; family Ciconiidae; genus Mycteria; species Mycteria americana. Next base: position 13,200,861 of record NC_134376.1, read on the forward strand.
TAGTCAAAGCAGAGTTTTCTGCTGGTGCTGTCAATGAGAAAGAGGTGCAAGTTCAGAGATGGACCTAAAACTTTAGGTGTTGAAGTTCAACATTTAGACTTCGACCCCTTATTGTACCACTGGCATAGCTATCAACACAGACCACACTCCCTAGTTCAACAGATTCCTGAAATATCTTCTCAGTTGCAACCTAGATACTTAAAGTTTTCAATAAAGCTTCAGTCATTACATCCTATGGGAATAATTTTCTTTGGGTAACTATATTAATACCAGTTTATCCCATTCTTTATAACCCAATTGCCATAGTAATACCAGAAAGTACAATTCTTCCCTAATATAGAATATAAACAAGTTCCAGTCTCTCAGGTGACCACTTTCCATTTCAGTTTTTGGCTTTTTTGAAAAAAGTGTTTTCATGCTATTTAATTTTGATGAGATAATACTAGCACACCAAAAGTCATAGATCAGTACATTACATTCTACACAAAGAACTGGTTAATAATAAGTAATATTTAAACACAGATGAAGAGCAGCCTATAAAATCTTGCCTCCGTACTGTAAGTCATGTAAGACCAGGCAACATACCCTCCTTAACTGGAATTACAAAGTACACATTTCTCTCCTTGTACATAAATTTAAAGCATGTGAGAGAAAGAAATTATGAGCTGTGCTGCCTTTCATGCACATTTATGTAAATTCCATGATTACATTAAGTAATTAAAACAGTATTATGTAAATTTGAACATGCATCGTCAAAGAAATGCAAATACTTATATAACAGTTTAAGTGGGAAACATTTAGCATGGCTCTTTGCTAGGAAGAGATTAATTTTTGAATTAAAGCTTATCATGGTAAAGTTGGGAGTTGGCTGTTCATTAGAACTCAAGCATTCAGCAAACCTTTGGGAAGCCAATTCCTTTCTGTGCTTACAGGTACCCTCAGGAATCAAATTCCCCTCAGAGTGAAAACTTAACCCTAAACCAGCACAAAATGCCTAATTACTATCCTGTATGTAATAAAATACCAGTTTTCTGGTTTTAGTTTTCTTAGTATTTGACTTCCTGCAATGATAAATACACATACTCCAATGCCAGTTCCCGTATAAAGTGGCCACAGTATTGCTTTCTCACTCCTTCCTCAAATATGTAATAAGTACATGCAAGATTAAAAAAACCAACCTTTTTTAAAAAATCCACATTATATTAACCATTGTAATATATTCTTTGGCAGATACATAGTCTCAAAAGTTATTTTAAATCTGTTAAAGAAGTTAAAACAGGTTTGCAAATGACTGACTTTGAGGAGGGCTCCTGGAATGCTTTCTTGGCTGTCTTGCAATCCAGAACTGAGAAGAGATGGGGAGGAAGAATTAGTATTTTTTTGCAGGTAGTTTCATGTTTTTAGCACTATCAAACTGGATTTTAGAGGCCATAATTGCTGTCTTTAAGACTTCACATGTCTTGGAAACTTATGTAGTGCAGCTGTACACCATGCAGTATACTTCATCAAGAGGAAAGAGCATCCTATTACTAAAAAGTACAAAGAAGTGCCTAAATATTATGAGCCTCTGAGTTTATGGGATGATACTTTCAGCTGGGAAGCAAAATAAAAGCTCTCATTTGCCCACATTTCTACTTCTGATTTATAATGAGGGCTAAAATTTGTTTGGAAGGTTCTATTTTAGAATGCAGTGCAGATCTGTGGAAGCTACCATGCTAGTGATATTACACAATATTTGGCAGTCCTCACTGTCTTGCCACATACTTCTCCCAGCTGCAATTCCATTTTAACCATTCCACTGAGCTCTCTTTAATGGACTATCAGAGCCTGAGGACACTGATGTTAACAGCTACCATCAGTTAAAAACTAAAGCAAATACAAATAAAACTCAAGTTTCCTTTTTCTGAATGGATGACTACTCTTCTCTTCCTAGAGACAGCAGTTACTTGAGACTGAGTTACCATTCTAATACCATACTATTACTTATGAATTTCTAATTGACTATCACACACCAGGAAGAAGTCTCACTGCCTCCCCAACAATCTAGTTTATGCACAACAGGGTGCAACAGGTTCTCTGCCCTGTCCTTTTGCTTTCTTTGTTTGATTTCCTTCTACTTACTACATATTTTATCTCCCCACTTTTGCATTCAATTATTATTAGAACCTACCTTCAAATGGACAACAGCTATGCTACTAGATTACTTTTACACAGTGAGATTTGGGTTCTTTTTCAGGTTAAGTAAACTAGACAAAAATTCAGTGACAGAAACATTTCTAGCACTGCACAGAGAAATTCCAAGAGCTGCTTGTCATCTGTTGGCTAGGGGAAAGAGACAACCCCCAGACACTTTCTTAAAAAAGTCTTTCAATAGAATAAAAACCCAGATTTATAGGATTTAGACTGAGCTAACATACATTAGAATATTACACCTGCCAATCCTCATTCATTCTTTATTATCTATTTTTTAATAATTATTACAGCATCCCACTTCTCTCATGAAACAGTTTGTAATGTGTGTTTCATTGAGGATTTTAAAGTTTTTATTATTTCAGCCACCTAATTCTGCCTCAGACTGGTGGGACACAAGATATTCCGCTATATACACACACCAGTAAAATCATGTCATCCCATTTGATTTCTATAGCACTCTTCCAGAATTTCTAATTTTAAGCTACAAAGGTGATCTGACTGTATGCTTTAGTTTTCATTCAAAAGAAGAATATAAAGAAAATATGAATGCACTGTTTAGAAAAAATACAATCCTCCTATGCTATGTCTTCAGCTATATGTGTGCACATGCCTATCTCCTCCTTAACTCTGTGGTCAGGCTGTCTTCCCAAACTCAGTGGCACTGTCATGAATTAATGCAGACAGGCACAAAGACTGAGCACGGGCTTAATGCAAGCTTCATTCAATGCAAAACAATGAATGTCACAGGGTTAGAAAGTGACAGGAGGTGACTATGTGCTTGAAGTTGTTTCACACTGCTATGAGCACAGGTGAAAAAGACGTATCTGCTCGGATAGTGAAAAGCACAGCCATAAGGCTAACTGCTAACAAAGCAGAAGGTGCATTCAGGTTAATTATATCCTGCCTTCAACAACATAAAAGGAGAGCTAAGCCTCAGTTTTAAGATGTTGAATGTCCTGAAGTGACGTACTCAGATTGCATGCTGACCATTTAGCACCTATATACATGCTTGACACCCCAGGAGGCTTCTGCTCTGCCTTTCCCTTTGCAGCACTGGCTAAAGTTCCATCTATAAAGCATATTAGAGTTTTCTGAACAAAGGTATTTCATATTAGAAGACAAAAAGCAAGAAGTAGCAGCATTAGTCAGTCTAGAGCACAGATCACAGCCTCATGAGACAAAACTTGAGTCTTTTGCTAAAGGCTTCCAGCAAAAGGAAAAATTAAACCTAGATTTTGCTATTTAACACCTTTTTTTTTCTTTTCAAGTTTGCATTCCTCTGAAGAAATACAAGCCAAAACATCCATTCTACTTAAGTTTGCTATATGTGCATTCCTCTGCAGGAGCTATGTATTTAACTGGTTACTACAGGTGTTAGTTTTATTAGAGATCATGAAGCCTTATACCTTGCGGCAGTTAATACAGCTCAGCATTTCATAAATAACTGAAGCCTCTCCTCCCCCTTCCTGGTTCACACTATCCAAACTGTTTATTTCAGAATGTCTTTGTAGGTCCTAAGCCTGCTTTGACTCTGTTCATATTAACCCACAAAGCTGAAAGTAATGGTTACAGAAAAAAATCTCATAATTCTCAGACAGGATCTTGAGGTTAGACTCAAGTTTATGACTATGACACCACGTATACTATTATAATTTTGTCAAATATTATTTCCTATTAATATCTGGTTTTTAGGAAATACACTCACAACTAAAATGGGTTAAACCAAGTGGTGTTCTTTCCACACCTTCCGCTAACTGGGATCTTGTTCTACACCCAGAAAAATGAAACTCCTGATGTTTTACTCATTTCATAAAGAAGAGTGCTCTTCCTATTAACTGTTATCCAAGTATCATCTTAATTTATAACTGGATATTAATTTTGTTACAAAAGATGCTTAATTCATGAGATGGAAAACAGGAAGAGGCTAAATAGTTTACTTACACCAAGAAAACTAGAACTGAAAATAAAAAGGAAACCCCCAATACACAGAGCATTAAAAGCTTAGAAAAAGGAAAAAATAAATCGGTAGTCATTGCCTTTAAAGTAATTTTCTGTTTGGGGCTGCCCTCAGATCAAACTGGAACAGCATGCAGCCTTGCCAGCCTGAGGACATCATCTTGCTCATCAGTGAGCAAGCAGCAGTGAGAACCTGGCAGCTTCCCACATCTCCCAAGGCCTGGGCTTGTGATGTCCTCTGTGGGCAGAGCTGGAGGGGAGGCAGGACTGCTACTAGGTCATGCTTACAGGTGAAATGCAGAGTCCTGGATAATAAGAGGTTTGTGCTTCAGTAGGGAGCCTGGTTAGGAACCTGTCAGGTCTGCGCTCCCACAGCAGCAGCCAGGTCAAGCAAGCCAGTTGCTGAACAGAGTACTGTCTGCCTTTGCTTGTAGCATTGCCTCCTCTCCTAGATGTCAGTGTTGACTTTCTGCCAAGTGGTAGTGGATATCTGTGCCCCTTGGATGTCATCATCCTGGAGAAGCAGCAGTGAGACTGAATCTAGACATATTGTAAGTGGAATTGCTTTTGCTAACACATACAGCCCTAAAATGAAGTGTCCGGTTTGTCAAAGCAGTATTATAGATGGTCCCTAGATTATGCTTAAAAACCAATTCTTACACACCAACCATATCTCAAATCCATCCCCCTTGTACTATTTGGGGTCTACTTGTGCCTTCCAGATCTGAAGTCTCACAGGATCTTGGCGAATTTAAAATACATTTGTTTTTATTTCCAGAGTGACACTACTGTCTTTGTAAACCCAAAGCAGCATCACAAGCTAAGACAATATTCAAACCAAACGCTAAGATCAGGATTCAGCTGCCTACATGTGATATTCCTAGTGTCATTTACTCTGTGCAGCGTCCCACTGTGCCTCTTACTACCATGCTGGAAGGGTGTTGGTCTCCAAAGTCCTGCATCCCAACATCCATCCACCCTGCGCACAGGTCTCGGGCACCTAAGAGCATTTCAAACAGAACCATAACTCATTAACCCAAACACATAATCCCTCTCCTCACATCACCCCTCTCCCCAAAGATGAGCACCCTCTTCTCTAAAAGCTACAGAGGCTCTGGCAAATGAAGGGGGGGAAATTAGCTCATGATTGAACTGATAAAAGTGTTCTGAAATAAAGCATATCTATTTATAGGCATAAGGAATTCACGGGTATTAAGGTCTTTCTTAGGTAAGGAATGAGCTCAGGAACATACTAGAGCTCCAGAGTCTGAAAACAATACTGCTTCATGAGCTTGGGTCTGTGCCTAAGCTCAGATTTCAGTCACTTTCATGTATTATAGTGCTCAACTCTGCAAGTTTGTTAACAAATCCATGTCCAGTCCAGACATTTTCTATATAAATATCCTCTACTCTAACTAGTTTTCAGTATACAGCAAATGTAAGTTGTTTCTTGACTTAGGAAAAGGTTAAATAACTAAAAGAAGCAAGACCAGCATTCCTAACAGTCTGAAAGCCTCATACTTCAAACAACAGAAGTATTGTTACCGATTGCCATGATGTTATAGTTGCATGACATGGCAGGAATAATATGCAGTTTCCAGGACTCAAACTGAGGTGCTGGGAGAGAAGTATTTTAGACTGCAATTCTTTCTTTTGCAGCTGACAACAGAAAAAGCAGTCAAAATAGATACAGGCCCCCAATGTACAGCTGGTCACATGCAAGTCAAGAATTTCCCTATTTAATGATTTAAAAAAAAAAAAGTCACAGAAGTTGCAAACAAAATCCTCAAGTTCCACTGTGGTTACAAGTCTGGAAGTCAAGGCTGCAATTTGAGAGACATATACAGATGTCCTCTCCAGCACAGGAAGTGTCCTTTCTTGGGAATATTCTGAAATTTTACTTAGCAAATTTCATAATTATTGCAACAGCCCAAAAACTTGTGGTAAACTTCAGGCTCTTGTGCTGCCTGTGGCTTTGAGATCTTCTTTATTGATATAGGATTTGTTATATGGTTTTGGAAAGCAATTTTGCAGTCCAGTGGCCTATGCATTAACTCCTTTATACCCTTTTGAAGTGGCTGCTTCTGCACTGTTACTTGTAACTGCAAGGCTGACCTGATCCAGGTGCTCCCTTTCAATCCAATGGGTTAAGTTTCTTCTTAAAAGGAAAGAGCAGGAACCTTAATTTGCATTACCAGCAGTAACACACACAAAATGCTACAGCTAACAATGTTACAACATATCTAGTGATACTACAGGATACCACAAGTACGAGTTTTCTTCCTATTGTAAACATGCCCACAGAAGTGCAACACAGAAAAAAAAGTTACTGGGTTTTTTCACATTGCCATTTTGACAGGCTGTCTTTCAGGATTTCAGTCTGTAGCCTGTGGGCTTTTCTTTTACACAGAAGTTTGTCACATTTAACATCAGGTTTGCTTGCAAGGAACAATACAAAAGTCTTATCCAGAAAGCTGGGAATAGATTCCTCTATCCATTGATATATTTTGCTCAATTGTCTCTGCTTACAGAAGGGTTTAGCCACAGAAAAATTAGGATTCATTGCATCTAACCACATCTCAGACTCTCGTGTGCTTCCTCTATGCTTTGAAACTCAGTGCAGTCTTAACCTACATTGGCTCCCTCCACAGGGACATCCATCCCACAGCCCCAATACACAGCAGAGATTTGCATTCCTGCTGAATGCCTATGTTTAATTTTGAACGTATACCTTCAGTCTAATGAGGAAAAAAAGAAACTGGGTGCCTAGACTGATATGATAAGTACCATTGGAAATATACCCTATAGGGGTATAAACACTTGTCCACATACATACAGTTCTGATGGAAGAACAGGATTATTTCCTGGGCTGCTTCACTCGGTGATGGGATCATCCAGTAGCTCTTACTCCTCCAGACCTTCCAACAAGGCTTTTCCTTACAATTCTCCTTTATTTAGTCTTAAATGGGTGAAATTCACCTGTCTACAGTGTTTTAGAAGATCAGACAAAGGTATTGCATCATCTTCTAAAAAGTCTTTGGAAATGAGAAACAGAAACGACTACTCCCCTTCTGCACTTCCTTGCCAGTCCTGGGGTTCACACAATGTAGCGGGAATTGGACTGTATGAAATATATGAAGTGGTAGTCAGAGGAACTGTAGTCTGCCTGGTCCTTGTCAGAGAATGTTTACTGGCTAGTATTCTCTCGTATTCAACCCTTGGTTATATTAGTTATCAAATCAACCTCTGCAGCTTGGTGGGAAAGTCACCCTGAATTAGCTTCCTGAACCCTTCCTGGATTTCAAGTTCTCTATTACACTACAATAAATACAGCTATTTTGGGAAAAAGACAAGATGCTTTATACTTGGCACAATTGTGCGAGGCTATCATTAATGCTAGACAAATCCAAAGAGGCCAGTAAGTTTAGTCTATCAAAGCAGAGGGTTACATTCTTGATTACAAAATAGGAAATAAAAAGTTATCAAAAACAAAACAAGTAAGACAGAACATACTTGAGACAGCTCAATTCTCCCCGCTGTCTCGACTTTTCCGAGTCATGTCCCAGGAGCAGAGATGGGAAAAGATGTAATGTAGTTGTACTGAATCCTGAGTTTTCACTTTCAGAAATAACCTCACATTATTGTGGAACTAGAGAGTTAACTCTCCTCAGAGCTGAAGCTACCATTCTTCACTTCATGCAACATCCATTTCTTCCCCCTCATTTTTGTTCCCAGCTTGGATGACATTAGCATTTTCTCTGCCTGGGTGATCTTCTGACTTTACAGTCTGTCTTTGTACATTCTTTTAGCTTAAGTGATCTTCAAGAGTGATAATATCCTTCAAGGCTCACACAGCACTTGAAGTCACACCTCATAAGCCACACTACTATACCTACTCTTTAACAAAACACATTTTAGTATGTCATTATAGCTTCAGAGAGGTCACTATACAACATTAATCATACAGATGATACACTTGGTTGTGAACATGTGTTCCCTCCCTAACATTTAAGGGAAGGAGCCTTCAATTAATGTGTGTTCCACTTTCCACTGTGACAGAATGGTTGAGGTTGGAAGGGACCTCTGGAGGTCATCTGGTCCACCACTCCCCCCCCGCCCCCGCTCAAGCAGGGCCATCTTTTCTCCTCTGGAGGGAGAGGAGGAACATCATCTTTGGAGTTTTAAAGACCCTGCTACAGCTGATCTGACCTAGTGACAGCAATAGCCCTGCTTCACATAAGAGGTTGGACCAGATAACCTGAAGAGGTACTTTCCATCTGTATCTCTAATCCCATAAATATGCATGTGCTTCATTCAACTGGAAGATTTTTCTTCTTTTCTTGGTCAAAAAGTACCCCCATCGAGCAAGTCATAGATCACTTCAGTCAGCAAGCCTTATTCCATCCAATTTCATTCACACATTGCAGTTCTACATGCACTACTAGCAAGGAGACACCTCCCTACAAACTGAACACTTCAGGTGCTGTCTTACTAGAACATATACACGTTTAATGCTACAATGGCTTGGTTCCTTAACAACTCTAGTTGAACCTTGTCTTCCTCTCAAGAAATATTTACAGCTTTTTGGTAATATTTTGTACACCTGTTTTTTCATTCATCTAAAAGCCATTACTAATGTTTGCATAATAAGGGATTGTTTTAGTGAACAAAGATAACAGTAGCTAGGTCAAGAACAACATGAACAAATTCAAATTAAAAAAGGAAATAAAGCCACTTAGAATTCAACAATACAATATACACAGCCACAATATTTAAGTGTATTATTGCCTACTAACTTAAATACTATTTTCACAGTATATCTTGTATTAAATAAACAGGAGTTAAGACAGCATGTTCCAGTCACCTAAAGTAGCACTATCAGCTTTTATTAGATGTTGGGGACAATTCTATGTTTAATTAGCATCTACAAAAGAGCTTCTATTTGAAAGTGACAGAAATAAATTTTGATCTGTCACTGAATGCTACACAACCAGTTGCGTCCCTTATTCACAGGTTAAGTCTGTTCTTGGAAAAGTCACTTCCTTCCTTATCTTCGCATTCCCCACGATGGCTGGCAGTTCCTCAGTTCCAGAAGAGTGCAGCCATCACTGGACCTTTGAACATTTAGGCACTTAGACTAACCCCGTGGAAGGTTATCATGCAGATCTTTGGCCTGGTATGAATTTATATTCAAGGGGAGGCAATAAAGAGAATAGTACACAGAAGCCAAGTGCTCCTTGGAATCATCTGTTCATGGAAGACAAACTTTAATTAAGATTTCAGAGTGCTTCCATTTGACAGTGAAAATTTATTTTTGTATGCATACAGATATAGATTGGAGAAGAACACATCTTTGGTATGTAGTCATACCACTTGGTAGAAGAGTACATCTAAAGCTACTTACTAGTTTATTAATAAAGGACATCATAAATCTGAAGTTTCAGTATTTATCATTTCTATTCCCTTAACTAAGTATCTGGATGAACAGGTTCAACACAGTAGTTTTATACTGAATGAACCTGGCAAGAGACAGGAAGAATAAGCAATAATTTGATCTATTGATCTTATAGCCATTTTAAAATATCTTTAGTTACATACTAAAATTAACTGGATTCTTGTTGGTACACAGCAACTTCCACCTTTGATAGTCCAAAAGCACTGGATGCACAGTAGTAGATGCATTTTAAAGTTATATGGGAAAAACGTGATCTAGCTACTGGCTGTAATATGAGAACTATCTGCTACAACTACATGCTAGGAGAGAGACAGGAACAAGACTCAATTTCCTTAGTGGAGGTGGACCAGCACTGGTGGAAGAAACTGCTTAAGAGTCCACAGAGAGAGATCATGTAAAGAAAGGGGTGGATCACTGTTCTGATAAAGAAAAGAACATTCTTTCTTGCTCAGTGAAGATTATTACACTTAATGTATGCCACTAATCTTCCCGCATGCCCTGGAGACCTAAGTGAGCCTATGCACATTGTTCTCTGATGTTTTTGATGGCAACTAATTAATCTTAATGAGAGGGAGTGCTGAGTTTAGGGGTTTTATCTCACTGCACTGCAATTTGTTTTCACTGGCAATTGGTTGAATTTTCCTTTACAATATGCAGGTTATAAATGCCTCGTTTATTTTGACAATGCAATCAAAGATTGATAAATCTATGTTTAAAGCATTATGTTTTAAAAAAATTGCAGTTCCGAGTCCCATTTAGGTACCAAGCCAACAGTGATTTATTTAAAGCTTTACTGTGTTCTCAATTACTAGTTCAGTTGCTTTTGGAGCTTTTTCTCTGGCCTCTACCCTCAGTTCCTACTTGGACACTGTTGTGCATCCTCCATTTGTTATTCTCCGAAGACTTTGGTATCCAAACCACTGCCTTACTTTTTTCTTGCTCAACAGCAGCAACAGAGAGCCAGTGGCAAAGGAATCTGGCCAAGGAACTAGTCACCACTAACTAGTTCATTAAAGCGCATATCATCTCAAAGAAGTTACTATATACTAATATGCTGCCTTGATTCTATTAATCAAATAATAAAATTCTACTTGAACTATAAAATCTGAAAGTAAAGAAATACAGAAGTGAAAAAGTAATTTACTGTGATGATGAAAGCAAAACCACCCATTCCTTTCAGCTCCTGAATTTAAGTGTTGTGATAAAAATGTATTTTTAATTTAATTGAGTATTTGAAGGTAAAAATAAGATATGGAAGCAGTTTGTCAAAGTTAGTTTTTTTTTTATAGTAGAAGAGAGCACGCGGGGAGAACTTGATCATTTTGGGTGACAGAAGTAATATATTCTAAGATGTTGCCACAGGCCCTGGACTTTGCATTTGCACAGACAATAAACGATTGGGTAATTACCGTGAGCAACTGGATTTATTTTAAATTATTAGTTCCATCACAGCTTCTTTCTGCTGAAGAATATAGCGTTATTTATATTTAAGTTTCCTCTTTAAATCAGATAAAAGATTTAAATGCTTTGGTAGCAATTGTGGCACATCTGGTGACATTTCCCATGGGAAGTATTCCATTCCAAGTAGGGAAGCTTCCATCTTCTTACTTATGCAGGAAGATGGGGGATGTCTAAACATCAGAGATGAGATACTTGGTAAAAGACAAGCATCTTCCATTAGGCAGGCAGGACTTGTCAGAAGCTCTGTAGTAGCGGCTATTTCTGGTAACAAGACTGCTGCATAGGAGCACATATACAGTAGCTCCCTGTTTCCATTTCAGATAGTCTTCCATTTCATTAGTTGGCACACTTCCAATTGCACATGTCCAAGCAAAGTCTTGCCAAGGGTTTGCAAGGCAATAGGGACAGTTTGATTTTTCATGAAGACCAGCCAAACTCTCCTAGCCTAAATCAGAAGGCTCAGGCAATGACTTGATTGCAAAACCAACTTGGGTGCATGAGTCTAATTGGCACCATCTCTGTTCTACCAGTGATCCCCTGTAAGCCACCATTACCAAGTCCTAGATGCTTTCTTTGGCAGTCAACGTCCTTCCACACCCACAGAGAAGTTCAACATAACCTTTTAGCTTGAGGCTTTAGTGCTCAGCCCCATCACACAGAATTGTAAAGATGCAAAAGTGGAACCGAGACTGTAAAGATGTGGTTGTACTGCAGTTCCTACATTTTCTCTTTCCCAGCACATGCAAATCTCATTTCAAGTATAGTCCTTAATAATGAACTAAAAAAAAAAAAGACTTAATACTTTAACACCAGCCATCTGCTTCTTTTGATTAGCTATAGATTTTATTCTTCTAATATGTAAGCAAAGTAAAACAAGCCCCCCTGCTCCCCCCCCCCCCCCCCCCCCAAAAAAAAATCAATCCCCTCAGTCAAAATCTAGCTTGATTTTCAAGGCTGCTGTGCAATGGAGATTGGTTACTGCTAATTTATCTTTTACTTCCCTCCATCTCCTAGATCATTTGAACACTGAACATTGGTTTCATGTTAACTTATTAAAATCTGTTAATGATATCAATTGGCCCAGACTGAGCACTCTCAGAATAACTAGCACAGGTCACAGCATTGCCGTAAAACAGAAACATGGACTGAGATCCAGCAGTATCAGTGCTGTTGGGACTTGAATGCATTCAGGTTGAACAATAGGCTACCAGTAATTTTCTGTGTAACTCTTTGCCACTGCTCTCTCCTGAAAAGCGATGATGAAATTTGAGAAGTACTCAGGCCTTAGTTTCAAAAACAATATCAAGAGTTTCTCAACACATACCATACATCAGCATAATGAACTTAAACTGTTCACTGGCTGGGCAACTTACAACAACAAACAGAAACAAAAGTCCAAGTTCAAAACCTCAGAGTTACTTTGCTATTACTTCCTTAAGTACACATGAAGACAGAAGCATTTTATGATTGCATTACATATGTGTTCTTAAAAGCCATGAACTACTTGCATTTTAAATGGCAGAGCTTGACAAGAATCTTGTTAGAGGAACTTTACTAACTAAAAAACTTAGAACAGAAGAGTTGTGAAAATTCCCAAGCTTACCTAGTCACGCTGTCCAGAAGTATTGCAAGGCAAGAGAATAAAAACCCCGTAAGTTATTTTTCTGCTCTAGTCTGTTGTAGATTTATCGAACATTCAGAAGATCTTCCTGCTGCTTCTCCACAAGTTACTCAAAAAGGCAAATGAGGGCATTCACTACCTTGGGAAAGCACTCTACTACATCAGTCACCTTTACTGGATTAATTTTCATCATTAACAAACATATGCATCCTATTTGTGACTTAGGGAAACCTCATTTAGAACATACATTTCTATACACATTTGTTTGGTTTTTTTAAATGCAGATAACTTCACCTGTAGAAAGATTTCTGACATGTTATACACATAAAGAGGACTCCCTCTCCACCCTCCCCAATATATCTTGCCACTGTTTTTAATGATGCAAGATAAGAAAACAAAAGGTATGAAAATCTCTGACTTCAAGGCTTGAGCATACTTCTATCACTGCACTTGCTCATGTAAATGTTTCCTGTAATGCTTCTTGTTTCCTGTAAATGCTAACCATATTGATTTCATGGCACTCCAGCACTGTGACAGAAAGTTTGAGTGTGAACCCTATTATTTTTTCATGAAAATTAAATTCCCACAGAAATGTTCCCTATCTCCTATAAGCGGAGAGGCAAATAAGTGACCCAGTGAAGATATAAGGAGAACTGTCATAACTTCAGACCAACCATGGATGGTCTTATAAGACTCAGCTACATTTACCCACCTCTAGAAGCATAAATGCACTGTCAAGACACGTGAAACAAGCCAAATACTTGTGTGCAATTGTGTACTTTTCCCATTATTCTCCATTTCTTTTCTCCTTTTATTCTAAATCTAAATTTTGACAATGTTGCACTTTTTCAGAAAAATTTCTACTGACAGTGGGCTGTGCTTATGGTTAAAATGTCAGAATAAACAGTGGGAGTTACTTTCCATCCCTGATGTACTATTCAGTGACTGGACTCTGTATCTATTTTCTAGTATGTCAGGCAACACCTCCATCACAGAGGGATTTGTACATCAACATTTCTTAATGATTAAGACTCTACCTTGAACTCTGTTTTATTCACAGACATTTCTCATTGGTATTGCGTGACATAATCCTGCACGTGCCTTTCTGTTACCTGGATTTCTCCCTCTCTTTTCCCCTTACAGTAATACTGGCTTGGATACCACTGCTCTGGACTGTTGGCTATAGTAGGAACTGGGATAGGCTGCTTTTAACAAGCAGATTTCATTTTAAGCCTTTTTGCACAGAATGCAAAGTCTTGAATGTTTTCCAGAAGTCTGAAGTGTGTTGACTTCTGTACTCAGAAGAATAAACACAACTGTGTTTGTCTAACTAAAGAAAAAGTGGAGATGCAGTTCTGTTACCCATTCATGACAGAGCAGTCAAAATGCTTTCACCCTGTCTACTCTATCATAACTGGGTTTCTCTGTGTGGGGGTGGGGGTGTTAGTTTGATTTTTTTTTTAAAGTAGTTCCTTGGACTAGCAGCCAAGACTTCAAATAGTTCCCATTACATAGATGACTAATAATCAAGGTGCTCCTCAGTCTCTGCCATTGAATTGTGCAATTCCTTCAGTAGGCATTACCCTATGCTATGTGCAAACCAAGTGTGCCACTTTGCATCAGCAGCAGACAGCCTGGGAAAACACTGCTTGCCTAGCATCGTAATTCTTTAATTAAAAGAAAGTCTTCAAACTCTAAAGCCTCTAGGGATGTTAAGTTTAGCTAAAAATCTAAGTGTTAAATTACACCCAATTGGAATGCATAGCAGCATCTCAAAGTAAGATGCTGTGACTAAGGATATGGTAATGCCAACAACAAAAAAAAAAAAATCAAAGCACAGCCATGCCCAAGTTAGGCAGTTTAAAGCTGACTCTGGTATCATAGAAAGCAAGTAATGCCAACTCAGAGGGAGGAATTATCCAGCTTCACCTCATTCTGCTCTTATTTTTATGTTTAGGCAATACTGATGCTCAAGCCAATACACAGCTAAGTCTATCCACAGTCCTAGTATCAATGCCATGCGAAGGCTCACTGAAAAATTTAAACAAATTGTTCAGGTCACAGCTCAGCTGGGGCAACAGGAGATCAGCCAAGGACATGGATTGTGGCAGCTCCCTCTGAAGTCAGCATGAGATCTTATTATAATCGTTTCTTATCAAAGCATCAGCCAGAGGAAAAAACAAGTGTGGCCAAAGGAAAGAGGTGCATTCTAGGTACTGGCACTGTCTCCTTTTGTTTATGCTTATTTCTGCTGTAGATAGGCAGAGAATATTTGTCTTTTGCTGTACATGTTAGTCTAGTTTTCTGATTGCATGTGTTGCTTACAAGTGTGAGAACAAGATCTGATCTTCAGCTTAAAACATCTTCCAGCCTTATTTGGTATGAAGCCTTAACTGCTTTATAAAGTGCAAGGGATATTGTGTCTATGCTTTTTATTAACCATCTAGAGAAGCTTTGAGATAGTATACTATGATAGAATAAAATATGGCATGGACTGAACAACATTGTCACTATCATCACAAAAATGCAGTACAGCTCACAGCATCTTTAAGACAAAGAAAATGGCTGTTTGCAGAATGATTTTTTTTTTAATGGGAAGCAATCTTCTTCCAGAAGAGTTCCCCTTCCCAGTTTCATACACGAAGTCACAAGGATTTCAAATAGGGAATTAATTTGAGACTATGTATTGCAGTTACTTTCCTATTCAGTGTGATCTACTGTTTTTCTCACTGTTTCCTTTAATATTTGAAGTAGAACAAAGAGAAGTCCATCAAAACCTTTAATTCCTTAATCCAGATATCTGAGCTAATGAATGAGATTTTTCAAAAGGCAAAAAATTGCTTCGGACAAGAGCAGAACAAAGTTTTTTCTCTTTTCCAAAAACATACAAACATGTATAACATTATGTACATTTATAAAAATATAAAATCAATAAACAAGTGTAACCTCAAAGGACCATTTGCTTTGCTTTTTGGACATTAACAGCTATGCTAAGTGTTGAACTTCATACAGACAGCCACGAGGGGAAGTTTCTTACACGAGACCAGATTTCTTATCTGCTTGTGAAATACCCAAGTACAGTTGTGAAGTAGACATACACGATTTTCCTACAGCTTTGCTCCATTTGTAGTCAGCTGTTCAATCCTTTGGTAAGGATGGCCTGTTTTAAAACACTGCCACTCATACCGCACATGGCAAAGTTCCCACTCCACACAGGTTCCCTGTTTAAAGCCTGTCACTGCCTCAAAGATTCAGCTCCACTCCAACTCAGCTCCACCACAGCTACACTCCACCTTCATGTCCACACATTATCTGAACTTTCCCTTTAAAATCCTTAAAAATAATCAAGCCCTACAACTGTTGATAAGATTACATCAGTATTCTGCTTTCACTTAAAACAGCAGAACAAAATGAAAAAAGCCACAAAGCCCAACACACCAGCAGGGATTAAATGGAAAGAGAATGCTCATCTGGAAAGAAGCAAAAGAAAAACTTATTTTCCAGCTTTCAGGAATACCCAACAACCTGGTAACTTTTCAAATCACAAGGTTCCTGCTAGGTTCCCATGGAGGTTTTTTAATATTACAAAATATTAAAATAAACATTTTAGTTACACTCCACCAGGTGAAATCTTCACTGTAGCCCTCAGCACAATGCCACCTCGCAGTAACTTGTACAATGTCCTGCTGGTGATGCAAGGCCAGTGAGATACAGTAAGCACCAGTAATGATGTTGGACTCTTGGAAGGCTGCCTAACTTGTGCTTGCTGTTTAGTTTTGTTTTGATTCTCCCTGGGCCAACACACATATTTCTTACTGTATGTGTCAGTCTGGCATCCACAAATCTACTCTGGATCTAAAAGAACCATGTAAGTACACTTACCATTTGATGTGGTTGCCTCTTGAGAATAAAAGCAAAGCTGTAAGATGGGTTTTCAAGCAATCACCTTCCAAAGCTAACTAGCTTTGCTGACTGTGGCAGAAGACTACCCTGAAGGGGTCTGCAGAAGGACCTAATGCAGCCTGCAGCACCAAAACAAACCAGGTTGACTACTATAGTGTTGGGAAGACATTGCCATTAGCATCTCTGCCTCTGTGGCACTTTCAAAACTTTTTATTGCATAACCCAGGGGAAAAGCGTGTGATGCAACACCAACATTTTAACAAGGAATCCCCTGAAATGTTCCTCTATTAGTTGCTGATAAAGTTCACACATCACAAGCATATTAACAGAGAAGAATGGAAGGAACTAGATTACCGGCTTTTCTGTATAAACCATTACTCCCCACTAGATTAGTGAGTAAAATCAGAGTAGGATAATTCACATTTATCAAAGGTCTCCCTTCTTCCTGTATGCTTCAGATTCCACCTGAAGACCTTGGTCTTCAAAGCTATCGGTTGTTTCTCGGTGCTAGGAAGCACTCTGAAATACTCCTGCCATTGATAACATTTGCTCAGAATCACCAGCGACAGGGCCATTGATATCTTAATACATGTTATGTACTTTTTAAAAAAAAGGTAACTTAGGCTACACAAACTTGAAGCTACATGGATGCCCATCCACTCCAGGGCTTCCAAAACTGCTACATTAATGGACTGCATTAGAACTACTAATAAAAACCCCTATATAGATGTCAGTGAAATACCAAACTCAGCTCAGTCAGAAACACTGTCCATTCTCTCCACTGATAACAGCCAAAACAATAATCCCCTTTGGCAGGGGGGGATGCAGCTCAAAGTTCTGGAGATAGGACCCTCTTGATCAAAGTGCTGTAGAAGAAGCTGAAAATTAGGTCAAACAAAAATTATACTGAGGCACATGCAAGACCAAGTTATAGCAGAGGACTTTTCAAAAATAATGGAAAGTGGATGATGGGGAGCGACATGCATATTTCAAACATTGTCTTATATAACAGGGAAAAGGGAAGATAAGATGCTGTAGGAACAAGGAACTCTTGGGGAGTCCCATAGAAATCTAATTTACATAAGCAGCATTTAGTACGCTCTGCAAGGCTCAGTGGCTACAATATTTAAGAAATGTGAAATGGCATACAAGTATTTAAGGAACCTTTCAGTAAAAAAATCCCAACAAAACAAGACAAAGAGACACAGTGCAGTCCTGTGTATTCTTGAGGCAGCATTTCCAGATGGGTCTCGGACAGGTAGTTCTGCAGTCTCCAGCACACAATGGGGTCTTCATCAGCAGTGAAATAATCCTAGCAGTTGCTGCTGAAGAAGCATGCTCAGGTAGTAATAGCTGCTTTGAGTAGTCATTTTCTGAGCTGAAGCAACTGCTGAATTACCTTTTGTTGTGAAGCAAAGAACAACATGTACTACTTTGCTGTTGATGGTGAATTCATTGTATCTCAGTTGTAAGGGACTGGAATCAAATCTGTTGTGTATCAGAACAGGTAAGAGAAATACTAGGTTATCTATTAGATGACTAAATTTGATTTACTTGGTTAATTACTATTTTTTTTGGCTTGTAATACTAGAAAACCCTCGTGGGTAGAGAAGTACTGTGAACATATTTGTCTCATCATCTATTAAGAATAAAGGCAGTCTAGGGGGTGCCCAAATTTGAGTCCACAGTCTGATTTTCTTGAGAAACATGTGAAATCTCCATGTACAAGACAGTGTTGGTTACACCTACTCACTTAGTTTTCACCATGCCTGTATCAGTGATGTTGGGCATTGGCAGCAGAGTAGTCACAATCTCATTTTCCCTTCAAAGAAAGGACTCAAAGGCAGCATTATCTGGAGATATCTTTGAGCAGTTTGCTGTTCGTACAGCACAACATCCCAAGTTTCTGAGGATCAATATGCTGTAAATTCTCTACTTGGGAGTATCCTTTCATATAAATCTTTCCTTCAAAGATCCTGTAGGCAGAGTTCTCCCCTTCTCATGTCTGGAATCAGTAGACAAAGAGGGCGTATCTGCACACCTGTACTCAAGACAGGACTTCTCATGTTCCATGGGTGGCCTCAGAAGTGTCTCTGTATTGAACAAGACAGCACTAGATAAACTATTCTTAGCTGTGAAACTCTTTTCCAGCTAAGTCAGAAGGCCAAGCGGTACAAATCCTATGTAAGTATAAATCCAGCAGTTGTGCCTTTTGCTCTCTGTCCTCCTGCCATTTCTAACTTTGGCTAACAGTGTTTCCTTTGGGAATCTAGAAAAAACAGGCAATTCCCAGCAGCTCCAGTTGCAATGATGAACTTCCTCTTAGAGGTACACAGAAGTAAATCTGTTTTCTTGAAACTGGTGAAAATCCAGATAAACTTCTCTAGATTTCATTAGTCAATCTTTAGAGGTATTATAGTGAAAAGAAAAATCAACTCCATGGCTTTGTTTATTTGTCATAACAACAAGGTTGACTTGTGGGGGCTACTCTTAGCCAGTTAGGAACAAAAACTTAACAGCAATAACAGCTGTTAGTCTAAGATTTATAAATTACATTTTGCTAAGAGCCACAGCAAGTTGAAACCCATTTCTTTTCAGAATTCTCATACAGGATAAACCATTTACTGTTTGAAGTCTGTAATCTAATTCTTATTTCTACTCCCCCACTTCCCAAATCAAGTTTTATGTAGGTTGGCAGGCAAAATTCTACTAGTTTTGGTCATAATAAATGCTACTTTATTCCATGAATAATTTTAAAAAATATTATCAATCCTCAATAAATATCCACAATATCAAGTTGCTATTTCTTGAGCAAGAGTAGTATCCAATCACTGCTCTTTCCTACCCATCTGTTTCATTTTAAAATCTAAACATGACAAGAAGGAAATAACCTTTTGTGCATGGATTACTTCAAAATATTTTGTCATTAATTCGGCAAAGAAGAGTGAAACAAACCATCAGGCAAGAGCTTGTTCATGCAAGAAGATACTCTGGCGCAGATTTCAAGAGAATCACCTTCAACACTTTCTACAACAAAGAGGTAATGTTTGTTTTCCCAAACCATTACAGATGCAAGACACAACAGGAATAAAATTCTAACCCTGAAAACCAAGGACTGAGACTACACTAGATGGCACTGCTACACATGGCTTAAGTTTCTTTACTGTGGGTTCAAATTAAGCTTAATTTTTGAACAACTATATGTATTAAGTTTGAGGGAAGTGTTTTGAGGGAGCTTTGGCAAGCAGCAAGAAAGCACTCTTTGCTCTCCTGTAATTACAGACAATTTTTGCTATGAAGTTATTACCTAGAAACCAGCCAGTAGGAGTCTTGATGATAGTGCTGTTCCCTCCTTCAGGAATTGTGTAGCTGCTGTTTAAGCCAGTCCTTCAAGAGTCACACACACAATCTAAACCAAACATTGCCTTTGCAACACAGACAGGAGCCCAGACACTGACTTTGGCAAGATGGAGAACTTGACCCAAGAGTGCTGGATGCTATCAAAGGCTACAAATGGCAGAAGGATGACAGTACTTTAGAAGCCAACTGGGTTAAAGAGATGGACAATAAAAAAGTTGTCTTGATGTAATACTGTCTAAACAGTGAATTAATTTAGATGTCTTAACTATTCAAAGGTTATTGCTACATTAATGGTGTTCTACAGTTTGTATTTAGACATGCATTACCCTTTTGTTTACTGTTACCACTTAACAGGACACTTAGTTACCAACAAATAGGACAAAATAGCTAGTACAATGGATCGTTGCAGGCATCCAAGTGTTGTTCCTATTAATTCATAGCCCTGTGCATTGCACAGCAGATGCTTACAGTTAAGTGTCTGTAATTTCACTTGTCTTTTAAATCAAATTCCTTCATAGTGGCAACTGCAATCAACTGAAAGCCTCTTGGTATTGCAACCCTAGGGGTGGGTGTGGGCCACATGGCCAGTGGGCCACCCACTGAACTGAATAAACTCAACCTTCACTTTTCTTTTTTAGGAGTAGTTAAATAGAAGCAGGAATTCCAATAACCTTTTGTTCTTAGAAAGTCAGAAGGGTGGAAGAGTCTGGCTGCACCACCTGCCTGACAGAAAAAACTTACAGGTCCAGAACTCAAACACTATCTTTTATTGTTTCATCTTCTCCAGTTCTTCTTGGGTAAAAAGGAAGACAGTGATAACTATAATTATCATAGCTGAAACTGGCAAGGCTTTCTTTTCAAACACATCAAGTCTTGACACTAGATATTGCTTAAATCAGTTCCATGTCATAACTTTTCACCAGAGTGAGTTTTCAACACTGAAAATCAGTTTCAGCTGATGATAAAAATACATGAAGCAGTTTCCTCAACAGAAGGAAAAGGGGAGGAAAAAAATCTGTGTTATCATGTCTTTTAGTCACCAGTTCAGTGTCTTCACACTGGACTGAAGAAATCATATTCATTCTCTTCTGCTTTATAATACTGGAAAGAAGCAGTGACAAATCTTCTACTACATATTTAAGCAAAAGCTGAGGTTCTGGAAATTGTGAAGTCTAACTGTTATTGCAAAATAACTACCAAGACACATATGCCATTACAGAAGATTCAAACAAATGGCTAAGAACCACAAAAAACCATGCAGGTAAAAAGGAGAAGCAGGAGTCCTGCTCTATATAATTTTATTTTTGTGCTGCATCTGGCAAGAGCACTACTTATTCCTCTGCTTCTGTGCCTGAATGGTTGAGGATGTTCGCTCTTCAAAGGCCTATTAAATCTCATGGAGATCAGCGTAAAAAAAGTTCATGCTACTCAGAAAACATCCCATAATACCATATTCTGTGTTAACTGATAAAGTAACATGAGCTATGCTCAAGCCTCGTTAACTCATATATTTGGAGATCACTGTGTGTAAAGATAAGAAAGGCATCACCGCTTTGGCACACCCACTCACATTTTACCTTTAGAGGGTGTACCATCTAAGCAAGCCACTTGAAATGTAAGCAGAAAGGACTTCTGGCAGTCCTGCAACCTAATAGCCTAACATTTGTGGATGTGCTTCAGAAGCTGAGATTCAGCAGGCTTTGGCCTGGATGATTTTTAAACATAGATCCACTTAGGATGACTTACTCTGTATTGTCATACAATGAAAAGGAGCTGAGTTCTGTTCTCTCCTTCCATAACAAAAGCCTTGGTGTTTCACTATATGCATAAAGGCTTGATAAAGTTGGTTGCAGTTATCACTACAAAACTTTACTTGCAGCCAGTAGGTGTTCAAATACAACAATTCAAGAGTGCAGATTAAACTCCTCCTAGTCATAGTGATTGAAGAAGAGCAGAGCTGCAAGGATTCATCCAAAAGCAAGCAGGGCAGACTGATTTTTAGATAGAAGCATGGGCTTACCCTGCAGAAGTACAAAGTTTCTGAAAGTAGAATTTGTTACGGCCAAATTAATCTTTCATTCTAGGTTTCAGAACTTTTAAATCCATTGTCAAAGAAAGTACTGAAACAGAAGAATTAGTGAGTCAAGTGTCTTCTCATACACCTGGAAAGGACTGTATGTTGGCTTTAATCCTACTCACATGCCTTTAGAAAGTTATACTCCTATCTTGCTGAGCATCACAGAACTCAAAGTCACTTTTTTTTTAAAATGATCCTACGACTTGGGGAAAAAAGCAACATTTTGTAGGATTCTCACTCTTTTGTGATAAATATTAACATTTCTTTAGAATCTCCTCCCACATCTTCTCTTACGACAAAGATTTTTACAGTGCACTAGAAGAATCTTGCTAAGCAAACCAATGGAGTTTAACATCAAATAATCATAAAATAGGTCTTTTTATTTAAAGCTACTTTTTCAGTATAATCAAAAAGTCGGTCTCAGTATGGGAGAATACATTTTTTTTTCCAAGACGAATATCCTCACCATCTTTTCCCCAGAAAAAGAAAACACTTAGTCTGTGAATTTTAGTGAGAATCACATAGAACTTTCATTCTTTACTTGATTCAAAACAGGAAAGAAGCAAAAGGAGAACAAGAACTGTGATCTTGGCAACCAAAAGGTCTTGACTGTACTAAAAAGCCCTAAAAGACAGTTTATAGTGGTCCCTTCTTCAAAGAAGTGTTAGCAGACATAGCTACACCAAACACTGATTTGTGGGATTGCTGTTATCTTTAAACCAAGTTTGATTCAAATTTCATGATCAGAACAGGAAGCAACAAACTGAAAGCAGACTTTCCTGTTCCAGTCAGCTTTTAATATTCCTTAGCTTTTGTTTATTTCAAGTGTGTGACTTACATTTATCCAAGAAAGGGGGAAAAAGTCAGCGTCTTATGGAAAACTGCAAAATGGAAATGTTGAAATGTATAATACAGCTCATTGGCAGGTCCTCCTGACAGGAAGTCAAACTATTCCAACAGATTGCATCTTTCTTGGAAAGCCAGAGAGTATCAGGCAGTCCTAAATTATTGAACATATTCTACCACATGACTTCAATTAAGAGAAAAAACAGTACTAGCTATTACCTTTGTGAACTTGAAAACTAGCAGTATAAGAAAAAGTTTGCATATTCAGGCCTCTGATCCTGTGATGGAGTCCAAAAGCACAGAATTAAACTCTGACAGCATCCTACTGAATTCCATAAGACTGAGGTGGTGGTGGGAACCATGCTCATTTCAGAGAGGTAAACAGTTTTACATCTCATGATGCCACATGATTCGAGTACCCCGCTCTCCATGCGGATGAAACAGGCATCACTGAGCTTTTGGTTTTTTTTATGGAGGACAGGAAAGAAAACAAACATATATATGCTGATCCAGCCTAGAAGGGTAAACAGCCTCAGAGACAAGCTCCTCAGAGGAAAGGGTAAAACATGAATTGGATTGATCAGTTCAGAACAGGAGCTTTACCTTCAGCCTGTCTCTGTTCAACCACCAGATGATTGGCAAACACTTCCCAGGGCAGATACCTGGCTATGCTAGGAACAGCACAAGTGCCGGAATTTGAAGCAGGGGAGTTGCCCAAGCAGACTACATACAGTCAGTCCCAGTTCTGTCCTGAAGGATGTTTAACACAGACAAGAAATGAAACAACTTCAGTAGAAGAGAATAAAAGACTGATACAAGTTACCAGGTGAGGCTGCCAGCAGAACTGCTAGCAGACACTTAAGGACAGCCAAATCCAGTGGAGAGCGGAATGCACATTGGAAGATCTCTTGTTCAACTGAGAAGAAGCCTTCCCTGTCAAAAACCCCAAGAAAATTATTTGTTCCCACAAAATGATTTGAATTTTGACAAGTCAGTATTTTCCCTTATGTATTTTATGTAAAACAGTAATTTTAGGTAAAGCCATTAGGAAAATCCCCCAGAAGAGCTCATAGTAGTATTCCACTGCAAGTTCAAAATCTGAAAGGGAATACTGCATTCTGCAAGATTTCAAAAGAAACAGGCCCCTGCAGTTCTTCACATTACATAAAGTCATTTATAAGTGTTTTATATGTCTTTACCTACTGGATGAACCTATAAGGCTGGTTTCCTCTTGTCTGGCTTTTCAGAAACATGATTGTTTTTCTCTTTTATTAAATGAGAACTTTGATTCTCATGTAATCCTGTCTTTTCATGAGAGAAGAAAGGAGATACTGGGGGGGGAGACAGGACACAAACAACCCAAGATAACAAAAAAGAAAAACAAATTAAAGTGTTTGCTGTCCTCAAGCCCATTAAAACAACAGAACATGGAAACCTGTTTATATACAAACTGAATTTATGAAATAAGAGTTTGCATTCCAATATCTACTGACACATGCAAATAACCCATTCAACAGTAAAGCTAGTGCAGTACTTTAGTACAGGGTTTAATACAGTGGAATTGCTTTTCAGCTGGCTGTACTACTGGTCATGGGCCTGTGAAATGAGGCCTTCAAGGCAGACTCTCACTGTGGTATTACTATGGTTTGTTTTTTTTTTAAAAAAAAAAAAACACATCACTACTTATTCTGAATATGCAGAAGACAGCGAGAATAGGAAGTTCACAAAGTAAGAATTCTGCTTTTGGAAGGGTGGAGAGTGTTGTTCCCTCAGATTCTAATGGAGCCTATAATCTTTACACTTAGCCATTAGGAGAAAACAAAAAAGTGACATTCCAAAGGGACAAATTCTTATTTTTTCATCATGTGTTTAATTATTCAGTATTAACTGATACACCTCCAATGCAACAGATGGGGCTGCTTTCACCACAGGTGGTCTTCTTTGAGTACAATGTCTAAACTCAAAGTTCCTTACCACAGGTTGGTAAACACAGGTTTCCCAGCAAAGATCAACAACTCAGCACAAGGCAGTTCAGCTCCCATGCAGCCACACCTTGCACCTGGCAGAGCTGCAGGCACTATCAAAGCAGGCAAAAAAACCACACCAGAAAGCCTGTTTCTCACCTGTCAGGCTGGTTTTAGGTGCATGTGAGGGAGGAGGGTGAGGGAATGACTCTCCAGCACTGGCTCTTCAACGAGTTCAATCAGCCCCCTATGTTTTCAACACAAGTGATTCAACATTAAGAGTTGTTTCATTATGCTATGCCTTAATTTATGGCATATTTGCCACTTCCCTGTTTGGACAAAGCTACAAGAAGTTTGGAGCGCTTAATTTGTGACAAACATAAGCCAAAGGAAGGAGATTGCAACAGCTAGTCACACAGAAAATTTGAAAAAGGCTTAATCTGAAAGCTGGTGCTGCTATCACTTAGAGTACAGACACAAAAAAGCTTGAAGACTGTAATGTCCAAAGGTTTGAGTAAAAATGAGAGGTTGCCGTAGCTCTGGGTTAGGTGTCAGAAGAAAGTGAGAAGATGCACATCCACACGGCCCCCTCATTCCTCGCAACACACCCGCAAGGTCTGGTTCCAATTCCACCCTCTTGAGGAATTCAGCAAGCACTGCCAATCAGCCATAGCAATCTATAAACTATCATGAATATTTTGGAACAACAGCCAACAGGTTTATTGACAGCTGATTACTTTAAACTTTTGTTTTGATGCAAGTAAAAGCTTTAATCCCATTTGCCAAGCACTGAAAGGTTAAGGCAGATGAAAAGGCCTTACACCACAGGAAGAAGCTTTTATCTTCTACAAGTGTGACTGTCAAAACTTGCAGGGGATTAAAAAGCTCAAATATAATCTTGTTAAGACTAAAAAAAACCCCAAACCTATAATCTCAAAAGTGAACACAATTTTGGGATCACAGGCTAAGCACTCTGAAGCCAAACTGTCCAAGTTAACACAGCATCAAGTAATCTTCCATGTCCTTGTAGTAGCTATTATAATAAAGTTTAATATAATATTAGATCCCATATTGTGGTTACAAAATAAAGTATCAAAAAGCCTTGCCCTTCTCTCTCCTGAGGGGTATATTGCAGAAGTAAGGATATTACAGAAATGGTTGAAAGATTCAGCTTGGTTTATATACACAAGGGGATAAAACATAGTGCAGTACTGGCTGACAATATACAACAGATTCCATATGTGCAACACTGAAGCGGTTGGAAAAAGTGAATCATCTTGCACAGAATGTGATGAGCAGTTTATGGCATTTAAAATGCACATGAATCTGGATTCAGAACTTCACAACAGCCCTCACTCATAGTTGGATTCTTATTTATGGGAAAAAATGCTTTCTTTAAAGCATTTTTTCCCCCCTCCTTTTTTATAAGTATTGTACTTTCATCTTACTGGGGTAACTGAAGTAATTTTTGTTCTCAGGTGTAAGTAATTATTTGCAAGTGCACCTTGCTAACATACAGCAGCATGCTTTGGGCTGACGAAGTTAAACTGACACTATACAGTATCTTGTGGTTTGCAAAAAAGAGATAAGAGCTCTTGCTGTGCATGTTTTGATTAAGTTAGTGCCTGAAGCAAGCAGTAAGTGCAGCTAACTCCAAAAATGAAGCTGATTTTTAAAATGCTGATAGCAGTCCTAGCAAGTAGAGCCCCTTGTTTATAGTAAAGCCTCACTGGAGAAAATGAGTAGTGTTGTGTACCTCAGTGGACTCCTTGTCTCCTGTTCTTTCATATCTACCCCAGGGCTGCAGGTTCCTTTTCACCCTTTGTTTACCCCGAGGCTGCTGCCAGGGCCAACTCAGCACCTGGTTGAGCAAGCAAGGCAGGGAGATGCTTGGGTTGTCCACAGAGCCAGTCTCAGGGCATTCATATGGGCTGTCTCAGCAGCTGTGATCAGCGCTTTGCTCCCAGGCTCTCACTAGTGGGACAAGCAGTCAGCAACTAATTTATGCAAACCTGCAAGGAAGGGGAGTTAGGCAAATGTTACAGGTTAAACACAAGAGGAACTGAATATCTATTCTTGCAATCAAAGGAGGATGGCTACGTATTATTATTGGAAATGTAGTTATAAATTGGGGGAATAAGTTGCTATGGTGGCAGCAAGTTTGTGCTTAATTAATACAGGACGATGAGGAAAAAATACAGGAATATTTTTTCAGTTACAATTTAAGAGGCTATTAAATAGGCAACCAATGAAAAGTGAATGAACTGCTTGATATGGTTCATTCAGAAGACTTCAGTAACATAAAAAGCTCAAAGTTCTCAAAGACTCCAGATCTTTTTGAACTTCAGTACTGTCTTCCTAATACATTGACTAGAATGAATTCTGTTCTTCTCATGTAAGGGAAATAGCTTGTTTCTTTCAAAAGGGAGCTAGAACACACAAGAAGAATATATGAAGAAACTTAATGCTGCTCTAGGATCTTTCATATTTGTGCCCTTCTGGGGCTTAAATAGAAAGCTGCTCTTACTGGGTTGAGTCAAACCTGTTCATAGTGAAGGCAGAACACCAGCTACATTTAATTCTAATTAGATCCTTAAAAAAATCAGCAGAGTTTCTTTATTGAATGGGCAGCATTAGCTTCCTTCTGAACCACATCAGAACTTGAATAGAAGTTGATCATGGGGCTAACAGAAGAGGACACGCAGGTGAAGAGGGAGAGGAACTGATCCTCTTTGGGATGATGACTGGAGGTACCTCTCTCTGACAGCAGCCCCTCAGGCAGGACAGGTACTGCAGCAGAGACATATGCCCAAGAACAGATCTAAGCAACTCTGATCAGGAGCCCACTGGGAGGAACTGACACACAAAAATCCAGTCTCCTTTCAATTCATACTGTGTTCAAACCAGACAAAGCTTGTTAGAACAGAGAAATGCACCTAGAAATAGAAGTTTGCAAAATGAAAGCCAATGCAACACTTTCTTAAGATGTGGTAAAAAGCTCCCCAGGAGCTTCTGCAATGCCATCCTGAACTGAATGAAGAAACCCAAGACAAATAACATCAATGGACGAGACTAGTGGGGAAACTCAGATGAGAACACACTGGATAGATGACTCATCCCATCAGACTTCACATATTCTTTCAGGAACAATTCAGAAATCCCATACAGCTTTTGAACTCAAGCAAGTTCAATGCCAATGACAGAATGTTGCTACATCCCACCAAACCCACAATCCTTTGCACCTACAAAGTGTTGTTAGGTCCATATTTTCACAACAACTAGAGTCTGTTTAGATCTGTCAGCTACAATAGCTTCCACATACATAAAAGGCTGGTATGGACAAGAGCTTTACCTTCCAACATCTTCTGCAAAGCAGCACTGCACTGAGACTAGAGCAGTCCCTACAACGTTGCGGGAAAGTAAGGAAACAAGCTAATTTGTCATGTTTGTAAGGAGGAAAAAAGCGAGGGATTGAGAAAATATGGAAAGAGCTTCTACCTTTCAACTAAATAGAAGGATAAGAAAGCAAAGAACATTCCTTCCTTTCAGATAGAGGATCAGCCAACCAACAACCCAATGCTGGAAAAAGCAGAATTTCAGGGACCACAGCCTTACAGATAGACAGGAAACGTTCTATTCTTCTCCTTTAAGGGGAATTTTCCCAAATACAATATTTTTGGAGATTGCCTGTCACCATTCTTCCAAATACTTGTCATTTCTTAACAATGTCATGGACTCTGGACACATTTAGACACTGTTCTCTATTGCCTCAAGCCAAACAACAAAGCTCTCCAGAAGTTAATAGTATGTGACACACATTTGTCCAAGGTGTAGCTTTCTCCACCCTCTCATTCCTGTGTAAGTGTGCATTCATATGTCTATAACTGTTCTAGGAAAAATAAGGTATTTTAAATATCCTAATTGTGTTATAAGGTGGGTTCTTTCAGGGGGAAGCTGGGGTACTTCCCCAACAGTTAAAAAACATTTTTTTCATACCATACTGCATCACCAATGTTGAGAAAAGATGATAGATGCCAGACTTCCGACTTAGGCGAATCACCTCATGAGTAGAACATTAACACAACAAATGGCCATGCCATCACTAAACTGAAGATGACTGGCTTCATGGATAAAAAGCTTCTGAATGTGACTCTTTCATAACTTGTTTGGAAAGTATCCATCACATTTGGGATAATCTTTTTCCTCATCAGAGGAAAGGCAATATCTACTTCTAAACTGGTCCAAAAGCACACTGCACAGAAACTTCCTATCTAATGGAACATTACTATAGCATCCCTGCCTTCCCAGCATTCACCATATGAGACAAACAGAAAGGGGAAAAAAACCAAAAAACCCCACAGAAAAACATTTACTTACTTGAGCAACATTCCTCTGATCCACTCAGGCTACAGACATTGAGACTCTCTTCCTCCCACCACCACCCCCAGCCTGCAACTCACCTAACTGTGCCCAGACAGATTTATACTATGCAGCTGGCGTACCCTGATAGCACACGAACAGCACCTGCTCAGATTTCAAACACCAAGTACTCAACATCCCAGGTCCAGAGCTAACTTAAATAGCCCATCTTGTATGCTATCATGATTATCCTTCTCTGTACCCCAATTAACTGGTTCAGTTAGCCCAGACAGCTATACAAGTTACAGCTCCATCTCTATCTTACAGAAGATTTACCTTTTCAGACACCACTGATAAAAGATCTAGAAATTCCTCCCTTTGTTGCAAAACCGCTCGTTGACATTAATATTACTTACTGAGGAAAAAAGAATCAGAAATATAGATATTGCACCAGCCCAACAAAACTAGTATTACAAAAAAACCAAAGTAGCTAACTAGTACTCTAGATTGGACAAAGGTGTTTTATCACAGCCCTAATCTTTTGAAACTGGTACAATTAACACTTCTAGCTCTTTCACAAAACACCACTTGAAAAGCCTTCACTCATTTTCAAGCAGATGATAAAAGCAAGCTTACCCAGACCTTGATGATAAGATTAAATTTAAATTCACAAAGAAAGGGAAATACATTGCGATACTCTCGAACAGCCAGCAGAGACAGGCAAATGTGTGGATTTCAGGTTACATTCACCCACAGTTTGTACATCAACACTACTGAAAAGCATGCTTATAAACTAGAAAGAGAAGGCATTAGGAAAAAATGGAGAATAAGATCTGAAGAAAATCCAAGGATCTGCCATGGACATGGAGAGAGTCTACAAGTGACAGAAAATCCAGAATTAAGGGATGACCCAATACTGATTATTTCCTACAGTGTGCCTGCTCAAAGTGCCCAAAGATTTTTAACAAAGAGTAGTAGCTTGTAGGTTCATTGTGAAGATGCAGATTCACAGACAACACTAACTGGTAGAGGTATGTATAAAGTGGTCATTACTACGCAGAAATTCCAGGCAAAACGTTTTTGCTTGTTTTAAGGATTAAACTAGAAGGAAGAAAATGGTTAAGTAACAGGTAGAAGATTTAAAAAGAAAAAACCCAATTTGAATTAAGTGCCTGTCTCTCAATCAGGTATACATTTATCTGCCTGAAAACCTGCTGCTAGTTCAAGAGAGAGGAAAAAAACCCAGCTCATCCCTTTTTAAGGTTATTGGTTTTTTTTGAAACTGAAAGACTCCACACAGTCATTTGACTCCAGATTTTGTTACCGAGTAAAAGCTCTTAGAAAGAAGAAATGTAGAGGTAGGTAACAAAAATCAAGGTGTGGGAAACATCTTGAATGAGGACACTTGAAAAGAATGAGTCTCTAGCTCATCAAAAGAGGAATGAGACAGTACAGAATAAAAGTAAACAAACTAGTGAGCTACATAGTTAATGTACTTCAGAAACATTTCTTACATTATGAGTACTGAATATTCACTTTATAGGAGGTGACAAATCCAGAGCTGGAAAAAGTAACACCTTTCAGCAGTGCATAGCTGACTCACTGTCACAAAACATCACTGATGTTTATTGTTTCACTGGACTCAGAAATGGGTGAGATGATTCTATTAATAGCAAAATCCACAGTTCTAAAATAAGTATTACAAAATAGCCAGAGCTTTGAAAGTGATATAACCTCTTCAGCTTTGGAATGGGAAGAACTTCGGCCTTTTGAAGGTTCAATGAACTGTCATAGTAGTAACTGTAGTATAACTGGTAGTACCTTAATAGCATTGCTAAAATCAGGCATTTTACCATGTGATACCTAAATATTTTAATTTTTTATATTTATTGCACTATTAATGACCAGATTGAATGCCAATACAGTCTGATTTTCCAGCAGTACTCTTCCTTTCAGTCTGTTTATGCAGACCAGCCTTATCTCCTTGAGTGGAATAAAGGAGGAGATGGATAATGTGAGATGTCTAAAACATTCTCTATGTTCACTTCTCTAGTACGAGGGCAGAAAGTGGAAACTACTGGGGGAAAAAAAAGAAACTATTCCATGTCCCACTTTATTATTTATTCCCTGTATTGTCTAATCTCTTCCAAGTTCTGCTCAACAATGCAGTCTATCTGACAGCAGCTGGCAGGCACAACAGCAGACTAGGCATTACACAGTCTTGCTATCTAGAGAGAAATTCTGTTCTGTGATGTGATCTTGGTGCTCTTCTGTCCTCGCACCCCTGTAGCATGAAGAGGGGAAAAATCTATGAATATAGTAGATGCACCAGACAAATAGTTAAAGAGCTTCTTGAACAGACACCTGTTGATGGACAAAGGTTACCATGGAAGTGCACTGCAAGCAATTAAAAACTTGACAGATTTGTACATGTTTCTTTACAAAAGGCATTCTTACTTTTAAACTCATCTAAAAGTCCAATTTTTACATGCCCTACTATGAGTGGCTAGAGATCTTGTCTATGCATTTAGTGACTTCATACTTTGTAGATCATTAATGTACTGAAATATGTTTGCTAAGCAGTAAATCTCCTCAAAGAGGGATTACTGTTATCAACCAAAGGTTGAATATGAGAGACCCTAAAGAAGTTCAACGCCCTTCCTGTGAATTTAAACTAAACACATACTACATTCCAGACTGCTCCACTGTATGCTCTTTAAACAAAATGGCAGATGGATAGTTCTCAGTCAAAAATGATGGAGGTATAGGAAGCAAAACTACGGAATGATATTTAGGACTATGCTTTTGGTAAATAAAAGTTTATTAGGGCATAGAGGAAAAGATTTGCCAGTGTTTTCCAACAAAAACAGCTGGTACTTATGAGCTCTACTTATCCCGTTGCACTTTT
Source organism: Mycteria americana (assembly GCF_035582795.1). NCBI lineage: Eukaryota > Metazoa > Chordata > Aves > Ciconiiformes > Ciconiidae > Mycteria > Mycteria americana. The sequence continues at coordinate 13,232,964 of NC_134376.1, forward strand.
TCACACTGAACGTTGCGAGATTCAAGGAGTAAAGACAGTTGCATGCCAAATCATCATTAAAGGTATTCTGTTTCTGTAAGTTTACTGCTAGAACATACTGGAAAAACAACATACAGTTTATATTAGTTACGTTTATATTATTATACAGTTTATATTAGTTTATATTATTTATATATGCCTTGACATCAGGTCAATTCCAGTATACTATCTCAGCTATATTCTCCTTGCTTTGTGCTGTATTTAAACAAATCATTTTGCTCTGCTCTCAAAACCCTCTTAGAATAGGGTAGACACTTTCATTTACTGAATTATATGTATTGCCAACCATACTGACATAGGGACAAAATAAAAGCAAAACCTGTACACTTTACTAAAACTGAAATATTCTGTCACCCTGATGCAGTGACAGCTTCAGCTAAAAAAAACCCAAGCCAAACAGATCATCTGTAACTTTCTTCTAGTGTGTTCATGCTAACATATGGCCCTGTGCCACAGGGAACAATTTCCAAATGCATTCTATTACATACATAAAGAAACACAGGATTTTAAATGATGAATTTATACATAACTGGCCGCAAGATAATCTTGTTGCTCTTGTGCTACTGAGGGCCATAGTTTCTTCATTCCTAAGATAAACTGTAGGTTATACCAAAATGCCAATTATCAGACGTCCTGACTGATTGATAAATTTTATATTGGATATTCCTCTCTTCACATAGAGGTCTCCAGAACATGGGCCCTGCAGGCTCACAGATCTTTATTCCTAGAGTAATCTGTGCACAAGTGAACATATTCAAGTAGAAACAGTAGGGAATGGTTAGACACATACTACTGACATTTTATGAATAGCTGTAATTTCTAGAATGTTCAGCTTCCTGATATGTATATAATGATTCACTTATCTGTGTCTAAAACCTGACTAAATAGGGAACTAATGACATAAATATATCCTTAGATCATTAAAAAAAGTCATTGCTAAGAAACTTCTTGGCATGCTCAATACCTGATACCCTCTGGTATCAGGAGCTGTGCATAGCAAAGTGTCGTGCACCTCTCCGTTGCAGGTGGTGCAGTGCTACTCACCAGATGCAGCTGCTGTGGCACCACACTCTCATCTGGCTTTCCTGCTTATTCTCTCCCTGCTGGTTTCATTCTGTACTGTGCAGGAAATTTTGCACATCCTACAAAGAGAGTATTTGTTTAGGCTGGCAAAAAGGAGCCTAGCAGGAATTCTAATAACTGCCTACAACTATTTGAAAGGGATTTGTGAAAACGTAAGAGCCAAACTCTCCTACGTAGTGCTAAACAATATAGCAAGGGCAATGACCACAAATTGCAGCTCTGAGGGTGCAGATTGGACGTTAGGCAAACCTTTTTTACCAGGAGGGTAGTGCAGCACTGAGACAGGCTGACAGACAGGTGGTGGGACTTCTGTCCTTGGAGGATTTAAATACTTAGCTAGGCAAGCTTCTCTCAGTCTTCCTACCAACATTTTTCTGACTCTATCGTTCTTCATATGCAAGTGAATCTCAGATCACCATGAAAGTAATGCAGAAGTACTACAATAAGAGCCATATCAGATCCATGGAAATAATCATAACCACTGTCTTGAAAGTTTCATAGAATTCTTCATACATGGGCTGATTAAGCTTCATAACAAGGCTGGATGGCATGTAAGTATAAAGTTCATTTCATAGGTAAGAAGTGAAGTCACCAGCTAAGCACTATGAGAAGAGTAAAGCAAGCAAGGCTCAGCAGTCCTGAACTTGTGATCTAGCCAACAGAATAATTTACCAGAGTGTGCTGGTTTTGGCTGGGATAGGGTTAATTTTTTTCATAGTGGCTTGTATGGGGCTATGTTTTGGATTTGTGCTGGAAACAGTGTTGGTAACACAGGGATGTTTTAGTTCCTGCTGAGCAGCGCTTACACAGAGTCAAGGCCTTTGCTGCTTCTCACCCCACCCCACCAGTGAGGAGGCTGGGGGTGCACAAGAAGCTGGGAGGGGGCACAGCCAGGACAGCTGACCCCAACTGCCCAAAGGGATATCCCACACCATATGGTGTCACGCTCAGTGTATAAACTGGGGGAAGAAGAAGGAAGAGGGGGGACGTTCAGAGCGATGGCGTTTGTCTTCCCAAGTAACCGTTAGGCGTGATGGAGCCCTGCTTTCCTGGAGATGGCTGAACACCTGCCTGCCCATGGGAAGGAGCGAAGGAATTCCCTGTTTTGCTTTGCTTGCGTGCGCAGCTTTTGCTTTACCAATTGAACTGTCTTTATCTCAGACCATGAGTTTTCTCACTTTTACTCTTCCGATTCTCTTCCCCCATCCCACCAGGGGTGAGTGAGTAAGCAGCTGGGTGGTGCTTAGTTGCTGGCCAGGGTTAAACCATGACACATAGAAGACAAACAATCTCCAAAACCCTCTGCAGTGTTCAATGAGCTCCCCAAGAGTGGGGGTTTGTTACCTGCCCAATCTCAAAACATAATCATTAGCATCATCATCATCTGATTTTGAGGCTTCTAATCATTGCTGCAAGTGATGCAAGTGCCCTTTTAGCCAGCTTTTTACCTTCAGGACAGGTTCAAGAGATGCACTTGGCTCCTTTGGTTACTCTGTAGGCTAAACAGACCAAGTGATTTACATAATTCATGTGGAAATAAATTGGAAAACCTCATGTGAACTCCTGTTATTCCTTTCCTTCTGAAATATTCTGGATTTTATCTACCATGAAATCTTTATGAATACACACCTACAAAACAGTTTTGTACAGGAACAAAAATAAGATACAGATTCTCTCAATACTTAGTGCCCCTCCTTGAATCTTAGTAGCTATTAGCCACTCAGTTCAAGTGAAAGAGGAAGAACTGCAAACCTAGATGTTATATGAGAATATGCCTTTCCACACATAGGATTGTAAACAGCGTCCTAAATTACGTTTTAACCACAGAGAAAAGAACACAACACAGTTTAGACAGAATTCTTAAAAGGAAGAGAGATGAAGCTGCTACGGTTTTCTGAAAACAGGTCAGCCTGGGCACTCCAGCCACAGCTCGTTCAATCCAAGCAGCCCACATTGCAGCCAGCAAGACATATGTTTCCTTAAAATTGCTAGGAATGCAAAGCAATGCTAGACAAGTCTAGACTGATCACAGGATAAATGCAAGAAGCAAAGAAGTGGATCCAACTGTGGTGTATGACATTTGCCTGGCAAGGGAACAGTTACAAGTGTTCAAGTCCTGGAATGAGACGGGAGGGAGAAAGAAACCATTTTCCCAGAAGTGCACTTGGTCCCAGAGGAGACTTCACCTCCCGTCAGCGGTGAAATTCAGCTTAGCTAAGTTTGCTCTCCTCTTTGTTAGACAAATATATCTCCCTCTTTCTTAACACAAGTATGTGCAGATCAGGTTGAAAAGCCAAGTCCCAAACATAGCTACTGCACAAGTCATGCAAATAATTCTCACTCAAATCTTTCTGCTTCTACTCAAAACACAAGATTATGCCCTTAACTGTTGCTCTCCCCACCTTTTGTAGGCACGTACCTCATGCCCCTTCAGTTATCTAAAACTTATTTGTACAGATCCCATACTCTGCCTCATCTCACTTCGTGAACATCCTAATGATACCCTCTCTTATAAATTAAAAATAAAAATACAGCTTTAATAATTTCTACTTAAAATATATAATGCTACTCCTGCCTTCAACAAAGTCCTGCTCCTTGATCTAAATCCTACCACTGCTCAGTTTACTCATCATTCAGTTGAATGATGCTGTTCAAATTGCCCAACTAATTCATTACCTATAACGAAGGGCAGATGTCAGTCCTGGACAACTGGCCAGCCTGGTGGAGCACGCTTAGATTTCCTTTTGACTTACATGTGTGTATTTCCTTCCTGTGGAAACAGGGAGTGGGTCAGAGGGAAAAGGGAGGAGGGCTGTACACAGCCAGGTCTGCAAGCCCAGTACAGACAGACCTAACTTTCTCATTAGTACTTTCTTTCTCAGCTTCAAATCTTCTTCCAGTCATTAACACTCTTTTTGTTTGAACTAATCAGTATCTCTTGTTCATTCCCTTTATATCAACCTGATTTTTACAGTCTGCTGCAATGCTGCAACATTTACTTCCCTCCAAAAGTTTACTTAAAATTAGAATACTTATACAGGTCTCAGCTATTGCAATACAGCTTCACCTGCTGTGTGGAATTATTAATATTTTTTTTATTTGGACGAAGACCCATATGATAACATCTTAGTATTGGCAAGTACCTACATTCAAAAACCATGAGTCAGGTCACAATATATCTTATGATTGGCTTAAAAAATGATAGGTTTCAAAAAATGAAATTTAGGCTTCCTTTAGATGACAAATATATTTTCTTCCCTTTTTTTAAATATGAGGGTAAAAGGCTTTCTCACATTCCTATGACTGTCTTTGAGAAAACACTAAATGCCTTGAGACTCCAAATAATGTTGCAAGAGTTACAACACACTGCTGTTTCCTGATACCCTTATGCACTGTTTACATAATAGGAGCTAAAATGTAAAATTTGTAAGATCTGTTAATACTTCTAATTTATGGTTTTTATTCAAATTGCCTGTAATTCACTAAAAACTTAGCTCTTATTAATGATAGAGCTCATGCTGTGCCCATTTAGTATTAATACTTGCAATCACTATGAAAACAATTTCCACTTTAAGAGTACACAGGTCCAAATCCTGCCTGTGGCAACATCCATGTAAGTCAATGATATTAAAAAATGCATATCTGCAGGGAGAATCTGGTTCCTTGCCACATCTGTGTCTCATGCAGCACCCCAATGCTCCCATGAAGAGTTAAATGCATATTCCACTGACTTCAGCCCGTGTTAAAATCTGTAGAGGCTGAGTTTTCTCCCTTTTCTGTAATGCTTTTCCTGTGAGATTTGATTAAGTGATCATTAATATACTTAATACTTAGACAGAATTCAGTAGGAATAACAATATTGTGTTCTTCTAATAGACAGCCTTAGAAGGCGCTAACACATGTGTGGAGACATATCATAATAATAAACAAAGATGATGAATTTCCCAACGGTGTACAGAATAAGAGCCTTTGTAGTGTGTGCTAGTCCTCAGAAAATATGCTAATCCAAAAATTCTTTTCAGATGACCCAGTTCCTGCATTTGAATTTTTATGTGTACATATTTGGAAGCGTACATGTGTACGTGTGCACAAATTCATATGGAGAGAAGTGTATCTGCACAGCAGGCTTGCTATTTAAGTGAGAAAGCTGCAGGAATGCTGTGGTTTGCTCCATGGGAAGGGCAGCAGAACCATCTTATAGATGGGTCAGAGTCTAGAGCTGTTTATTTACACGTGTGTTTTGCAGAACAGATTCATACAGAAAGATAGCATCCTCACTGGTGGAGCTGTTTGTCAGTCACCTTTTGCTGCAAATGGGTAAGTCTCCTTGTGTGTTTGGACACTAATAAGAAATGAAAATGCTAAGTAGCTTATTTTACTTTACAGATGAGTTGAAAATGTGATTTACTCATTCCTTACATTCTAAATATTTGATGTTATTTGGAATGTGCTGAGAGTCAGCAGTTCTCTTGCGGGAGCAAACACGCATATTTTCTAATTAACTCTTAATGATTTGTGAGTGATTGAAGATTTGTGCTTTTTTGGATGACAAGGTCAGTAACCAGAGTGACAAAATATATTCTTCCTCTAAGCAGTACAAGCGGCTACTTTTCAAAATAGTGTCTTCTTGTAGGGCGCTTTGACCTTGTTTTGGATTTTGTTTGTACAATGAAACCCTAGTCCTGCCATTTTAACCACACACTCCTGCAGATTTCAAACAATGGTAAGTTTTCTGTGGCCAAGTCCTTATTACCCCTCTTTAATAAGATTTAGTCTCCTGTATTCATATCTCTAGCAGAGTGGCTGGTTAGAAGTTGTTTTCTTATGTATTTGATTTGTAAAGCTGTATGTTTAGAGGGCTGGGTTGCTATTGCAATTGTTTTGGCAGGATGGTAAGCAATGTACAGGTTTATTTGTAATGTATTAAGTCCTTGACATACCGTACTGTACTTCAGAGGCTCCACAATTTATTTTTTGTTGCGGCTTGCCTTTAGCCCTTGCCAATTTATTTCCTTTCCTTTTCCAAACAGAGCTAGGGTTGTCAAATCCTAACGTTAAAGAATTTTAATAGCTAGATCCAGTTACAGAGCTAATTTTTAATTTACCATTGGCTGTACAACTTTTGACTAAACAGAAAATGGGCAACTTTTGACTAAACAGAAACTTTTGACTAAACATAAACTCTACAAATGGGCTAAAGAGACATGACCCACTAGCCAACAGCATCAAAATACTTCCTGACTTAAGGGCTCCTGGACTCAATGCTTTTGCTACCATCATCCATAACCTTTTTCTGAAATACTGCTTTTAAGAAGTTCTCATAATGAGATCACTGCACTGGCAAACAGATTTGTCTGATCCAGTAATAACATTTCCAGGGGCAGCACTACAGTTTGTCTTGGCTAGTTTTTGCCAGAAATTTTTATTGGTTTTCTTAAAGTAATTACAACATTAATACAAAAAGAGTATTTTCCAAAAGAACACACAAGAGTGGGGGACACAAGAGTGGGGAATTAAAAGGAAGGGTAAGCTCTTCCTTTTAATTTAATGTCATCTCCACAGATTTGCAGGTCCCGCAGATCAGCATGGTAAACAAAAATTTGAATGAATATATCCTATATATGTTTGCTGTATAAACCATGGAACATAGCTCCCTGACATGTTGTGCTGTTTAGTCTTTCACTTGTTTCAGCAAAGCCTTACGGCAGCTAACTAAAGGAATTAATTTTCAAGAATATTTTTGGACTTGTGCATCTTTTGGTTTGGAAGATGACAGCAGGATAAGAGGCAGTGGAGAAGAATGCTAACTGAGATGGAAGCGGGGAATGAGAAAAAGGAAATATCTTCAGATCCCTTAAGATTTCATAAGTTTGTCAGAACTCCCCCCAGCCTCCTTGTTCTAGGCTCAGCAAGCCTAAATAAGGACTTCAGTTCTCAAGGAGTTAAGGACTGTTGGGAAGCTGCTGCTCTTTTGTAATCTCATCATGTTCCTTTGAGGGGGAGGAGGAAATGTTCCCAAGGCTGGAGTGGGAAGGGGTATGTCAGTAAGGTTGTTTACCAAGGACACACTAAGGTTTGTAAAGATCCAAGACACTTGTTAAGAGTATACCAGGGCTCTCAGGGATGAAAGCAATGAACCCTCTAACACTTGCAGAGGGGAAGGAGAAGGGGGACAAAGCTGTGAGAACCTTGATGTGCCTCAGTGGTTTTGAAGGTGACTAATTAAATGATGTTCTACATTGGGCACGGCAGCTCCCTTTGTATGGACTTTTAAAGAACCATGAGAGAGGAAAAGTCCATTTCACTCTTTACTTTCTCATTGTTTTCTCCATTCCTCCCCTCACAGAGCTGTCCAACGGTGGAATTGTTCTACAGCATACTTCCTAAGGTCCCCAGCGGGGAAGAAATCATACTCATCTGGATTTTGAGCATTAGCAGAATGTGATTTTGCTCTGAAAGACACAATACATATTTATGGTAAACTGAGTGGTATTCCTGTCTCTCTATCCCTGACACTATGTGCATCACATGATAAGGCATGGATGCTTCCCAAGCAAGCAGTTTAGGAATCTCAGCTCCAGATTTCCAAAATTTCCAATGCTGAGCATTTACTGTTATGTTTCATATTACCTTTGAACTCTCCAGGCCCTATTTTATAGGATTTCCTGTAAGAATTTTTAACTCTAAATAAACAAAATATGAGTTTCACTTCAGTATTTCTGCAACGCTTTTTTGCTTGTCAAACCTTACGTTAAGAAAAGGTGACAAACAATGGAAGGATAAAAGCTGCAGCATGGGAAGTTCTGTGGACGATAGCTCTGTGAATTGTGGGCAACATTTTACTGTTCACAGGAACTGCTAGACAAAGTATTACAAATGACTGTTTTTTTAAAACAGACACATTTATAAGTTGACCTTTCAATTACCTAAAGCTGCATGCTAATTTTCCCCATGCTACTGTACCTGGTAGGTACTGATGGAAGAAACAGATGAGGTTTCTTCCATCAGTGCTCTTTTAAGAATGCTTTGAAGTCCATTCTACTCCTCCCTAAGTATTTGGCAACTACTGCCTCTTCATGTGAAAAACTAGTATGGAAAAAACATAGCTCAAACAGGAGTATGTTCACTCTCAAACAGTGAGGTTTTTTGCAGCCAGAGGAAGTAATGACTGGGGTAATTCAGCATCCATCCTGCTGGGAGACAGAAACGAAGAGAAATCTTAACAAGCTACAATCTACTTTTTAGATAACCACTTTCAAAAAATATAATGGGCAAATTGCAATGAAAGGGTTATTCTCTCACTCATCTATACACAACAATCACCAGGGAAAATATCCAAAGGAAAATATCAGATGTTTCAAACAGGTCTAATTTTTTACATTAGAGAATAGATGAGTGAGAGTTCACTGTCTTATTGGACTTTAATTCACCTCATATCTTAAGGAATATATAAGCCATCTGCTAGTACTGAAAAAAACAGGTCTATGCTTGCTAAATAAAGCCATTGTATTCAGATTTTCATTCTTTTAATTCAGATGCAAAACTAGAAGTGTCTTACTAAAAACTTTGTAATATAAAATCAACTGGAAAAGAGACCGAGCTTGTTAGGTCATCTTATACAAACTCCTTATACAAACCCCTTACACAAAGCCATGTGCTACTGTTTACATCTATAATGCATAAGTCACCAGGTCTAACAGTGGTAACCATCCTATATTCCAACACAAGAAATGGAATAAATAGGAAGTAAAATAAAACTAACCAGGAATTAAAGAAACAACTATTAGAAGAGAAATGCTCCTTCATCACCAGAGCCCCCAAATGCCTTGTCCAAATGGTTTGATGATATCGTTAATGATATTATCACCACAGTGGTGAGATACAGACTGGAGAAGTGGACAATACAGTGGTTGGAAAATTGGTTGAACTGCCAGGCTCAAAAGTTAGTGACCTGTGCTGCAATGTCCAGCTGGCAGCTGGTGACCTGTGACATCTTTTGGGGTCAACATTGAGACCAATGTTGTTTAATGTCTTTATTGATGACCTGGATGATAGCATGGAGTGCAGACTCAGGAATTTCACAGACTACAGCAAACTGGGAGGCATGGTTGATAAGCAAGGTGGCAGGGCTGCAAATCAGAAGGACCTTGACAGAAGGCAAAAAAGGAGTTAGAGCAACTGCATAAAGTTACAAAGTTCAAAAAGTGCAAAATCCTGCAATGTGGACTGAATAATCACAAGAAACAATATAGGCTGGGCACCAACTGGCTAGGGAGCAGCTTTGCAGAAAAGGACCTGGGGGTCGTGATGGGCAAGTTGAACATGAGCCAGCAACATGCCCTTGAAGCAAAGAAGGTTTACCACATGTTGGCCTGTATTAGCAAGAGTTGCCAGTAGACTAAAGGATATGGTTATTCCACTCTACCTGGCACTTTTTAGCCCACCTAGGGAATACTGTGCCCAGCTTTGGTCCTCCCAGCTCAAGAGAAACATTGACAAATTGGAGAGGGTCAACTGCTAAGATGATTAGAGGGTTGGAGAACTTGACTTCTGAAGAAAGCTTGAAAGAATTGGGTTTGTTCAGCCTAGGGAAGAGAAGTTTCAGGGAGGATCTAATCATGGTCTTCCAATACCTAAAAGATAGTTACAGAGAAGATGGAGGTACTCCCTTCACAAGGATGCATGGTGACAGGACAAAAAGCAACAGACACAAGTTGCTTCATGGGAAATTCTGTCTGGATATAAAAAAAAAATCTTCACTGTGAGAAACAACTGTGAGGTTGCCTAAAGAAGTGGTGGAATCTACCTTACTGGTAATACTCAAGGCACAGCTAGACGGGCTCTTGGATAACCTAATGTAAGGCCCTGTTTTCAATAGAAAGTTGGCCCAGGTGATCTGCAGAGGTATCTTCCAACCTAGACTTTTCTATCATTCTGTATGTGCAAACACTTCAGAAGCAACTAATGGGTGAAAATGAAAAAAGATTCATAATACTGTTCATACATATCATGGAAAGTATATTATTTGTGCCTTCACACTGCCTTTAAATCATTAAGGAAACTTCTCCATAAACCGATGAAAAAGACAAGCTATTTTTAAAGCAAAATAATATTGGTATTTTATTACAATGGAAAAATGAGCAATTTAAACTTCCAGTCTCATTTATTTTACTAATGATACATTATGTCTGAAAGGCCTTATGGAAGTTACAAGTCTTCAACTTCCTATCTGAATGCTAAATTAAGACTTCTATACCCTTGTTCATATAGCTAGATTGAAATCAGTTGTACCTGCAAGTAGTTCTGGGTTTTTTTTCATAAATGAATAGTTTTGGGGCTTTCAGCTTGTGAGCCTCATTTCCTGATCAGTGGCAATGAGCAAAATCAAAGCTCCAACTCAGTCTTTCTTACAGAATACATACTTCCTATCTCTCTTCCTAGCAGATTAAGAACAGTTTATTCAATAATAAAAATGGCAGCACAGCTATACTAGCCTATATTTGAACTCACCTTCATTGATGAAACCTCCTACTGTTCAGCACTAGCTCATCAGTATTACTTATATCTACATGGCTGAATATTGGCAGTAAATGTAACTTCTTGAATGTGGGGGTTGAATGAAAAGGGTCTGGTATTGTTGTATACTCTGAATCAATAATCTGGAGGATTCTTACACAGATTCTTGAAGAAAAATACAGTGGTACTTTTTGTGCTAAAAGTCATTGGTACATTGGTTTTCATTGTGACAAACTAACAGATTGGTATTACAAGGATGCCTACAGAGGATGTTGCCTTATGTTCCTCTTATTAGGAGTTTTGGTATAGTATTTCCACTTTGAGAGAGGTCAGATTACTGCCTATCTAGGCAGAGATATTTTTATCAGAAACTGTTTAAGATTTGGACAAGTAATTACTCAATTACCCTACTGATCAGTAGCTCCCTCAGTCTGAAGGCTTCTCTTTCTTGGAGTTGCTGGCAATCATGAGGTTCCTTTCTTGCAGGTTCCCTCCTATTCCTGTTCAGATAAAGCCAAAGATCTTGTTAGCCTGTGTTTTTACTTACAGCCTCTTATTGCACAGCAGAAAGCATGCCCTGATCCCTTCTAGCTACGTAGATACTGAACTTGTTTGCTAATTTTGACAGATACATGATAAGGCATAAACTGTAGTTATGCAATCACTAAATGTAAAAAAAAAAAAGAACTCACACTTAAAAAAAAGAACTTATATTATTATGTAATAAAATAACTCCTTATATTACAAATTAATGAGACAAACACTTATATCACTGTCCATTTTACCTATCTGCAAATTGTCTGTAAGCTCTTTCACATTGAACTTCCAATATGCAATGCACACACATTTGAGCCTGTACTTCCATTATACAGTCTCTCTTGGTCATGATGGCTACTCAGCCTGCACTTTCAGACCTTGCTCTGAAAGCTCCTCATGTATAAAAGGGAATTATAACTACTGGAAAAAAGGCTTATCTCAAATACACAGGCAAATTGTGTCCACTGTGTAACCGCTGGTAGGGAGTGATACATCTGTTCATTTATGAATTCCATCTCGTTTCAAAGATACAGTCTAGGATACAGCGAGACAAGCAGGAAGAACTGGCATGGAATGGTTGTCTTGTGTTTGCCCACTGTGAGTTCTGTTGTCAGTAACTTTCCTTTCAAATCTCTCAAGATATGCTTACCAAGGTAAAAGGAGGTACTTGCATATGCCACTTTTCCTTCATGCAAATGAGGGAAGGAGAAGGCAGGAAAAAGGTCAACACCACTTTCAGATACTTAGTACTGCATTAAAAAAAAATTCACTCAAAGCACATCAGTCCAACGCAAGTCTGAAAAGCAGAACCTGGACAATTTGTTTCAAGAAAAAGCCTGAAGTCACCCGGCAGTGTGTTGATACTGCTTTAAAAATATTTATTCTTAGCTTCTAGCTAAGATAAAATATGGATGACAACTATACAACAATTAAAAACACAAGTAAGAGAAATTGAGGGAGAAGAAAGGAGATTATTTTTACCAGTAAATGTTTTCTTATAGGGGCAATATTATACACTTATTAGCAAGCAGTGCCTTTAATGCAGTACATGATGAAGTAGAACAGTCAATTTTCCTCTTTTTAGTCACTTAGGTTGTAAGCAACAACATCTTTTGTTTAAAAATCAAGTGTTCTATTTCATACCACAATTCTACTGGCAAACTTAGCTGTGTATGAGGGGAATGTTTTAAGTGACTTCAGGTCTAATGCTTCAGCCCAGTGGAAGTCAGGCTGCTTTATGCTTATAGTGGCTGGCTCAGCCTGAGGTACCACCTTCCTTCCCGAAATCCCTGGGAATCGACAAGCAGGGCTGCCTCCTCCACTGATACTCCCAAGCTTCTCGCTTCTGCTCCTTCAGCCCCAAAGCTATGAGCATCTCCACTGAGAGCCACTTTGAATTCCTATTCCACTCCGACCACAAGGCAATTACCAGAAAATAGGTGATGCACAAAGGAAGCAGCCACTAGAGGTCTTTGCCAGTCCCTCTACCCAGAAACTTGGAATATATGAGCACATAGAAAGCTATAGTCTTAGTGAACAGTGGGGACTGTTTATGACTTGTCACTGTTTATGACACTGGATATTCTTGTGTGTGATTCCGAAGTGGTTTATGAACACAAGATTTTTTTTACATTTGGTAGTTGTAACAGAGCTAAAGCTAATATCAGAGTGAAAATGACACTGTAAGAGGGATTACCATGCCACCGAATACCATTTACTCCAGTTGAATTGCTTGTAGCATTTGGTGGAGTTGGTGGTGCTTAGGCTGCCGAAGCAACTCTTTGAGTGTTTCTATAATTTTGCTTTTTAGCAACGCATGAAATTCCTAACAGCTGTACATGGCCAGTAATGCTGCGTTTCAGAAGGGGTGAAGGTGCAATGAATTAAGATCATGCTACTAGTTTTTGAGTCATAACCAATGCAAGTGTTTTGCTCAACATAATAGTTGCTGTATGTGTGAAGACTTTAGGAATAGGGATGGCGTTGCTGGAATTCACTACAGTTCTTACAGAACAGGTAATCTCTGGGATTGGGAAACATTGCCCATAAACTTGCATGTACAGTCTGAATCCAAAGAGTCATGATCTAGTTTTTAGGTAAACATCCGAAACAAATGTTAACAGCAACTTGGGCAGAACTGTAACAGAAGGTGAAACACAGAAGAAAACAAACATAAAACAGACAGCTTGACGTCACACTGGAATAGCCAGATTTCCTCACCAACTCTGCGCAGTAGTAAGAGCTAATCCTGAACAGCAGGCGAGACCTTTTGGCCCTCTGAGCAAGCAAAGAGGCTGTACCAACACCAAAACCTGCAAGGCAGCCAAAAAGCTGAATTACAGTCTTCGTTCGGCTTGCGAGTAGCAGTTAAATAGCATCACCCAGTTGGCGACGGCCATTATTTTACCTACTTTGTCATGTATTTTGTGAAAACTAAGGCGAGAACAGACACAGCTTGTTACTGTGCTTGCTAGCAGCGGTGGTGGTTAGCGAACCTCTTCAGGAGAGAGGAGCTTCGTGAGATGCAAGCAGGTACCCCTGGGGCTCACCTGAGCTGCCCGGAGATGGCTTTATAAACACAGATTTCCTCAGCTCTCCACACACAAGTTTTTCTCCTTGACGAAAAAGACAAGACTCCTGTCAGCCGAGAGTCGGCGGCACTACGCTCCCCGCCAAGGAGGCTCTGGCTTAGCACGGCACTCGCTGTCGCTCGAGGCACCCCGGGCTCGCCCCTCAGAGGCGCTGCGGGGGGCCGGAGCCGTTCACACCGTCCCACCGAGGGAGGAGGAACCCGCCGCTCCGCCGCAGGCGCCCGGCGCTGAGGGCGGGAGACGGCGCGGAGAGCTGCGCTGCCGCCCGCGGCGGGCGGGGTTACACAACGTCCGGCGGCTGGAGCGCGGCGGGCCGGCACCGCCGGCTGGAAATGGCGCCTTTCCTCTGCCGCCCCCCGCCCGCACGGCACAGCGCGCCGCCGTCCTCTCGCCCGACCTCTCCGGGCCTGCGGTGCCGGGACAGGGTCCCCGCGGGGCTCGGCTGCCGGCCCGGGGAGGGCGCTCCCGGCGGCCTTGGCGACCGGCGCTCCCTTCCCCACGGACGACTCCTCTGGGGGCTGCGCCCTGGGCCTCCCCCACCCACCCCCCGTCCTCCCCGGGGAAAGCCCTCGCCCTGTCGCCGGGCAGGCACCATCCTTCGTGCCCCTTCCCTCGCCCTCGGTGACAGGAGGCCGGCAGGCGGCTGGCGGGGCACCGCCGCCCCTCGCCGTGCGCGGCTCCCCGGGACGGCTGTGCTGAGGCGGGAGGGGCCCCCGCCGCCACCTCACACACTCCGCTGCCGGGCACGGAGCGGTCGCTCCCGACAGGGCCAGCGTCCGGCCCGCGCCCGCCTCAGCCGACGCCGCCGAGACGGACGGCGGGGGCCGCCCGGGGAGCGGGACAAGCGCCCGCCTGGTAGCATCCCCTGCGGCCGGGGCTCCGACCGCCCTGCCCAGGCGCCGCGGCCCGGGGGCGCCGCCGGGGCAGCGCTCACGGGACCGGCCCCGGCCGCAGGGGCCGGCGAGCCGAGCGCCCCCGGGGAGGGCCGAGCGCCCCCGGGGAGGGCCGGGCGGCGGCGCGCCTGGATGCCCGCCCGCCGCGGAGTGCAAACGGGCGGGGAAAAGTTTCTCCCGTGCTCGCCCCGTCCCTCCCTCCCCGCGCACACACACTCACACACCTCTGCCTTCGCAGGCGGCTGAGGGGCGCTTTCGAAAATTGTTTTCTTTCCACACCCAGTTCGCTTCTGACATCATTTCTGCAGGAGGGCGGGCGGGAGGCAGCCGCCGCCGCCGCCAGACGGTCGCAGCCCGCGCGGAGTGCTGCCCGCCGGCCCCGCGCCGCGCCCGCTCCGCCCGTGAGTAGCCTCGGCCGGGCGGGGGGCGCGGGGGTGAGCGGGGCGGGGGCCGGGGCCGGGGCCGCCGCGGCGGGAAGGGGGTGGCTTTGCCAGCGAGGGGAGGAAGAAACCGCAAAAAAAGAGGGAAAAATAAAAATCAAGGGGTTTGTTTGCTACAGACGAAATTTTATTTCGGCACGCCGGCGGCCGCTGTGCCGAGCCGTCTCTCGGGGCTGGCGGGCTCGCCCTAAGGCCGGCCGGGGAGTGCTGCCGCCGCCCCCGGGCGAGCCGCGGCCCCGGCGCCGCTCCCTGCCCCAGCCGCCCCGGGGCGCTCCGGCCGCGGGACCCGGGCGGTCCGCTCGGCTTCGGGGAGCGGGACGGGGCGGGAAAACTGGGCTCATGGCAAGTGACTCAAAGGCTGGGCCAAACCAGCAGAAAGTTCGCTGTCTCCACAGGATAGTTCTTTTTTTTTTTTTTTTTGATGTACTCTAAGTGCAGTTTGCGCGTACTACAATAACGTTTGATTGTTTTTGGCAGCTGACCCCCCCCTAGTGGAAGGAAAATACACTTATATATAATTCAGTGCAGATTTTCGGGTTATGAAGTTTTTGCCAGCGTTAAACGTTTTTCCACTTGAGTCGAACTACAGTTTTAATAAGCCACTCTGTCTTTCTCACTGGTGGGTTTTTTTTTCTGTCTGTAATGTCCAACTTGTACCCGGGAGGTTATGTGCCAGATACCAGACAGGCAGCTTTCAGTAACAAGGGTTGCTTGTAATATTGAGTATTGAATTTTAGAGGTCAGCTCCTTGTTTGGACATCTCTAGTGTACTGCTGTTCTTTCCTCAGCAGACATACTCAGGGCTTGGTTGTACTCACAGAATGCTGCCACCAAGAAACCTGCAGTTCGGCTTTCCGTTAATTTCTTGGCAGAAATACTTTGTTCACATGGTGCAGGAAGGTCTTTTTCCCCCCAACACTTGGGAATAATATGTAAATGGTCAGTAATTATTGCAGTTGAGCATCTTAGAAGTATCTTCTGACTTGATACAGGGCTGTGAAGAAACCCACAGAATAGCTGTAAAATACACACAAGATTTTCTTAGAGTTTTCTTTAGGAACTTTGGAAGTAAACAGCTATGGCTGGCTAATCTCCATCAAAAAAGAAAAAGTAGCACTTTCTCTTCACTTACTTTCAGACTCCGTACATACAGTGCGGTATGTTAACTATGTAAAATAAGCCTTCTTGCCTGCCTGAGCAGGTGTTTTTCCTGTCAAATAAAATAGTCTGTAATGACTCTTCCATCCAGACCTGCTCTCTGATGCTGATTTTGAAGGCTTTGCTGTCCAGGCAGGGTAGGGTAGTTCAGGAAAAGACCTGTGAGGCTGGACTGCCAGGACTGACATGGCAGCTGGCTGCAGAGATGAATAGGCAGGAACCCACACAAATGGTGGGGAAGTACTGGGCATGAGTTTCAATGAGGGGAGAAACGTGAATTGCAGTTTACTGGAGAGTCCAGCTGCTTTTTAGTAAGAGTGTGTGACAAATTAAATGCCATGCTAAGGAATGCAGCTGGGGTATAGGTACTTACCACAGCTGGTAACATCGAAGTGGGAGTGGAAACAAAGGTATATGGAAAACATGTTCACCAGAAGCTGATGTGAGTTTATTCAGTGTAAGATGTAAGGACTTGACCTTTGCTTCAAAGACATGGAAAGAAAGAACTCTTGCTATCCTCTGCATCCCTTTGTGAACTTGTAGAATAATGTTGGAGAATAGACTGTTGGGATACCTGGGGGAAGAGTCATCCTCCATGCTGAATAAAGATGTGTACAGATTTTATCATGTCAGCTGCATGGCTGACATGGATGTTACCAGGTCAGCTATCTGCCCATCCAGGAAACCAGGAATTATTCTGCTGCTAGCCATCAACATTAACTCAAGGTGAAATGCAGTAATACCATGAAAACTCTTAGGAGGTGATCAGTTTCTTGTCAGTATGCTCATTTGGGAAGGAAAATGGTCTGTTAATATCATTTAAAATAAAAACAACATACTATCAGTAGACAAGACACTACTGGTGTTGTATTCTTTATTTGTGGTCTCTGAAAAGACTTCTATCATAAGCACCCAAACAGTGTTGATTATGCTGTGGATCTGCCAGTGAGGAAAAACAGTGTATTCTATTTGCTTACACAGTTTAAAACCTTGTTAATAAAGGAAGTTGTTCAACAGACTGAGCAGGTCAAGGCTGAAGGCTGCTGCACCGTCATTCTCTTAGACAAGGGTTCTGTCTGAATTCTTAGATGCTGTAGTTACTGTTTCTGGCCAACATTGCTTAAAAGAAATTAACATCTCTACCTTCATCTTACACCTGCTTTCAGTTAATGCACTCTTCACCCCTTGATTTATTACCCTCTCTTGCTTCACAGTTGCCTTGTATCTTTCTCTTACTTCCATTGTCAGGGCTTTTGTTTTGTTGTGTTGTTTGTCTCAAGGTTGGTTCCCATCTTGGGTTTGACATTCCTACAATGATTGGAAGAATGTTGTACTGATGAGTCCCATATGGATATTTAGAGGAGCAAGACCTTCCACTTTTGCTAAGTGTATTAGTTGTAGTCTGTCTCCTTTCATAATGCTGTTGTCCTGTCCATTTAAAAATGAGATGGATGACAGCACAAGGAGACTCTTCCCTTTTCAGTGGTTTGTGTATATTTTGGTTTTCCACTTACACTTCAAGTTCTATTTGTGTCTTGAGCATCATGTAAGACGTGACACCACCACATATATCAGTACAAGGATGTATTTAATTAAAGAGATAAGTAGGTCTCTGGGGACAAGATCTTTTATATTGCTAGCTGGCAGAAGATGTACTTTCTGGGTCCTACTGCCATGTTCCTGTTGGAAGAAGACCCAGCAGAATGAGACACTGTGTTCTACAGGAACTAATAAGAAAGAGATTTACTCTGAAGTGTACCAAACACTTTATAGAAAATCCATGTGATACTTCAGCACAGCCAAATTTGAAAGTAGAAAGGAATGCACAGCTTTTATTGAAATCAGATTGGTCTCAGAGGGAAAGCAGGGGATACATAAGCACAGCACTAAGGAATTCCATTCATGGAGCTGTTCAACGTTTGTTAGGGTTTGTTTGGTTTTTGGATGCTCAAAGCAAACTGGTGATCTTTGTGGTGGGGTCTCAGTCTTCTCTATTTTTGTTGAAAGCTTTACTATTTTAGAGAGAAGATAATTTTGTAAAATATATTTCAGTATGCCAGGTGATGCTCATGACTTTGTTAGGAAGATAAGCATCTTAATTTTTAGAAAACAGATCTTGCTGGGTGGGATTCAAGAGAAAGCCTGATGGCCTGAATTCATCCATCAAAGGAGTTATTATTTCTTCACTGAATGGGGAAAATGTAATTACGCCTTTTTATTTTGCCTACGAAGTTTCATGGGCAGGTTTAATGATGGTATGTGCATGCCAGGTGAAGCCTCATAATTTGGGTGTGACCTTAAAATACAACCCTCTGGCTGTGTAGAGATGTTCACAGGAGTCTGTAGGTGGGGCAGAAAGTGGACTGACTCAAACACCCCTTAGAGATGGCTATAGGATATATATTTATGGTTTGCTTCACCAATTCTTAAACACTACGCTGTGTTTGGAATTGCACAGGCTGCAAACAGCCAAGGTGGGCAGTATGAACAATCCCTCAGGTGTTTAATGCAGGTGTTAAGTGTCCTGAAATACATCAAAATTATGGCCTTCTTCCAGGCAGATTGTGACCTTCCAAAGTCCCCAGATATCCGTGTTGAGATGCATATGCTGATGGTGGTCTCTGCAGTCAGTCTGCAGACTCATCTGGTCTCTAAGGCTGACAGTTCTCAACCATGGAAGCAACAAACCAGCTGCTTAATTCAAACGCAGAAACAAACGGAAGTCTAGAGACCGCGAGAAGAATCTAATGTAGAGCTGAAGAGAGCTGGCTGAGCCTGCCCATTTATCACGTGCCAGCATGCTTGACGGGGCCTTTACCTGGCACTGTGGCTAGTACGAAGAGATGTGGCTCTGCAGTGACCCAAGCACTGTACGGGCAGCCAGCCTGGTTGAGGTGGAGCCGTAGGGCAGAGCGAAGTTGACGCAGGTAGTAGCAGGAGGTGACTGGGCTCTGTTTGTATAGAGCAGCCAGAGGGTAGAAGAGCAGTGCAACTAGTGTGCTCAACTGTGCAATGAAACAAGTGTTAGAAACCCTTCTACCTGAACTCTAAAGTTCACATGGCAGCCTTTAAGTTTTACTTTAATTGCACCGATTACAAATTAGAATGTAAAAATGACATTCTGAAGGTAGGCCGAGCATTAAATCCAATCATATGCTACAGTATTGCTGTGAAACAAAATAGTAGTGGTTGTGGAAGAGTTTGCTCTTTTTATTTTATAGCCAACTGTTGTACTGTCAGTAGAGATGTATTTTCACACTCTTGATAGATGATGTGTAAACTCTGAAATAACTAAAACCAAAATTTCTCAGTACAGAGCTAGTCAAAGCCAAATCAAAACAAGCAGTTTGAAAATTTTACAACAGTGAATGTAACACATTTAATTGCTAGCAATTTCCATAGAGCATCTGCCAAAGTTAAAACAATATCAGCTTTCATTTCTACTGAATTAAACACATTGCTTTCAATCTGGAAAGACAGACCTTTTCTGCCTTTGTTTGTTGGTTAGTTAGGTGGAACAACATAAATCGCTCGAGCTGTTCTGTTGTATCTGGAATAATCTCTGGATAAGCAGCAGTCTGTAGTCAGTAGAGCTCAGGGTCTGAGATTTGCTCTCAGCACTGTATTAATGTGTGGAGTTAATGCTGCAGGTGTGCTTTTTTTTCTGCTTTTCATTGGATCAGACTGAGGATGAATTTAATCTGTCAACCTGATGAAAAGGTCTAGTAACATACTTGGTCTGTCCCTCCTTGCCCTGCCGAGGTATTGAACGGGGACAACCTTGACACCAAAATGTGGCCGCACAGTGATTGAGCAGGGGTGAGGCCAGGCCACACCTCAGTTCAGTTATTTGCTTCAGAAGCAGGTTCCCAGGAGGCTTCTCATAGCTTGAATAGCTTGTTGGTACACCTCCATGTCATTGTCCCAGCTCCATGAAACGGCCGTCTGATTCTCCAAGCCACAGGCAGGGCTGTGCCAGCAGGCTGCAAAGGGCTCTGTGGTTCCTGACCACCGCTCTTGAGTGTTGGGAGGCAACGGTGGCCCTTAGGTCACCCTCAGAAAAGGGGGACAGGCCTTGCTCACTCTTTGTAGCTTTACCGCCCACCTGAGAAGTGAATCCTCCCTTAAAGCTGATTGTATGTCGTCAGTCCCATGATCACCGCTTGTATTACTCCACTGTACAGATCAACAGTTGGCATTGCTCCCAGCATAACCTGAAGTCTTTGAAAGACAGGAGAGAATTCAGCAGAGTGCCAAGGGCATGGGTATCATGCAAAAGCATGCTGCAAAACATACGGAGACCTCAAAAGAAACTGTTGGGATAGCCTTCACAGGAGTGCAGAACTGGAGGGACCTCTTGGGTCACCAGGTCTACTGCCCTGCTAGCACAATCACTGGACCACATCATCCCTTTTTGTGGAGGCGGGTCTTTTTTTCCCATGCTATGGTGATTGCAAGGTTGTTCCAGAACCTGACAGCTCTAAGAGTTACAATTTCCATCCTAAATGTGCTCACACCTGATTTATAGCCATTTATTTTCATCTTTAGGTTAAACAGTTCTTTTTCCTTCCATGTGTTTGCCTTGACCTGCAAGCAAGCATATCCCCAGTCTGTCTTCATCTTTGAAAATGAACAAGTCAGAACGAGAAGTTCTTGCCTTGTTTAGCTTAGGAAAACAATCTTTTAGTACTTTTAGACCAGCTTGATTGTTAAGAAGGTTTTAACGTATACCACAACTTTGTTTATGCTGAAGTGGTATCCGGTGCACAACTTAAAGCAAACTGGCTGAACAGAGAGGATGCACTGAACGCCTGAAATGATGTGTGCTTTTTTTCAATTTCTAAGTATACAATTAAGCTCTACCCATACATACTTCAAGTTACAAACATTTTGTAACGTGTTTTGTGTTTCTCTCTGTGAAAGCTGAGAGAATACATTTATGTTTTGTAAGAAACCAGAAACTACAGTAGCCAAGCAGTTCCTTCTTTCAAATTACTGCTGGGTTTTCGCAAACAATATGTGCCCTTTGAGAACTGATCTCTTGAACAGATTGCTTCCATGGGGTATCTTTCACTAAAGCCCAGTTTTTGTTAGCATTTTTCCAAAGGCATGTGACTCTCAGCATAAACTGAAGGTGGATGAGCAGAAGGTGCAGGGCAGAAGCAACGACTGTGATGGGAATTAGAGATGTAACCATTGTAATGTGTTATTGCAACCATTGTAACCATTTCAGGTGTTATTTAGTAATAAGGCAGCCTACCTTACACCACTGTGGGTTCCATTGGGATTTAGAAGCAGACATAGAACAGGTTAAATCTGAGATTATGATTATTTAGTGCAAAAGTGCAGTTACAAGAAAAAGTGCATTAGGGAAAAAGAAGACTATATAAAAGATTTATTTCTGAGGAAGGTGCTGGTTTGTGCTGCTAGAGGAGGACAAACATTGTCTTTCTGCTGAACGCACAAAAACCTCTAAAGAGCAGTTTTGAAAAGATGAAGGCTTAAAGACTGTTATTCAAATATGCCTGTAGTCGAGGGTCTGTTGGTGTAGGTAGCTGGCTTCTGTACCTGCTAAATTGTCTTCTCAGCATATAGTGGTTGTTACATTTCTCTTACAGGTTTTGCTGGAGTGTTTGACTACATCTATCTTGAATCTTTTAAGCTTGAAGCTATTTTTTAGGATTTTCAGGTAAGACGTCACAAGGCTCATTTTCCCTGTAAGCGCCACTTCCCCACCCTGCGACAGGGCATTGTGTTTGTGTTTTCCCATAGGTCCTGCCTGTTTTCTTCTGCTCAGTCTGCCCACAAAGGCTTCATGGCAGAGTGACTTCCCTCTGCAGTGCACACAGTGGGGCCATAGTGAAAGGAGTGGCAGGGCAAGTCTAAACCCAGTCCGAACTTGTTTGCAAATAAATGACCGACAGAGTTACAGAAGTGGCAGCAATGCTGGCATCCTTAGGTCAAAACTTTATTAAAAACATTCCTAAGAAATTAGAAACATCAGCTTCTTTGGGTCTCAGTACTCAAAGCTAGCACTTTGCAGTTTTGCTGCAATTTTTTTCTTGTTTTTGTTTGGAAACGTATGGGATAGCAGGGTTATAATTTCCCAGACTTTGGAGTTCTGGCTTAATAGCATAGATCTAATGAGGAGGACAGGGTGAGAAGGAACGGAGGAAGTCCAGGGAAGATCTGCCAGGCCTAACTGTAAGCATGATCTGTTCTACTTTTGGTAACTAGGTAGGGTTTCTGAGGAGGAGCTAAGATTTAGTGTTTATGAAATAGATTCAGAAAGAGCTGAAAAGGTGCTTCAGTATTCCCTCACATGTAGGTGACAGGTAGGCCAAGAACATGAGCTTATTCACTGTAAGTTTACTATTGTTCAGGCAGTCCCACGCAGTACCAATAGGATGGACAAACACCCAACTGCCATGATAACAAAAGGCTTTATTGAGCTATAGGTGCACATTTATATTAATCTTGGTGCACACAAAAAGCAGATCTCAGGGCTTTGGTTGCAAGGCAAGATTTTCTGAAAGAAGCTGGATAAAAACTAGGTCGTACCATATCTTGCCGGTTTGTCTCCAAGCCCCTGTATTTCACTGTCAAAATACAAGAAGCCGACTGCTTTAATTGTGCTGGAGGTGCTGGGTCTTAATGCAGCCTGCTGCAAGGGCACCAACAAATCTACATCTGGCAGAATGACCCTACTGTCATTTTCTGCCTTTGAGTTAAAAAAGCAAACGTTGTAATTCACATAGAGCTCTAGAAAATACTGTGAATTAATTTTTGCTGTATTGATTTTTTTTTGCCTACATACAGTGATTGTGTGCAGGGAACATTGTTTCATTTCCTTCGATTTCCTTGCTTTGTGATGAGGGACTTTGAAAAGCAGCTGGAAGCGTAAGTGAGAAGCTGTCTTCCTTCCACATAAAATAGGTAGCACAAAGAGCTATGGGCTTGAGTGTGTTCTCAATGAACTGATTGCTCGTAAGCAAAAAGAGCTGATGGTGTCTGTGCCATCTAGGCTGACAGGACACTTAGCCCTCTTGATTCCAAGTGCAGCGTCAAGCAGGGGCCTGAAATTCTATTTCTTGAGGAGCGTACATTGTTCTTCATGCTTAGCTTCATACCAGGAAAAAATTGGGTGGGAGCCTGTCTGCTGCGTAGAGTGTTACTCTTATTTTGCACTTCCCTCCCAGGTTCCCATTCAATATTGTAGAGGTCTAGTCAGAGCCAGCCAGCACTTCTTGGAGGTTTGCTAGCTGGCTAAAGAGATCACTGGTTGAAAGAGGACATACTGTTTCTGTATTGACTGTTAGCTCTGTAATACCTGTGCATGAAAACAGGTCAGAATTTGAATCTACACCTGAACATGAAGAATAGGTCAGCTAGGGTCCAGTTCTACAATATATTTGATTCCCTGAAAACAGAGAATATGTGAGCACAAATACAGGGACTTCCACATCTGTTGGTAGACCTATATTTTTAATTACTGAATTACACCTATAAATACAACTTTAATAAAAGAGAAAACTCATTTTCTGTGTAGTTTGTACGCCTGTGAGCTCTAACAGTAGCAGCTCACTTTGTGCACTGGAGAACCATCAGTATGTTTTTCAGGGATTACTGGCAGCAAAACCTTTGCATGCTGTTTATAAATCTACATGCAATGTTAGCTTCAAGATTAGCACTCCTGTCCTATGAAATGTTTAAAGGCTGGTTCCTTAAAGTAAGGCTCCCAAGTCACCATCTAAAATGGAACGAGATTGCTTTAGTTGTATTTTCTTTTCTTTTCCAATATGCATTGATGACACAGGAAAAAAATAAAAAAGAACGGTACAAGGATGTGCTTATCCTTTCCAGACTTCTCCTTGCATGATAGAAGGATTCTTCTGTAGCCGATGGAAAGGATCCAAATGTGTCACAGCTGGGGTATGTGCACAGCAACACACAGGAGTGCGCAGAAACACTGAGGACAGTGAGGATGGGCTGCTGCGCTGAGCACTGCTGTCAGGCCAGCCTTGCAGCTTGGGCATGTGGCCAGGTTAACCCTGCAGCAACAAAAAATGACAGACAGGTGATCCAATAGAAATTACTGAAAGGATGGATTAACGTACAGATACCACAGACATGAATAGGGTCAGAGCAATAGTCAGCTTGGAGAACACCGAAAGGGAAAAGTGTAGAAAGTATAAGAGTTTGGACATTATCTGCCTTGTTTTAAGGAATATCACTCAGTAAATTTTATCTTGTAATGTTGGTGTTCCCAATTGTTAAATTAACTCAGGCTGAAGGAATAATGAATTTGGAGTGAGTTGTTTCAACTGGTATAATTATTCCCTTAGTGTTAAATTTCCTGATTTTCTTGTCCTTTATGTTGTTTGATATTTAGGCATTAGAGGATTGTTGAAATTCTCAAAGCTTTTGCTAGTTTGGGAGAAACTCTGCTGTCTGAACTTCACTTTTGATTCCAGTTCTGAGAATCACACAAGAGAAACAGGACCCTTTGTATTTGGTTAAAAAAAAAAAAAAAGAAAAAGAAAAAAGTTAACAGTATCACTCTGTTCCTTATAAACCAGGGAATTTTATGCAAGTTTAGAGACAATGGTACAGGCAAAACATGAGACAACTCCTAAGTTCTCTGTCATGAGACACCATGAGATGTGGCACAAGAATGCTGAGCAGAACAAAGTGATTATCATGTAAATCCAAACATCTTATGATGCATCACAAGATGACAGACTTCTCATGCCACCAGTATACAAGCTGTTTCTTCTAACTTCACATATGCAGACTTAATTATAGCACTGAGGGGCAGAAGAATTGATAATTAAGGCTTACTTTGATTCAGTTTTACACCAGTGACCTCAAGAAAGTTCAGCTGAATTGGATGCTTATTGATGGACCAAGGACTTGTTGTTCTAGTTGCAATGAAAAATCTCAGTGCAGAAAGCTGCAGGTATGGTAACTTGTTTAGCAGGATCCTCTACCCCTTCTTTTGGGTGTGTCTCTTCAGCACACTAAATATGGGTGATGAGCAGTCTGCACACCTCCAGCCTTGGTCTGTACAGAGCAGGAGCTGATCTGCGATGTTTTCACTGTGTTTCTAGGAGTATAAACCAGGATTGTCTGTGTTAAGATTTTCTTCATACATGGACTCAGATGAAGATGATCCAAAAAACTGACTTGATCTTAGGAAGTGAGGGCAGCAGACAATGTTGCAGGATAAGCTTTATCCTTCTCAATGCAAATGAGCACAGGATAAACATACTGTACTATGTACATGTTCCTCTGGTTGCAAAAATCAAATATGCACAAACACGAGAAATAGCCTGGCAGCAGAATTTAACCGCATGGGAAGAAAGGAAAGTATGGATTGCGGACATGACATCTGGACTGGAAAGTAGTGATAAACCTTCTGCTAACAACTGTCAAAGACAGTTTTCCTTTTTGCTTGTTTGCTGTACTAAACAGCAGAAAAAATTCAAACAGGCATGTTTCTTTGTACTGCTGGATGTTAAAGATAAACTTTATCTTAAGGATAAACTGAGGCTTTTTTTGCAGGGGGGTGTGGAGTTTGACATAGGGAGGCAATCCAGTTTTGTAAGTGTTTGCTTACTACAGTACAGAAATGATGGGAACTCTGGACTGGATACTTTTTTTTACTGTGCAGTTCTGTGATTGTCGTACTGTTTTATCTTGTAAAAAAGGTACTTGCCTCCGCATGTCTAGAAGATTATAGCAGAGGCCCTTCTTAGCCACCTCTTGTAAAGCACATCAGGCTCTCATAACGAAAGTGCAAATTACTGCTTCCAATAGTCTGTATTACTGAAAAGATTAAAGATAAGTGTGACTGCTGCATTTATCCTCCCTGTGCAAAATAAGGTAGCACTGGAGTATTACCCAGAAACAGTTCTTCTGCACTGATTGAAAAAATCTTTGTTGTTAATATAACTGGTCTTCTGTTTTCAATGTGTTTTGTGTAAGTGTCCTGCAACTTAAAAGTATTTGTGGGAAACCCTATTACCACAGCAAATCTGGATGTGTTCAGTAGGATTCTCATAACTTACTCTTTCTGGATTCAGTGGCAGTCTGCACTTCTAACTCAGCTGTACCTGTACATTTCTGCCTTAAAACATACTTTGTAAAGTGGTATTAAATGGTGAGGCTTGCAGTTGAAGAATTCATGTTGACATCCAATGTCATTCTTACTATAACCCCGAAACCTGTTTTTAATGTCAAGTGATGAGCTAAGTCAAATTTTATGTTCTCTTTTGTCAGAGCTGTGCTGGAGATTAGTACAGGGAGGTTCCTGAAATAGCTAGAGATTGACAGGAGAGCAGAGCTGGAAGGGGCCTCTGGAGGTCTCCAGTCCAGACTCCTGCTCCAAGCAGGGAGTTAGTTCAGGATGCTCTGGGCCTTGCTTCAGTTAGGTTATGAAGATGCCCAGGAATGGAGATTCCACAGCCTCTTGGGCCCTGCTCCAGTGCTTAATCATGCTCGTTGAATATAATTAATACATTTGTCACAATTGGAATATTCCTTATTGTAACTTCTGACTGTTGCCTCTAGTCTTTTCATCATGTACTTCTGAGAAGAGTGGCTCCATCATCTCTATTAAAGACAACTATAGTGTGTCCAAAAAGCTTTTCTTTTGTGTGTGTGTGTGTGTGTGTAAAAACTATTAAAAGAATTCAAACCATTCTGGGGAATGATGAACAGTATGTGCTGCATCATCCCAGTCTTCGTCCATGCCTAAAGGCAGTGTACTTAAAAATCATTACCACCTTGACTTGAGAGCATGGTGCATATTAGTTCAAATGATAGAAAGTAAAAAAAATTACTCTGCCCAGGAAGCTTTTTTTTATCAATACAAATATTCTTACCTATAATCAAGAGACTAAAACAGAAGAGTTGAGCAATAGTTCATTTAAGAGGAAGACTTCTGTAAGAGCAAGAAACCTTTTCATAGCAGCATGTATTAGCACTGATAATAGGGCAGTGCTTCCAAAGCTGCAAAACAGCAATGGAAAAAATTACTACAGAATCCCCTATCAGATCACACCTTGATACCAAATTTTTACTTGAAGAGTCTGATCGTTTCTATGCATCTTCTTAATCTAGTTGTTTGCAGATTCTTGTTCAGTGCAATAGTACAAAGTACTAGAGTCCCAAATTTATGTGATTTAAAAATGCATTTTCTGTTCTTAGTAACAACCCCTTTTAAGCAGTATTTTCTTGTGGCTGCATACATTAAATGTAAGAGATGATGGGATTTTAATCTAACCCAAACTGCTGATTGTTCTGTTGAGCAGAATTAGTTCAGCCAGGTTAAACAGTAGCGCTAGCTTATTTGTTCTTGCAAGTACCCTCCATTTTGGAAGAGCAAGGCAAAAGCTGCTGCCAGGTGGCATGCTGTTGGTTTGGCAAGCTTTGGCAGGACTTTCAGCTGCTGCTAAAAGAACTGGGAACAATTGTGAACCTGAAGAGAGCCCTTGAGAAACAGTTAATGTTGAATAAGAAACAGAAGACTACAGCTAGTATGCAGAATAGGATGTTACCAAAGTGTTCGGTTAGTAATAAATTATTAAAGTAAGAATTCTGAATGTTAATGCAAACAGTGTTCTCAGAAATTCTGCATGTGAGAACATAACTGTGTCCATCCCTTGCTCATAGAGAGAGAAAAGGAGCTGCCTGCCGCTAGGAGAGGTACCCAGGCAGACTGTCCTCAGAGGATCGGGGAAGGAAGGGCTTCTTGCTGAGGGAGTGGAAGGATCTTGAGTCTCCAAAATAAACTTTTAAATTCCAGCATTGTCTGGAGTGGAGGAGGACTGGTTGCTAATAGTCCCCCCTGAGAGATGAAGTCCAGAATTTCTGCCTTGAGAGGGATGCAGATACTGTAGGAGCTTCTGTGTCGTTGCTGGCTGCATCTTAGAAGAAGGAAGCTGTTCTTTGCTTCCTGCATACAGATTACATAGAGTTTAGCTGGAAGACCCTCCTCCCCTCATTGCTCCTTGCGCAGGCTGTGATGAACCAGAGACACTCCTTGGTCTCCACAGGAAGAGGATGTTGCTAGGAGTGATTGAAGTCCACAGATCTTTCTGTGCACTTCTGGGATCCCTGCTCAGGCATGACAGATTGGGTAACAAGTTCTTCTTGTCTTTTCCTGGTATTAATTACTTGGAATTGGTCTGTCTCCTTCCTTTCCCCCAGCGTATTTAATTCCTGTGTCTGTGTATAGTTGTTGTAGCACCGTGTGCACAGAAGTTGTAGCAGCTCATGAAAGGAGCCGTTGCCAGCAAGTCAGGAGGAAGTATCTAAAAATGGCTGTTATGAAGGTTCTTCAGGACAGAAACATCAAATTATTGTTACTGTCTTTTATTTTTTTGTAAAGACAAAACAAAAAGCTCTTTCATTTAATCTTGGCTTTATTTGGGTAAAACATAAAATGCCTTCTCCTCATCACCCATACATGTTTATCCATCCTGTTTGAAACACTTCTGTTTATGGCTGAACGCAGTAAAACAAAAACATTCACTTGATTGAAGATTAAGTGGATTTTTCTGTGCTAAGTCTCGATTTTGCAAGATTGGTTTTAATTAGGTTACATTTTTTTGTCTCTCTTACTTTATGATGCTTCATGTAATAAGATTAAATTGTATTGTTATTCTTAAAATAATACTGAGTACAATTTGATTCTCTCTCCTTATATGGCAGATGACTGTTGGCATTATTGTCTGCTTAGATACCATCTGTGCAACAAATGAAACTCAGAAAAAAACCCAACCACAAGACAAGAGAGTGCTGTGTGTAGACTAGTACATTTCACAATGAAAATATTTTGATGTGGCATTACACAAAACCACAAAATATCTTCTTTTCCTTCTTCCTTCCTTTCATTCAAGAAGGGCTCGATAGCGAGCCATGAATGACATTTCTAGAAGCAGAACTAGATTCAGAGGATCTTGAGTCATACAGCAGAATCGGCTCTTTGGAGGAAATTACCACTTCTGTTCTTTGTTGTGGCTGAGAAGGCAAAGTTTAACAGTGAAAAAAAGGGAAGGAATAAAAACTAGAGTAGCTGCTTTCCTTATTTTAGGATTTGACTTAGCTTTCCCATACAGTCATTCCAATTAGGTATGGATATAAGGTTATCTGACCAATTTTCATTTTCTCAAAAGCACTTTAATACTGTTTGGCTTTGCGCTTGTTACAACGTTGTACTGCAGTGAAATGCTATACTGCGGTGTAGATGTAAAGGATTAGTCTGGAACTTCTAGTCTCTATTCAATGTATTCATATGCTGTCTGGTATCTTTTTGTTTAAGCTTTGCAGAGTAGTTGTATTTTGGCCTGATGAGAATGCCAGTGGAGCTGCTTTAAAAATGCTGTCAAAGTAGTCCTTTTATTTGCTTATTCTCCATGTGGTTCGTGATTCTAGTAAATGGCAGTAGGGGAGAGAGGGTTACACATGAAAAAAATCATGGAAGTCTTAAAAAAAATAATAACTGCCTTTTTTTCTGGATATTTGCTGTGTTGTGTGAGTGGGATCATTTGACATAAGAGGATGTGTCCAAAGCAAAGAAAGTGGAGAAACATGTGTTCATGTACTGATGGGTGATAGCATGCAGATAATGCTACAGAATGGTGCACATTAAATGCAAAGAAAATATCTGCAAGACTGCAGATTCCTTACAGAATATAGCATATATTAATTGGCAAGATATACCAAGCAATTGTACATTTCTATGTATTAGTAACAGTAGTTTTTCCTAACCTATTTGTTATGTGCCCACAGATTTCCTGGGGATTCCAGTTCAGATAAAGTTTGTGGTTCCTTTGTACATAAGAATATTTTTTTTCATTTGAGATGTGAAATGGTAATAAATGGGTTAGATAAGGTATGAAGAGAATAGGTAGACTACAGAGGGTATTAAGGGACCGAACATAACATAACTAACTGGATTATTACATGACTAATGGGTTTATTCAACCCTACCAGTCAGAGCAATATATTGGAGAAAATGGTAGCCTTAAGTCATTCGTCAATGGATAAAACTTGTAACTACATGAACAAAGGACAGCCTACATGAAACCTAAGGTACGACATAGCTGTTACTAAATCTAGGAGGTAGTTCTTGATGCACTTAATTTTGTTCTACAAGCATCCTTTTGAAATCTGCATTTCTTCCTACTTTGAAAGCATAGTTGAAACAAGACCTTACCAAAGCCAGTGGAAATGGTAGCATCAGATGCAAATGAGGCTGTAATTTGAAAAGTACTCCTCTAGAAGTCAACATGAAGGAGTGTTTTCTGTGTTTTCTATCCTTGCTGGAGAAGCACACAGAAAGAAACTTCTCTGTGTGTTTACCCACTGCAGCCATCCCACTGGCAGGTTGCAAAATGCACCTCTTGGCTTCATTTCAAGTTGTGATTCATTTTAACACCAGTGATGCTAGTTACGTATCACATATAACAAACAGAAAGCTGTTATGCTGATGTGAAGTCTGATTACATGAAATCTTTTATCTCTGGAGAAAGAACGTGTGCTGTGGACTCAAACTGCGTATGATGTTCCTGACTCTAACAGCACCCTTGCTCTGAACTACACTCGTGCTGACCTTGACTACTCACAGCCACAGTGAAATAGCGTAGTGACAGGTGGATCAGTTAGCAGCTTTTAAAGACTGATCGTATATGCTCTTATTTTTAACAGATTTATCTCAGACTAAACCCTCCACAGATCAAAGATGTTGATTCTTCTGGCTTTCATTATTGTGTTTCACATAACCTCAGCAGCACTGCTGTTCATCTCAACTATCGACAATGTAAGTGTCATTTCTTCTCTTTTTCTCTCAAACACACAGGTGTTTCTTTGCTTCATAAAAATGAGGTTATTCTTCTCTAGTTGTCTTCAACTTACTTATTGAAAACACGTAACTTTGTTCAGCACACTGGTTTGCTTATACCTTTTTGTAACAAAAGTGCCTTGAATACACGTGCTGCTGGTATACCTGGGTAAGACAGTACAAGTACATGCCATACATTTGTATGGCATTATGTTATAAGCCCACGTTATGCAGCTAATCTTCTCCCCTGTGAGATACTTGGCCAGGGAGTATATTTACAAATACTACCATGCTTGCAGGGTGGAGCTATGGGACTTGGTTCAGCTAGATATGAGGAAAAGGGGGGTGAAAAATCTATTGTCCTTTAGTGTCAAGTACATGAAGCCACATAGCTCATGATTAATGCATGGAGCTAATTTCAGTCAAGGTATGCTTTGCCTCAGAAGTGGTTGTCCAAGATGCCCATTAAATGACGAGAGACACCGTGAATTTATCCGTTTCCATTCAGTTAAGCAGTTTCAGCACAAAGTTTTAGAATAATTTATGTTGCATTCTTTTCAAATTTCCTTTTTATTTTTTTGACCAGAAAGAATTTACCTTCCAGTATTTGCATGTAGCTCTTAATTGAATGTTCCTCTTTCCGGAACAGCCCACTATCTTGATTGTTACTCTTAACTGTGCACTGGAGTCTTTCTTTCTCTAATAGGTTCAGTGTATGTACAGGCTTTTAGGATTAAAAAAATTGTCTGCTGAAAATACTTTACTGTACTCAGTGAAGCTGGTTTGAATCCCATAGTCTTTTCCAAGACTATGCTCCAAGTGAAATGATGTGTTGCCCACAACTTTTTATTGCAAAAATTGTACAAGATCAGATGTTATCTTTCAGTTAGCTGGTTGATTTGTTCCATGGAAGGAGGTCATTAATTGAGCACTAAAGCAGGTTGTCTTACCCTGCTCCTTTGAATATTTAGAAAGCTAGGACAGTGGACAAAGCAACTTATTCTTAGTTCAGACCTGCTACATACAAATCAAATTATTATAGAAATAAAACCCCATGCCCTCTGCTTTGTGTCTTTAGCAACTTTTAAACAATTACGAACTTAAACTGTGTAACCACCTTCTATTAAATTTTATCATCTTCAGAGGCTTTTTCTAGTAATGAAAATAACTCTGAAAGGATTATATAGTGCTCAGAGCTGAAAAATAATATATTGAACTTGGACAGCAAAATCCAAATGAATGGCATCCTGAGAAAGTAAAGCTTTTTCTTAACACACAGTGTTACTATTACACATATGCCTACTATCATAATATATTATAGTTTTTATTGCAGTATTGTTTGCAAAGCTGCACAGTAAGCTGTGAGGTTTCTGGAAGGTCTATTTGAGCAGCAGATGCTACCAGGAGTCATATTTAAAAGTCGTATTTTTCCAACTCTAGTCAAAACAAAGGCCTGGGTAGCTATCGGAATGGGAACGGGTTTCCTGAGGAAATGCCACTTGTGTGGGGTACTTGCAGCATTTCCCAGGCTACCGTAAAAATCTGTTCAGTCACTGTAGTACTATTTTGCATTAAATGTTAAAATATCAAAACAGAAATACCACAGGAGGATCTTAAATTTGTTGCTAGCCACTTCCAGTCAGGTGCCATAGTGTACATACTGCATTTGCACATTGACAGCACAGCTACATTAAGTTGAGATTAATTAAATTCAATGTTGGGAACCAGAAAATTTATAAAGGTCTTCTATTTCATAGATATATACCCTGCTATTTCCTGCGAATTAAAAAATGCTGTGCCTTTGAAGAGTTGTGCATCCTAAACAGGGTCTGGGTGAATAAAGCAGATCTTGTCTAGGTGTCTTAAGGAGTGAGCAATCACTGACTATCCAAAATTTCTGCCCGAACAGTGGAAAATCCCTTGTGCTTTGGGAAGTTTAAGGTTGCCATCTCTTCCCTTTTCTACTTTACACAGGTCTAAAATGAAAATGACATGTGAATAATGATATACCGTTTATTCCAAAATGCCATTAGATCTCAAATTTAGTTTGAACAATTAATTATCAAAACTGAACAGAATTTTTTTCCAGCTGATGCATCTGATCAGGAGGCACTTGGACAGCGAAGGAGTTTTGTGGGTTTGTGGGGTTTTTTTTCTGGTAAGAGCCCTTTACTTTTATTTTGCAGGCCTGGTGGGTAGGAGATAATTTTTCTACAGATGTCTGGAGAATGTGTGCCACGAATATTAGCACCTGTATGGCTATTACTGATCAGTTCAGAGGTGAGTGTCTCTCCATGCCTACGTCTCAGTTCCTTTAGCAGGAGATCTGGTGAAATTGCTATGAAATTTGCAGGGGCAATAATATATTTGTTCAAAAAGCTGCATGCTCTAACTGCTTAGGTCTTCTAAAAACTTTAATACTGGCTTTTCAGTTTAGAAAAGCAAACTGTTTCAACAGTTTCTGTAAGAGGAAAACAGAGGGAACTGTCAGGTGCACTTGAAAGCCCAGTGCAAGAGAGTAAACACAACTAAGAACGAGTGCTAAAGAGTTGTTAAAAAATTAGATCAGGTAAAAACAGTGAAGTCATCTGAAAGTGTGGCTGAAGTGGTAGAAATTGCCTCAGAATTAAACTTTAACTTCCAAAGAAGAACCTAAAAATACTGACTGCATACAGGGATGGGGGAAAAAGTGGAAGAAAGTCAGAACACAAGCTGAAGTTTTAACAAAGAGGACTTAATAGACAGCACAGCCCAACATCCTGCTTTACAAAAAATAAAAACATTCTCAAATGTTACATTTACTTTATTTCTATACTTTCAATCTTTGTGTATATTAAAGAGGTAGATTATTTGTATCCATAAAGTAACTTTGCTTTCCAAGTATCAAGTTGGTTTAGAGCCTATCTGTGCTGCAGTGAGATGACCCATTACACACAGGCATATCTAAGCTAACACGAATGTAATGAATTTGCATTTGATGTCTGTCTTACTATGCATTCATTGAAATTAGGTACCCACACTAGCTAGATTATGAGTAGCTCAGGTATGTCTGCTGTTCACAGACCTACTAACTGCAGTGGAGCTATGCTAGTGGAGAAGTGCTGTAAGGAGGTTATCTATGTAGCTTAACTTGGCCATATTATTGCAGCAAAGTTACACAAAGCAGCTACATGTAGTTACAAATGTATTGGTAACTTTAGCTCCTAGTTATAGGCAAGTAATTGACAGGATGAGAAAGCTTAGTCAAAGGAATCTTTTGTGCTGAGCGTGGATATCCTGTCTGGTTACATCTTACTGGATAGAGCTGTCTCCAGGTCTGGTCAGACCCTCGGGTCTGCACTTGTAAGCCATTTGGGACACCTGGCAGTTTCACTGTGCTTTTAGTACATAGATGGTAGCAAAGGATGTGGTGTGGGAGAAACAGTCTCTTCAGTATTTTTATTCAGTTTTATGAAGAGCTTTTAAAAGTCCTTAAACCACTGGCTGTATTAATACCAAGGAAGCAGAGAAGAACCACCGTAGGCAAGGCATGCAGAACTGGTTTGCTGTATCTGCTGAACTCCTGCTTAGAGAACATAGCTCTGCCCCCTACTCATTGCAGGAGTAGGCAAAGAGAGAAACTGTATTTGTAATCAAGGCTGCTTTTGTTTTTGCAGAATATCAATCAATTCAGGCTGTTCAGGCCACCATGATCCTATCTACTATTTTCTGTTGTGTGGCATTTCTGGTTTTCATTCTTCAACTCTTCCGTCTAAAGCAAGGAGAAAGATTTGTGTTAACCTCTATTATCCAGCTCCTGTCATGTGAGTGATTTTTCAACACTTGCGGCTTTAATGATGTTTACACGAAAGTAGGAAGGGGAAGGGCAAAAAGGTTTCAAAAAGAATGAGCTGCATGAGAAATTTGTAGGGCCTTTGGGGTCATAGCTTATCCCTCGTATTTGTTTGAACAGTGAACTGCTCCATTCTTTACTATTTAGGCAGTTAAAACATGGATGACATCACTGCTCAGAATAAAGTAATTTAAACTGTGAAGGGAAAGAATCTGAGATTCTGAACTGATTGAACAAATTAAATAACTCTGTAATTGTTACAGGCAGGTGCTTCCTTAATTTTTTGTTAGTCTTTAAAACTATCCAGATGTTTAGAATCATTTTGTGTTCATTGCAAATGACATAAATACACAACAGCACTTCAAATTTAATCCATGCCAAAGAAACTGAAAACATGTCCTGAAATGCTCCCGGTTTAGTTTGAGGACGGCAAATGAGTGTCTTCTTCAAAAAAAGAACATTGGTGGAAGCAGCTGACAGAAGAGAGACAATGAATAGTTGTTATGCATATCGATAACATTTTAAGATGCTAAACTTTACTATTTTCTTCCTCCTCCAGGTCTGTGTGTTATGATTGCAGCTTCCATTTATACAGATAGGCATGAAGAACTACACAAGAGCAATGACTATAGCATTGACGTTTCTGAAGGCCAATATGGCTATTCCTTCGTCTTAGCCTGGATTGCATTTGCCTTTACTCTGATCAGTGGTGTTATGTACCTAGTATTAAGGAAGCGTAAATAAATGTCAGCAGCTAGTTATTTCTGTCACTACAGTACAAAACCAAATTCCAGTAACCATTTTGTATATAATCATTTACATGGTTTTGTAGTAAAGGTATTGTTTCTCTAAAAATGTACTGTGTTCTTGATATGAAACAGAATTAAAAAAAAAAGGCAGGTTTAATGGAATGCCTGGCACCTACAAGTCAGGGGCCTGAGCACGACAGAGCCAAGTTGCTTCTTTTACATATTTCATCATCATAAATGGTTTTCCCTTTACTAGACATTAACAGTTTGTTCCTGGCCTCTAGTAGATTACAAATGAAGCCCATGCCAATTAATTTGTAAGCAGTATGCTAACTATATTCCTGGACCAGAGGTATCCCTTTGGGATGGGATAAATATAGGGGGAGTAAAAAATGAGGCCCAGATCACAGTGAAAAAGCGAACAGTTATAAAAGGCCAAAGCTGCACTCAGTGCGTCTGTTCTGGCAGAGGACTAGTGTTCTGCTATTTATCATGTGCAGTAAGTGTCATCAAGCTTTTATTAAAACCACTTGCTTTGCAGAAGTAAACAACTCCTTTTTGTACTCCAGCAAATGATTCTCTTGATTCTCTTTCACATTTAATTTAAGCATAGAGAGCCTTTGGCGGGAGAATTTACCAGCAAATTCACTGCACAACTTGGGACCGGAATAGTCTGAGCAGTAAGGAATACCCCATTCAAGTTCTATATCCCTTTATTTTTGCATTGTGCATAGTCTTTCTGGAAGGAAGAAAAGGAAAAAAAAAAAGTATTACCTTGCCTACATCTGCAAATTTCTAAGCAAATTAGTGATCAAGCAATGCCAAATTTAGGTTTTTACAGCCAAACTGAACATGTTTATTACACCGGGCTTTTATGATATAGTGATTTCATGGCTAATATGTCATTTACAAAAGCATTCCCCGAGTCTGCCCATTAGGAAATTTTCCCTTAAAATATTCATTCTAAATTCCTTTGTGGATTTTACTTGAACTAGACACTCCTACTAAATAAATCAGAGTGCAGTTACTATGCTTATGAATTCCAGGATAGTTTTTCAAGATAAAATGACTTGGTGATTTTTATTTTTCAATAATTTTGTGAGATAAATCTGTACTGTAATACTAGGCTTAACTGCTTAGCAGTGTAATACTGGCTTTGGCTGATGGTGATTTTGGAGTTGGGAGATGAGCGTGGAGAATGAATGAAGTGGCTTTTTCTGGTTAGTCACAGCTTTGATGCTTAAATATAGATTTGACTTTGTAAAAGCACTAACCATGTATTTATTTCAGTGTATTCACTACAGCTGGCCCAATACACAGGCAATAAAAAAGTAAATAGGTTTTGAACGAGGTTTTGCACTTAATGTAGAACAAATTTGTTATTATAAACTAGTGTAGCTCTACTAAAGTCGATACTTAACTGCGTTATACATCAGCTGATGGTCAGATAATTCACCCTTGATTCCTCACAGAGTAAAAGTTCAGGTGCATAACAGTATAGGAACTGTCTCCAACATGAGTAATAGGTCATATAGTTCCATCTCCATTCCTTGAACATCCTAAAATGCTTTGGCATGTACTACTTGTCTTTCAGGAGCAAAGAAAGCCCAACAAGACTCTTAAGAAATTAGATGAGTAAGCAGGACAACACATTGAAAGTAATAATAATAGTAAAAAACCCAAATCAGTCTGAGCAAAATGCATTCTCACCAGTCTAACATGATGCTAGTATTTTGTCAGTTTGGGTTTTTTTTTCTCTTAGTGGGAGTGCTCCGAATTTCAAGAATTATTTTTCCTATTTTTTCCTCCTTTCCAACCCTACTTTTTAGAGAAGTGTTTCTACCATTTGCTGAATACATTTCAGATTCAAAACCTGAATTTTGCTAGCAAGCAAAATTTGTCTTAAATAAGCAGATGCAGGTTTAAGGTTGAAAGCAGATAGACTATTAGCTAGGCATTTTGCTAGTTTTATTCAAACATGAAATAGTAAGGGAAATTCTTAAGCAAATATGGATTAAAACTATCTTATATCTAGAAGACAGTCCTGTAAAATTGTAAGTTAAGCTGTTATGCCACTGACTTGAAGAGATGCTTCTTCAGTTTCTTGCCTTGATAATGCTCAGGTCATTTATAGAGCAAATATTTAAAATAAAGATGTATATATACATGAACACACAGCTTAATTCCACAGTAAAAGATCTGTCCCTTTAATTAAAAGTGAAAAGCATGCACACCACAGTGTACAAACAGCAGCATACACATGATGCCACATAAAACAGAACAGATGGGAATGTTCTGCATACCAAGAAAACAAATGCCAAAACAGTTTGAACTAGAGTTTTAACAGGACAAACATATTTTAGGATATTCTTTCTACTTGATATGCCTTTAAAATATACCATTTTCTATGCTCTATATATTCTGAAACTGTACCTGAAAATAAAGTTAAAACAAATTCTTGTACTGTAATAGCAAGCTCGATACATTCAGCAATCTGACCTTGTCTTTAAGCTTGGGATATATTTACACAATGTTGGATAAGAAATAGTTGAGTATTTGTGTGAACAGGTAAAATTAAATTCTTCCTGCCTGTACTAGAACCACAAGCTGGTTATTTTTGTCCTTTGTTGAAGACCTTCCAGGGTAAGAAGAGAAAATGTGAGTGTATTGAACATTTAAGTGTATGGTGTCAAAAGAATAGCTACTGAGTAATGCAAGATCCACAGATGCTCTGATAAGTGGTTTACTTGTAAGGGTTTTTTTCATCATTTGCAGAAACAGCTGTGTATTTAAGATTAGGTTGAGTGCTGCCCTGACCATGTGAGAAAATAATGTTAGAAACAGGCCAGTGCTTTCTATATCTGCTCCAGTCCAAGCTTCAGGTTTGCACTGAGATGATAAAGATACAGATGGGTTTGTACAGATTGATCCAAAATGAACCCCCCAGCTCCCCAGAAACAATTTCCCAAGCCCCATAAAACTTCTGCCTTCTAATCATAATGAACAAAAGGGAAAAGTCTAACCTATTAAAATATTCACTAGCAGCTGTGAATCTACTTTGACGCTTTTTTACCTGGCAAGTAAGCATCTGAAAGGAAGTACAGGAAACAGTCTTGGAAAACAAATCTAGAACATTTATGTTGATATACTTTTTTAGAAAAATATGTATTTTTTTGATGTATTCCATCCGGGACAAGAGAAAATGAAGATCTGCACTACTTTGCTATTGAGGTATCTTTAAAAAAAAAAAAAGCATTGTAGGTGATAGGCACTGTGCTGCTTAGGCATTAACTATTTTATTACCCCAGCTACATCAACAATTCATTTTACATGGTTCTTAATGGCTTCAAAGTAATGGAGGGACTACAGCAGTGTTGCCTTATCTTGAGCATTGTGGAAGCTTATGCCATTTAGCTAAACAGACAAACCAAAAGAATCCTTCTTATAATTTCTAAAAATAGGAGTAAGATGAGCCACTACCTTTCCAAACACTAAAGAGAGCTAAGATCCCTAAAATCATGGTTCATCAATGCCACTGAAATAAAGAAAATAATGAAGCTGAAAATTTTTTTATATTTTTCGTTTCTTTCATATGTGCAATAATCCCCTCTGAAGTAATAAGATGACAGAAAGTGAAATGTGGAAGTAAATTAATTTTAAAAACAAGACTTCATTTTCAAGGCTGTAGAAACAAGCTTACAAAATTAACGGAATAAAGTTCCTAACAGACTGTAACAAGTAGGAAACATAAGGAAATTAATACTGTCTGCAGTACAAATGATGCTTTGACTTGGAATGCACTGAAAGTAACAATATAGTACTTAATAGTGGAGTAATAGTAGACCACTTGTTAAGGTAGTCTGGATCTTCTAAAGAGTTTTTTAAGGAGTTGGAGATTGTATATCACAAAATGGTCTGTAACATCCACATATATCTTCTCATTGAATGTCAAAGTAGTACTTCTTTGGGATGATAACCCGTGACAAACAACAACCCACTGAAAGTGGCAAAGCCCTTATTTTGCCTATTTTCTTCCAATGTGATGCAGAATTGTTACTAAGGTTTTCATGGAACAGATACAAGTGATAACTGTGGAGGGAAGCACACTTTGGATCAATTTCTGTAAGGGTCCATGACAGTGCAATCCCCTTCGGATTTTGCACATACAGCACTTTTAGTTTCAGGATTCTGAGGAGGATCTTTGAATTCTTCAGCGAGCTCTGGACAAAGAGCGATCCTTGGCAGTGGAGGAAGATGTGGAAATTGCTCCAAAGTCTAGGCACCAAGATGAAAACAGTTGTTATTTAAACAACAATAACAAAGAAGCCAGTTACACTACTTTTTATTCATACTAACTTAGCTTCATGTAAATATGTAAACTTCTGAATTGTTACTGTATAGTTTCCAAACTAACAGCAAGTGTCACAGATTACCTGATGTTCATGTATTAATATTCAGCTTGTTGCTGATGTTTGGTTTCTATCTGTCCAGTAAGCTTTTCCCCAAAGTAGAAAATACTCCTTTCATGCTAGTAATAACAGCTTAGGACAACAACTTGTGTGCTGTCAAAACCAGTACTATTACATCTAGAGGGATATTTGTTTGGATCATTACTGCACTAACTGAATTTCTAGATGTGGGGGTGTTCTTTTTTATTTTTTTTTTCTTTTTTCTTTTTTTTCCCCCTTAATAAATTTAGCCAAAAAGCCACAAACCTGTGCAAGTACTTAGTTACTCAGTTTTAAGATAGGTGCACATTGCACAGATGAGTAAAACTGCGGGTGCCTTCATGAAAGTCAACTACTATTATAAATTTCAACAGATATGAAACAATCCTGATGATATCCGAACTATATCACGTGGTGCAGATGTTGGTCTGTTTTACTGCTGCTTCTTGGAGAAGAAAGCTCGTGTTCTAGTTCTCTTCAAAAAACCCCAAAATAGTAAAACTATTTCTAAAAAAGGCAGTTGTGTTGCTGTCATAAATGCTAAAGTTCAGAAAACTTCATTTAAACCAAATATGCACACGTTGCTACAAAGGAAAGGGTAGGAATATAACGTGTGCATTGCTTCACAGACTCAACCTTCTTAATATATTATCAGAAAGAAGTAAAAAAGGTGCCATATTCTCTTTTTCTTGAGAGTTTTTTTAATATTACTTTAGATATTTTTATTTACTTTTTAGTAAAATATTTTCAGCAGAAAAACCTTACTTATGCTTAAAGTATCTGTATTGCACAATTAAAACTGGTTTGGAACCTAAAAGCTCATAGGGTAAAAGTTAGCAAAGAATGTTTTCACACATTTTTAGGCATGACAAATTTAGAGGGGCAGGGAGGGAAAGGAAGGAAAAAGACAAAGTAAAGGAAAAAGAAGATAAAGGGGGAAGGACGACTGGAAAAAGTTTTGGGGTTAGGGTTTTTTGTGTGTTTATTTCTAACAACAGTATCTCCTGGCATTACTTACTTGCTTACTTCTATAGAAAAATGTTTTACTGTTCCAATACCATTACAATAGAGCCTCCTCGTGGCGAAAGAGAAGCCTATTCCTTCAAAGCCCAACTGTTTAAACACTGTTCCTTTCCCATTTGAAAAGGTCTTTAAAAAGTCTAACTTTCCATCAAGTTCTAAACCATCCTGCAA
This sequence comes from Mycteria americana, assembly GCF_035582795.1. Taxonomy (NCBI): domain Eukaryota; kingdom Metazoa; phylum Chordata; class Aves; order Ciconiiformes; family Ciconiidae; genus Mycteria; species Mycteria americana. The sequence goes on from NC_134376.1 coordinate 13,274,292, forward strand.
TATGCAAATCCACAATATGAAAACATATCGTACAAAAGTTGAATAAAAGAGTACCTCATCTGCTGTTTCTTCTCTCAGGTTTAGGAACCCTTAATTGAGGTACGCTGGCTTTGAATTCTGTTTGTTCGATAAATATTTCTGATGTTTTTCTGTTCTGCCTGCAAACAAGATGCAAGCTTTAAATATTATTTTTCTACCTAGCAAAAGACAGCTTTGTTAAAATCTTTACTTCATATATGAATTATTTTTCTTCACATGCTGTGGTTTTTTCCCCCATTGTGAAATGTGTTAATTTCAGGCTAAGACTCGTCTTTACAAAACAATCCACCAAATGACATTTTCTTGAAACTGGAAGATTGCTTCAGTTTAGTCCAGCTAGATTATCATTAAGTGAAACTTGAACAGAACGAGTCCATCCTGAATCCTTCTAACCACTGATTTTCATCTTTCAGTCATGTAGACACTAGAAGGATACTAGTTCATCCCACACAGAATTAGCAGCAAATTTCTTCAACTGACAAATGAGCTTTCAAATTTCTCTCAAAGCTATATACCTGTTATCAAAACAGTGAAACCAACTGAATGGCACAATACCAATGGGGCATTTTACAAAACTGATCATTAATTTCAAGTTATATAGTAATTATCAAATGGATTTAGTAACACATTTGTTCAAATCAGATTTTTCACGTCACTGGATTTAAAAATTATTCTAATAAGAAATGTGACCAGTAGTGATTACAAAGAATCAGGACTCAATTTTAAGATTAGCACAAAACACAAAACCACCGAAAACGAGGCCTAGCTTCACCAGAAGTACTTATTTGATACATGTTCATAGCAAGAATGAGAATCTACTAAAGTACCTGCAAACGGTGTAGAGGAAGATGCCAAATTTTCTCTTTTCCCTTGCATTTAGGCACAACTTAGATTACAGGAGCCAAGGAGTCTTTATACAATTTTTATATGTCAGACTACTAGTGTACAACAGAAGTTCTTCAAACGTGCTTGCAAAGAAGGGTAGTTATAGAGATTTCCTCTTAATCCTAAAGCCATTCTTAATCTGTGTAACTATTAGGGGTGTAGACATCACAACCCACACATCCACTATTCCTAAAATGGCTTAGGTTCCCCCCACCCTGGTTTGCACTTGTCCTTCCAAGTATTTTCCAATTCAGGCTGATCAGCAAAAACACCCTGTAAATGTAGTAAAGAACACATGAAATATTGAGGGAATTCTTATAATTATCATCTGATTTCATCATTACTGATCTGTTTCTTTAAATTGTCCCTGACAAAAATTAAAATGCATAATCATCTTCAAGGAGGAAAGCTCATAGACAGAACTTCTAAATTACACCAGCTCCAAAGGTAAAATAAACAAAACAAAGGCAAATCAAAATAGGGACACAGTGATATTTATGCGAAACTCATTAATCGAAAATAAAATTAAAAACTTGTTTGACATACCTGACAAAGACTGTGGTTTTACATTAATTCCAAAAGATCCACCTAATATATGCTTTTGTAATATTTTAACAGCATTTTCTTTTTCCTAAAGTATAATTTGCCTTTATCCTTTTGTAGCAGTGTAAGAAAACTCAATGCCAGACCATACAGAAGGCAAAGGTGGTATTTTATTTATCTTCCTACAAAAGCTGACTCTACCCACTTGCACTCATGTAAACACAACCACTGAGATATGAATCCAAATAGACCAGTCAGGATTACTTGTCCGCAACAAGAGGACGAGGGAACAGCAGCAATCACATCCTTAGTGTGTCTCCTGGGCTCCTTTTGCTGGTAACTGTGAACTGGTCTTTTATACTCTTTCAAAAATGGAAAGTTAATGTCATCTTTTGCTTCTGTATCTTATTTCACTCTTTGTGAGTCTTCAACAGAACTGCTGAGTCAGATACTGTCCCCCTTTTCCTTTTCTAGGTTTCCTATGGCTCTACTGGTTCTTTGTCTTCCTGTCATCTTATCTTATGGCTTCAGTTTGTTCTTTGTCTTCTTGCTATCTGGTCACTGAATGAAATTGCACACATACATGCATACACAGAGGCTGTGGTCCATTAAATGCTAAGCTCTGCTAACAACCCATGCTATCTTTTGACCCTTTCTGTTTCTTCCTTTCTCTTGCTCTTTCTTCTGCTACTTCTGCACACACAAATTTCCTTCATGTTTCTTTCATACCAACCTTAATACTTCTCTTGCAAAGTTCTATAATCTGATTCTCCCAAACGTCTAGAATCCCATCTCTTACCTCAGCATGAACCTCTGAGGAACTAAGAAAGCAATGCCTCTTTTTAGTACGAGTAAGACACATCTGGGTAGTTCCTATCATCCTGAGAACAAGTCTCGCTGAGAACTAGCTTTATTACCAAGCAGTTAACAAGACTGTTCAGTGTAACAGCTTGTTTTAGTGACAAAGTGTAAGTTAACACTTTTCCTTGTAGGAGTAGGGGTTGTGACAGCAATAGACAGAATTTTTAGTCAGTAAACACATATCCCTTATGAGAAGACAAATTCTTCAAATACTGCTTTTGATCACCAAAACCAATTTGCTGTTATCGTGGAGATATGTATAGGCAGCTGCTATTACAAGAGTGTTTTTCTTTTGAGAAATTGTGGTGGGTTAACCTTGGCTGGCTTTCAGGTGCCTACGAAGATGCTCTCTCACTCCCCCTCATCAGCAAGACAGGGGGAGAAAAGACAAAAAACTTGTGGGTCAAGATAAGGACAGTGAGATTGCTCACCAATTACCATCATGGGCAAAACACACTTGACTTGGGGAAGACTAATTTAACTTATTGCCAATTCAAAATAGAGTAGGTTAGTGAGAAATAAAAACAAAACTACAACCACCTTCCCCCTACCCTCCGTTTTTCCCAGGCTCAACTTAACTCCTGACTCTTCTACCTCCTCTCCCCCCCTGAGCAGCACAGTGAGATGGTGACTGGGGGTTGTGGTCAGTCCATAACACTTCATCTCTGCTGCTCCTTCCTCCTCAAGCTGTTCCCTTGCTCCAGCGTGGGGTCTCTCCCATGGTATACACTCCTTCACAAACCGCTCCAGTGTGAGTCCTCTCCATGAACAGTCCATGAGGAGCAGATTGTTCCAGCGTGGGTCCCCCACAGGCCACAGGTCCTGCCAGAAAACGTGCTCCTGCGTGGGCTTCTCTCCATGGGCCACAGCTCCTGCCAGGAGCCTGCTCCAAGTGTGGGCTCTCCGTGGGGTACAGCTTCATTCAGGGCATATCCACCAGCTCCAGGGCGGGGTCTTCCTCAGGCTGCAGTGTGCATATCTGCTCTGATGTGGTCCTCCATGGGCTGCAGGGGGACAACCTGCTTCACCATGGTCATCTTCATAGGCTGCAGGGGAATCTCTGCTCTGGCACCTGGAGCACTTCCTCCCACTCCTTCTTCATTGACCTTGGTGTCTGCAGGGTTGTTTCTCTCATGTTTTTCTCACTCCTCCCTCTCACAGCTGCTGCACAGCATTTTTTACCCTTTCTTAAATATTGTATCACAGAGGCACCACCAGCATTACTGATTGGCTCAGCTTTGGACAGTGGAAGGTCCATTCTGGAGCTGGCTAGAAATGGCTCTGTCCAACATGATCCACCTGATGCATCTGATCCAGCTCCTGGTCTCTACTCACAGAAGCCACCCCTGCAGCCCCCCACTACCAAAAGCTTGACAGGTAAACCCAATACAGCAATGGATACAGTTTTGTGATTCCACAGAATTATCTTCTCCTTAAAGTTACCTAAATTAAGTTACATAGTTACACCTCAGGCATTAAGTTTAGGGTGATGCTGAGAAGTAAATTAAAATATTTTTCTCTTTTACCTTTGCTATAATTGTGGTTTTCTTCTGTTAGATCGATCACTTCAAGTTTTCGTTCCTTCATTTCACTCTAATAAAACAATACAGAATTTCACTGGAAGGCTTCTCTTTTATCAAGTATCTCCAAGACTACTTAACAATTAGCAGAATGGAACACTATCTGTTAGCTTAGATTTCTTACAATAAAAGAAAATTCTTGTAAAAATGCAAAATTATAGAGCCAGGCATAGTAGAAATTCAAGTAAGTAAAAGCAATACTTGATGGTTCACAACAATCTATTTGCAACATCATCTAATTGTTTGAGGACACTTTCTAGTACAATCAGACCTAGTACCAGATACACCAATAATAAATTTTTTCTTTGATATTCTTACGGAAAATAGTTACTCAGTTCATCAACTTAATAAACCATTAAACACCATATTTTTGTAGCAGTTTTTACACAAATTTAGACCAACAAAGTTTTGTCTACTCCCCCCTTCCATCAAAAAAACCCCACAGTTAACTTTTTCCCATTGACTGAGCTGCTGCCACCTATATAATTGCACTGACTTAATACACTGGGAGGAAAGGGGTTATGAAAAACATTTCAGTCCCAACATGATCTCTAGATTCCTCTGAGGATGTATAGATTACCATGGTAAAAGACATGCTCCTCAGGACTTGGATTTTTGCAATTATCTATGATTATTTTCCCCAAGCAATCAAAAAATTTCAGAGATGGACTATTCAGAACCAAAACTGCTCAAAAAGCATTCTGAACACATACTAACACAAATGTGTCCTTTCAAATGGGAAAGCATTAGCTTAGTTTTGTTTAAGGGACCAAAAAGCAAGCTTGACTAAGCTGTCAGTGCTGGGAGAGACAGGCCTATTTTTTTCTTTAAATATTCACCTTCTATCCAAAATGAAGAATAAATAAAGCTGAATAAGTGCTTACAAAACTACGATAGTTCAAGATCGACCAACATCCCTTCCCCTCTCATTTGCTCAACTTCCTGTGCCCTGCAACCTAATTATTTCTGTGGCTTTCCATGCAATACAATCATTCAGGAGACAAGGTCTCCATTTCCAAGGGGAAAAGCAGCATTACATTTCATCATCACTTTTCACATCATTCTTTTCCCTGTAATTTCACCTTTAAGAAGGTGATAGAACAATAATAAAAGCAAGAGGTATGACAGTCCACATACCTACATTCTGTGTTCATGTTTCCCCAAATCTAAGCACCTATAATAGTAACTCAAAAGCAAGGATATTGAAGCAGTCTATGTACCATCAACAATTGGTTTTATTTGAAGAAAACATGAAAAATATCTTTAGTTTATTTTTTACCTGAACTGTTGCTGACATTTCTGCTTGTGTAGACATTTGATTATTTGAAATAGCTGTAACACAATTTTCACAGAAGTTTAAAATATGTAAACGGGCTTTATCTAAAAGTCTTAATTTACACTGTGACAATACTTTTTAATCGTTGTGAGAGCAGGACAATATACCAATCCCCCCTCCTAAAACACAGGGGACAATAGTCTTATGGAAATGACAGACTCACCAAGAATGCTCAGTGTTGCCTCTGTGTAAGAAGCAACTATCTAGCAAGTCAACTCAACCTGCCCAGAATTGTCTTAGAGGGGTTCTAAATATCAAAGACGTCTCTGTAAGGAAGTAGTGTGAGAAAGTGTGCATTCTGAGATGCTATTCAAGATTTTGTGGGCTAGCATTTCTCTAGAAGTTTTTTTCCCAGTAAATTAGTCCGATTGCAATGAAGAAAATATGGGGGTAGAGAGGACAAACAGCCTGCTGTGTATTGCTCTTGATTAAAGGGTGATACTTATTTCCTTTAAGCAGCAACTGCTATCAGAATGAGGAAAGAGCTGCTCACCACTTTGTCGCTACATTATTTATATGACAGAGTCAAGTTTGGTAAAAAAATTAGTGTTTCTACCATTTTAAAATATCTATTAAGTTACAATAACTTGATTTAAAAAAAAAAAAAATTAATCCTCTCCTCTTTCTATGCTATTCCCTGAAAAGAATGTTGTAATAATAAAACAGTGGGTTGGATGTATAAAACTTTTCATTAGTGCACCTCATACTAGACTTTTAATTGTTTTAATGTAAACATTTTAAAAATAATGCAACTCTACAGATAGACATCTTGATAAAGTGAAAGCATGCTAATGTATCAATTAAAAAAACACACACAAAGATCTGGCACGTCTGTAAGCATTTCAGAATCACAATTTGATTTTAATGACATTTAAACAAAAAAGACATGAGTAGCTGGCAATATTCTAGATGTACTTTGTATATTCTGTAGTAAATTCATTAGCATGCATGTATTCAACATTAAATTTCAATACCTGAATTATTTGCAGTTGCTGAATTTTGGTTTTCCACGGAGACCAGGATGACTTCATCAGAACTGATAAAACAAAAAATACATAAAACTTGTTTGGAGATATACAAGAATGAATTGTTTTCCAAAAAAAGCATTAAAAACAGCTACACAAATATATCAACCATTAAAAGTTGAACTCATTGATTAAGACGTAATTCAAAAAACAAAATAATGGCACAGTAAACAAACTTTAATAACCCACTTAATAAATTATGGCACTGAGAAAAAATTTTAAATCCATTCAACTTACTAACTTGTGCATTGCCACATTTTACTGTTTAACAGTGGAATATGCTATGCATCAGGAACATTCATATTCTAGACATCTTTATAGAAATAAACCCTATTTGTTTCCATCTTAGTAAAGCAACAAAGTTACTCTGTTTGCTTTATGAAAATAGGGGCACACATTAATTGTACTACATTTCTGTGCTCTCTAAACTGTAACCATCAATGACTCACATTACCCAAATTTCACGATCTTGGCAATTTCATGATCTCAAACGACATAACAAATGGCACTACTGAGGTACATTTTGAGATCTACTGAGGTACATTTTGTTATCTCAGGTCCAGGGTCATTTAATACTCAAAAATATCAATAGATGCCTTTAGGCATACTGAAACTTATACATGCTAATAGGTTGATTTTATAGTGTGGATGGTAAATTAATTCCTGCAGACTTTATATATGTATTAATGGCTAAGCCAATCCAGTTGATCTGAGGTGTAAAACATCTGTCTAAGATTAGAGGGACTAGAAACATATGAAGCGTAATTGTAGTCGGAGAAAAAGGTAAAATCAACGAAGGGGACATTTGTTTGACATTTGCACTGCCCATATTGTGGTACACTTGTCTAGGCTTTCCTAATGCTGGCGATCAGGATATTGTAAGTAGAGGAAATTTTAAGTACCCAGGATGCGTTAGATCTACTGCATCTGTTTTGATCAAAAGAACAGCAATTTAACACAGTAGACTCACTGTAGAAGATTTCCCCAAAAGAAACAAGGGAATCCTAGCCACATTTTGTGATAGTTGCAAGCACACAAATGCCAGCTCTTATCTTCTTTCCTCTGGATAACCTGTTGTTGATTACTGGTTATGATTAAGAAACTTATAACCAAACTGCTTGAGATCCATCAAATTAGTGTTTTGGATCTTATTCGTATTCAATTATAAACCAACAAATTTTCTTTGCTGATTTCCTTTTTTCCATAAGCAAAAATTAATTTGGATATTCAGAAAATAAAAACCAAATGAATACATTTTTCTGTAAAATAATAAAAAACTCCCAACTTGAAGTGAACATACTGAAAAATAATGCTGATTACTACCTTCCAGAGCAAGCTAAGAAATATTGTGCATGCTTTGAGCAATGTAAACTTGACTTCGCAATGAAACCCCAAGGCTGAAGATACAAACCTGGTGTCAGCCATGAAAATGTCAGCCATGTGTGGTCCTGTGCTAAAAGGACTTTCACCCATCACCTGGACATACAGACCATACTGTCACACTTTCCCAGTCCCATATCACTCAGTTGCACATTCATAAATCATTGCTTTTTGCAAACAGCAGCCAAATAATTGGCAAGTTATATGCAATAATACATACAATCCCTTTTATTCATGGTTCCTACTAAACCTCTTACATGCCTATCCATCACTATGAGTGAGACCTGTGAACAGGGCATAGTGACTGCAAACACTCAGAAAAACTTGAAACTACCATGAGAAGGGAGCATTAAATTAAAAATTGCAGGTGGACTGTAATCATATATAAGATTCCATACTATTCCAGTTACACAGAATACAGTGGATTTATTGCCAGATTAAATAAAGCAACAAAACAACATCATATAGCAGGTAAGTGGCTTCTTCACAAGCTTGAAAGCCAGATTCCAGCTAAACAACAAGAATTCCTGCAGCTTGCACAGCATTTTTTTCAGTACCCACCTTGCTTGTGCACTTTAAAAAATTTTGTTACATTTCTGATTTGGAACAAAAAATATTTGATAAATGGTAGTAAAATCCAGACACAGAAAAATCCAAGTACAACTGATTTCTGTTTGCTTACAAAATTTCCTCAGGAAAGAAGTTCTGTGATAACCTGTCTCTCATTTTTTACAGTATTAATAATGTCTTTGTTTTACATCATCTTGCAGCTATTTACTTACAGGATCATAACAACAATAACCAAGGGTCTGATCAAATCTCTCTCGGTACTACAGAGTAAGTGGAAAATATAAGAAAAAGAAGGCAGTACATAAAATATCTGTTTAAGGAAATAAAAATGAGTCTATGCACAAGAAATAACATTTTTGTTTTAAAACCAATTATTTTGGTTTTGTCTGTATAGAGGCCAAAGTAAGTTATTACTTTCTTACTAGTTGGTGCAGAAAAATCCCATTGGATAACACAGAAGAAGAAAAATAAAAGGTGGACATCTGGTCTCCAACCTTTCCACTGCAGGGAGCTGGATATAAGACAGGAGCAAGACACTGCAAGTGGTGGATGAGGTGTATTGCTCCAGAGGTGACACTCAACTATGCAACAAGTGCCAGAGGATGGGTGCAAACCTCAGTCTCAGAAGACAGAAATAAACCCAAACTCTTTGCTAGCTCTGTGAGGGAGCATCTGAAGATTTCTTTTTTTTTTCCCCTGCACATGTTCATGGCTTCAAACTGAGGACTTAGGGGGAGCTTCTGCAGGTTGCACACAACATACATACATGTGAAAAGTATTGTAACTGGTGGAATGCTGACATGAACATCAAATTAAACTACTTTAGGAAATTACTTAGAAAATGTTGTTTAGAATTCCATTTAATGTTATTTAGTATATACTGACTTAAAATTTCATAATAAATAAAAGTATTTCTCTGGAATCTGGATTTCTCTCATTCTAGAAGTGTCCCAATAATGGAAATAGGATTTGTGATGTTCATCGGTTTACATTTTCCTATTAAGAAGTTACCTGGAAGATTTTTCCTTCCACGACCACTAAAATACCTTTACAGAGATTTTCTTTTCCTGTCATTCAGTAAGAAATCAGCACCCTCACAGATCTTGAAACACTTTAAGAATTGGTCATCTAGCTTCAGCTGCAATGATAAGCTGGAGATACCAGCAATAGCACTGGACACCTAACAAGAGTTGAGTTTAAATCCAACTATTAGTATTTAACTGCCAATAAAAAAGTTGAGAGAAAGAGTAAATTTTCTCATAAATGCTTTAAAGCAATATAAGAACATTAACTACATTTTACTATTCAACTCTAGATACATACCTTATATATTCTGAAACATGTGCTGAAGTGAAACCAGTGTAAGGTGATAGCAAAAGTGTATTTGAGGAACCCGTTGGTATATTTATGACATCAGGACAGAAAGCAGAGGGTTCAAGCTGGTTTAGTACTGTATTTTTATAGTCTGCACTTGGAAGCACTGTCTGACAAAGGAGGAAACAAATAGCACATTGTCATAAAACCTACAGTAGAAACCTGGTCATATTTGCAAAAAGTGCTGAAGTAATCAAGGTGTACTTAAACACAACAGCAAAAGAAAATCACATTAAATCCACAGTAATACCAAAGCACTTTTTTTTTTCCTTCAAGCTTAACTTGTTTTTAAAGACCTCAAACACTTATTTAAATTTTGAGGCTTGTAAGCATCTTACTTGCCTTATCTTGTTTTATGCTTCGTTTAAAGTTTTCAGGAAAAGGCCAAGAAGATATGAAACTAATTTTGTAAAACATGTGAAAGCCTTTAACAAAAAGACAAGATTGCATGTTTGTCACATGCAATTCTTTTATATGTTTAGATGTGAAAGAACAAAAAGACTTAGACTGCAAAGACTTCTTTTAAACAAGCATATTTCTGTAAAAGTGAGATTTTTTCATGAAATATACAGTCAACATGAAACAGGAGGCTGACAGTTCACAGAACTCCTTCTTCCATAAAATTAGCTAAAAGAATTTCAGCACAACAAAATACGATCATGCTAAGGACATGAGAAATTCCTGTTCTTCGTAAAAATCAAATGTCCCCACAAAAAAACATGTTTTGTCATCTTATCATTTTAGTACTAATGTATCAATACCTCCCATGAAAAATGCTCATGTATTAATAGCTATGTTACTAACATTTTCATTTACTCTATCATATTTTCAGTTTCACTGCCTAAGGAAGTGGTCTTCAACTTGCAGTTCATGGCCCCTATGCAACTGGTGGACTATAGCTCAATGGCTGATGAAAGGTAACTCAAAGAGGCAAGTATGCTGTAAGAAGCTTTAACTTTGTAATAAAGAGGTCTGACCCTTCACTGGAAAAATTCCAGTGGCTCCCCAATAGGACAAGATCAAAGCAAAAGTTGCCAACACATGTAGTGTCTGTGCCCTCTTTTGAGTTTGTTTAATCATGATAAGTGAAAAGAACTAACTATGTTGTAGTCTAAAACTGAAAACAAACAAATTCTCAAAAGATCAACCAATTTAAGAGCTCTATATAGATTTTTTCTGTTCTTAATGCAAGCAACCACAATGTAGCTGTCAAAGTCACCAGGTTTCAGTGTAAACATCCACAGTCATCTATTAGTTTACAGCTAGGCATTAATGCCTATATTAGCATATGCACCTGCATCATACCTGATGAACAGCCATTTTTGAGAACACTTCCTCCTGAAATGCTATCACAGCATTAATACGTCTCTCAAGTTTTGATACTTTCTTCTGCAACAGAAAAGAAACGCAGCATGGGTTAAGAAACAATTAGAGTTCACCTGAAATAAGGAAGCTATATATTATTATCATATGAAGAGTAGACAGTGAAACAATTGCAATGAACAAAGGCTAAAAATAGAACTATTATTAACTTATCTTTATGTCACACAAGATGAAAAGATTGCATACTTTTGAGGTCTTTCTCTAAGGTAGCATAGTAGTCATATTTGATACACATTCAAAATATTCACACTTATGCAAAGAAACTTACTAGGAATGTTTTAGCTATTTCTTCGTGGTTTTTTTTGCATTGTACTTGTTCAACTCTTCTATTTAAACTTTCTAGTTTTTGATTAAAGAAGTCATTATTTAAAATATCCATCTGCTCACCAAGCATGAGTTTGATCTATAATAAAGAAAAGCTGTGTTTCAAATCTAAAAATCTAAAAACATCGAAATTACTATACAAACACAGTGCTAAATTTAAATTTAGCTAAGTTTCAGGAGAGTAGGGTCATTTTCTTTCTATTGTTTATATAGCATTTCTGGCAGGTACAAAACATAGAATTTTGTACCTTGGCACTCTCCATTGGACTTAACTCATTTTGCATACAAGAGGTGTCAAAACATATCTACCTTCTAAAAGTTAAAGAGGTAAAATTAGTATGTTTATATTAATCACTACCAGTGTACTAGTATAGCTTTAAACATTTTTTTAAACGTTTATGATTCCTCTACATACAAAATTTAGGATTTTACTTTCTACAGGACTGATGATCAAAAATTGCTGAGAGGCAAGATCTCTGCTTTCAAGCAGAGAGTATTCATGAGCAAGTGAAGATTGTTATCCTGAGAAATAAAACTATTCTTAATGACTATATAAACATGAATAATTAGATTTTAAATAAATTATAAATAATTTTAATTATTCCTGTTAAAATTATTTGTTCATTTTACACATCAGGACAGGTCTTCCTGATACCAACTACCAGGAAAAAATGTCCCTATAAGTTGGACTGAGAGTGTATCTTAATGTCAGGAAAATAAAGATTTTACAAACAAGTAATGGATTTCCTAGAAAAAAAAGCTTCCATTAAAAAACTTATAAATTCCTGATCATTATTCTCTACATGGAGTACTTGTTTTCTGCCCCTGTGATAAAAAGAAATTGCCAAACTCATTCCTTTGCTTTAAGGATTTTATTGAATTGCTTCTGCTTTTTTTGCAACAATACAATGCTTCCCTTTTCTTTACAAAAAGCAAAAGAGCAAAGAAAGCGTTTAGCTTCTTTAATTCTCTTAATTAAAATATTTATTTCCTATTCTACCTGATAATTGCTAAAATGTTGAGGCTTTTAAAATACTCTCAGTCATAATGCCTTGAACAAAGTATTGTCTTGGGTCCCAGTTTGAAAGAGAAATCTCTCTGTCTCCAAGACAGATATTGATCAACAATAGATACTGATGTGCTGCTCAATATGAAAGATACTTATGCTGATGACACTCATAGCACCAGATTTTTCACTCTTGATGGTCATTCACTGAAGCCATTAGTTGAGAACTAACTATAGTTTTCCTATACATCTGTTCTTTCTCCCTCTTTTCCCTCCTTCAGATATTCTCCTACATTTATCAGTCTTTCCAGTTCCAATGCAGACAGGAGGAAGCTTTGTACTAGTAGATATTTCTGTCAAATGAAGGACTAAATATCTCTTAAATTCCCCTTCTCCCAAGGACTTCTGGCATCTAATCAATGAATTCAGTAGCACCTGCATTCTCATGTGTATGTATGCATGTGTACGAATATTTCTTTCCAATCCTGCTGATGGCCAGAACTTCTAATTTTTCACCCAAGTCCGGCTCCTCATCCCTTCCTACTAGCACCAAACATTACCTGTGTCCACAGCCCCTCGGTACTTTCCTCCCACCTTTCTACCCAAAAGTACCTCTGTGTACTGACCACTGGAATCATAGGGGTAACACACTTTGGGAATCACCAGACTGAAAGTTGAATTTCATTTTCATGGAAAAAAGTGCTGGAATTCAAATGCTTCAGTGACATACAGCAGTCATAATGATGCTCTAAGCAGGATAAAATAGTTGAACTATTGGAGTTCAAGTCACATGTTATAATATTTTTCCATGTGACAATATATTTCATGAAAATTCCCAGAAAATAATAAAATCATACTTCCCACTGAACACAGTGGGAGTATTACAGCAATTTCAAGACAGCTGATCAGTGTTTAATTGTTAGTTCTTTGACTTAGAAATTTGTTCAGGACCAACTGAATATAAGTTGCAGTTTTTCTCTTAACTGAAGCTGCATAAAGGATTCAGAGTTCTCCAATCCACCTTAGACACTATGCTTCTTATTCTAGGTCTCAAACAGTAGCAGCTGATAAAGAAATATTCCCTTAAAGTGGAAAGGAACTAAAGGAGAATTTTCAGATTTTGTCCACAAATGGAAAAGGAAATCATTATCCCTCTGAGTAATTCCTCCTGTTTCTATCTTCTGGAGGGAGCATAAGTCCATATTGTCTAAAGCAAATTATCAAATGCAGGAGCAAACTTGCAGTCTGACACACTTTCAAAAAGTTATAGTCAGATCCACTCACAAAGCAAATGTTACTTCACCTAAAACATGCAAGAATTGGATGCATTCACGTGTAAATTTTGTCTCACGTAGCAATCAAAATATTTTAAATTTTGGATAAGTAGAGAATGCATTCAAAATAACTTCAGTATTTTCTCCCCTCCAAACACGCATTTGTATTCTCCCTAGAAAGACAGTTACCAACATTGCTAATCTAAATCATCAGTCCTCCCCACAAATATAGCTTAAGTTATAAACAGGGTGATCCTATCTGTTTTAAAACACATATAAAACAACAATTCAAACATTCAAATCACTGCACATTACCTTTCCCAAAAGACTTTGTTCCTTTTTTGACATTGTACAAATACTCTTTGTCTTGATTTCATCAGAAATCTTAATACATTTACGCTGGGTATTTTCTTTGCTTACTGAGCTTACCCTCTTCCTTTGAGCGCTTCCTGAGGAAACAAAAAGGCCACCATCAACCTTCCAAACTTCTTTCTACATTACAATATAAATAATTATAACTGAGGGCAGTGGAGGGAGGAGTTGTATCATTCAAATCACTGATGTTCCTCCTTAAATACACTGCAGCAGTTTGGTCTTGAACTAGAGTTAGGACATAGTATTTTGTGCAAAAAGAAACAGAAACCAAAAACTCAGGCAAAACCGTGGAGAGGGGGAAGGGAGGGACAGAAACAAGATCAGGTTGCTGCTATTAATTTTCTCCCTACTAAACTTTATTAGAGATACTTATTGAGAGCTATTTTACTCTCTTCCGTTTTTTTTTCCAGTGACAACATGCTCTCTACCTTGAGACAAGCAAATAAAAGACGACTATGCTTTTTCTGCTGAAATAACATTGAGAGATGCCTGAAGGCTTTTCCTACCCTATTCTGGGCCAGTGCCCCTCATCGCTCTTTTACCTAAGAGCTTTTTGACACATCATGGAAAGCCTGTTCCCAGGATTAGGGATTCTTTAAGCCTTAATCAATTGAGAAGCTGGCCTCAGACTGGCCTCAGAGGCATGTCAGAACCATCACCATTTTAGAAACACTCTTTCTTACCACTAGCAAATGAAATGTCTCTCCTCCTACCCTTCTTTTTACTAAAATGAAAAATGACATAGAGGAAATTATTCTCTAGGGGTTTTAATGCGGTAATACTTTGTAGTCAAGGAAGAATCTTGCACCTGCGACTTAAAGATTGTACTTATCTTGCCCAAAAGAACAGTATTCCTGATCATTTACTTGACCATGCTGCTATACAAATTTAACAAGTATTTTATGACTGTACAAGAGGTGTTTTGCACCACAACCAAGCAGAGCAGGGTATTTCTGTTTCGCTCCACTGATCATCACTCAAGCAGTAGCACAAGCAGTAGATGCAGTTATTGAAGTAACCAATAGGGCTGGAACTAACTCCCCACCCTTGAACAATGTAAAAGCCAATGAGCTGAATATGAATAGGCTAGTAAAGACATTGGCCTCAAAGAAAGTTTGAATTTCTACTCATTTAGAAATGTAACTAAGCTACCATTACAATACAAAAGGTGGAAAACTTAACATTAAGATACAGAGCACTACTAAGCAGTCAAACACAACCAAAACAAGGTCATTAGGATGGCATATAACAAATACCTTTCAAATGATTGAGAAAACAATTGAATTAGCTACCTATACTTTAATTTAATTTAAACAGTAACTTTCAAAGCACTCAGCAATAGAACAGGGTAACTACGAAATTCAGTGACTATTCCATCCTAGCAAGTTTCCCCTTAAAACAAGCATACAGTTTTTCGTATCCATGAAATATGAACTACTCAACACAGTACAAAGTGCTAAAAGGTACTTCATAGGCATTTCAAAGATTCAAGAGAAAAAAAACTATTCTGAATTTATAAAATGGTAACTAATGTATGACAAAATAGCATTTATTTATTTCAACTCAAAATCCATGTGAGTTTGCAGGAAGCATGCTTATTTGCAGTTCTTATTGAAAGCTGTATTACACTTTTTAAGCTATGAAGTGTGATTTTTTTAAGACAATGAAAAGTTAAACAAAGCAATGATTAAGAATATCTTCATTCTGTAGGCCATCAGTGGTTGGAAACCACTTCCCTCTTCCCCACTCCACCAACAAAACCTTGCCTGTTCCACCTCTAACAGCTAGGCTTGTACGATTGTCTTTTACAGTAATACTTTTCTATTGTCACTTATTTTAGGCAGTTTACAGAAAGAAAACTCTCTTGTCTATATGAGAGAGGAGAGAGTCTCTCTAATTGTAAATCTGAAGAAGAAAAAGGAACAATCTTCCTCCTAACTGTAAACATCCGGGAACTTGACTCTTAAGGATGCTTCCACACATTCTACAAGTACACCATTATTTCAGCTAATTAATGTCTCCATACTGGAGCAACAGTTCCCCCGCTGTGCTACTTGGTACATAGCTAAGCATAAATCATGGTTACTTTTTAAACATTTACCCTAGTTAGGAAATAGCGATTTGCATAAGCCAGAACATCTGCAGGAATTAGTTTTAACAAACCCTTTTTTTTTTTTCCCAGGGGAAGAGAAATGAATGGAGGAGTATTTAGGTGTTTTGGTTTTCACCACCTGCCTTTCCTCCTCCCCTCCCTGCCCCCCCCATATTTGACTTGTATCCTAACAGTGAATGAAATAACTCTCCACTGATAATTTCCTAATAATATGCATTTTAACGCCACAGTTCACAATAATGTTTTCAGAGGCTCTTAAGAAGAATCAAGACTAGTTGTATGTGGACAAAAATAAGGAACTAGTAATCATTCCAAATTTAAAGTTACTGTTAAAGCTTTTTTGAAGTTAACTATTAAGGTTTTTGAAAGGGACCAAAGTCATCATTGGCATCTTTGAAAAGAGGTGTTTTGCTTAGGTCTATTCCCTTATACATAAACACAGTATTACTGAAACAGAAATTAGAAACAAAGCTTACAGCCAGTTACAATACAAAATAAAAGCAAAGTTGAGAAAACTGCTTTGGTTTTACCTCAAACCTCCAAACTAATCTGTAAACATTTTATTCACTCCACTGTTGTTTCTGATTTGCTTTGATATATTTTATGCAAAGTTGTTAACAATAAAAGATGTGAAATACCTGCTAAACCCTGTTAGGGTTAGTGTTCTATCATAGACGTGAAAAAAGGTACCAATTCAATACAGTCCTTACAACTGGAAGTCCCAAATCCAACAACTCCTTCTGCCTAGGAAACCCTAAACCTGACTTGGTAAGTTAGTTGCTGATGCTTGAACACAATTTATCCTGACCTATGCATTCAGAATAGGTCAAGATATTTCATGATGTTAGGTAAAATGATTCTTAAGAAAATGGCACAAATATTCCCATAGCATAGGTTGGTTAAAGGGTAGAGAATTTCAAATAATAAACTACAGTAATTTGTTCAGCATAGAAAGCGTTCACTTAAAGGGCATACTTTTGGAAGTGTGGACTTTCTGATCTCATATTTCTCTAGGGAAAAAAACCCATGAAAAATAATTGTTCTGGAATTAGTTTATAACTGTATTTTTCTTGACTTATTCTTAGACTCACACAATGTATCCAGCAACATAATTTCATCATTTTCAAAAATATTTGAACTGTCATTTCCACCCAACAGTTTACCCCCCCCCCCCCAGCAGTTTTTCTGTCTCTTGTAGTCTTCATGGGAGCAACTAAGCCAGCAAAATCTTCTTTTTCCTTTTTTGAGGCATCTATTTCATGTATTTTTTTAACATTGGAATTAATTTTTCATTCCAGATTTTGTTCCACGTTTTGTGCTCATCTTTTGTAGGGTAGTAATGGCATTGTTAGTTTCCTTAGCCTTACTATCCCTGTCAATTGCAGCCTCCATAGTAGCACTCTCTCTCATGTGATCAATGGGCAGTCACCTCAGACTCAAGCAAAAATGCACTTCAACTGGTGCTGATGGTGGAATGGTTACATCATTACATCTTTTATGAATTATATATTTTAAACATTTAAAAGTTGGTTTGCATCTGAATTTTTGTTGCAAATTATCTCAGGCACAGGATTTTGACACTCTTTTTGAGTAATATTTTGATCAACATTCACACCAAAAGAACATTCTGTGTTAGCCACTGTTCTGACTGTTGGTCAGAACACCGGTGGTGTTTTTCAGTTAGCACTGAAGGCACATTTGATTCAAAGAACACTTTTCTTTTGACATAATCCTTACTTTTGCAGATTATATCTAAGGTACTTGGCTGAAGAGAATGATCTTTAGTTTGCAAGCCATACAAAATCTCCTCCTCTGTTGAAGTATTCTTTATTTTATTCAGCTTTTCTACTTGCTTTCTATTACTTAGAGCCATGGATTTTTTTGTGCTCAAACATTTATGTGAATACTCCATCTTTTGTGCCCTACAACAAAGAACTAGATTTTAAAACCAAACACATGGAGTAACTCTTATCTCATGTCTTTATTTTTTATGGTTTTGCAAATGCACAATATTTTATAAAACATTTATTACGGCAGTTTATTAAATCCTATTTTAAATATCTCTTCTTGTTTCAGAGCATGAAAACACCGTCATCAAGCTGTCATCCCTAACAAAGTAAGTGTTCCTCACATTAGATTTAGACATGACAATGGACGTAACACTAAACAAAATGCAAAGAGCTACCACTAACAGTGCCCAATGCTGTTTTTTCAGACTTCTCAGTCATATGCAGGTCAGCATAGAACACTCACTAGTTGTGCTGGAAAACCTTTGTTCATAGTACAGATAAATATGTGATTGATAGAAACTCATGGCTGTATTGGTTCCATTGCTTCCACTTCAGCTAGTTAAAAATACTCTCAACAGGGTTTATCTGTCATCTCACTTTCAAAGGTAAATAGGCACCTGTTTCTCATCTTCTGAAGCCCCTATCTCTGCAGTCCAGCTGGATTAAATTCTGTTTTCCACATGATTCAACACAAAATGACTGAGAAGTTGGGAAGACAAAGATAAGCATTCAGGGCTGCTTAGTGTTCACTAGGTCACTTGCTCATTCCCCAGCCCACGGTATGATAAATGATACCTGTATTATCCCTGGCAAGCATTTGTCAAAACTCTCAACACCAGCTGAAATTCTACAACCACCCCAACACGTTTCAGTTGCCACAAGTTTACGCTTCACAAATAACTGGAAATTTAAACCTGTTACTTCCCATCCTATCCTCCAGGACCATTAAGTTATTCCCTCCATCTGCACAGAATCCCCCTTATATAATTGAAGATTAATGTTTCATCCAGTCTTCCATTTTTCAATGTATTCAGTATTTTCTTGGAGGTCATATTTTCCAGACACTTCTAAATATTCTCATTTTTCTCGTATGGATGTGTGCCACTTCCAGTGCATCCTCTTGAAATGCAGTGAGGTAAACTGTGAGGTAACATCTTAGCAACACTGAAAAAAATTTAAGGATTTCCTCTATTTCTTCCACAGTTTTCAGATTTTCCATCACATGCTATACCCACACTGGTTTTGCAAATTGCGCAAAAGGAGAGATCCCAGCCTCCTCAGACAACTAAAATGGATTGGCTTTTGGCCTCAGAGCTAGCAGATTCTGAACCAGACCACACCTACACTGCAAAACAAGTTGATTGAGCTCTTTTCTAGACCCCGTGCAGTGCGTTTTTGGGGAAGATGAGTCCATTTACGGCTTTACAGAAATGGCAAGGTGGAGTCAATCTGTCAGAAGGCCTGCATGTCCCATGCTGAGGGGTTACGATGAGGATGTTGGACTAGGTGACCTCCTGAGGCCATTCCAACCTGAATTATTCTATGATTCTATCCTATATGCTTAAGTCCTATTCTATACAGTCTATATCCATGCTGTTTAGACCAGGTCTGTGAAGAAATCATTATGTGTTCAATGTGAACAATGCAAAGTAAATCAGGGTTTGGGAATGGGAGTGAAGAAAGACAAGCCAAACTGATCATGTGAACACACTTTTTCTACAACTGCAACTAACATCACAGCATTTCAGCCAATCATCCTCCCTAGCCTTGCTCTCCCTGCATTCCTTCATTCATAGAATCATAGAATCATTTAGGTTGAAAAAGACCTTTAAGATCATCAAGTCCAACCGTTAACCTAGCACTGCCAAATCCACCACTAAACCACATCCCAAAGCACCATATCTACATGTCTTTTAAATACCGTCCCAAAGCACCATATCTACATGTCTTTTAAATACCTCTGGGGGTGGTGACTCAACCACTTCCCTGGGCAGCCTGTTCCAATGCTTGACAACCCTTTTGGTGAAGAAATTTTTCCTAATATCCAACCTAAACCTCCCCTGCAGCAACTTGAGGCCATTTCCTCTTGTCCTTTGTTTCCTTTCTGCTGTGTAGTCAGCAAGATTTTACTAAAAACATCTGAACAGTGCTTGTTCAGTCTCTGATGCAAATACCATAGCTTCTGACAAAGAAAAGCAAAATAAGTGAATTGCATGCTTTTCCCCTTGACAACTTTTCCCCCACCCACTGTCACCATTTCACCAGTTTTCCAGTATTCAGAGACTCTTGTCATCTCAACCCGTATCTGAAATTCACATTTAAAGATACCTATTTCAGTTACAGGTGTTTTATTTTTTATGAAAATCACACATAACACTTACATACTAGTACATTATTCACCTTTATACAGAAATAGCTATGCTTCCTCATGCTGATGT
Organism: Mycteria americana; assembly: GCF_035582795.1. Lineage (NCBI taxonomy): Eukaryota > Metazoa > Chordata > Aves > Ciconiiformes > Ciconiidae > Mycteria > Mycteria americana. The sequence goes on from NC_134376.1 coordinate 13,294,588, forward strand.
GACCACATCGACTTCAGGAGTTTGTTACAAGTCAGTTGCAACAAAAGTTTTGGGTACTTACAAGAGCTTACTGGTATAAATTTAGCTCTCATGCCATAACCTTTTTTGACAGCATGGTCATAGCTCACCATAAAGCAGCAAACCTTGCTTCTGCTCCCTGCCCGTGCTCCCCATCTCTCACTGCCCTCAGTGTCCCCTGCCCCAGTGTCTCGGCAGGTGCCAAAATCCCTCCTTGGCCCAGGCGAGGCGGCCAGCCCAGGAGATGCTTCTCCTCTTCCCCTTTGCCCGGGGGCAAACGGGAGGCAGGGCTGAGGCAGGAGAACGGGCCCAGCCCCGGCGGAGAGGCGGGGCAGGAAGGGCCGAGCCCAGAGCGGGCTGCAGGCGTTGCTCCATGGCGCTGGGGACCGCGCCAGTCTCCCGGGTTGTGACAGGAAACCACGGGCTCACTCTCCTCCGCTCCCCCGCCCTTGACCGCCCGAGGAAGCCCGCTGTGGCCAGGCCGGCCGGGCCGCCCCGACCACTCACCAGCGGGAGAAGCGGAGCTGTCCCGAGCTGCTCCCTCAGCCCCGCGCCGCCGCGGCAGCCGCCCGCGGGAGAACCGGCGCTGCCGGGTGGCGGCTCCCACCCTTAGCGCTCACGGGCGTCTTCCGCAGGGCAGGAGGAGGGGAAAGGCGGCGAGGAACCCCCCCGCCAGCCAGAGGGGTCTGCCCCGGGCCTTCCCCTTCGCTTGCGGGGAGGGATCCCGCCGGCTCCCGCGTGAAGCGGTGAGGCGCCAAAGCGGCCCCGAGCGGCCGGTACAGCGTGAGGGGCGGCCGCGGCCTGAGGAGCCGCGCTCGCGCGCGGCGCCGCTCCCGCCGGTGGCCGTCCTTCGCCCCTGCCCACGCGGCCTGGCGCTTCCCGCCGCGACCGCCAGCCCCGCGGCGGGGCGGGGGCTGGGGCCGGGCCCTCATCGCCACCGGCGCCCAGGTGTCGCGACTCCAGCGATTTCCCCAGGCAGCCTCATGACCGATTGGTTACAAACTCGAGCTTTACTGTAGCCATAGACATTACTTCTTACCTGTAAGAATTAATTATTAAAATGTCGGTGCATCCAAGGTGATGACTGATTGTGAGCCGGCTTAATCGCTGAAAGGTAAATGCCTGCTCCACCATGTCACGAACTGGAAGCAAAACGGAGTCTCCTTGCACCTATTTTCTGTCACGTCTGGTCAGCAACGCGTGTGTCATCCTGAGCCAGGCCAGCCCTCATTTTGCTTGCCTGTGAGAGAGCGGGGGCCATGGACTGGCTGTTCGCCAGCGTTCGGGGCCAAGCTCAGTGCAATGTCAGGGTTTCTGCCCCAGCTATGTGGTCTGGGAGAAGCGACCCAGCACTTGGAAGGAAGTTTTCTGAGATACTTATGCACTAGAGGAGGAATGAGGGGAATATACCTTCCTTGTGACAAATCCCAGCAGTAGGAACGATTTCTTTCCTCAGTAATTGTCCTACTAGAAATCAATGTTACTAAAAGGCTGAAGTGGATACGAAAGATGGTGCTTTTCTTGCTGCGTGTGACAAGTCAGAATACATTTTTCGTATACTTTCTATGTTTTCTTCCTAAAATAATATTTATTGCTTCTTGGAAGTAAATATATGCAATTGTTACATACTGATTTTCAGTTCAAGTTGGGCATTTCTTTATTCTAGTGCAGCAAATTAGTGAATCCTATCCCATGAACAACCTCCTATAAAAAAATACAGGTCTAACATTTGTGCGTCTCACTATAGTAAGTATAGTTCTCTCCTTGTATGCAGGAGAGTCTCATTTTTAAGACACTCACCATCCCCTTACCTGAAAAATTAAGACTGCCTGATCTTCTCATTGCTTTAGCCTTGCCCTTGATATTCAGTGTCTTTTCATGTCCGTTTTGATTTATCTGCTGTTCTTGTAAGTGGCAGTACGCATTAGCTTTCAAGGTTTGGAGTTCAAGTAGTATTTTGTATGTTTATCAGTGAGGAAGAGTCCAGAGTCATACAAAGATGCAATAACTTACAAGGCTTAGAAACTTTGCAGAAAAAGACCTTGAGGTTGTGGTGGGCAAGTTGAACACAAGTCAAACTTGTGTTCAACTGTGTGTCCTTGCAGCAAAGAAGGTTTATCACACATTGGGCTGTGTTAGCAAGAATGTAGTCAGTGGATCAAGGGAAGTGATTCTTGTCTTCTGCTTGACGCTTCTGTACTGCATCTGGAGTACTATGTCCAGTTTGTGCTTGCCAGAGCCAGAAAGAGTTTGACATAATGGAGTGCTACAAAGGGCCACCAAAATGATTATGGGGCTGGAGCACATGATGTACAAGGAGAGGCTGAGGAAAATGGGTTTGTTTGACACAGCCCTGAGCAACCTGACCTAGCTGGACCCACTTTGAGGGGGGTTCCCATTCAAACAGGGGTTCCTCCCAACCCAAGTAATTTCATGCCTCTGATTCTGTGCTTCCACCTCTTGACAAATAGCAAGCCAGACCATGTTAAAAGGGGTGCAGAGGAGGGAATTTTGGGGAGGATTTGTTCAGGGACTTGGAAGATACTTGGAAGTCCCCATGAGTACGGGGTGAAAGGATTTGCTGACTGGCTTCAGGGAAGACAAAGTCCTGGAAGTCTTCACAGGCTGTAGCTCCTTGCTGTCTGCTTGAGTGAGTGCAAGCTTTGGGATCTCGGACCTGGAGTGCCTCTCTCAGGAGAAGAAGAATAGGAGTGACAAAGCTCCAGCTGTTCTAAGCTGGTTCCGGGTGTGGAAAATTCCTCTGTGTGAAATTTCAAGGTAAGGCATCCCATCTCTGTAATGTACTGCTACCTTCATTACATGAAGATGTATTCAACAGGCAGAAAATGCTATGAAATATAGTTAAAAATATGAAAAGACAAACATACCTTTTTTCATAAAACCTGAATTTAAAAATCTGAATGTTGCTTTGTCAATGTTTACAAATATAAACCCATTTGTTTCCTCCTAGTGTTGTTGGTATTTGTTTGTTTCCATGGATGACAGGACATACAGAACTGTTTCTTTCAGCAGCAGTACCAGTGTATGCTGGTTAGGTGTTCCTCAGAGTATAGTCTCAAACTTTTCCCCTTTGGAACAGGAAAAATCAGAGACCTCCTGGTACAGGACAGAAAGACTGTCTGTGAAAGGAATCTAGAACTCAGGGGTTTTTTCCTTCTTTTTTTCTGAGATAAAATTTAGTGTCTGAAGGAAGTATGACTAGTGTTGTAGGCTAGCTTTGAAGAAATAGAAAAGTAGGGGTTTCTTTCCTATATTAGTCCTTGTCCATACAATATAAACCCCATGAGTTTGTTTTTCTGATAACAGTGAAATTCAGTTTTAGAACAGTTTTCCTGTGTCAAGGACAACAAATGTTTGAGACTGACCAAGGGTGGCTTCTTCAGCCTTTCCTTTGGGCTCTCTTTTCTAAAAGCAATCAGTCTCATCTGTTTGAGATCTGATTGGGCTATCATATATCATTCTCTGCCACTTTTTTCTATAACAATCATTTTAGCTTTTCCAGTGTTAAAGTTAGATTTTAGCATTATCAATACATGAAATGCTGGTTAAATGTTACTGTATCACTGATCACTGCAATATAGTAGGTATTTAATTTAATAAAATAGGGTAATAATGGTGACTAATAGCTAAAGGATATCTAGTACTTATTATAAGAGTTTTGTTGCTGTGTTAAACCCAGTGAACATTTTGTGATTTATTGCTTATATTAAAGCATTTGATATTGCAGTAAGAAAACAGGCTCCTGAGATGCCTAGTTTTAGTAGATCTGTTACTTGCATAACAGAGTAGTCCAAAACTGTGAACACTGTCGTATTTTATTAATGATGTAGTTGTGCATTAAAACTTGTAATGCATAAATGTGTTAGTCCAATAATTGATTTGGAAACAAGAATATTTTGAGTGCATTTGTTATGTCTATGGCAATTTTTCAGATGGTCCTCTCAGTGCAGTCTGAGTCTTCATAGTGAACGAGGATGATGGCTATGTTTCAAATCTGCATTAAGAAAGGGGACTATTGTTTTTATCTATTATGAGAAAAGATTCTGCCCTGATTTTGTTCAGGCTTCAGAGAATGCCCCTTTGCATAACTGTCTGTGAGGAGCTGAGAGTAAGAGCATTAGCACTAACCTCTCTAAAATGCTGCTTAAAGACAAAAGGCCCACCCAATAATAGAAAAGATCTAGAAGAACAGCATTTTAACTCTAATTCATAGTTAATCTTTTTATGGTTGACAGTAGCTGTCTTTTTGATCATGATAATGTTTAGCAGTTCAGACAAACAAGAACTGAACATGCGGGAATTGACATTGCGAACCTAAGCATTGGTTTGTTCAAGTTGTTCATTCTGATTGTTCTGGTTCCAAAGATGAGGAAGAGCATGACTAAATTTAGAGGCATTTCTGCTAGCACCAAGCTCTTTTGATGTTAGTGTATTGTCACTTTTAATTTGAACATTTTTCTGTTGGCGATATTGTAGAGGAATTGGGAGAGCCAAGCTCAGAAGGCCTGGCTCATTTTCCTTAGAACTCCATGAGAAGCAGGACTTTGAGAAACTTACTCTTACAGGCCAAGCTTTGCTGTTGTGTTTTTTTGCAGGGACGAGGCAGGACAGAGGTTAAGTTTCAGAAGAACATACTGTCACTTGATGCTGCCTTTTGAACATCAAGAGTTAAGAGTTTGTTGCTGTTTTAAAATTTTAAGAATGTTTCATTTTCTAAAATGATGCCATTCATTTTCAATAGCAACATTAATTTTATACATCTTTTCATATATATACACATATAAAGCTATTAATGAACATTAGAACAGTAATTTAGAGACATGTAAGTCTGAGGACATATTTGTCTTCCATTCATAACTATGCATAATATTTTATTAGCTTACAAGCAGCTTGTGAAGCTTTTTTGGAAGGAAGATGATTTGATATTCTCAAATGCAGCCTGCTGTGAGCAGTGTTGATGAATACAGCTGGTGTGAAAGGCTGTTTGGACACTTAAAAATGTAATATTTTTCATTCAGAGTTTTTTTGGTTGTTTTATCCTTTGGTGAAAAGTAGCAGCACAGAGGAATGATGGATGACCTTTGTTAAGTTATAATCTTTTGTCTTGCTGGGTTTAGTCACAAACTCACAGAGGAGTTTGTGGTTTATTTTTATTTTTCTCTGGAAGGTCTATAACATGCATGATTTTCATTAATCAAAATGATTTATTATGTTTCCAGTTTCTCTAGTTGCTCCATCATTGCTCAGACTACAATCTTACACAGTAATTCTCATTTCCCAGGGAATGTATTTAGAGCGTAAAATGTCATGTATTTTTCCTCAGTGACTATTAAACAAAGCCCCCACATACAGAGAAACCCATGTGACTTTAGCTTGGCTATTCCTGTGTAAAAAATAACTATAAAATAAAAATAGCCACAAAAAAGTGCATTGTTTCTGCTCTGCTAGGTATAGTAGAGGTCTAGAAATTCCTTAGACAAGTAGGTTATCAGTAGACTGGATGAGCAAATGATTAGAGAACTATGTATATCTGGGATGGCCTGATATCTCCAGGTAATAAAAGAAATTCTTTTCAGGCTGTCTGGATTTTAGCTTAAAATATATTTGGTACCCATCTCACAGTTTCTTTCTATTCCTGTAATCCCTTCCTTCTACATCAAGTTGTTTGAATTTCGACACTGTTTTTTACTTTCAGGCTAAATGTAAAACAAACAAAAAAATTAAACAGCCTTGTTCTTTTCACTCAATGACTATTTCTTACTAGGATTACATAGCAAACAGTTAACATCAGCATTGTTACATATGGTCTTGAGCCTTATCAGGCTTATATACCAAAGTGTGTTTCTGTGGACCAAGGCCTCTAGGTCAACTTGATTTTTTTTCAGCATATAACTTTTGTTAGAAGCAAATCTGTTTATAGAAAAGTTGCTCAGAAGCTATATTGCTATGTGATTAACATTGCTGGAACCTACAAATAAAAAAAAAGTCGTATCAGTGAAACCTAAACCAATTCAGCCTAATAATTTTTCATGTGATTTACAGCTTTTCTCTAGGAAGGGAAGCTGAGAGGTTGGCATTTTTAGCAAACAGGGAATGAACACTGGAATAAACCAGATAGAGGTATTTTAACTCTACCTAGGAAGAAAATGTCTTTAGAAAGGATTTGTAAGCAGCAGCAGAGTAACTCTGCTTGCTAAGCTGACAAGCCAGTATTTGGACTTGTTCAATTTAGGTATATGATAGACTGACTAGGGAATCGAAGTCCCTAAGAAACAGGCTGGGCTTTGAACACCTGCCAGTTTTCAATATTACTACTAGCCTTGCAAAATAAACTTTGTCTTGCTAAAATTTGTTTTGCAAGGCACAGTATATGCTGTTTTTTTTTTCTTCTTGGATTGAACTACAATACCCTTTTACTTGCTATTTTGATTTACAAATTTAAATAGAACAGGGAAGAATATTCAAGTTGCTGCTTTCAGAACTTGTTTCTTTTTAAGTATACAAGCTTATATACTAGCAACCTCATATACTATATTACATTTGTGTTGTGCCCAATGCATGATAAACTTGTGTCATTCACTGTATTACATTGAATACATTATTTGAGTGCCTGTTTTAAAGATTTTTTAAAAATCAAATAGAAGTTTTATAGGCATAGATCAGTTGAAGTTGGGTTGATTTCTCATCTTAATCTGTTACGCAGTCATTTCCTCTTCTCTGTCCTCTGGAGGAAGGTAAAAGCACTTGTGTCTCCTTAGTGTACCTACTTCAGTTCAGACTTTGGCTTCTGTCTGCTTTAGCAATTAAGTTCAGAACAGTAGTGCAGTTTTGAACCCCTGATTATTTCATTTTAGTTGGTGTCGGTTCAGTTCTTAAAGCAGTATTTGCATGTATAAATTAGATTCCTTTCAAAGGAAAGGAAACCAGAAGCTTTGCTCCAAATGAATTTTGAAGCCTGATGAGACCATTCTGAACGTGCCCACAGAAGCTCTGGAGAGGTAATAGGAGCAGTTGGAGCTTTCACTGGACATGCTTCATTACCCTCTAGAGTGATCATATCCCTGCATCTAGGTAGCATTTGCTGGGGCAGCTGTAGGAAGAACCAGAAAAGAAGGAAGTTTGGTCCAGCACTCTGCCCACTCCACAGTGCCAGAAGTTGGCCAGAGGGACAAGGTGTGACAGCAGGCTCAGAGCAGCTTGAGCACTGCCAGGCCCTCTTCTTTTGTCCCCATGCACTGAGGCGTTGTGTTTGCCCCGTAGGCCATATTCACTTCAGCAGAAGTGAAACAGGCAAAGATCTATGGGATAATGTTATACTTTCTGAAGATCACTTATGCTTTTTGGTTTGTAATATTTTAGCATGATGCTCCATCTTCTGGAGAAGAGGTGACATTTAATAGTCTTAGAATGTCTCGTTGGCTTGTCCTCTCTATTTGTCTAAAAATTATGCGTCCTATTGAACATGTTCTTATAGGGTTTCTGTTGAGAAATTTGTTTACCAGTTATCCACATTGTCTTGCCTCCTTTCCTACTATATGTGCTTTTTTGATCCTCTTTAGCCAAACAGATATTTGTTTGTTTATTTGCTTGTTTTTTTAGGGAGGTCTTTAAAAATAGCAATGGAATTGTTTTCCTTCATATGATCTTTCTAGCCAAGTGTTTTAGTGATTGTAAGGTTTTAAAAAAGTGCCAGAGCATTTTGAATTTGTAAGAAAGCAGATGTGTGTCAGCTTCCAGTCAGTTCAACCAGTCACAAAATGTGAAAGAGGAAGAATGATATAGATAAAAAATAAGCATAACTAAAAACATAGGCATAGGCTATCAATTAATGAATCAGTGTTACCACTCTGTCCAGCTTCAGGGACCAAATCCCAAAGTTTTTACCATTTTTGTAGTGAAAGTTTCAGCTCTGATCCCATTTCAAACCTAGGTCCTGAGGTTAGGGTACAGTCATTTTTATGAAGTTAAGCTCATTCTCAGAGGCCCCAGCACCAGCAGTTCATTCTAGAATTGTGACAGGGTTATAATGGTCTGCCCTGCTCTATAGGGAAAAACAGAAACAATAACAACATCAGTTCTTAGTACATGAATTTGATGGAAAGAACAGTTTAAATAAAACTGAATGCAGTTTCTGAATGCTACTATAATTCACCTATGCTGAAAAAAAATCCTGAAGCAAAGAAAATTAATTTTACAATAGTAGTCACAGGTAGTTCTTAACATTTTCCAAATCAGTATTAAAAATATGAAGTAGTACTCAAGGTCGTATTCAATTACTTTTCATCCAGAAAGGCACGTGCAGGTTGCCTGCAGAACAAACAGATTTAGGTAGAAGGAAAGAATTGGATTCTGGCTCCCAATCTTAGACAGCTGTGGTGTCTGACTGGCTGAATCTGAGTGGCCACTGATAACAGTAAGTTACGGAAGGCTCCTGAATGTCTTCGGCAAAATAACTAAAGTTTCTGATGTAAATACATTTTTTTGGTATTGAATCTTGCAAATTTGGCTGTCTTGTCATGTGCTGAGTAATGCTGGCTGTGATACTGTCACTTTTGGATTAAGTTCTTTGCTCTTGTCAGAAAATGGGAATTTTTATCCTCCCCCCTCCTCGCTCTTGGATTTTGATATAAGTTCCTTCCGATTCAGGAGGTTGCTTGCAATACTGCTGACATTGGATTTAATTCTTAGTTTGTGGTGAGGTTACAGTCTGAGGACCTCATTAAATTTTTCTTAATTTACTGTGGAAATAGATAAGCAAGATATGTCTGATATGCTTGGGTCCATATTACTTAAAAATGTTAATGCTTTTTAAAAAGAAAAAAACAGGTAGCCAGGAGTGGTTGTCTGCTGTAGCTTCACTTATATGGATTTTCATTCTTTGCCTTTGATAGCAGAAACAGACTTGGTTTGCACCAGGGAAGAGCAGATGAACACTGTATGGATATATGGAGTAGTGCTGTGATGTGGTATTCACACACAGATCTGGACAAATTGGCTTAAAATCACATGAACCTTATATTCATAAATCAAGATACAGAATATGTGTTAGTGACTTTTACTTTTTAAATGCAGATCATGGTATTGTTTTGTCTTGTCTTGTATTGTGCATGCCTTAATACACAGAGCTTCCATATTGCATCTTTTCATATGGCAGAACACATGCTGTGCTTCAAATCCGTGTTAATTGATTACCAACTGTAATGACAAGCAGGACATCAAGAATATAAGCAATATCTACTAAATCCTATTCTGTGCATACACTTCTATTCTTAAATTGAGTTTAGCTCAAAAATTTTCTGAAGCCATGTTTAGCCAGGCTAATAATTGGAGGTAAGTTCTGACCTGCTCTTTGGAAAAATCTGCAGGATAATTGGGATTCCACTAATAGCTCCATAAGGTGGTGCAATTGCTGCATGGGCTGGATACAAGATTTTTCTTCAAAGGCTGGGAGCAGGGAATAAATGGAGTCATCCTCTTATTTTACTGAAAAACAGCTCAAAAGAATTGCCACCCTGCAACAAGTAAAATAAATTTGATCTCTCATATAGGGAGCACTAGTTCTGAAACAATATTTACAGCAAAAGATGATCTTAACAGTCAAGAATGAACTAGCAGAATTGCCCAAAGATTGAAGGTACTAGTAAGTACTCTATATTAGGACTGAAGACGGCATTCAGCATCCTGAAAGAAATACAATCACTCAGATGAACCTTTACATCTTACTTTTCCCAATTCTTGTGCTGAAATTAAAAGTGTTGAGGTATTGTCTTGTGTGGGAGGAAAGGGATAAAATGATAATGGAATGGTTTTGTATAGATGTTATAATTTTGTGTAGCTTTTATTTAAGAAAGACACTCAAAAGGATATATGAAATAGCATAGTATCATGTGAGACTTTTTTCAAAATTATCCTTAAAGGGTTCTCAGAGGTACATTATGCTAAAATTTGTCATTGTCCAAAAGATTTAAATAACCCATGGAGCTGAGTAAAATATTCCTAAAAGCTAGAGAAAAACTTGTTTCCCTACAGCATAGGGCAATAAACAACCAGGGGAAAATAAAAGCCTTTCATGCAGAAAATCTGAGAACCCTTCTTCCCCCAACTCCACATCTCTAGGAGAGGGTATGACATACAGTTCTGCTTTTAACTGTCATGAAGTGGAGACCTGGGTATAGTAGTAGAGAGGGTGATCAGCCATTGATTCTGAGCACTACCGTATGAGCTGCACAAGTGTGAATGAGACACAAATCAGATTGACCACGTCCACTTGTAGCTTGTATTTTTTAGCACTTTACTATGTAGTGTCTGTAGGAAGAGTCTATATGGCTGCCAACATCTATATGTCAGAGCAAAAGTGGATGCTTAAATATGACTAATAATTGTGAATCTACCCAAACTGTAAAAATATGCTTTCCAGATAAAGAGCAGGCAGACATATGACACATACATGAAGATTTATTTGGGTATATAGTCTTATTCTAAAATTAGGAGACATTTGAAGTATTACTAAAAAGAAAATATCCGGCTATTCTCCTTAACTGTAACAAATTGCACTAACTGCAAAAGTCCAGTTCAGTGTAGTGTGAATCTTTGATAAGAAAATGATTTGATTTTTCCTCTTTACCTCCTGGGGGGAGGAAGATGGAGAAAGAAAGTAAACTTTAAATGTTAAGTAGAAAAAATAGAACGTGAATTGTACAGTAGCCCAGTACAGATCTTTACATAATACTTTTGCCTATCAAGTATCTCATTTAGAATTAGTGCTGTTGGTTTTTAACAAGCAGTAAGTGTCATAGAGTAAGCGGAGAGATGGGAAATGAACGGGAAATAAGTCAAGAGGTAGTGGCAGAGTGCTCATAAATAATTTGTTATCTACCAACTCTTAACTTTTTTGTCTAAAATCTTAATACAGGTCTGGAATAGCACAAGTAGATCTAAGGGAGAACTAATTAAAAAAACTGTATCGATTAGCCAGATTAAAAAGTGAAAATAATTCTTTTTTATAATTAAATGTCCTACATAAATTTGTAGGGTATAGATATTTGTTTCAAAACTTTGGAAAACTTATTGCATCAGAAAGTTAGTGGTCATATTAAGTAACCTTCCTTGAAATTGTGCCAAGTAGCCTAATTTAGCTTAATTGTTTTATTTTTGTGTTTATTGACTACCTTCCATAATTTCATGACTTGCTTTAACAGCCCTTCCAGGCCAAATGACTTAAGGTTTCCTAGAAAGTCCTATTTACTGACTTTCATAAAAGCACAACACTAAGCTTCCCTCCAGTTTCCTTCTGGAAATAATCTGGAGTTTCCCCAGTTTTTTCAAGAATGATTTAAAAATGAATCTAAATAGTTCATGGAGCTCTCCAGCATATTCTTTAGATGTTCTGTGGTGCATATTATCTGGTTTGGCACATCAGAGTCTTTAATGACTCAATATTTGCTGTCCTCCCTGTCATGAATGTTAAGTGTGCCATCACCATGCTAAAATATGGACTTCTTACATGAAATGTACTTCAAGAAGTATCCATTCTCATATGCAAACTTGGTTATACTCTGTAACTGCTCTATTAATATGCTTCTTTTCCCCCATGCTAGCAGCAGACAGCAGTCAGACCTAACTAGATAAACATCAGTAGTTATTACAGTAAATTTACACTGTAATTTTAAATGCAAAGTGACTCTTGGATCCCACTGCTATTTAAAAAAAAAAAAGACCAGTTCATTGGTTAAACATAGTATGGGGTATTTGACAATTACCTTTATCTTCAGGGGAAAAAATCCCCAAACTTCCTTCATACAGGGACTTCCAAATTTGAAAAAGTTACAGCTCAAGTATATATACAAGGAAGGAAACAAGTCCAGCAAAATTTAATACAAATTGTAACTATTCATCCTAGTTTACACTTAAATGCACATAGGATGGCACACAGAAAATTCATGTCATCCCTAAAGGCTAGTATTTTCTTGTGAAGTCAGTAACATCATTGTGACATCTACAATCAGATTAATTGGCCACATTTTCCTCAACAAAAGGAATTATACTGGGTTCCTGCATTGCAACATACTGCGGACATACTTTCATTCTTTTGTACTTATAAGAGACAAACAAAAATAGCTTTTCTGACCTATTCCAGTAAAAGCGTGTGTTTGTTTGTTTTTAATGCCAGGAGTCAAAATATTATGGAAGGTGGACTTTGGAACTGCAGTACTGCATAGCCACAATTAACTGTGCCTTAAAATCAGCCCTGTCTGGATCACAAACTTAGGATCTCAGTACAAAAATAGCCGAGAGTTCATTGTGCTGTTTTTGTTGACCGTGTGCCCTTCCTTGATCTGTGGTAATGAACTGCACTGTGCTAAGACTGAATGACTACTGAGAATACTAATGAAAAATGATACGAGTACCTCATGATGCTATTACGTCAATTTAAAAAAATAAGTTATATTTTCTCTGTATAATTCTGACATGTTCTATTTGGGCACTTCTAGCCTATAATATGAAAAGTTATTTTCCTCATCTGTGTAAGTGCACTTATATCACTTTTCTTACATCTTCCCAAATGGAAGCCCTGAGAGCTGTTGTTACACCAGTAGTGGATGCTGGCATGCTCCAAGGTATACTTGTCTCTACAGATCTGTCAGGCTTCTAGGGACCAGCTTCCAAGCTTTTCCATATGTTTTGTTTGTTTGTTTTGTCTTCTTGCAACATCTGTTAGTGTTGTGATAGAAGCAAATGAGAGTATGTTTGCCTTCATTTTGCAGGTACCAGTAAGCTGTGATAAAGACACATGCTACTCAGGTGCATAAATTTCAAAATAACTATACCTTTTCCGTCTACATTAGAGTATAATCAGTAAAAGTCTTTTAGATTATGAAGTTTGGGACTTTTTGGCCACCTTCAATTGGAGGCTAGGTATGCTATCTTTATGCAGTAGAGGTGAGAAATAACCACTGGGATATGGCAGCTTTATTTAAGAGAGGACTTGACACTGTTCCTCAAAACCACCTGCCCAGTGTCTTGCTTAAACATGTCGGTTCATGAGGATGTTGGTAGACTGGGGAAAAGGCACTAGCTTTTGAGGTCCTACCAAGTCTTCAAGTCGTTTTGGCTTACATAGTCATGGTGAGAATTTGAGCCTCATGGTCTCTATCTTAGGTTTTTATGGCTGCCTTCCTTGGGGAAACCTAGCACTATCCAATGTACTCCAGGCTGAAGAACTTCCTCTCCTGACCCTCTCATCATTTTCTTGAGTTTTCATATCTTTGATTTATTGCTGTAGCTGTTTCTTCTGGGTCGTCTAATCTTTTAGTTGTTAACTTGCTTCCTCTGGCAATAATATCTGACAGCCATTTAAAACTTGGGGCTTCTGGCTTGGGAAATAGCAGTGGGTGACACACTTTTCTTTAAAATAAAGGCCTGAACTGAAAGACTTGTGTCTCATCTAGAAAGCACAGTGTAGCTTGTCCTTAATACCATAAGTTAGGTAACATTAAACATCAAGCCTGAGGATAGCCAAAGTGCATATTGAGATCGTCTATGCAATTTTTGTGTACGCATCCAGTCTGACAGAATCCGATTCATTCAAGTCTTTATTTTCTAATCACTTTAAGCTACTAAATAAGTAGTTATACGTGCTGTTACACAACAGCTTAAACTAATTCAAGTCAACACTGCTGCAGTTCCACCTTTCCCCTTGCCTCCATATGACGCAGTCTCATAGTCTCTTTGCAGGGCACCTGTTTAATCCATGCAGAGCTCATTCAGGGAGCTGACTAACAGGATGTGCATTGTGGGGTTTTTTTCCAAGTCAATTTTGTTGGGTCAGTGTAGAGCCAGCACCCGTGTGATGGACAGACTGATAATTTAGGCTGTGGTAATGCTGACTTACATTATCATAGCTGTTTTGGAAATGCATGAATGGCTAAGCTGATCTAATAGCTTGCTGCTGCTGGGAGGAAAGAAGGAGTAGTAGTTCTCCCCTGCCCCACAACTAGACAAAAACTTGGCTATGTTCCCTCCCTGCTTTCATTGTCAGTTCTGGAGTCGGTCTGATGGTGTGATGTGCTGATGAATTTGCTAACAAGGCAGAAAAATAACCTAACATGTTAAGTAGTTTGCTTTATGTTGGCAGGGTGACATGGTTTACCATACATACAGATTAACTCCAGAGGCAGTGCAAAAAGGGAGGAAGAAAAGGATGTAACAGGATAATACCTCTGAATGAGAGTGAACTAGTAGGTAGAGTGTAGTTAAGAAATGTATCTGAGCTTGAGTATGGCCGGCCAGATCAGTGTCATTTGGCCTGTGGCTTTACAGAGCAGTTCAGAGTAAGTCTCAAAGCAAATGAAAAGATCTGTTAAGCAACATGAGCAAAACCTATGAGCTACTGTGAAGTCACATCTCAAGGCACACAGCATTATTAGATGGGACTACACGCTGCTCAAAAAAAGTCACTCTGTGCTTTGAAGGATAAATGTGATTTAGGCCCCTGCTTTTTCCTGTTTGCCTTATTTGCTTTGAACTTGTGCAATCTAGTAGGTAATGAATTTCCGGCATCTGAAGGCTGGACCTTGCATGATGGAGAAAAGGCAATGCGTGATTCTAGAACAGTTGGCACTTTATACTGTGTGTTCAAATAGGTTCAGACTTGTATTCTGCCTGTTTATTATGTTTAGAGTGTTCCATTGTTCATATCTTGGATCCTGTATATTTTCCTCTTGACTAGCCATTCATGCCAGAAGTTACAGGGTGTGGAGATCCCAGTCCATCTTGCCTTGTGTAGGCTTCATTAGCAAAGTGGAATCACTTTGTGTGGGTGTGACCTGTTTTAAGGTAAATGTTAATAAGGATACTGTTGTACTGTTGCAGCTGAGACATGCTTTTTGGCTCTGGGAAAGCAAGGAAGATGTTATGGGCATGACCCCCAGGTCTTATGCTGGTTTGCATATTATTTTGTACGGTGGAACAATGATTTTGTTTGCTTTTTGATTTATAGATATTTCCCAATCCCTTCGAAGGACACTAAACAGTACAAGTATTTTAACTGCTTTTTTTTAAAGTTTTCTCTTCAGAAGTTGAGATGTATTAAAGTAAAAAAGAAGTGGGATGGTTTTGTCTAAATTGGTGATCAAAAGGTACTACTTCACTCAAAACTTTGATAGAAGGACTTATGCCTCTTTTTAAAGATTGAGAAAGTACCATGACTGTTTGATGAAAATTCTCATCTCCCACTAACACCTACATCAAAAAACTTTGATCTCCTACTAGAAAAATACTAGGCAAGTTTCAGGAGAAAGATATCCTTGAATCAGCTTGGCAAGATTGGCCTGTTCACGCAGGGAACCCTGGGATCAGAGCTGCTTGCTTTTGAGAGCATATGTCCTCCTTTGGCTGCAAAAGTCAAAGGGTCTGTGCTGTAATCCTTCCTGCAAGGGACTCAGTGTCTCCCAGTCATGTGGTCATCGAAGCATACATTACTGTTGTGGACAGGGGGCTAAATAAGGCAAGCACTTACATATGGTGTCTAATATAAAGCTTTCTTGGAGATACTGTGGAACAATCAAGAAAATGGGTATGTGGGTGGGATCATACGTGTCTTTATCTTCAGTTTCAAGCCACTGTTTTGAGTTGTGGCCACTATATGCTTTTGGGTATTATGGTGTACTGTATGTTCTTTCACTGTAAGTTGTCAAAATAAAGACATGGAAGCACACTGGCTAATGGGCTGAGCAGGAGTCTGGGAATAGAAGTCTTGACTTCTAATCCCTGAGCTGTTTCTATGGCTCAGGGAGAAAAGCCTTTTCGATTGCCTTAGATCGATTACCACTGCACAGTACAATTCATTTTAATGTTAGTGCTTTCTGCATTTGGTGATTGAAATTTGATCACTCAGGAGAGAAAGAAAATATAAAGGCTAGTATGTCTGACTGTCCATATTTGTAAAGAAGATTCATGTTCTTAGGAAAACACTTGCCGTTCGTAGCAAAGCTCTGGGGTCTGCCTCAGGTATCATTTCAGCCCATTCAAACTAGGATGCTGTTATATGAGATAGTTGCCAAATGATGTCTGCTGAATTATATAGACTGAAATAGCATCGGGGCTTTCAAAACTGCTTGAACAGTAAGTTTAAGAAAAGGTGAAATGTGAATTCACTCAGTTACTATTTAGCAAAGTCTTTAATTTCTTGAAATATAGTATAATGTGTCTCAGACTTGGAAGTGGGAGAAACTAACTTATGTTAACAATTGGTTATTTTAAATAGTGAGAAAAAAAATCCACCTACTGCATCATTTAGCATCTGAATTGGTATTCAGAACTAAGAATCAGTGGTGCAGGTTGCTCTTAGGGGTATTATTAAAAGTGTCCCTGAAAAAGGCTATTTTTAAGAAGATGCAAAACCAAAGTGTATTTCACCTGTGTATTAAGAAGTTCATATTCCTATTCAGCAGATATATTATTAGAGAGGATGGGGTAAGAAGAAAAAGATAGATCATGGAAGGAAACATTTAGGGCAGAAAGTGGTTGAGTGTAGCTGTAGGCAACAATAGCAATGGACGAAAATATACGTGTAGGGGAAATTGGCAGTGGAAGATGAGAAAAGGTTAACAGATTTTGGTAGATGAAGAGTGAGTAAATTATAGACAAATAAAGTGCAAAGTGGAGCAAGCAAACAGTATCCAGGACAAACTTAAATGCAGATGAATCAGAACAAGCTGACACACCAGAGTATGCCATAGCTGCAATATCAAAGGCAAAATGAGATTCCTGTCTTTGCCTTATTTTAGAAGGCAGGCAGTCTTTAAAGGAAAACAAGTAAACCAGCAAAGAGGAAAGTGCAGGTTTTAGCATTGCTGCTTTGATTGTTGTTGTCAGGGCCATGAGGGCACTAATAGGCTTTGACGGCCCTGACCAGCCTCACCTGGGGCCTCCACCCACACCTGTGGGCCCAGGCCCCGTTTAAACTCAGCCTTCAGCCCATGCCCCATCTGTGCTGTTAGGAGTGCTGGTCTCTAGCTTAGCCATGGCTGTGCCCTGCCTGGCTGTGGGTCCTACAGAGCTGGACCCTGACCTGTGGGCTGATGTCCTGGCCTTGGCCTGGCCCTGTGGACCTGGCTGTCACTGGGCTGTGTCTGACCCTGGGTGCTGTCACCAGGCCTGGTCCTGTTGCGTGGACTGACTTCTTGATTTGACCTCAGACCTGTGTTGTCATCCTGGGTTTTCCTGATGATGTGGGCTCTTGGCTGAACCTGCGCTGCTCCTTTGCTTGGGTGCTGGCTTTGGCTGGCAAGGCCCTTGTCCTGTTGGCTGGGCTGCTGTGCTTGGCTCCCTGTCCTGTGGGGAGCAACCAGCCCTTGCTGTGCCTTGACAATTGTTTTATTGGCTGGAATGCGGTAGGCTCAAGGAAAATCACCAATTTCAATTTTATTTGTTCTTTCAAAGTATTAGTTGGCAGAGGAGAATCTATCCATTTCTAGAAGTGAACTGCTTTAATGGATTTTTATCTTTCCAATAATTCCTTGCATAATAAGAAAAAAAAAAAAGTCATATTAGTACCTGGTGATTTTCCCAAATACTGGTATTGATGTAAAATAATCACCCCTTCTAGGTCTACAGTTCTGCTAAAATGAGCTGGTTTTTAATGTGACTTAGTATGTTGTTGTAGTAGCTGGAGGAATCTAATGGTAGATGTTCGTAGAGCAGTAGGTAGTAATGGTACTGTAGCCCATGATCTCGGATCAGAGTTTGCAAGTATGGAGCTTTATGACAGCTTACCTGGTATTTGAAACTGTATTCTTAATATCCTTGGAGACTTCAGCTGAAACTGTATAACAGATATTATTAACATGTTAACTCTTTAAGCACAGGTTACACTAATTTGGAGTAACTTTAGATGTTGAGTCATAGTTCATTCAACAGTTAAGTTATACAGAACTCTTCTTGCCAATGATTCACTCCTATAGTCTGTTCTATTCTTCTAGTAATGTATGACTTTTCAGCAAGAAAGACTTCGGCCTTTGTAAATACTATTACCTTGCAAAAAGCTTATTGTATTTATTTATTCTTTATTTTGTTAGAAGAGCTAGCCTTGATATTACATCCGGTTTCCTTCCCTGCATTTACAGTATATCTGCTTTCTAAAGGAAGTGCGCCTGACTTTAAGTTAAATGCTTAATGAAATACTTCTTCAATTGATTAAGATATGTTCAATGTCTTTTCTATTGCTTCTAATTACACAATGCAAAAAAACATTTCCATTCCCCAGAATAGATTTTTCTGCTCAGCTTCTTCTGTCCAAATGATACATCAAACTGTCCTATTAACTAGCCTGCATTAAAGTGAAGATAAATGGTAAAAGCAATAGCAGAGGCAATCAGCCATGACCCTAGTCTTTTGCTGGGTATGCAGGCTCTGCCTTGCAAGTCCTCTATTTAAGAGACTAAGATAGGATGTGGGATTACAAATACAATAGCTAATATATGTTCTTAAGCATTTGTCTTCTGTGTAGGTATTGGTTGAATTGCTTTCATTAATTGCTACTGTTTCTGACATTGCAAGTACCAGTACTTCAGAATATCACTTTTAGACTTCAGTTCGCTTTCTAGCTCAGTAGCTATGGTTTAGATCTAATGGTAGCTTTATCTGTAGTCTGACCTTGGCAGTTGATCCTGCCCATCCTCCATTTTCAGAGGTGCAGTGCATGCTTCAGCTATGTTATGAACACACTGCAGAGATGAGCAATTACTTAAATTATTTCTTGGCTTTAGCTATGGGCTTACTCACAAAACTAGATGCTTTACTCATCTCTGTGTGAGATACGGGAGGGTGGTTCTAGGAGTTAGAACTTCAGCTCTCTGATAGTTCACTTTTTCTGACATTCTCTAATGCTATAAACGACTCAGTCTTGTGCTGGTTTGATAGGCCCTTTAAAAAAATAAGCTGGTACAAGGGATCATTTTCTTTCAGTTATGTAAATGCAACAAGCGTTTTCACTTTCCAGACTTCTTTGCTTAGTTTGTCTGAATAATAAACCAGATATACTCATATTTACCAACGAGTATCACAGTGAACGGAGACAAAGGGTAGAGCAATAATAAGGTCATCAGCTGTAGCAGGAGAAAGAACTTGCCTTATGCAAGTTAGAATTAGCTGGAAGTGAGGAATGAAGTACTTTATCAAAACCACAGCTCAAAAAGTCAAAACGGAAATAAACTACCCAGGAACTGTGCTACTACCTGGGGACTTTGGCCTTATGTCTTGGGGATTCTACAGGAAGCAATAGTGAAGATAGTCTAGTTAATTGACTTTTGGGCTGCCAACCTACAATAAGGAAACCAGAGCCAAACTAATATACCATATTTTGTTGCCAACTGGTCTTAGTATTCTTCCGGGATTGCTGTCTCAGTACAGGACCTTCAGCTCAGATTGGCTTTCCTTATGTGTGTTTTAGGGGATGGAAGTAACTTGCAAACTTGTTCTTGGGCTTCCTGTGCTTATTCCTTTTATTCACTGCCCTTTATGAAATACACTTGTTTCTTAAACCCTTAGATTAATAGCGGAGAGTTTGAGTAAGTTTGCAAGCTTGCCCTCTTTTGTGCTGCTGAGGAACAGGAAGGCCTTTGTGTTGCTTCTAGAATTTCAAGTAGTATTAGGTCATGGTCTTTTGTGGGAAGTTGCCACCTTGAAGTCTTTTTACAATATACTACTTTAATATTGCAGAAAATGGAAAGTCATAAGCAGAGTTACATTAAATACAATAATTTCAGTTGCTCTAGGATAAACAGATCCTAAAGAAGATCCATGTGGAGTGAGGGATTGAAAATGTTTTCAAAACTGGGTCTTTTGGTCAGTTGCAATGGAGACATAACCATACTGAGATTACTGTAAAAAAAAATTTACCAGGTGTCTCCCCATGAGGTGCAGCATAGGAAAGACTGAAAACCAGGTTCCAATTTTACTGAAATGTCATAACATTGATAATGTAACTTAAAAACTGGAAGTGTCAGTTCATTATATATCTTCTGCTGATAAATAAAAGATACTTCAGATGTGATTGCAGGGAGGTAGTGACTTGCTACTGAATAGTTGGCTGATTATAACCTCTCTAAAATACTTAAATTAACTTGTTCATGAATTATTGAAAGTATATGATAGTGAAACAGATATCTCAGTAATATTTTCAATGTTCTTTCCTCCCCTCATTTAATCATGTCACCTTTTTACTGTGACTTTTCTCCATAGAGCAAGGGAATAATGCAATTTTGTCATTTTCTGGTAGATATCAAAGGGTGAAGTATTCCATTATCACAACAGCTGATCTAAAAGCTCGATGTCCCTGACAAAAGGATGTTCCCCCTCCACCAACCATCTATTCCAGGTATGCAGTTCCTTCCTCTTCTCCGGCGTTGTGCTGTCAGACCTCTTGCTGAGCCAGTTCAGCTAACTGAGCTGCACAGCCATGAGAAGTGAAATATTTTGCTGGGATAGGGATTTGTATCAATTCAGCAAAGAGTCTTGGGAGCAGAAACAGGAGGAGCTGGGAGCATTTGCTTTTGGCTGTGATGAGGTTAGTTTCATCTTCAGTCATCAGTCTGCAGAGTCCTTATATGATTTACTGTTGCAAAGAATATATGGCTGGCTTACTTTTGTTGACTAT
Source organism: Mycteria americana (assembly GCF_035582795.1). Classification (NCBI taxonomy): domain Eukaryota; kingdom Metazoa; phylum Chordata; class Aves; order Ciconiiformes; family Ciconiidae; genus Mycteria; species Mycteria americana. Next base: position 13,315,283 of record NC_134376.1, read on the forward strand.
TACATCATTTTTTAAAAAGTCTTAATCAAGATTGGTGTTGTGTTACTTGGAGTGAGAATCCAAAAGTATGGAGGCTGGCAGCTTCAAAGGCAGTGAGCGAAACTATATTTTTAATCTTCAAAGTAGGGATTTATTGTTTCTGCTTATTCCTGAAATCGATATGAGCCAAGAGCTGCTGCTTTGGCCAGTTGTGAGATGCTACATTGCTGATCAGCTAGTGGGCAGCATCTTCTTTGTAAGGGATGGTGGCTCCCAGTTCCTCTATATTGTGAAGCTTGGAATTCAGAGGGAACAGGAAGCAAGAAGCAGCTTGCTCAAAAAGATGTGGCTTCCAACTTTTGGCACTGTTACATGGGTGTTGTCCTCTAATTCTGTCCTTTTTCCCCCAAGTTTACCAGCCATGTTTTGGGGTTTTTTGTTTATACCTTCCTGTGCTTATTAATTGCTTCAGTTATCAACAAATCCTGTGGTTCAGTACTGTCTTCAATACTGTCCTGGTCTTTTTTTCCTATTAACAGTGTTTTCATTTATTGCTTTCCCTTTTTTACTTATCATTCCTGTTCCCAGAGCTTTGGTTGCAGAAGAACACTGTGTATAGGTTGTCATGTTACTAAAAATACAGTTTGCCTCCTGCTTAATAGCTGTAGCTTTTGGAGAATGTGCAGTGGTTTCCAGAGGTTCAAGTGAAACTTAGCAGTTACTCTGTTAACTGCAAATTATAAGGTTTAACTGACTTTTTACTACTGCATCTCATGTGGTTTAGTAGATGAAATATATTTGCAGACAGTGAAGATGATTTTGGTTGTGCTAGTCAGGTAGACTTCCTTTATGATGACATAAAGGTTTAAGTTAAAATAGAAAGGGTTAATAAAATTCCATTAGTATGGATTTGTCGCAGCCCTCCTTTCCATGAATATAAGACACAGCACAGAGTAATCTAGTTCTTTACATAAATAATGCAGTTGTCTTGAGCAAAGATTTATGAATCCTTCTGTAATACACAACATATAAGATTGGCATGGCACTTTTTCTGTCAAAATAGTTCAGCCTGTCCTAAATTTGAATTTAATGGCTGTGGGGGAAGAGGGCAGAGCCCTCCTTCCTTTATCAATATCTCAGGCTGTGTGGCAGCTCCTGTATCATAAGACAGCACTGTGCAGTCTGTCATTCATCTTGGGGCTGTATTTGCACTTGTTTGCTGTGTTTTTCAGCAGGTTATACTTGAATGTTAATCTGCGTCAGGAGAAATTAAAGGTCATTGCCTTCTCATCCTACTTTCAGATGCTTACAGTTAAATACTTATTGTTCTAGGCAAGAAAAAATGCTTTTCTATATAGAACAGTTACAGAGCTATGGGATGTGTCATAATGTTCTTAAGGCTTCAGGTGATTTTTTTTTCTGTTTCTAGTCAAATTCTCTCATAGCATCCTGATAGAGAATACTTTTTAAGCATTTATTCAAATGTGTTAATGGTGCTAACTTGCCTGCAGTTGCTGTACCTTGGGTGTTTATGATCTATGCTGCAGTAGCACCAAAACAAGAAAATCCTTCTGTGCTTATTGTACTGATAAGATTTACTCTTTTATTTCAGAATCTGCCTCTGGGCTTAATCAAGTATTATAAGGGACAGGATTTCCTGAAGTATAACTGGACTCGGTACCTTGCTTGGACAGTGGCCTACCTGCAGGCAGTGAAGTTGTGAACCAGGAGTGTGGCAGGTGAGAAAAAATTCAGTAAACAGAAATAAATTTAAGGATTCACTTGTGAGATAGGGAAACATCTTGGACACGGACTAGTAGAATATCTGCTGCTTAGGGTATTCATTAACAGTGATATTTAAATTTTAGTACAATTCAGAGTTGAAAAAAACCAACCAAACAACAAAACAGATTAATATAATTTGAACTTTTTCTTTACATATCTTTTCTACCCTCCTCTGTTTCGCCCTCTTCCTTACCTCTTTTTGATCAAATCTTGGATGGTAAGGTAAGGTTTCTGGAAAAAGAATCACTGAATTGCAGAACACTTGCATCTTAATCGGAGAGTAGGTAGGTTGAGGGATCTCTACTGTCTCTGATCAGGAATCCTTAACTGCAGGATTCCCACTGTAGACTATCCAACCATGTTCTGTTCTGTGCATTGCAGTGTCTGGAGGAGGTTCAGGATGGCTTTGGGTTTTGAGAATCCCAATATACTCTTGAAATCTCTGATCAAAAGGTAATATGGCAATTTTTCAGCTGCAGCTGGGCAGGGAGTGTGGTGAGGAGGATATCTTTGTGCTGCATTTCATGGCTTCAGATGGTGGCAATAGATTAAGGAAACTTGTTCTTCAGGATTTTGTATGTTTTCAGCCCTACCTCCACCTTTCAGTTCACATCTAAGAATAGATTGACCAGTAGATGTGATTGAATTGGTCTAAAGTCAGGCTTTAATGATGCTAACAGAGGGCAGATACAGCAGGAGTTCAGTTGTTACTGACTAGTCAATGACTTTATTTTGAGTTCTCTTTCCTACATAGAGTTCCATATGTGATGCTAAAGAATAGTCTATTTATGTATGTGTTTTTAAAAATGTTATTGCTCTTTTTGGTAAGAACAAGTTCGGTGAATTTTTTTATTTTGTATAATTATTTTCTTAACAGTGTTTAAACCAGAGTGCTGAATACTAGACACCTGCTATGGCCATCCAGTGCTTTTATCCAAATTTCTAAATTTCAGTGATTTTGGGGTAGGGAGTATCTTGACTTTGTCAGCAGCTTCCATGGACTAAATCGTTCTTGCATTTGACAGTGGTAACTGTTTTAGTTAAATCTGTATAGTTTTATTGCCTGTTTTTTCTCTGCTGTGGTCTTGTGAGTCTCTAAAATGAGATTATAGCTTGTTTTTCTAGAGAATTTGAAAGGCTACATTGCACACAGGATGCCCCTCTGATGCATAAGATGCACTGAAGTGTCAACTTTGGGTACACAGGAAGCAAAATATCAGGTAAGTTAAGGGTTCACGTCTGTAGTAGTGAAACCACTGGAGTTGTGCCTTCATCCTACTTTCATCCAAACTGATAACAAACATAATTTTTGTGTGTGAAAGTTGTACTTTAAAAACACCTTCATTTCAGAAGTCGTTCCTGAAATTCAATGAAACTGAATACTTCACAAGATTATGTTTGTAAGTAAGTGGGTCCCAACTTTTTGGTAGCCAGACCTTACAGACCAAATGTTCTATGGGTAACTAGGTCCCGCTCTGAATGGGGAATACTTTAAGAGGGAGAAAGAGCACAACACAAGTCTACCGCAGATGTGCATGCATATAAAAAGGCATATATCGGCAAACACAGTTTTCAGTATTACTGTTCTAAATTTTCCAAACATAATTGCCTTTCCTAAGTTGGTCTCCTTACATATGTGACTATGTTATTTTTGTTTATGGTTTCATTATTGAAATATATACAGAAGAACTGTGTAGTGCCCATGTATGCTGCTTTCAAGTCATGTCTAAATTGCTGTGGAGCTAATGAAAGCACTGGTCTTACTGTGTATATGTTATACTGTCCTACTGCCCATACTCTCTGCACATCTTAAAGTATCTTAACCTCGCAATCATTTTGAAGCTACTTTCTATGTGCAGTGTCATTTGACCTGAAGGGATGTTTAAGTAGCTGAGTAACTGAATAAACAGAAACTGTGAGGTGCTTGAACAAAACTTACTTGCAGAGAAAATGGATGTGCCTGTGAAAACAGAAGCCCATTATCTCTGCCACTGTGGGGAAAAAAAAAATTTCACAACCTGCAAACTATTTTGACTAATCTCTGTTTTATTCAGGTAGTGTTTGTTACTGATATTTGAATAGCATAAAGTAAATATAAAAATGTTGCTTATCATTCTTGTATTTCATTTTTGTACTTGGTAGTATAAATGCTCATGTCAGCACAAACTCATATGTATGCTAATCACTGAACTATTATATCTCAAATAGTAGGAACACCTACTCAAAGACAGAAGACAGAACAATGTTGCTAGCTATTTCTGCAAAAGCCCCATGTGTTGTTTCAAGGATAGTGTTTCTAGTCATTATCCACTCTTCAGATAGCAGTAAGTCACTGGTCCTCTGACAACTTTTTGGGAGGGTAAGAAAATCAAGAGGTACTTAAATGTATCTCCAAAATGAGTACTCTGTAGACATGTGGCTAGGGAAGTAAATTAAATTCAGTTTTTTAATAAGTGTCTTAACTTCTTCGCTGCACGGTTGGTATCAGATTTTCTTTTTCATTTGGAGATAAATGTTAAGTCAGTTTTAATTTTGGGGATAATAAGCAGTTTGTGTACTTGTTCTTAAGTAATAAAAATACAACTTCTTATATGTGATTTTAACCACTTTTAGATGCCTCATTCATATGCAGAAAACCCTTGAAATTAAAACATTTATTATCAGTGATACAACTGTTTACAAAGTTATGTCTTTTTTTACTTATGACTGCTTAACTTGAAATTTATGAGCAGGCTGTGAAATAGGAGCTGGCACTCAGGATTTCCCCTTTTGAAATTGTTTCTTCTGGTGCACTCTCCCTCTGGCTGCATGAATTGTTGCACTGCACCTTGTGCAGCTTGTGGGCTGAAGAAACACTTCATATGCAAAGGCAAAACCAGGAGTTTATTGTTAGCCTAATTAAAGTCTTAACAGTCTAACTGAAGAGTTATTATTAGTCTAGGAATAATTGTTGCAGAGAAAGAAAGAGTACTGTTGTAGCAAAGGTCTCAGTCATAATACAGTTAAATTTGTTATTCACATGCACCCTAATATCTACCCCTCTTTTTCCCTTGGTGTAGTATTCATCCATGTGCTACCCTTCTGTGCCCTCAGGTCAACAGTCGCAGCCTTCCTCAACAAGGAATGGGGAGGGAGTTACAGCCTGGCAACTTTTTACACTGATGTTGATGGTGGTGCATTTTTCTTCTTCTAGAGCCCACTTGGGGCTATGTTTGTTTTCTAATGCATGCTTACACCTTACTCTTTCTTTGTATGTCTGGAATTCCACATTACAGCTGAATTTCCCAAATGTAAAATATACTGTATACATATGTATATTGGATGCTTATTCCTTGTTCTTGGTTATATCTGGTTTTACCCAGCTCCCAAATTTGCATGCATTTAATGACCAGTAATCAGCTATTCATGAGTTGAATATAGCTGAGAGCTGTCTTACTTTCCTGTTCTTGTACTTTCAAGCCCTTTGCTGTCATCCTGTGCCTGAACTACTCTACACTACATTGTTATTCTAGGGTCATAAATAGTTTTATTCAGTACAGAATAACTACTTATTATTACACTACATTAATCACAGAAATATCTCACAATTACTGTAACAATAGGCCTTACACCACACAACTGCACAAAGCTAAGCGCAAACTAAAACAAGGTGAGCAACAGCCACCTCCTGTTTGATCTCCAGATAGACCAAGGTGAGTCTAGACAAAGGCTGACAGTTCCTGAGGTTTGCAAAGATGAGTTAATACAAAGCCTGTGACTAGTAATGGCAATAGTGTGCTGCTTTTGCTACAGGCCTACAGAATCTTGCTGAATATTATTTTGAGTTCAGACTGGTAGGAGATGTGGGCTTCATCCTCACAGCTCCTGTTTGCTGGCTGACTGCTCTGGTGGGGTGCTTTTCTCTACCTGTCTGGGGTTGGTTGAAGAGAAAGCACCTAGATTTAAAGAGAGTTTGATTTTGGTTTTGGTGCATATGTCAATAACAGGGGCAAAAAAACCCCAAAACTGAGACTCAAATATGGAGTGTGCGAGGATAGTTACATTCTCTGATGTGAGATACCTTTTCTCTCAACTTTTGCAGGGAAGAGACAGTCCATAAATGGTTTTTGCATCCTCTTGTTCATCCTTTTGGTTTTCTTGACATCTCTGTTCTGATCTCTCTGTTCATTTAATCTGGACATGCTAGGAGCTTTTTGAAAAACAAGTTGTGATTCTTCAGTGTGTTCATATCTTTAGAGCCTGTTTGGAGATGCACTAAAAGGGATGTCAATTTTAGGTAAAATCCTGAATATTTTATTTGTCATATCTCATTACAAAAATGCTAACCGCTTTTGGAAGATCTTGGCTGTGCTTTTGATACAAAGTTAATTATATGCTTTCTTAATATGCTGTGAGAGGTGAACAATGCTTTAATGTTTATGGAAAAAATGCAGATACTGTCTGAAAAACTAGTAGTGAGGCAGTTTTCAAAAAATGTTCAATACTACAGCTTGGGGTTTGCAATAGGCTATTATAATAAATGATAATAAACTTCTTTATAGGATTTAAAGCTGTAATTATTAAGTGTGCTGTTGCGGATTGGGTCAGCTACATGAGTAAAGTGGGTATTAAAATTCCTGTTGTGCTTAGGGGCCAGTGAGAAACTGACTGACTGCCAACCTCCTTGACTCATCTTAATGCCTCAGAATTAACACAAAGCAGTTCATTTATTAACTTGCTCAAAGACTGAAGCTAAGGATGAGGTGACTGATGGGAGATTAGGCTGGAGTCTTGTGGTGTAAGCAGAGAATTGCCATGTATCAGGAATAACAGGTTCATGTTTCCATAGTTCTAGAAGGAAACAGTGGCTGCTCTGGCTTGAGTGTACTTCAGATGGGGTTGGTTGCTATATGTACTTCAGAGCATGGGAGCAATACAGATGATTTGATTTATCAGTGAAACTTCCTTAGCAGTTTTCTCCCATCCATTTTCTTTTCTGGGCAGAGGGGTTCAAAGCATTCAGACACCAATCATCTCCAGTGGTTTGTTGTTTGTTTTTTTTTTTTTTTTTTTTTTTACACTTGTAAATTGTTCAAAGTATTGAGGGTTCAGCTTTTGGCCATTTTTTTTCTACTGCTCTGTCCTTTGCCTGAGTTCTGACTTTGCTATAAAGATGTAAATATTTGCAGTTGTGGAGTTAACCATTTTAATAGAAGTACTTTTGAGATTAAATAAGCATTGAGACTTTACTGTTGCACAACTTGTGACGGTGTCATGGTTTAGCCCCAGCCGGCAACTAAGCACCACGCAGCCGCTCGCTCACTCCCCCTCGGTGGGATGGGGGAGAGAATCAGAAGAGCAAAAGTAAGAAAACTTGAGGGTTGAGATAAAAACAGTTTAATAGGTAAAGCAAAAGCTGCGCACGCAAGCAAAGCAAAGCAAGGAATTAATTCACTCCTTCCCATGGTCAGGCGGGTGTTCAGCCATCTCCAGGAAAGCAGGGCTCCATCACGCGTAACGGTGACTTGGGAAGACAAACGCCATCGCTCTGAACGTCCCCCCCTTCCTTCTTCTTCCTGCAGCGTTATAGGCTGAGCATGAGGCCATATGGTATGGAATAGCCCTTTGGGCAGCTGGGGTCAGCTCTCCTGGCTGTGCCCCCTCCCAGCTTCTTGTGCGCCTGGCAGAGCACGGGAAGCTGAAAAGTCCTTGACCAGTACAGCAGCAACTAAACCATCTCTGTATTATCAACACTGTCTCCAGCACAAATCCCAAACATAGCCCCATACCAGCCACTATAAAGAAAATTAACTCTATCTCAGCTGAAACCAGGACAGACGGTTTTGTTGAGAATTCTGTATACCAGATTCCTGAAGTTGCTGTAGCATGTCATGTGGATGGCACTGAGGCTTTCTGTGTCTGGATACACTATGCAGCAATAGCTGTTGGAAGCTTACTAGAAGCATCTGGGGTTTTTAGGCATTTTTGTGTTTTTTTTTTTTTAAAAAAGTGGAAACTGCCAAAGAAATGTACCCTATCCAAGTAAAGGAAATCTAATCCCCAAAATCTGTGCGGTGGACCTCTTTCCCCAGGTAAGAGAGCTGCTTTTATGGTATTTACACAAGACTCCAGAGTTCTCTGAAACTGTGGGTTTGTGGGCATAGGGACAAGAGGAGGTTTGTGAAAGATATCAATTTCCACCCTTTAGTAAAGACAACTGAATTTCAGAGCGATTAGTTAAATATTTATTTTAATGTATCCTAAATTATGTCCCTTTTCATACTAATATAAAGCATCTGATTAACTCTGGTATACAGAAATCCATTGCTTTTACATCTTGTGTAAATCTCATCTCATGAATGCTTTAGATAAGGCACTCATTTCTGACATGCTTCTTAAAGGTCTCTAGATACAGTATTTGGAAGAATGTCAATTTATAATTAATACTTAAATGTTGAAAATAGCTAAGCTGTAACTTGCAACAGAATGAAGCATGTGGAAAAAAGTAATACACAGTAGAATGAGGCAAATCACTAAATTTAGATCAGCCCTCAAATTTGAGGGCCTAGCCATAAATATGAACTACCACTTAATTTCTTTAGCTTTGCATGGGTATATAATCAGGGTGTCTTGAATATCAGAGTTCTTAACTGATCATGAGTACAAGCTTTGTTAATTCTTGAATATGCAGTGGTGGAAATTTTCACTGTTCCCTTTATTGGAATAGGTGAAGGTCAAAACTCCAAACCCAAACTGCATCCAACCCCCACCCCAGGCCAAAAATAAAAAAAAACCAAACCCACAAATCTAATAATAAGCCAAGTAAGGTGTGGGCTGAAAAATATATAAAATCCCATCTAGTGAAAATACAAGTTGTTTCCTAGAAAGGGTGTCTAGAAATGTCAAGGTAGCACATTTCAACTGTTACTTCTTCAGATGAAATTTATATTGAATTTGAGAAGAAGCTCTGATTTGAAATGTTGAATTTTACTGCCTCTAACTGTACATAGCAAAAATATAAATGCTCTGTTAAGTGCAGTTCCTAATATATTTTTGTCTGGATAGGTATGGGCCTGAGATGCATACTCAGGTGTCTCTTGCTTTATCAGTTACTGCAGAGCAGCTCAGCTGTGGAAGCTGTAAAATTAATTAACCTTTTTAAGTTGGCTTTCTTTATTGTTACCTCTCCATATAGGTAACTGTATCCAAGTGAGAGGGAGAGTTAGCTAGGGAGTAAAATCCTTGGGCAATGCAAATTAATTCCCGTTGCTTTATTACATGTCCTGCAAATAAAATAGAGAAACTGCCCATTAGTCAGTGGCAGTTTACTACATGCGTCCCTAGCATCTCAAGGAAGCAATGTAAATTCAGCTGGAGCATGGTCTGTGATGTGAATCATGCACAACTGCAATGCTTAGCACCATCATTCATTGAAGGTCATTATCCATCTTTTATTTTAAAACATTATTTCAGCTGTGACTGTAAAGACAGGATATTGAATGTAGGTTGGAAATTGCCTTTTAAAAGAATTTAGAAAAGCTAAAGAAACCATTAAAAATGAACTCATACAGAGCTGGAAAATAAACATTTGAAAATGCTTTATCTACCTTGTAGTGATGAATAAGTATTAAAATTATTCACTACACCTGTTTCACAACTGCTTTAGTGGTAAATAAATGTTTTCTAGTGCTGCTGAATCAGTACCTGATCAGGAATGTTTAAAGTAAACGTAACTATCTGAACTGACTTCTAACCGTGACATTAATGCTCTGCAGTGCTGAAGATCTGAGCATTTAAATGTTCAATATAATAATTAATCAATGTGGAGAGACAAGATTATTTTTTTAATAACAGTAACCTTTTTAATTTCTTACATGAAACTGTTGAAGGTAAAATACTTTACTCTTTGCTCAAACAAATAAGCAGAAAAATCAAGCTCATATTTTGCAATATAGGATATTACCATTGATCTCAGATCAAAATTTGGCCAGAATTCCTTGCTTGTTGAAGGGCATTAGCCTGCAAATCTGAGTTTATTTGTCTAATGCCATTGTTGGTGGTGTGAATGAATGTGTGCTGGCTATTTTTAAACTTACTTAGTCTTATGGGGTTTAGTTGCATGTCATTTAATTTTGCATGGAATTGGGCTGACAGCCCAAACGATGACAGTAGTGACTTTGGTTCTAAGTGTGTGACAGATCCGTTTGAGGGCAGCTTCTGATGCAAAATGGTAGAGTTGGGAAGCAAACATGGAAATTGTGGTCTGCAGTTCAATTATTTTATATATTAACTTCATTTTTTATATTAACAAAATTTTTTATATTAACTTCATAGATGTGTGTAACAAAATCAGTTTCTACTTAAGAAAATTCATAAAATACATAGAAAAAATAGATACAGTGCATAGAACAATAGGAGAATGAAGTAGGCAAGAGTGGGATTATACGGAGACTCACATGAGTCATTAGTGAAGGCTAAATTCTTCATGGCTACATTGGTTATGAAGAATGTTGATTTTGATTACACACACACCACCCCACCCACCCCCACCCTGGTCCTCCTTTTCTGTCTTCTTTTTGAATGACAGTTAACTGTTAGTATAGCAAGACAGGAAGCTTTTCATATTTTGCATAATTTGGTTTTGGAGTTTGATACTTACTTTTTTCCTGTTCTGCATGGAGATAAATCAATTTCTTCCAAAACTCTTGAATTGGGAACCAGTCTCTTCAGCATTATGTGAATTGAGACTTTGAGTCAGGGGGTTTGTATTCCAGGTTAGTGTCAGTTTCTGGTTCTGACTGGAAATTTAGCAGTGTTTTTTTTAATTAGAGCTGGTGATCCCTATGGAAACATTTATTTTCTAGAAGAGCAGCCTGTTGAGAAATTTCTGATATGTTCTCTCTGTTATGAATTGAGAGGGGTAGTAGATACTGAGAATACTTAAGAGGAAAACACACAGGAAGGGAAATGAAATTGTGATTAGCTCATAATGAAAACAAATAGAAGAAGGTGGCGTTAGGGAGTTTGAAAGAAATGCAACTAAGGAAAACATAGCAAAAAGATGATGTTCAAGTGACAGATGAGGTATTTGAAGAAGCTGGACTGCTGAGTTATGAGGTTGCAAATCCTCAGCAGGAGGAGTTATTTCATCCAGATCTGCAAAGAAGGTGCAAGTGGTTGGAATAAAAGAAATACAAAAGCATAGAAATGGCTCTTGGCAGATAGTGCTGGCTGTTTTTCTGCATTGTGAAAGAATATTGCCTCTTGGCTTTTGTCTTTGGACAATGCAGCTGTGGGACCTGCATAGCTGAAACAGTCTCTTCTTTAATTACATCTGTATTCAGTGGCAGAAGTCTCTTCCTCTCCTCTGGTTGCCTGTGCTCAGTGGATTTCAGGTGCTCTTTTACTTAATGTTCAGAAATTTCACAGACGTGAATGAGTTGGTTGGAACTGAAAAAATGATGAAATCCTAATGACTCCTGAGAGAGCAGGTTGCATTACCAGCTTGCTTGTGTCCACAACAGAAGGCCACAGCCGCCTTTGGCAGGTCCACCAGAAATTATCCATCCTCTTACCCTAGAGGGTAGCTCCTATGGATTTTTGTTGAGAAGGAACAAATGAATTGGCCAGAGTCACCCCTCAAATTTTTTTGCAGCATGACATTTTCTGACTTAAACAGTTTTAAAAAGCAAAACAAGTAACACTTAGTAGCATAAACGTGCATACTTGAAGGATAAGTAGCAGTTTCATAGTAATTCCAGTGCAATTCCCAGAAGGCAAATCTGTAAAATAAAAAAAACCCACAAAACCCCCATGAATTCCCCCAGTGTGTTTAATTTGGGAGATGGTGAGTAGTTTTCAGTCAAGTGAATGGATGGCACCTGCTGTTGCCAGTTGTGCTGAGGCTGCAGTGGCAGTATATGTGTTATCTTGGCAAGGGAAAAGTTTTATTGTTTAATTCTGCTTTATCCCTTTTTATCCTTATCCATAATGAACAAGATGAAAGTAGAACAGAATAGAGGCATTTCTACTGCATTGCCAAGAAGCAGGTGTCCCTACTCAGTTATTTATAGACCACAAGAATGCATATCATGGAAATGGGCTGTGAATGGCCGGTTACCCATCTGTTTTATCTGCTGGGTATCGTAACTGATTGTGTGGAAACTGACTTTTTTTTTTTAGTTGATGAAAATCGGGGTTCTGAACAAACTGTTATATGGCTGACTGTTTGTTTCTGCTATCCTGTTAGCCCTGAAAATTAGTCATATGTGATTTAGGTTTTGAAAATGAAAAAAAGGCTCTTATTGTAGACCTTTTCTTATTCCTGCTGAGCAAAGAGACTTATTCTATCTGGCCTTGAATGCAACATTCTAGGTTGTAGCTATTTAGTACAATTGGTTTACTAGCTGATTTTGCTCATTTCTTTATTATGGGTCTAGTGGTTTCTGTGTTTGCTTGTTGTCCCTTCACTTAGCTGAAAGAAATGTCAGTACCCACTTTCCAATACTTCCCCCCCGCTCCCCACATTAATCTAAGCTTGTGTCCCAGAATTGTGGCTGTCACTGAGAATATGTAAGCTCTGAATTCTAGCTTGGCAATATCCTGTTTCTTAAGATCTAGGTCAGAAGCCGATTCAAACGTAATAATTTATAATAACGAAACTAGGGCAAAACAAAAAATAAATGCAGCTTTTCAAGTATGGAGAGGGGCAAATAATCCATTACAAACAAAATAGCCAGCACCTCATGAGCTGAGAGAACAAATTACTGCTCTTTACAAATGAAGCTGTACAGACCCACTCAAGCAGTTTTCTTTAGTAACCATTGTTCGTTCCTTATTGCTTAGTCTTTCCCTTTCAATTTGTGCAGAATGGTGGCATCTACAAATACTGCTGTAGCTTTCAAAGAGCAAAAATGAACTTGGCACAGAGAAGCTATCTGACATCCTTTAATGCATAGTGGTCTACACTATAAACAGTGAAAATCTGCTCATTGGTAGATTAATTTCTTGTGATTATGCATTAAAACAGTTAAATATTTTTAAATGTGTTGCTAATATCCATGATAATGTTATAAATAAACCAGTCCTGTGCCCTCTCTGTAATGATGAGATTATTACATATTGGAGTTGCTAATATTGTCAGGTCTGTATTTAAAGTATAGTTATTCTGGGTAAAATAAAATGTTGAAGAATTTCTTTTTGCTTTGCATACTTGTTTAAAAATTTGAACTTGTAACAGTGATCTTACTTCTGTTGCTCTGAAGTTTGACAAGTAGAGCTTGTCTTCTATTGAGGTTTTGTACGAATTATACATTCCCTCTGTGGGACATAGGATCTTTCATATTAATTAGAATTGAATTTATTGGGGAATATTTTTATAATTTAAAGTGTAAGTTCCTTTTACAGCTAATACATTTCTATGTGTAATTTTGTTTATCCTCTCTGATATCAGAGGCAGTGTTTGTAGACCATATTGTAGGTTAACATTCCCAAAAATGCCCTGGTGGAGAAAGACTTCTTTAATAGTGCATAAAAAAGTTGTCCTCCCAGGGAGTAAGGCTGTAAGGTAGATACTATGGTGTACTTCTAGTGGTTAACAGCAATTAATCCTCTCTCTGATGTGCTCAAAATACTTCATGAGGAGGGCAGAGGAGCCTTCACTGGAGGCACTGGGATCCTACAGGACCAGCAGTTCTTTTGAGGGGTCAGCACAGATAAAGGGGCACACAAAGTGAAAAGATTCTAACGTGTTCTACTTATGAGTAGAACTGGGCCGTATTTTTCTGGCCACTTATTCAGCAGAAAATATAGATTTGGGTCAGCCAAAGGTATAATATTTCTATGTAATCCTATTGAATTTGTCCAGTTGTTACAGAAATAATTTTGACCTGGTGTTTTTGAAAGTTATCTCGCTTAGATATCCATTTAAAAGGTTAATATGCCAGCATTTCCTTCAAAGTAAGTTTTGATTTAAAGTGATCAAAATTGTTTTCCTGTCTTGAATTAACCAGTGAACTGAAAATATCCTTCATTCACACAGCAGTATTTGCAGTGCTTCTGTTGGAGGAAGCTACAAACAATTCAAAGCTTCAAAGTAAATCTGCTTTAATGTGTTTAAAAAACATGCAAGATATTCCTTGATGGAAAACAGAGCACTTCTATATTATTATGTAATATTATGTAAAGATAAAGAAGCTGAGGAAAAAAGATTAAATGACTCATCACCAAGAAAGCTGATGGAAAAAAACATTTGCCCCTTTTCTCCATCACAAGAGTCCTGTGGATAACCAGAGATTGTGAGATGCTGAAATACAACAAGTGGGGGACATATCTCTAGTCAGAGAAAATCCCACACATTACGTTTTCTCTTCCATCCTGACTTTTGTGCAGAGATCACTTAGCTTCTTTCAGCCATACATTTTTAAAGTTTTTGCAAAGGTAGTATAGATTTGGTTCACAATAATTACACATACAGAAATGCTAGTGTGCTGGGAAGAGAAGAATGTGATGTAGAAGAGTTAGGATCTCTAGGCAGGTTAGGTTCCTGGCTGTGCTGCAGCATCTCTTTCTCTTTCACTTAGTGCCTTCTCACCTATTTAAAGTGATGGGAATAGTCAGGACTGAGGTACAAACTCAGACCCATTGAAGTGAATCCATGGTCCCATGTGTGAGGGGGTGGTAGTGTGAGGAATGTTGGGATAAAAGTGGTTGGTAAAACCATTCTTCTGTCTGTGCTGGCATACAAAGCAGAGTTGGTTCTTCACAAGTGATGGTACTAAAACTTCACAAAAAGTTGTGACATAGTTGAAGCCTGTGCTTCAAGGAGACCCAGCTTGCTTTGGCTATATCTTAGGTTCCCTTTCAAGTCTTTCTTCAAAATTTCTAAAGGAAAAAACACCTGAATTCAAAACTTATGTAGTGGAATGAAAGTACAAACTCAGTTATGACTTAGGAATGGCAGCCAAAACCTGAATAATCTGATCTGAGCTCTGTGTGTGTGTAGAGGAGGGAAAAGGGATACAAGGAGAGTGGTATCTGCTTTCTGTCCTTTGGGTTTTTTCCCCTCCAGACATTTTCAGGCAGGCTATGGCAGCAATGTAGCTGTAAACTTTTAAAGGGAAAGAAGCTATGGTTCCACTTACAAACTTGGCATGCTTTTAAACAGATGACCAGGGTCTGAGTATATGCCCCCAGACTTCACAAATTGATTAGAAGAGCATCCGGAGAAATAAAGCAATCCCAGTGCTGCATTTGACAAAGCAAAAAAACCCTCAAATCTACAGGCAGTGAACTGAAATGTTGGTCTGTATTCAGAAAGGTTTTAAGACTCATTTTTTTTACCAGGGTCAGGGAAGAAAGGAAGCATCATCTGTACCTTGTTTGGCTTGTGTATATACTCCAGCGTACTTGAAGGCACTTCATGTGCACACATGCTGCGACTGCATGCTTGTTATGTTCTATAAATGTTCCCATGCCCCAAGCAGATTAGTCTGGTGAAGACTAAGTAAGAGGATTTCTTCAATGCTAGCTATACTCTGGCTAATTTGTTTGCTTTTGGTATTTGTTGTGACCATCTCTGAAGAGTTAAATGTGCTATTCTTATCTCTGTCTGTTTCTTTGCCTGCTTGTTTCACCTCTGATGCAATGCAGTGCTGGAACTGCAATGCATTGTCAGTTTACATCACATTACACCAGAACAATTTTTAAATCAGCACGAGGTTACATGATTTGTTTTCCTTTCCTGTGGTTAGATGCCTACTAAGTAATCAGGGCTGCATGCTAATGACTCAAGAGTAGTTACAGATCATACCTTGACAAAGTAATTTGATGTGGACAGTATGTGGATAGCTTCTCAAACAGTTTTTGTGTAAACAATATAAATATAGCTATGCACTAGAAATCTTCAACCCAGTTTGGAATGTAGTTTCCATGCAGAAACAAACTAAAATAACTTGCTTATGCTGAACATTAACTTTGGGCTGTTTCATGCAGGATAGACTTTATTTTGCAAAACAATGCAGTTGACTAGAATCAACTGTTTGACCTGGTGTTCTGTCCAACTGATACTCCGCAAATATTGGTACAGGCTGGGGGAATTCTTCTACATAGTGGCTAGAATTTTGCTCTGACAGCAAATATGCCCCCATCATATGTTTGGTATCATTCTGGACTTGACTTTTTGGATGGCTGGACAGAAACACAGAGAAATTTTTCTTTAATTTGTGTAACAGGTATTATAATGAAGTGTCCAACCAGGAAGCTTTATGAACTAGAGTCTTCTAGATCCAGCTGAGCAAACTGCAGTACAGTTGCAGGCCTGGATTTTAAACCTAGTCTGAGACAATTTTGAGCATTTGGTTTGAGCACAATTTAAGCTTTCAATACATCATTTCACTGCTGCCTGCAAAAGAGTAAGAAACTTGAAGACTGGTATTCACACCACATAGGAACAGAGTTCTCACTGGGTGGAGTTAGTACCAATGACTCTACAAACAGCCTGAACAGTACACAGTTTTAACAAGCTTAGTCATTCTTGTGCTGCAGTTGGAAGGCATGGTAACTGCTGAAATAGCTGTTTTCATGTTCTAAGTTTACCTTTCCTATAAAACAACGTGCAGCATGCAGTTGCTCTGTGCTTATGCAAGACTGCTGTACTCTGACATGCAGTATTTGTTAGGTAATTGCCATTCAAGACAATGTATGGAGTTGCTTTTTGTCCCCTTGAGTAGTTCTAATGTCCTTTGACTTTTAGACCATCTTTCCATCCATTTTAGGGAGTGGATTATATCCTGCTGTTCCCTTTCCTTTTCTCAGAGGGAGGTTGAACACTGGGATGCTGTTCAGCTTGATAAGAGTATTCATAGTGGAATTTTGGGATTTAGCCAGAGCTTTAACTATTCAGAAGCCCTTGTGAATGAAGTAAATTATTCTGAGTATATGAAACTTCGAGGAGCATTTTATACAGTGATGTACTTGATACTAAAAATAGACATGATTTCATGTACTTAGATTAACAATCGTATGCTCCAAAGGCAATACATATACAATCTGTTTCAGTCTGCATGTGCTTCTTGAAGACGAGATGTGGTGGGCTCTCAGCACTCTCTGTAGTCACTAGAACGCATCTTTGTGTGACACTTGTTAGCTGCAGCAGGGCACTTGGTAGCTGCACTTTAGCTGCAGCAGGGCATGGCTTGTTGATATGGCTATATAGGCTGCATCTTGGGACAAGTGAACAACTGTCAGGTCAGACCTTATTTTAAATGGTAAATCAGCTTATTGAGGCCCATAGCCCTCTTCTACAGGAACACACAAAAATTAATTTGAATATAAGAAATATAAAGGAAACAGTTTCTTTCTGCAGCAATCCCCTTGGTGCAGTTTCTTGGTAAAATACCTACTGGGTTTATAGAGGATTAATCACTCGCCCTTTAGAGAAGCAATTATTGATTACCTTTTTAGTCTCTTGTTAGAAATTGAGTGCTTCAGACTATAATGTTTATAAGTTCAGTTAGAATTTTGACTTAATGCTTCCTCCTATCATAAGCTAGTGTCTTTTATGGATCTATATATAAAATCAAAGGTTCTGGATCTGTGCTGGTTTGTCAGATCAAGTGTGTGTTTATTCTTCATACTTATAAAATTAATTTATTTGGAAAACAGTCTGAATGAGAAAATACTATTCACTTATCCCTAGAAGCTGAGCTTTATTCCTGCCCATGCTCTTCTCTCTCAGCAGTCTAAGTGCCTTAATTGATCATCTTGAGATGAGGTTTAACTCAGCAGTTAATTGAACTTCAGGGAGCAAAATACACTTTTGTTTACAAAAGTGCTATTGTACCTGTGAAGGCATTGGACCTGCCACTGTTCCACTGCATTGAGTTAACAATTGGCAGACAAAACACATGATTAAATCAAGGTAAGAAGCAAATATCTCAAAGCTTATAAGAAGAAAGAAATATAGAAGCTTAACATGTGTTGAAAGTACCAAACCTTCATGGACCTATCATGATTGATTGCTGAATAACTTTGACAATTTCTCTTTTCTCCAATCTTGCCTGACGTGATGTGATATACTTACAATATATACATAATACTGTGTGCATGAAAAGATGTATTTTGAAACAGTAAATGTATAGCAGTTTTGTATATGGATTATTTAGGTGATTTTTTAAGGAACTGAAAGGCTCTGTCATTAAGAGGATAGCTGAGTGTTTTGGTTTTCCTCTTTTTTTTTTTTTTTTTTTTCCTTCAGAATATACCCCACTAAGATTCTTGGAGGACATCTCTTTTGGGTTAAAATTGTACTTTGTTCTCGAAGGGGAAAAAAAAATGTTTTGTTGGCTACTTTCTTATTCAATTGTACAGTAATTATTGGTGTTCTGTATTGTCATATACATTGCTCTGTTTTGTGATTTTTTTTTTTCAAACTAACCCCAGACTTTAAAAAAGGAGAGGTAGTAGAAGGCAAATCTATCTCTTACCTTGCCCTGCGAAAGTGCCTTATTGCACAAAGATAGATGGTCTTCACGTTGTCATTGCTTCTCTTAACTGATGTACTTGCTAATAAGATGTGTGGAAGAATGAGTGGAAGGCTGTAACTTTTTAAATTTGAGGCTAAATTTGAATATCCTTCTACAGATACACAGATGACAATGTTCACTTTGTTTTGGAGTAGTTAAGATCTAAGAACTAATAATCCTCTGAAGAATAAGAAACCAGAGAGATAGGGCAGGCTTGAGGCACCACTTCAGTGTGGCAAGAAGTGACAGTGGTTTGAAGTTTAGTGAGAATCACAAGATATTAGTGAGAATGTTTATGACATTTCTGTATTTGCTTGGCATAATCTAAATAAATTAAAATTGAGTGAGGCAGCTGATGATGGAGGGAAGGGTGAAAGTGTATCCCTTGGAACGGTAGTAGGTAAAACTCAGGATGCTTGGTTTACATTAGAAAGCATATTGAAACAGTCTCCTCCCTGTTACTTTTGAACTTGGTTTTGTCACTGATATTAAAAACTCTTATTCTGGAAAGTCTTTCTCTCCATCCTCCTGTACTCTTACTCTCTTCAATAAAGCTGCTCTTTTAAAGGTACTATCTTTAACTTTCTGAGTGCCTGTGTAATTGATGGTGGTGACATTTTAATGACACTAAATCTAGAGGAACTGGCTATGCCAAACATCAAAGCTCTCAGAATTGTCAACATCAGGGAATTATGTCAACTGTGAGCAAGTTTCAAATGTCATAATGTTAGTAGGGGCAAAGCAACTTGAGTAAGTGAAACAGATGTTCTAGATGAGCTAAGGACATCTGTAAATCTGTCCTTATGAGTGTATACATGCTGATGGCTAGTGGAGCTGATGAAGGTTTGAAGAAGGTAAAAGGCACCAAAAAACCCCTTGTAAATGGCAGGAAGACACTTTCATAACAATGAAGGGTTAAGATGAATTGCTTAAACCCCACTCATGCTTCCTATTTAAAAACTGAGCCAACTCCTACTTCAGAGCATTAAGAAGTCCCTGTCCCATCCCCTAAATGGGGTTATTGAGGAAAAATTCCCCCCTATCAACTTTATAATTCACTCCTAGAGTAAACAGCCAGTCTAGGAATTAGTGTTATTAAAAAGATAATTTTGTTCAACTGGGGTAAAAATGAAGGCTGGAAAATCTGCAAAGACTAAACACGGAGTCTATTTTTCATTTTGTTTTTGAACCTTGAAGTGTTTGTCTAGGATGAACAGCTCTTACACCTGCATTCAAGGATGAATGTTGATAACCAGCAAAGATGAAAAGTCAATTGGTAAAAAATATGATGTTTAAAGTTTTTCAGACTTGCATCAAGGAGAACTTGTCCATCACAGATTTATTTCATGGTTCCTAGGACAACAGTGAGATCAGTGAGGTCAAGCAGTTATTACTTTAATACTTACATAGGAGTGAATATAAGCCCAATGTGTTTTGAAACTTCTTAAAGAATATAGCTGTTTTATATTAAATATCTTTAACTTGGGATACCGCAGAAGCACATGCTGTTTGTCCTGCAAATACTCACATATTCTGTGGATTTTGATATGGGAGTATAATCAAGTATGTAAAGATAAACACAACAGAAGGTAAATACAGATGGAGTAGCTCATGAACCCTTGCCCAGTGTTCTGTACCTTGGAAGAGCACATTGTTCCCCACTTAGCAAGAAGGTCTAAGAAGAAAGTCTTATCTTTTTGGTTATCATCTTCCAGCATTTTAGCTTTCTGGCTAAAATCAAAAAAGCAAGAAATCTGTCTGATTTTTGCAGATGAAAGATAAGATCTGGCAGGCCTAAGCTAGAAAAATATTCTTGTTCCTACATACATCACAGTTATTTTGGAATCTGTGTTATAGAAAGGACTGGTGGGAACAGAAATAGTTGTGTGAAAGTAGAGAGCATACAACTGTCTGTCGGGCAAGATTCCAGTTAATTGGCTTATAAAAATTAAGCGATTGCATATTAATTCCAGAAAGCAGGTCTAGGACCAATTTTTTCAATAGGTTGGTGAAATACATTCAGATGTTTGTATTTTTCTAGATGATTCTGCATATGTAACTGTTGCCAAAAAAACCCCACCCAACCTTGCATGTATTTTAATGTGATTGAATGTGTGCACAGTATATGGATGGTCAGGTAAAACAAAACTGAGGATATTTACAGTTCAAGATAGACTCAAGTATATATCTCATGAGTTTAAAAAGAGGTTTAATACTTGTGTTGATATATCAGTGCTATTGTTTAGCAAACGGTATTTCAAAGAGTAGTTGAGCTCAATTTAAGGAATGTCAGTAATGTAGGCAAAGATTTCATTCATAAACATTTAAGTTGCTATAATGAGGTCATGATCAGAAGTCATTCCAGTAAATCATAGAAGGCTCCTTATTTGGAAAAAGTTACTTTTGTTTTGCTTTCAGTTTCTGTATTTCTTAATGGCTATCATAATAAAGTTTATCAGAAAGGATGCAGCTATGTGTGGTTTATATTTAAAAAGCATTTGGGTGGCTATGTTCAAGCATGAAAACAACAAAACAACACAAATCTTTGTGCAAGTGATTTACCTCATTGAATACGAACACAACTGTCTTGAACACTGAACCAGCTTGGAAAGATCAGATCGTAGCAATATTGCAAGCAAAGTCTGTGGTCAGCAGTATCTTCCCTGGTGTAATGGAGGCTCCCAAGTGTAGGATTCACATAAATCTCAACCTCTGAACTTGGCTTCCTTTTCAAAGCAACATAGAACTGTATTGTGTGACACCAGGAGAACTAGGAGCTTCCCATCTCCAGTCAAGTGTTTAAAGCAATAGTGTGACCTTAGAGGTTTAGAAGTAACGATGTATAAAAGCTAGAAATGAGCCTGTATAGTCCTTGACCTCTCTTTGCAGAATTCATACAGGAATGAATTAGTTACTTTTCTCCCCTTAGGGCAGGAGAGGAGGAAAGAACAGGATTGTCAACAGTAACTTTTCTGGGAAAAGGCCTATTGAAACATGTAACTTTTGACAGTACAGAAAACCACCACAAGCAAAAGCCTTATCTCCTCCTAAGGGCTAATTCCATATGAGTTATCTTGCAGGTGGGCAAGAAAGCAGATGATTCCTGTATTTCTAGCAACCTCAAAAAAATTCCTTGAATCCTTCTTTCTTCCATCCAACTTGACATCCCCTGCCATAAGAAACAGAAGCTAGTTCTTTCAGGCTTAAGACTACTGTCAGTCAGACAAAAGTTTAGACGTAGGTGAAATAGCATTTGCTTTTCTTGGGGGGAGATTCCAGAACTATAGGAATAATTGATTTGGATATCAGTTCCTAGAAATGTGGTCATCTGGGTAAACTAAGCCTGCACTTTAGGTAGGAGACAAATGTGTTTTAATATGTTATTTTATTTAAAGCCCTTTTGTCTTGTTCGTTGTTCCCACCAGTGAGATTAAGCCATGCAAGGTTTGAAAATGTAATAGAATGAAACTAATTAGATCTACTAATAATCACAGTTGGTGTAGAGAGCACTGCAGCCCAGAATTCTCCTTGTGCAAGGAAAAGCAAGTGACTTTGTTTCTATAGGAAGCAAGGAATGGGGTTACTTAGACTGGAGCAAGAGCAGATTAAATGCAAAACCTAGAAGAACCGTGATAATTGCACTTTAAAGAAAACTAATATTCAAGTGGCTCAATAGCATTCCTGTATATGAACAAAAGCCATGTAACATGTATGGCAGAAATAGGTAACAGAAGGCTCTGACTCATCATGTGGAACTGTAATTTAAGTCCAAGGGGGATTTTTCTATCTTGGATCTATTCCTACTGGCTCCGATGTCTCATAAGCCTTTAGCACCTAGTTTTAATAGAGCAAGTGCCTACAATCAAGAAATGGGTTGGATGCAAGGAGCAAAATACTATTCCTCTTAAAAATATCTTCCAGCTAGAGCTGAGGTAACTTTGTGTTGATAAGAAGCTTCCATCGACCTTTACTAAATTTGATTTTCTGGATTTAGAAGTCTCAACTCCCTAAGCAAAAATTTGCTTAGTGAAGCACTGAGAAGCAGATGCAGTGTAGGCATCTTGGTGCTTCCCACTCAGTACAGCTTTCTTTTAGCAAACAAGTTCCACCAATGAACAATGTGTGAGAGGTCGCTGCTGTCTCTTAGTAGTCATAAGTAGTAATTTTCTTTGTGTTGAATCAAATTTTAAGTGAAATAACTTCAGAATATTCCATGAAAGTTTGTTTTAGAAGTAATACTAATATTGGTAAGACTAGTAGTTCACCTATCTTCAAGTTTCATAAGATTATTTTTCTGATTCGTATTTTCAAACTGAACAAGTCTGTCCAGCCCCTTGAATACCTAATAAATGTGTACTTATTCAAGGGACAAGGCTTTAGAACTATGTATTGTTTCCTCAAAAGATCAGAATGATAGTAATCTCTGACTTAAAACAAATTTTTGGTAAAACTTTTGAATGTATACATCAGCTATATACATAGGGGCTTTTTTAGGTATATAAAATCTGTATAAATGTAGACCATTGCAAATGTGGAGACACAGAGAATGTTCCATATGAGGCAAGAGCAAAAATACTCCTGTCATTATGCACTTCAAGAATCTGAGCATCCTTTAGATAGACTAATGCAGCTAGTAACTACTTGTCTAGGAGGCCCATTATGCTGTCCAGAAATAGATACAGAAGAGATGGATTTATATGGTTCAGGGGGTGAGTGAAAAGAAGACTTAAAATAGTATTTTTTAAAATTCTGATTCATAAAGGCTTGTCACTTTTACTGAATTCAGTGAGTATTAGGAGATCATATTTTGGCCCTAAATAAATAACTGCTCCTCTACTGTTCTAGGTATTAACGAACAAGCTGTTACTGGCTGTGCAGTGGTCAGGTGTTTTCTTGGGTGTTCCTAGAAGGTTTTATTAGAAATGTACGGATATTTCACAATTTCTGATTGGGGGGAGAGCAGGGAGGGAAGAAGAGAAGCAGTCTTAAATAGGTATTTACACCTGATTCGATTCCCTGAAGCCCAGACCTTGTGCAGGCAGTTGGATGTGTAGTGGAATTGTTACTGACACAGTCTTCGCAGGACCGCATTGCTGTGACACAGATTTCTTTGCTAATAGAGCAGCTTTAATTAAAAAGTACAGAGTTCATGATGAAATTCTGGCTTGACCATCAGAGTTAGATTTGACTAATTCAGTGATTTCCCAGAGAAAGAGAATTCTTCTTGGGAACTGCATAGCAGAGTTTGGAAATAAAGCTAAAGATTAATTTGATATGGGAAATTGATTACAAAAGAGGCAAAGACACAATCCTAGTGAATCTCGAATAACTCTGATGATTGGAGATGAGGTGGGAAGGAGGAACTCTGGCTGAGCTGTCCCTGGGGTTTTCCTTCCCTGCTGGGGATTGTTTGCAGAGTAGCTGAAGTGCTGTAACAGCCTCAAGCTCCATTCAGTGATGTTGCCTCCTTTTTTTCAGTGGCAGCCAGCTCATGTCCTTTGCAAAACTGAGAGTAGCTTAAGGCCATCATTTCATGCATGACTTGGTACATTGTGCAAGAAAGGACATTGCCAAATGAGGAGCTAAGCCAGTTTTCAATAAGAGAGCCATCTGTGACCAAATGTTTTAGTAAGTTTGAAAACAATTGAGCTCTTTCCCATTTTTACTTTGAGTTCATTTACCACGTATGTAACTTTGCTAGCCCCCAAGAGTAAGTTTATGTTACTGTATCCTTGTTTGCTATGCATTAAGTTTTTATTGAGTCAAGTGGTTTCATTTCAGACTCGATCCTGTGTGGTACTGAAAAAGGACTTTGCCTCAATGTCACTTTCGATTCTTGCTGGAGAGTTTTCTCAGGGTAGATGAAATTCAGATATTTGTGGTGGATAAGATGCATGTAAATATATTGTTTTGTTACAGCAATATTCCCGAAATGTAGGAGGAGTTTATTGCTGGAACTAGAAACGTTTTTAAAGTCGGAATGAATTCGAAGTAAGCCTCTCTCCCTTAACCTAGCCAGTTACCTGTAATCTCTTGTTACCATTTTGTTTCACAAAACATATGAGGTCTTGTGTAATGGTGTTTCCATGTAGCAAGGATTACTGACTAGGTCTGCATTTTGTTTTAGAGATCTCTTGAATCATGGCTTAAACTTTTGCAACAAAGACTACCTCTATTGAAAATAGAGCGGTGATAATTTGATACTTAATGTGTTGAACTATTTTTCTTGGTTAACTTTGGTGTCATTGCATGAGAACAAATTATTCTTAAAAAGGGTGATTGTACTTACCTTATTTAATGCTGCTCTTTCTAAGAGCGAGAGGAAAATGATGGAGTTGTTTTCCTGAATCTGGGGGTTAAATCTAGCGCTTAATTTATGTCTACCATGTCTGAGGTAAGCATTTTACAGCTGGTAAAGTAAAGCAAGTGGAGAGAAAGTAACAGACCCAGTGTCACTAATGAGTCAGCAACCGAGACAGAAATCCGCCTTGTGTCAGGCCATTAGACCCCACTGCCTTTGGAAACATTTCTTGTACCTGATAATTTGGCTGCTTGTTTCTGTTGACAAATGTACTCTGCAACAGGTAATTTTCAGAAAAGGGAAACCTTTTTGTAATTTAATGTTGCTTTGGAAGGGACTGAGTAAGAAGAAAGCTTCTGACCTTTAAATATGGGTTTATGTAGCAGGCAGGAGGTAGGGAAACCCCAGCTGGAAAATATCCTCAGAAGAGTAGGACTCTGAATGTTTTGAAGTTATGTTGTAGCTTCTTTTAGATAAGTGCACAGCTGTTCGTGTGGAGAAGGCAATCACTTAAGTATCAATCCATCTGCCTTTCAGAATAATTGTTCTCCATGAAAATACTAAATTTATAACTTAATCTCCCAAGTGCAGGGATGTTAGTGTTTGTTACACTGCTTTTGAAGTAAGTGTTCCCTCTTTACACACAAATTACAAGGCTACGTTAAAGACGCTTAGATGCAAATTTTGTTTTCTTGTTTCTGCTGAGTGAAGTTTCTTTCTTACCATGTTTGCAGCTCTTCTCTTTAATCTTAAATCAAACTGTGCAAAATTTCCTAGAAATGGACTATGGATGTCTATTAAAATAGCAGTCTAATTTTGCAGCATTTACTCAACTCTGTAGGCAGTAATCTGCTTGAATTTGGTGAGGCTTTTGGGAAGACTGCATATGTACTGCCAAGATTGGTCCCAATGTGTTTGGGCAAACTTTTAATAATATGTTTGATTTCAATTCTAATTTGTAAATTAATTTGGACTGCATTTTAATGTGATATTTCACAAACTTTTATAAGACTAATTGAAGAAAGATATTTGAAATAATGCTAAGTATGTCTAAATTTAGATTAGTGAAGATCATATAGCTTTATTAAAGTTACAAAACTTGGCTATTTCTTGTATTGTTCTTTGAAATCATTAAATTCAGTCAAGGTATTGTACCCAGCATATTGTATACTAAGTATTTTCCAAAGACACCATGTCACTTTTAGTATTTTAAATATATGCTAATATTAGAGCCACATTTTTTTTGCCATTGTGAATTTCACTTGCATTCGAGTATCTTGAATCCCTGATTTTGCTCCTGTTTTAATAAATCTACTGAATGATAACACTGAAATAACCCTTACACAAGGGTGGAGATGCAGCATCATCTCCAGTAACTGTGACAAACATCACTGTAATATTTACAGAAGAAAAGCGTGCATCAAGGGTGAAATGCAAAGATGCATTAAAACATCAAACTTAAAAAAAGATGGCACAGTTGTAGCTGCTTAATTGCCTTGCTTAGAAAGACTAATGCAATGTCTAAGGAAGTAATTTCTAAGTAAGTTAGGAGATGAGATCTTTCAAAGGAAAAAAAAGGCATAGACCTATTGGAGAATTTTATGAAGAGACTGTCAAGAGCAGTAAAGCCCATCAAGAGCATTCTTAAATGTTTTGGGGAGCGAGTTCTTGGTATTCTGCGTCTTAATGTGGTGAAAAGCAAACTTCAGTGAGTGGACACTTGGCATTATCCTATTCGAACCCAAAGGTTTCCTCTGGCATAGGTGCCTCGTTGAGTGGGTCTGTCAAAATGTGTGAATTGGCCTTACTCTGAAGTATTCAGCGTAGAAATATATATGATTGATTGTAAAGGATTGAGGACAAAAGAGGACATCACCTATGTGGTAGTTAGCTGGTATATTCATTCGTGCAAACCCGAGTAAGTTGTGGCAGCTGGAGCAGGGTGGTGGAAAGGGGAAAGCAGAAAAGCAATGGAATGCGGGAGGAGGTGCGGTAGTGCGTGCTGGAGGCAGGTAGTGGTGGGGTGTGGTGTGGGCGAGGAGGAGAGAGCTGCTCAGCAGCAAGGTGGGTCTGACACCGGGGCTGTGCTGGAGGAGTGGGAGATGGAGAAACGGGCACGATGCTTTGAAATGGGGGATGGAGCAGCGGGGATGCCCAGGTGGAGCCAACTTCTGCAGAGCATTTTTGCGATATTTGGCTGCGGTCTGGAGCTTTTAGGGCTGCTTTTAGTGGGGAAGCTGCTGCTCCACATTCATTCCCCTGAGCCCCACGGCAGGGATTTCTGGTTGACAGCCCCTGCATCAAGGGAAAGGAGAACACTCTGGGGTTTCCCGGGCTACCAACCTTTCGCTGGGGCTGTTAACGTGGGAAGAGTGCTCAAGTTTGCCACTCTTCTGCCCCAGCCCTGGTGTTTTCACTGTTCCCCCAGATCTGACACCCCCTCCCCCGATTGCCTGGCTCTGACTCATTCGCTGGTGCTTGTGGAAGCAGAACGGGGCGGGGGGGGGAGGGGGAGCCTTCAAAGTAGCCGCGATCGGTCTCGGTTTGACAAGGCGCCCGTGAGCTTCGCCCCTGCAAGGGCGCCGGTGCCGGGGGCGGCGGGGGGAGCGGAGCGGAGCGGAGCGCGCGGGCCGGCGGGCAGCCCGCAGGGGCGCGCAGGCGGCCCCCGCGCGGCGGCCGCCGGGTGGTTCCCGCCGCACCTTCAGGAGCCGGCGCTGCCGGTCCCCGCCGCTTGCAAGAAGCTGAGAGGAGCGCGGGGGCTCCGAGGCTGCCGTCCTGGGGAACTGCTGCAGCAATATTGCAATTGCCCTTTAACAGCAAAAAAAAGGGGGGGAGGACGAAAGAAAAAGATGAAGACGCATAAATGCCTCCTGCCAAAAGTAAAGAGCAAATCTCAGTTGCAATGGCTCTGCTAAAACTTGATCATGCGGGATTGCAAGCGATAAAGAGCTGCCGGGCTTGTATTTACTGCGGTGGGAACAAGTTGCAGGATGAAATCCAGGCATTGAGGAACCTATTTTCCACCTCGTTGTTTGCAAAGGAATCTACTGAAATGACTTTGAGGATCTTAAAACTGGAACTATGTGGAGGGAGAATGCAGTAAGTACTGCCTTTCTGGCGAGCACTGGTACGCGCCTAGGAGTTGGGAATGGGCTCGGAGGCAGCGGGCGCCGCGCGGGGATGTCAGCGTTGCTGGCTCCCGCGGTTTGATGCTTGGCTCTTAGTTTCCAGTCAGCACCGAGCACCAGTTAGGGAACGCCGGCTGCCTTTGCCTGGCGCGCCAGCGTCCTACATTTAACTGGGGTTGCTTGAAGAAGTGTCTTTATACATATTGACTGGAAATAGTGAATGAAAAATCAAAGCAATCCGAGCTTGTCGTGGAAGGATCTGCTAGAGTGTCTCTCCCTGGGTTTGTTTATGATAAATTGAGAATGAGTCTGTTCCGTTATAAGATCAAAAAGAGCTTTATCCCACACCGATTTAGCTGTTTTCCAGATTGTGCTTGTTTTGAACCTGTCAAGAAAACTCCTGCCCTTGATCCTGTGAATTAGTTTGCTTCTAGCTGCTCTTCCCAGGTTGGATGTCTCTTCCCTCAGAGCCCAAACCTGTGCATTTCTCTTGGAAGCAAACGGGCAGTTGGGAGCCCAGGATTTTCCTGACCTGGATAGGATGAGGGACGTTTCCCGGGCGGCTGCGGGCTCACGGGCGCTGCTGTTAGGAAAGAGCTTAAATTTATTTCTAAGTGAAGGGCGGGGGGAGGGAACTTTTGACTCTAGTCACTTTATTTCGGTTCACTTGCCACACGAGATTGAAATATATTTTTTTTCCCCCCCCTGTCAAATCTGCAACCTGACTAACGGCTTTTCATGGTTTCCTCTTCTCTCCCCGCGTTGTCCCGTCCCGTCCCCCCCCGCCGTGTCCAGCCCCCCTTTGCCTGTCTCCCTGTCCGCCTAGCTGCCCTCCCGGGATGCGATGTCGCTCGCAGGCTGCGGCGGGGATCACGCGTGCGGCCAGCGGCGTGGAGGCCGGCCCTGAGCCCGGGCACCGAGGGGCGCGACATGCCCGCGGCCGCGGCATGCCCTGCACCAGCACCGGCACCACCAGCACCGGCACTACCGGCACCCGCCGCCGCTCCGTCTCCTGAGGCGCTGGGTACGTGGGACGGCGCCCCGCGGCCGCCAGGGGGCGCCATCGCGCCGCGCCGCCGCCCGCCGCGGCCGGGGGAGCCGGGGGCGCTCCCCGGTGCGGTGCGGTGCGGTGCGGGTAGTTACGCGAAGCGAACGGTGCCCGTTGCGGGCAAGGAGGGGTTGCCTGTGTGTTGGTTGTTATTATAAGTATTGTTTCAGGGGGTCTGGAGGAAGCTGAAGCGGCTTCGCGTCTGCGGGATTTAGGTTTGTTTATTTCTGCCGCTTTCCGCGCTGCCCCCGGTGCTGCAGCGGTAGGAATCTGGCCGCAGTGCAATGACTTAGGAAGCGCGGTGGCACTGATTCGCAGTTAAATGGTCTCTCAAGTGCTCATCTCCTTGTCTGCCCCGAAAGGAGGTGATGATACAGCAAGCCCTTGTCTTGATGTGTGTTTCAGCAGCAGATGATTCTGATTGATGATGGAGATAGGGCTGGCAGGATGAGAGGGGAGATCTGAAAAATGCCACCCCTGATTGGACAGCCCTGCTAGTGTTTTCTGCGTGACGCTTTGCAACAAGGTTGGCTTTGAGGCACAGGGATTCCCTCCTTGCAGCTAGCAGAGAGCCAGTTATGGGGGTGGAAATCCCCCGGGGCACAGAAACAGAGGGAGATCTTGCAGAGTCAGACCTGCTCTCCCTCTTCTCCCTCCTTCAGATAGTTCAGATCACTTCTATGGCTCATCTCTCTCCCCGTCCTACTCTGTCTATATTCAGTCCCCTACAGAGATTCAGTGAAGACATGAAGTAAACCAATGCAGTGATGCTCATTTATGGAACACCCTCCCCTTCAACACCAGTGACAACTTTGTGTCTGAGATCAGCAGTTCCGAGATGCTCAAGTGAATGCCACGTAAGAGGAGGGAGAAGAATTAAGATAGAATATTGTGCTTCTGAATCTGTTCCAGAAATGCAGTAGACTGTGCTTGAGCAGCAGCTGTCTAGGAGAGATCTTCAGAAATAAAGCAGCATGGTTCTGGGAAGCTGTGAGATGTATGGAGTATGTGGACTGGGGTTTCCAGCAGACCTCTGGCTCGCTTCTCTCATTTTGAGCTAAAGCACCTTTTCCTTTTAGACTGTGACTAAATTTTAAATAGACGTTCAGGACAAAGGAAAATAGACTTCTGTGGTTTACCTGTTTTAGGATGGCAAGGTCAAAGAGAAGTATGATAATGTCTTTTTTTAATGATGCCAGTCATTTTAATTTTGTTGGCCATCCAGGAAGAATTTTAATGGGTCTTTCCTCTGAACTTGTGCTACGTTTTTTGCCTTGCTTGCAGGAGACCAGTTGTAATACTGTCATTGGCAAGCCAACTTTTTGAGGGGCTGTAAGAGGCTTGAATTGAAACTAAGGTGAAGAATGCATTATAAAAAGCTGCTAAACTTTGCATTGTGTCCAGAAGCTTTCTGTTTAAAACCTTCATTGGAGATATACAGTATGTATTTTTTTCCTCTCTGTTGTTTTTCTCATACAATGTGATCGCTTTTACAGGAGATAAAGCTGGCAAAGATGAGGAAAATTGGCTGTGCTCTCCTGGTACTCCAAGCTCTTCTGGCGCCTTTAGATCTTGTTCATGGAGCGGAGAAAAGTTATCCCATCCTGAACATTGCAGTGATTCTGGGAAGGACCAAGTATATCACAGAGAGAGATATCAGAGCTCTCTGGACCAGGGAAATGTCAGCAGACCTGACTGTTGATGTCAATGTAGTGACCCTTCTGGTGAACCAGACTGACCCTAAGAGCATCATAACACATGTTTGCGACTTGATGTCAGGCACCAAGATCCATGGAGTGGTTTTTGGAGATGATACTGATCAGGAGGCAGTAGCTCAGATTTTGGATTTTATTTCATCTCAGACTTCTATTCCAATTCTTGGAATTCATGGCGGGGCCTCCATGATAATGGCAGATAAGGTAGGAAAATTTATTAAAAGCTTTTGCTAGTCTAATGTACTTCACTGTGTTGGTCTCTATCGTGAATAATCTCTACAAGCAATTCAAAAGGATGCTTCTAATTGTATCCCTGTACTTTAAAAAAGAAAAAATATATGGAGCAGTGTCCTCGTTGATCACTCATCAAATATTCTGAAATATTTTGGGGTTCATGCCCGAAACTCCACTTTCGGTCCATTGTAAAAGCAGTCCTAATGACATTTTTTTTCTCCAGCACACTGAATGCTGGTCAGTTTAGAAATTTTACTAGCAAATATGACATATGGCTGTAAAAACAACCCCAAAATAGTAGGTCCATAAAATGATTTTAGGGATAAGATGTAAAATTATAAGCAGATACTCTGTGGTGCTTGTAAGAAATAGCAATCAATAGACCTGAATGTATTTGAGGACGATAGTAGTAATAGGACAATCATATTAAGCTGGACTTTTGTGATCCACTACAGCCTATAAATTAAGCAGTTTTGCAAACTTGAATGAGCTCTTGTATTCACTATATTTATTAAATTAGATTTTTGCTAACCCAATACTGCTAATTTCCTACTATAGTTCATGAAAATCCACAATGGGGTTGTCTGAACTCTGGGGATAATGACAAATTGTTCTGTTGGAAAACATCTCTTTATGTAATCTTTTGTGAGACTGTGGAATGACAAAAGTGACTCATGTACCCAGCTCATCTTCCTTAACATTGTAACAATTTAAAAAAAAAAAATCCTTGCTGGCACTGCAGCATTGATCTTGTAAAGTGATCACTGCTGTCTCTGAAATAGGTGCTTAGCACCACGCAGGACTAAGCTCTCTGGCATGGACTGCTGCTTGGTTTGAAAGTCTGAGAGGAGCTCCCACCGTGGTGTAAAAGAGGATAGCTGAAGAGGGAGTTCAAGTGTGGGAAGACATTTACTGGTTTTCCAGCACACAAGGCTTTTCAATGTTAATTGTAACTTATTTCCTGATATTTGTACCCTTTAGGGTTTCTTATTCATTAAATATCGTCATTCCCTATAAGTGGCTTTTGAATAGTACTTGAATAGGAAAGAGCTCTCTGAATCCATCTAAAAATGAAGTGGTCCAGATACGTTGTTTCGTAACTTGAGGGGGAAGAAGAAGCCGGAAAGATGCAATGATTGATTACAATTGAGGAATCAGCTTTGAACTTTTGAAACTATTTACCTCTGGGAAAGACTTTTTCCACTGGGATAAGAGATCTGTCTCTCTTGGTATTTTGAATGGCCTTCCTTTAAAACTTATGTCATACAAGGGGAGGACAATAAGTGCTGAATTATAGCAGAGATTCTATAAAAATGGCTTTGACATCTTGATTTATATGGAAAGATCATTACAGTCAATGCTACTATCTTAAAGGTAATTGCAGTGACCAAGTTACAGAGGCAGTTATTTCATGTGCTTTTAAATTACTGTACAGATTTACCCATCTTTATAAAGCTGGCTTTATATATATTTAGGATATATTTATTTGATACATATTTCACTCAACTTTCTATGCCAGTATAAGAACATTTGAAGATCCCAGCCAGTGCTGAGTGATAAAACACTGGCAGAAATCCTTACAGAATCGACTTCACGCTCAGTAGCAGATGCAGGACGTTACTGATGCAGATCTATTTTTTACTTTTATATAAGAACCTCTAGAAAATGAAATAGATTGTATTTTTCTTCTCTCAGTAAGTTAATACTATTTTCATTGTATGCTAATATTGTCATTATTATATCCCTGCCTTTTATTTTAGGGGTTATGACAGTTTGCTAATAAAACATTTTCGTGCTGAAACTTGGCTTCTAAGATTTCCACTTGGGAAATCAAAATTGTTCTTTTGTGTGTTAAGACAATCCACCAGAGCTCTCTTCAGTAGCTTGAATTGGCTGAAGGAATTGTTTGTTCATGTAACTAAAATTGCCTTAGTTTTTAACTTGGCTTCTGCAACGTGCAACGTCTTGCAACTGGGTTTGGAACATCGCAGTAATGAGACTTGCATGTGTCACTCAATTAACCATTCATTTAGGAATGAATTCCTGGGAGTTGAAGGTGAAATTCACAGTGCTGTCATAAAGGCAGAGGAGACGAAGTCTGAGGAAGAAGGACTGCAAATGTAAAACCTGTCTTCCAAGTCAGTGTCAGGATTTTAGCTGAAACACATGGGTGTTGGCTAAATTGTGAAGTTGATCAGTGTTTAGTCTTCTGTTTTGTCTCATACATTGAGATGGCTGGATATGCAAAAAAGATGCTTGGTCCCACTCCTGCTTGTGGATGTAGTTCTCTGGCACTCTAATAAGGCCATTTCATTTATGTCCTTATTGTGTGGCTCTGACAGATATTTTCCTCCTCTGTGGCATTATGCTGGTACTGTGTTTTAGATGACTTCTACTTCAAAATGTGTGTATGTGTAGTACCTGCTTGTTTGCAGTCTACCAAGCACGGCTGACACAAAGGCGGCACAACAGTTCGATGAATTCTGTGCCAGGTGGTGGTTATATGATGCTTAACTGTCCTAAACGTGAACTAAACTGAAGGCACAGAAATGAGAAGTCATCTATAATGCTCTATACTGCTAAAGACTGGAATGACTTAGAGTAGCTAAGCTTACCATATTTACTATGGCTAATAAATACTATGTCAATGTGAATCTCGCATGAAGAGCCATGTCTTTAAAAAAGAAAAAGTTGTTCTAGGTTTCTAAATACGAGATATGCCCACATTTGGAGTATGCAGTGATTAATGCAGGGCATACAGCTTTTGAAGTACCGAGTCCCTGTGCGAACATCTGCTGTGAATGGTGTCTAGTTTAGACTGCCTCCTCCGATGGCCCAGCTGGCTCTACTCTGCTTCAGTTTGGTTAAAGTTTGCCTGCACCAGCTGAGGAGATATGTTGCTTGATATAGACTATGAAAATTGACAGGCACGTGAAGCCAACAAAACTGGAATGTTTTCTGAACCTCTCTGATGTGCCTTCACCTGACATCTACTGGCAAAATCCTACCAATAAACCAGTGTGACACTTAAGGATGTATGGTACCTACCTGATCGCAACTGCGCTGTAGAGATACCCTTTGGACAGTCCACATGCTCTGCTTCCAGCTGATTTTATCACCTGCTGCTGGCAGGAACTCTCCTGTCAATCAACTGCTCCTTGGCTTTGGTCCCCAATTCTGCCACAGACTTAAAACATATTCTGATGTGGGATCGTATACTGAAACAAGATGAGAATTGTGTCTGGGGCATCTGTGCCAACCTGCTGTGCATCAGCATCCCTTGGAAGATGCTGAAAACAGACTGGCTGTTTATTCATCTTGTATCTGTTGACATGTGAGGGATCTCAAACCAAACATTACTTAGGAACTGTTTCCTGACTTGAGCATTTGGTTTTAAACTTAGTTTGTTTCACTACATGCTATCATTATAATGATAGTATTTGTCATACTTTTCTAAAACAGAACATCATGGTTAGTTCTGCAACAATAACAAAAGACTTGTTTCCTTCACAAGTGGGGGGAAAAAGCCCCTATATATTATAAATACATCCAGGAACACTTAGCGTCTTTGAACCATGTTGCTTTTGCATATTGCAAAATTAAGTCTTTCTAACTTCTCATTAGAAATCTTTTTGAAAGACATAACTTGAAGCATTTTATTGTCATGAAAGTACTGACAGTTATAATGCATAGCCAAACAGCATTAAAGGTGAGGGTAATTTTCCAGAAGGGCTATTACAAAGTGATGCTTCTTGAAACAGCTCTGGAAATGTTATGCAAAATAAATCTTTGCTTTTCCAAAAAATAAGTACTATATATGGTTAAATTATCATTCTTCATTATTCTTTCTGCTGATAATATTGGCAATAAACAATTTTAATTGCTTAGTATAAAACCCCTTTTGCATCTACCACCACCTTCAGCTTTCCTTTTTTATCCCCATCCTCCTCCAAAATAGTAAATGTAGAATCGTAGAGCAATTGAGGTTAGAAGGGATCACTGGATGTCGTCTAACCCAACCCTAGCTCAGTGACGTGCTAACATCAAAGGCAGATCAGATCGTCCAGTCAGGATGTAGGTACCACAGCCTCTCCGGGCAATCTGTTCCAGTACTTAACCTTTCTCACCGTGCAAATATTTTCATTATATCTTGTTAGAATTTCCCTCTGTACTGTGACCACAGGCAGAAGAGTTCTTTTGCTGTGAGTCTCTGAGTCCAGCTGTCTCTGTGTAGTTGTAGGCTGCAATTATACCTGTCCTTACCTGTCCCTTTTCTAGGGAAAAGAGTTCCCTCAGCCTTTTCTTGCACCTCCTGTGCTCCAGTCCTTTGGACTCACTCAGGTATATTGATGTCTTGTACGGGAGAACCCAAAACTGGACAGAGGACTGCAGATGTGGCCTCACAAGTACCAAAGAGGGAATAATCCCTCCCCTCAAGCAGCTGGCTGGGCTCTCGCTAATGCAGCCTAGTTAGGCTTTGCCACCGGAAGGGTGCACTGCTGACTCATGTTCAACTCATCCGCCAGGCCCCCCGCGTCCTGTAGTGCTGCTGGGATAGTTATTGAGACATCTAACTGTGAATAAGCAGTGAGTGAAACTGTACTTTTAAACCTTGTTCATTCTTTTGGTTGCTATTTTTCAGGTATTTTACTGAAACACTTGCAGATGTTTGCATTACCTGTCATTTTCAGCTCATAGACGTAGCTGGAATTGCTCTTTTCCCTCATTCCTGAGATACAAAAACCATACCGCACTTGTGCAAACCAGAACTCTAAGCCCAGCCTTGTAACTATGATCAGAACACACCCAGACTCCTGGCTCTGGTACTGAGAATTCACGCTCCCTTATCCATATACGACTTTGTACGCTGCTCTTAAGGTTCCTCTTACATCTTACAACTTCTTTGCCACGTGTCCTCATAGTGCAGTGATCATACAAAAGTAAAAAAAAAAAATGTTCAAAAGACACACTTCACATTTACACTATGCATAAGCGTGCTTCAATTCTTATGTTTAAAAATTGTTGTGATGAATGGGGTGGGGGGGGGTGTTGCGTTTGTTGTTTATTGTAGAATCTTTTCTGGAGTTCATACTTCATGGAGTGTGCTCATCGATTTGCATGTCTTCCATATGCTTTATGTAGATTTTTGTCCAGCTCATCTAGTTGGCTCGTAAAAGCAGTCCTGTATTTTTACAGAAAATCTTAAATTTAAATTTTGTAACTTTTCATTCCTGCCCTTACTGATAACTGATATTAGCATGTATATGGCACTATACTCCTGAGCGTGATACTAACTTTGGCTTTGCTTGGTACTGCAAAAGACTGGAAGATTAAACTGTAGTTTAATAAATGCTTTAGTGCAAAAATACCTGTATTCATGTAACTGGTGTTTCAGGTCTAGTTATAGGAGCTTCCACTGCTCTATTGCACACAATACTTTCAGCTTCTGCCTCTTTTAAAGAAGCAGTTGAATTTGACTTTCTTTCCTTCTAGCTGTACTAATGCTGCTAGGGGAAGCATAACTTTCAGATATTCTCATATTTATTTTGAACTGCAACAAAAATGTAGCATTGACCTCCTCTTGCAAATCTGTGTTTACTTGACCATATCTATAAAAGTCAATCTATATGTCTTTTTAAAAAATAAAGTTGTCTTGCACATCCGTAAGGATTTTTAGAACTAGGCTCGTAATCTGTGGTCGTACCTTTTACATACACATGCCATAATCACTGTTACTGAATGGTTAAAAACGTGCTTGAACTCTGGCTTACTGAGGTGAATTAAGTGAGTGGATACAATATCTTGTGCTTTTCTTCAACAGGACCCAGTGCTCTGGGAGTGTGAGGTGGTTACGATACAGCATGCTGGTTTACATTACTATTCTTGTTCTGTCATCGCTATGAGAAAGTAAAGCTTTAACAGTGAGAGCTGCAGCGTTCGCTGCTCTGAGCTGTGTCTCAGAACTTGGAGGAGCATTATATTAATGACATGAGCCTTGCTTTCTTGCTCTCTCTCTCCCACTCTCTCTTTTCTTTTCTAAAGGATTTTCCTAGCCATTTCTGAGATGATTACATTATTCCTCATTCTCTTGTCCACACAAAAGTTTCCCTCTTAATTTAGCAAAGGAAAGCATGGAGGATTTTCTGGAATACCGTGACAATAGACTTGAATTGTCACTCTTGTGGAGTTGAAGGGAGGGATATTTGGTTTAATTTTCCTAAGTAGAAGGAAGATAGTTTTGAAGAGATTGGGAATTTCTGTAACTAATAAGCAGATTGTAGGAAATGGAAATCTTCTAGAGTTTACTTGATTTTTGATGCAGCTCAGGTGTGGGTAAGTCCCTATTTTTTTAGCTTGCTTGAGTTGACACAGTTGCAGCTGGGCCCAGGGTGGGATCCTTTAAACCGCTCTTACTTAGGAGGGAGGAGTAT
Source organism: Mycteria americana (assembly GCF_035582795.1). Lineage (NCBI taxonomy): Eukaryota > Metazoa > Chordata > Aves > Ciconiiformes > Ciconiidae > Mycteria > Mycteria americana. Next base: position 13,352,406 of record NC_134376.1, read on the forward strand.
TTAGCTTCACTTGGATCTAGTCATTTGCGGTAAGAGCAATATATTTTCATCTCAAAGGTACCATTTTCTTTCTCTTCAACCTGTCTGTTCTTGCAGTTCTTGAAAATAGAAATCCATAAGTGTCCTTGTTTTGAGCAACAACATTTTAGAACTGCTAGTAAGTCGCTGTTGTGGACCATCCATGCAATCTCTCCAAACTATTGCCTGCCTATAGGTAATTATAACACAGCAGACTCCTGAGCTGTAAAAGTAGGACACCAGACTTTCAGCATAATTTTTTGCTTGCAGACATTCTTGGTGGCATATTTGGAATTTTTTTCCCAAGGACATTCTCAAATATAAAATCTAAAATTATTCCCTTTAAGCTACAAAATAATAATAGACTATTATAAAGCACATAAGGCATTTCTGGCAATCAGAATATATCCAGAGAACATACCTGAAAATATTAATCCTAATAAAATTATGCAGTGAACAGAAAGGCCTTGATAGCATGTTAAACACATTTTTCATGTTTCATCTACTATTTTTGGGAGGATTTTAATAGACAGTTTAACAGTGTGTTTTATTTGTCACTTATTTGAACCAGCAATTTAATTTGAAGAATTTCTTTATAATTTTTTTGGACTTGTTGGGAAGATACCCGGGCTAGATCTGCCTACATCAGTGATGGTACAAAGAGCTTTGTATAGATGAACAGAGAAACTTTGCAGTCCACAACTGTTTTTATTTGTTAGAAATCTGTGGTCATCTGGGCTAGCTTTGCATGTACTTCTTTTCTCCCCCTCTTCCCTCCTCCCCCTTTCTCTTCCTCCTCTGCCTCCCCTCTTTCCTGGAGCTATGAAGTTGTGTGGATTTTACTGAGGGAGCCCAGCCTGGAATGTCTCCACACCATCTGTCACCATATTGTTTGCTTAAATCCTTGAGATATTTTCTTCTGTACTTCACTGAAATAAATAAAACCATAGCAGCATCATTGGCTATTTATATTATATTTAGACTTAATGTCCTCAGAAGAAAAACCCTGTGTTTGCAATTGAGGTGCATAAGCTAGATGCACAGTTTGTAAAAATGGACATGGTTTAATTCTTAGTGCAGAGCTCCAGTTATACTGCATGTTCACCCTCCAACCGAGGGCCCCTCTGGCTTCTCAAGATGGAGACCTAGCTGGGGCTCTCATGGCCCTGGAGAGGCAGTGCTGCTCATGGATTATGCTTGGGTCTCCCCATTGTTTCCAGGAAAAGGTTTTGTGCTCTTGTGTAAATGCGTAGCAGCTAGCAAACATTTTTTTTTTGAGTATTTGCATTCAAAGAAGCTGTGCTAGAAGGCCCATGGTGATATATCTTCCTTTATCCTGAGAGTTGATATGTTGGGTCAGGGAAAAGTTGAGACTCACAGGCTCCGTGTGAAACCAGAACTGGAAATAAGATTGGCTAGAAGGGGGAATATTTTGGAGAGAAATTAAAGCGTGTAGAAGAAATGTAGTATAAAAGCTGAACAACCAACAGGAAAACTAGCTTGTTTCCTGATATGTAAAACATGATATTCCAAGTTGCAGATGGAGGTTACTTGGTGTCCAGCAGCTGTAAGTTTGTGGTACGCAGTTAATGTCTCACCTTTCCCAACAGCAAGTTCCCCTGTACTTTCCATACATGTGAAGCTTAAGTGATCAAAAAGCCTGGATGTTTGGAAGGAGAAGGAGGTCCCAGGTGTACAAGTTATCTCTTATTTAGGGAAGAGCAAAATTCCTCTGGAGAAAGGTCTGGGCCTTCTGGGACTCAGGCATGAGGGGTCCATGGCTGTCTGCTGGGGTGAGCTGAGGAGTACACAGGGTTCCCTGATCAACCTTTGTGATTGATTTAAACCTCTTGAAAAAGCATCAGTTTCTAGTCCAAATTCGGGACTAAGGTTTTGTTTGAATACTGACTCTTTAAGCTTCACATGCGGATTAAAGAAATCATTCATAAATGCATATATCTAGACAGTATGTGTAATCCATTCCTACTCCCCTCATCTCCTCAACAACCACAGAGACTGAACTAAAACTGACCTAGGAAATCCAGCAACATATCTGAGGTCATAAACTGGTCCTAAACTTCTAGAGCATGGTCAACAGTGAAACATCTCCATTTGATTGTACATTTATAGAACAGAGAATGCTTAGCAAGATTAACCTGTATTTGGACAGGGGCAAATTCAAAGCAAAAGTGCAGTCCTTTTTGGCTGTAATACACTAAGCAGCACGTTGGAGGGCTGTGGATGAGATTTGATTAAAACACTAGTATTCTGCATACAGCTCCAAAATTACTTCTGTTTCTTTTGGAAGTAATCTTTTGTTTCATATTTAGGCATGATCAGGTCTGAGAAAGCTAGGTCTGTTTTTTTGGGTATACATGCAGGTTCTTCTCCCTGCTTTCTTCCAGATTCCCTTGCTGAAGGTGGAGAGGAAGGGTGAGAGAATGAAACGTTGTCATCTTCATACTTTTAACATTTTTCTTCAAGTACATTGATTCACCTACTCCTCAGGATGGAGCCTACAAGTAATAGTGGTTTGGTGTGTTGAACTGGCTGACGGTAGTGTAATTTCCCAGTAGCATCGTGTACACCCATCTTTGAGTAGCCTGGATAAAGTAGATTTTTTTCTCATCGAGACCATACACCTTTTAAGTTTAAAATTATGTATCCCTTACTCTAGGTTTTGAGTAAGCTCTCTTGGGGAGGTGCTTCATTACCAGATGACTCTTCAGTCAGTGTTTTAGGCTTTCTATCTCCATCATAGGTTTGGGAAAGTAGTTTCCTTTTAGGCTTTTAATGAAGGTAGGCTGGACTGTTTCCTTGTCACAACTTACCTGCTGCAGCATGACTGAGAACACCAATGCTGGTCTCGCTCCACGGCCTCCGCTCAGTGTGTGTAACTATTTATAGCCTGCCTTTTGTGCATCTCAGAGCAAGATATTTCTATAAACATGTTTCATTCAAGGGATTGCTGCGTGGGAAGCTGCTTGTCTTTTCCTTTTGTTTCCTTTTCTTGACAGTGGTGGTGGTTTGTTTTTTTTTTTTTTTTTACTGTCCTAACTTTTGGTTCAAGATTTCTGCTTGTAATTTTGTCGATACAAAGTTTTGTTTATTTGTGCTGACTAGCTTGCCTCTCCGTGTGACTAGAATGAACAATAGGACTGCTTTGTTTTCACTACATTGATTTTTTTTGTCTAGTGGAAACACACTGCATATGTAGAACCACTATGAAAGAGGAAAGAGCAGGGATTTTATAGCCACCTTCCAGCTCAACACAATTTACAGTACAATTAGGAATGACAGTTATAATTGAATAAACAGAAAATAGAATTAAGGTAATCTGTTCTAAGTGTGCGACATTCCTGTAATGAGTTGCTTTTAGGAGTTACAGAAACATATAATTACCAGACAAATTACATGTTGTTTTTTGTGTGTAAGGCTAATTAAGAGTTCTGGGTAAATTATGTTGGCAGAGGCACCAGAGCTATATGAAGTACCTAATTGGGCTGAGATAAGGCTTGTGAATTCATTGTAAGAAAACAGATGCAAAAACTCTGGAAAGTGTCTGGATTCTAGTCAATTACCATTTAGGATGGTCTGGTTTATTTTCAATAGTCACATTATCTTTGTAATAAATAAGCTAACCCTGTCCTTTGTTTCATTTTGATCTGTTTGCCGTCTCCTCCTTCTCCTTTCTCCATTTGCATTTTAACTGTTGTTATCTGCAAACAGGCTGAAACTTCCTGTTGTGCAATCTGGTTTCTAGCGAAAGATGTTGTGGATGACTCCAACGCTTAGCATGCAAAACATTAAGTTCTATCACTTAACTATGTAACAGCAAACTGGTACAGAAGTTGTAAAAAGAAACATTTGCTTCCTTCGCTTGCTCTTAGACTGCGTTTTTCTTATCCAGTCCCTTCTGTATGCAACTCTCCTTCCACCAAACAGCTGCTTCCAAACACCCTCCTGTTATGCTGTCTTCATCTGTATCCCATGTACTTGCTATTCTACTTTATACTTGGCTGCCGCCCTACTGTTAGAGTTAGGGTGTTGGGGTTTTTTTCCACCTATTGGCTTAGTTCACTTCTAGCAGAAGCAAGGATGGCTAGGAGAGAATATACCCCTCAGCTTAAAATTAGGTATCCCTTAATGTTAGGAGTACCGTGAGTCTTTCAGTGTACACAGAGCACAGATGATAGTTGTGCTAAAATAAGACTAATTGGAATAAATAAAAATTCTCTGGAATCCCAAGAAGAAAGTAAAAACTGTTCTGACTTTAAGCCAAGCCTGTTTATATTTAATAAGCAGAAAATAGAGAAAGGATGAGCAACTAAACCAGGTGACCTAGGGTGATGTTGGTGGAGAGCTGAGGTGGTGATAAATCAGCAACAGAAATTGCTGATGAAAGTGATCAATTTGTGAAGAAAGAAGTATGAGAAAACCAAAAGTATTCAAAACTGTGAAGAGTTTCCATCTTGGTATCTCCTCCTGGTCAGGGTTCCTGGCCTTGGGATTTTGGGCAATTTGTCTCCTGTTCTAAGTGATTCCTTCTGCATTAATTGACCAGCTTTACATACTCACATAGGGGGACATTTGCTTTTCCTGGTGCAATGTAGGGAGTCTGGGCTGTAGTTAAGTATCTGGAAATTGATCTATTGGAGTCTGTATGTTTCTCTTCCAATGTAATTTAAAATTTCCTTACTGCTTTTATATTTTTTTTCTTTAGTATAACCGCTGGGACAGAGTCAGTCTATAGGCTTTCTTAAATATAAAACTCTCCCTTTATTTTGCTATGCACTTGACTGGCTACTGTGTCCAGCACTGATGTCCTTCTATGTAAACATCCCTTTCCATAGAAAATGGAAAGATTTTTAAATAATTCTCTGATTTGTAGTAATATATGTACTTTTTTTCTATGTATGTGTGTTCACTCTGTTCAGGCGCTTTGCGGGGGTGCCTACTACCTTGGATTTTTAGGAACTGGCATTTGAAAATATATTTATGATTCCCTTTTATAATTTATTTTTTAATTCAATTAATCTGAATTTCAGATCTCCCATTAGGGGCTTCAGAATACTTGGGGACGGGAAAGACAGTTAAAATATATGAAAATAAATTGCTTTCCACAGTGTTAGGTGGCTTGCTGATTCTGCAGTCTCCCCTGTACGTGAATGTGTTTTGCTGTTGCTTTAACATATTATTCTGAGCCTCATGTTTACTGGCACTTATAACTTAAATTGTAGTTATGTGCACAGAACAAAGTTATGGATCATGAATTACATAAATGCTGATGTTGTCTAAATGACTGGTTGTATCATGAGGTTGAATATGACCAATGTCTTCAGAGAATGGAGCATAGGAAAGTGTCAGACAAGCATGGTTTTGGCTTTTTGCAGGGTAAGATCACTTGTGGAAGGAAAAATACAACTTTACATTATCGCCCCCCCGCCTTAGGTTGGCTAACATCAACAAATGATCTTCATAGCCATTTCCAGATATACTCATCCTGTCATTTTTCCAGTCTTACCAATTTGAAAAGTCCTGTCTAACCTTTTGCAGGGTACAGGCTTCTGGCTACAATCTCCTTCACTTTTCTGTTGTTGTTCTTTACTATCCATCACCATTTTATAGCATAAGAGTTACTGGAATATTTCCAATGGTCAGTGAATACACGAAATGACACTAAATAGCTGACTTAGGATGGGTGTAAATGATAAAATATCTTAACATTTAAAATATCCTGAACAGTTGCTCAGCAGCTTCCCACTATATACAAATATTTTCAGATTTCCAATGTCTCATAAAAACACATCCCATGGTCTCTGAGTTAAAATTTAAATGAATATGTGGGAAGTTTATATGGGAGCCAGCTGTCACCTGCAGCATTGTCCGCGTTTTGGCTGGGGTAGAGTTAATTTTCTTCCTAGTAGCTGGTATAGTGCTGCGTTTTGGATTTAGGATGAGAATAATGTTGATAACCCAGGGATGTTTTTGTTCCTGCTGAGCAGCGCTTACACAGAGTCAAGGCCTTTGCTGCCTCTCACCCCTCCCCACCAGCAAGGAGGCTGGGGGGGCACAAGAAGTTGGGAGGGGACACGGCTGGGACAGCTGACCCCAACTGCCCAAAGGGACATTCCACGCCATATGGTGTCACGCTCAGTGTATAAACTGGGGGAAAAGCTGGCCGGGGGTCTGCTGCTTGGGAACTGGCTGGGCATTGGTCAGCGGGTGCTGAGCAATTGCATCGTGCATCACTTGTTTTGTATAGTCTTTTATCATTATTATTATTTTCCCTTTCTTTTCTGTTCTATTAAATTGTCTTTATCTCAGCCCATGAGTTTTACCTTTTTTTTTTTTTTCCAACTCTCTCCCCCATCCCACTGCGGGGGAGTGAGCGAGCGGCTGTGTGGTGTTCAGCTGCCTGCCGGGTTAAACTCAACAGTCTTTCAGTGCCCAGCGTGGGGCTCGACAGGTTGAGATAACGACAGGCCTGACCAGAGCGCGTTAAAACACAATTGTTATAAACATTCGTTATATTGGGTTAATAGTTGTTGGTCACAATGTTGATTTATTTGCTCTCAGAGCTGTTGTGCTTGTTGTCAGCGTTGTGTTATGTAACACCTGCCTTGCTGTATATGTTCCCTGTTGTGCTGTGTATCACCTCTGCGGGCTGGATTAAGGTTATCGTTTTGCTGTACTGTGTAACACTGGCTTATGATATGATAAAATTACTGCTCGTGAGACTAATCTGGTATTTGTACTCAGCGTTGCCGTCATCTCCGTACTTCAGGAACCATCTCTTGGAAACTATTAATAATTACACCCTTTATCTTTTCTCCTCAGAGAGCCAATTTATGGGGGAGACAAGGGGGGACACTTTCCCACACTCCTTCACCTTCCCCTTCTCCTCCAGGCTGGTTACAATAGCTCTTGAGAATTTTGAATATCCCTGGGATGTTCAAACCAGCATGTTCCTATTGCTATGTCTCCTGAATGTGTTTCAGGTCTTGTTTAAGGTTAAACAACTATTTAAGAATACCACGCAGAGATCTGCCCCAAGGCTGGAGAGTTATGAGTGGCAGGGTGTGTGGCATAGTATGGACAAGTACCTAGGACAGTGGGCAGCTTCAGTGTTTTGGAACTTCACCCTTGAACAAGCACCCGATCCCCGTCCCTGAGTGCACTGTGAGATATGCGAAAAGATTTCAGCCATTGTCCAGGTGAGCACGTTGTCACCTGGCTGCTCCGAGGCTGGGATAATGGGGCCAGTAGCCTGGAATAGGAAGGTAAGGAAGCCAAGCAGCTGGGACCCCTTTCTAGGGAAGGGGACATTGACAAAGTGACTGGAAAAGGGGCACAAGCCCTCGCCCTCTGGAGGCAACTCCTGTCACGTGTGAAGGAAAGGTATCCCTTCAAGGAAGATGTTATATGTCACCCAGGCAAGTGGACTGCCATGGAGAGAGGTATCCAGTACCTGAGGGAATTAGCCGTCCTGGAGGTGATTTATGGGGACCTGAACAACAAGCAGTTATCCAGAGATCCAGATGAAGTTAAGTGCATGCGAACCATGGCAGAAATTGGTACGGAGTGGACCATCATCATATGCCAACTCATTGGCAGTAATGACCTGGAAAGATGGAGAAGGACAAATGATGGATGAATTGACTGGCCAACTCCAGCAATACAAAGAAAGTCTCTCTTCCTCCCTATGGGCCTGCATCTCAGCTGTGGAGAAATTGTCCCAGGAGGTCCAGCAATTCAAAGAGGATATGTCCTGCTCCCCACCTGTACGGACCAGTATCTCAGCTATTAGGAGTAAGTGTTCCTATGCTCAAGAGAGAGGATATAGAGGGTACACACCACGGGCCACCCTGTGGTTTTATCTGTGTGACCATGGAGAGGACATGAGGAAGTGGGATGGAAAACCTACCTTGACCCTAGAGGCACAGGTATGTGAGTTGCAAGGAAAAACAATCACAAAAGGGGGTTCTGCCAGGAAAACTGCTGCTCCAGTTTCCAGTGGGCAATTCCCCAGACAGGGTAGAAGGGCTGATGATCTTACTCCTGATCTTAATGAAGGGACTTCTGATTTGCATTTACAAGAAGTGAGTAACAAATACTATCACCAGGTCTAGAGGGGCCCTGCTTCCAGCTGGGTGGAGGAAAGGAACAACTGGGTTTACTGGACTGTGTGGATTTGATGGCCTGGCACATCAGACCCACAGGAATATAAGGTTCTAGTAGACACCAGTGCACAGTGTACCCTAATGCCATCAAGCTATACAGGGCCAGAACCCATCTGTATTTCTGGAGTGACAGGGGGACCCCAACAGCTAACTGTATTGGAGGCTGAAGTGAGCCCAACTGGGAATGAGTGGCAAAAGCACCCCATTGTGACTGGCCCAGAGGCTCCGTGCATCCTTGGCATAGACTACTACCTCAGGAGAGGGTATTTCAAGGATCCAAAAGGGCACCAGTGGGCTTTTGGTATAGCTGCCTTGGAGACAGAGGAAATTAAACAGCTGTCTACTTTGCCCAGTCTCTTGGAAGACCCCTCTGTTATGGGGTTGCTGAGGGTCGAAGAACAACGAGTGCTAATCGCCACCACAGTGGTGCACCAGTGACAATATTGCACCAACCGAGACTCCCTGATTCCCATCCATAAGCTGCTTCATTGACTGGAGAGGCAAGGAGTGATCAGTAAGACTCGCTTACCCTTTAACAGTCCCATATGGCCAGTGAGAAAGTCTAATGGAGAGTGGAGACTAACAGTAGACTATCATGGCCTGAATGAAGTCACACCGCCGCTGAGTGCTGCCTTGCCGGACATTCTAGAATTTCAATGTGAACTGGAGTCAAAGGCAGCCAAGTGGTATGCCACAACTGATATCACTAATGTGTTTTTCTCAATCCCTTTGGCAGCAGAATGCAGGCCACAGTTTGCTTTCACTTGGAGGGGCGTCCAGTACACCTGGAATCGACTGGCCCAGGAAACACAGCCCCACCATTTGCCATGGGCTGATCCAGACGGCACTGGAACAGGGTGAAGCTCCGGAACATCTGCAATACATTGATGACATCATCGTGTGGGACAATACAGCAGAAGAAGTTTTTGAGAAAGGGAGGAAAATAGTCCAAATCCTTCTGAAGGATGGTTTTGCCATAAAACAAAGTAAGGTCAAGGGACCTGCACAGGAGATCCAGCTTTTAGGAATAAAATGGCAAGATGGACGTTGTCAGATCCCAATGGATGTGATCAACAAAATTACAGCCATGTCTCCACCAACTAGCAAAAAAGAAACACAAGCTTTCTTAGGCATTGTGGGTTTTTGGAGAATGCATATTCCAAATTACAGTCTGATTGTACGCCTTCTCTATCAAGTGATCCGGAAGAAGAACGATTTCAAATGGGGCCTTGACCAACAACAAGCCCTTGAACAAATTAAACAGGAGATAGTTCATGCAGTAGCCCTTGGGCCAGTCCGGGCAGGACAAGATGTAAAGAATGTGCTCTGGGGAGAGCACACTGCAGCTGGGGAGAATGGCCCTACCTGGAGCCTCTGGCAGAAAGCACCAGGCGAGACTTGAGGTTGACCCTTAGGGTTTTGGAGTCGGGGATACAGAGGATCTGAGGCCCGCTATATTCCAACTGAGAAAGAGATATTGGCAGCATATGAAGGGGTTCGAGCTGCTTCGGAAGTGTTTGGTACTGAAGCACAGCTCCTCCTGGCACCCCAACTGCCGGTGCTGGGCTGGATGTTCAAAGGGAGGGTCCCCTCTACACACCATGCAACTGATGCTACGTGGAGTAAGTGGGTCGCACTGATCACACAACAGGCTCAGATAGGAAGCCCCAGTCACCCAGGAATCTTGGAAGTGATCCCGGACTGGCCAGAAGGCAAAGATTTCGGCATATTGCCAGAGGAGGAGGTGATGCGTGCTGAGGAGGCCCCACTGTACAATAAATAGCCAGAAAATGAGGAGCAATACGCCCTGTTCACTGATGGGTCCTGTCGTCTTGTGGGAAAGCATCGGAGGTGGAAGGCTGCTGTATGGAGTCCTGTAGGACAAGTCGCAGAAACTGCTGAAGGAGAAGGTGAATTGAGCCAATTTGCAGAAGTGAAAGCCATCCAGTTGGCTTTAGACATTGCTGAACGAGAAACGTGGCCAGTGCTCTACCTCTATACTGACTCATGGATGGTGGCAAATGCCCTGTGGGGGTGGTAACAGCAATGGAAGCAGAGCAACTGGCAGGGCAGGGGCAAACCCATCTGGGCTGCCACATTGTGGCAAGATATTGATTGCTGCCTGGGTAGGGAATCTGGTTGTAAAAGTATGTCACATAGATGCTCACGTACCCGAGTCGGGCCACTGAGGAACATCAAAACAACCAGCAGGTGGATCAGGCTGCTAAGACTGAAGTGGCTCAGGTGGATCTGGACTGGCCTCATAAGGGTGAATTATAGCTTGGTGGGCCCATGACACCTCAGGCCATCAAGGAAGAGATGCAACATATAGATGGGCTTGTGATCGAGGGGTGGACTTGACCATGGACACTACTGCACAGGTTATCCATGAATGTGAAACATACGCTGCAATTAAATAAGCCAAGCAGTTAAAGCTTCTGTGGTATGGAGGGCGATGGCTGAAATATAAATATGGGGAGGCCTGGCAGATCGATTATCTCACACTCCCACAAACCCGCCAAGGCAAGCGCCATGTGCTTACAATGGTGGAAGCAACCACTGGCTGGCTGGAAACATATCCTGTGCCCCATTCCACCACCCGGAACACTATCCTGGGCCTTGAGAAACAGGTCTTATGGCGACTTGGCACCTCAGAAAGAATTGAGTCAGACAACAGGACTCATTTCCAAAACAGCCTCATAGACACCTGGGCCAAAGAGCATGGCATTGAGTGGGTATATCACACCCCCTATCATGCACCAGCCTCTGGGAAAATCAAATGATACAACAGACTGTTAAAGACTACACTGAGAGCAATGGGTGGTGGGACATTCAAACATTGGGATACACCTTTAGCAAAAGCCACCTGGTTAGTCAACACTAGGGGATCTGTCAACTGAGCTGGTCCTGCCCAATCAAAATTTCTAGGTATTGTAGAAGGGGATAAAGTCCCTGTCGTGCACATGAAAAACATGCTGGGGAAGACAGTCTGGGTTATTCCTGCTTCAGGCAAAGGCAAACCCATCCATGGGATCGCTTTTGCTCAAGGAGCTGGGTACACTTGGTGGGTAATGTGGGAGGATGGGAAAGTCCGCTCTGTACCTTAAGAGGATTTGATTTTGGGTGAGAATAGCCAATGATTTGAATTGTATGATGTTAATTGTTATGTAATACTGTATGTCTTCACTACTATGGTTGCTATTTGCCATATCAATGGTGTTATAGTAAGAATTAATGAAGAATGAATTTTGATGAAACTGAGCAAAGTGCAGCGATGGTAGAATGGGATAAGTGCAGTGGTGATGGAACCAGAACTGGCTTCAGCTGCAACAATCCAACACCACACACCATCTCTCCTACACTGAAGGACTGTTAGGGACTTTTAGTCCAAAGTCATGGACTAAATAGACTTAACGGACATTTTAGAGGGATGGCCCATAGACTAAGGGAATGATATCGGTGTGAATATATCAAAAGACAGGAAAGATGGTGGTGACTAATTGGGATGTATTGGAAAGTGTGGGACCTGGGCATGACGTAGATGGTATTGAATAAGGGGTAGATATTGTCCTGGTTTTGGCTGGGATAGAGTTAATTTTCTTCCTAGTAGCTGGTATAGTGCTGCAGTTTGGATTTAGGATGAGAATAATGTTGATAACCCAGGGATGTTTTCGTACCTGCTGAGCAGCGCTTACACAGAGTCAAGGCCTTTGCTGCCTCTCACCCCACCCCACCAGCAAGGAGGTTGGGGGTGCACAAGAAGTTGGGAGGGGACACGGCTGGGACAGCTGACCCCAGCTGCCCAAAGGGACATTCCACGCCATATGGTGTCACGCTCAGTGTATAAACTGGGGGAAAAGCTGGCCGGGGGTCTGCTGCTTGGGAACTGGCTGGGCATTGGTCAGCGGGTGCTGAGCAATTGCATCGTGCATCACTTGTTTTGTATATTCTTTTATCATTATTATTATTTTCCCTTTCTTTTCTGTTCTATTAAATTGTCTTTATCTCAGCCCATGAGTTTTACCTTTTTTTTTTTTTTTTCAATTCTCTCCCCCATCCCACTGCAGGGGAGTGAGCGAGCGGCTGTGTGGTGTTCAGCTGCCTGCCGGGTTAAACCTCAAGCATGTGTGCCTTTAATAGTCATTGAAAGCCTTACCAATCTTTTTTGTCTGCTTGCTTAAGTTGCTTTCTTTCTGTTTAAGTGTGTTTCCTTGTATGAGATGACTGTTGGCTTGAGAGGAGCTGTTTTGTCATTTACCTTTTTCAGGACAGTACGAGGTGGAGATCTTAAAGTAGTGAGTTATTTCATCCAATAATAAAATGTAACGGTCCAGCTCAGTAATCCTTGTTCCAATGTAAGTCCTGTTGATTTGTTAAGCTGCAGTGTACACCTCAGTGGACACTGCCTGAAAGCAGTGGAAAACTTAAGTCAAAACAAGGATGAATTTTGCTCATTTCCTACCCTCTACTGCTTTTTTTACTGTCTGATAAGTAAGTTATAGGCATGCAAAACCTTAGTTTTAAGTAACTTATGTGGAAAACAATTCTCTAGGTCAGCAAAGGCATTTCTAAGTGCTGAGGAGCATACTTCTACTAGGAAAAGATAGCATCCAGGCTTACAGCATCCAGGTCACGCACGAGTCCTGGCCTGGCTGAATAGAGAGCTTTGGCTAGAACTCAGGATAAAAAGGAGAGTCTACGACCTTTGGAAGAAGGGGCAGGCAAGTCAAGAGGACTACAAAGGTGTAGCAAGGCTGTGCAGGGAGAAAATTAGAAGGGCCAAAGCTGAGCTAGAGCTCAATCTGGCTGCTGCTGTAAAAGACAACAAAAAATACTTTTTCAAATACATGAGCAGCAAAAGGAGAACTAAGAAGAATCTCCAGCCCCGAGTAGACGGGGGAGGGAACACAGTGACCAAGGATGAGGAAAAGGCTGAGGTACTTAATGCCTTCTTTGCCTCAGCCTTTAATAGCAGGGCCAATTGTTCCCTGGGTACCCAGCCCCCCGAGTTGGAAGACAGGGACGGGGACCAGAATGGAGCCCCCATAATCCAGGGGTAAATGGTTAGTGACCTGCTACACCACTTAGACACTCACAAGTCTATGGGGCCTGATGAGATCCACCCGAGAGTGCTGAAGGAACTGGCAGATGTGCTCACCAAGCCCCTTTCCATCATTTACCAGCAGTCCTGGCTAACTGGGGAGGTCCCTGCTGACTGGAGATTAGCAAATGTGACACCCATCTACAAGAAGGGCCGGAAGGAGGACCCGGGGAACTACAGGCCTGTCAGCCTGACCTCGGTGCCAGGGAAGCTGATGGAGCAGATCATCTTGAGTGCTATCACACGGCATGTAGAGAATAACCAAGGGAACAAGCCCAGCCAGCATGGGTTCAGGAAAGGCAGGTCCTGCTTGACCAACCTGATCTCCTTCTACGACAAGGTGACCTGCCTAGTGGATGAGGGGAAGGCTGTGGATGTTGTCTATCTAGACTTCAGTAAAGCCTTTGACACGTTTTCCCACAGCATTCTCCTGGAGAAACTGGCTGCTCATGGCTTGGACAGGTGTACTCTTCGGTGGGTAAAGAACTGGCTGGACGGCCGGGCCCAAAGAGTGGTGGTGAATGGAGTTTACTCCAGTTGGCATCCGGTCACAAGTGGTGTCCCCCAGGGCTCTGTGTTGGGGCCAGTTCTGTTTAACATCTTTATCAATGATCTGGACGAGGGGATCGAGTGCACCCTCAGTCAGTTTGCAGATGACACCAAGTTGTGCAGGAGTGTTGATCTGCTGGAGGGTAGGAAGGCTCTGCAGAGGGACCTGGACAGGCTGGATCAATGGGCTGGGGCCAATTGTATGGGGTTCAACGAGGCCAAGTGCAAGGTCCTGCACTTGGGTCACAACAACCCCATGCAACGCTACAGGCTTGGGGAAGAGTGGCTGGAAAGCTGCCAGGCAGAAAAGGACCTGGGGGTGTTGGCTGACAGCTGCCTGAATATGAGCCAGCAGTGTTGCCCAGGTGGCCAAGAAAGCCAATGGCATTCTGGCTTGTATCAGAGATAGTGTGGCCAGTAGGACTAGGGAAGTGATTGTGCCCCTGTACTCGGCCCTGGTGAGGCTGCACCTCGAATCCTGTGTTCGGTTTTGGGCCCCCCACTACAAGAGAGACATTGAGGTGCTGGAGCGTGTCCAGAGAAGGGCAACGAAGCTGGTGAAGGGTCTGGAGCAGAAGTCTGATGAGGAGCGGCTGAGGGACCTGGGGTGTTTAGCCTGGAGAAAAGGAGGCTGAGGGGAGACCTTATTGCTCTCTTCAACTACCTGAAAGGAGGTTGTAGTGAGGTGGGGGTTGGTCTCTTCTCCCAAGTAACAAGTGATAGGATGAGAGGAAATGGCCTCAAGTTGCTCCAGGGGAGGTTTAGACTGGATATTAGGAAATTTTTCTTCACTGAAGGGGTTATCAAGCATTGGAACAGGCTGCCCAGGGAAGTGGTTGAGTCACCATCCCTGGAGGTATTTAAAAGACGTTTGGATGAGGTGCTTATGGACATGGTGTAGTGGTGGTCTTGGTAGTGTTAGGTTTATGGTTGGACTCGATGATCTTAAAGGTCTTTTCCAACCTATACGATTCTGTGATACTGTGATTCTGAGTCCCACATGGAAAGCAAAAATCCTGCTTTTGGGATCCTGGCTGTGGCATGATTGATTTCATTGTGAAGTAAAGGACAAGGAGCAAGTGGAAAGTAAGCAAATACTTTAAATATTTAGTACTTTAATGCCTACTTAAATGCTTTTCCTGAAGATTTGAATGCTGGAATGTAAAGAGAGGATGGAGGGGTTTTTGCCTTTCTAATAACGGGCTTAGTATGTTCTTTGTATAAAAGGCATAAAGATGCAGACATAGCCTCTTAATATCTGAGGTAGAAAGTCCAAGCAACAGGTATTATTTCTGTTAAAGAAATAATACAGGTATTTTCTAACAGGTAGGAAGCAAACAGGTTATTTTCTAACAGGTAGAAAGTCCAAGCAACAGGACTTAAGGTATATTCTGTTTAGAAGAGCAGTCTCTAGTTAAAGGAACGATTTGGTCCGTTAAGGGCTGTAATGGTACTTGGGGTGCTCTCTTTCAAATGACTTACTGGACTGCTAGTGAAATATCTTGTTGACATGCTACCTGTTTTTACCTAAGTTAAACCTGATGTTCTATTTAAATTTCATTTTGGTAATTAGATTTTTGTCTTAGCAGGTCACTTTAAGGTTTCATTTGCATGTTTGACCCAGTTAAGAACTCTGGTATTAAAACAGCTTTTCTGATTCAGCTCAGATGGTGGCGTATTTTCCTTCTTAACAAGCATGCTAGTGTTGTATTAAACAAACAAACAAACAAACAACATGCTCCTTCCCTTAGCTTCTTTTTAAATCAAGTATGTACAATAAGTCTGACTCCCTATTGAGCTGGTTTAATCATTTGTTTTTCCATCTGCAGAGAGCCAGTTCCCAAAGTAACTTCAAAGAGCCTTGCCTGAGTAAAAGCTTCCGGCTTTGGAGCAACAAAGATTACAGAAATATGCTTATGCAATAGCTTGAAACCTCTGGCTCTCTTGGCATGGAGGCTAGGACGGAATATTTGCCTCTATTACGCTGTTACTATAGACCTTAAATGTTTGTAACTGAAAGTTTTACTGCCACTTTGCTTTTGCCTCCCACGGTAACTGCGCGCAGTGTGACGTGTTACGCAAGTGCGCAGACACGGCATTTGTAGGCTCAAGGCGAGCACTGACTTTCTGGGTCCTGAGGTGATCTCGTATGTAACTTCATCAAGAAAACCATAAACTTCAGGCTTGACATAAATTGTCTATAGACAACTCTGAAGACTTGCAGCAGCAAATACAGACTATTTGTTATATTCTAGATTTAATCCAGCCTGATTTGTGCAGGCTTTAATCAAATGATGAAGAAGCTTCAAGTGAAATGGCTCCTGGGAGAGTGGTGTCTTCCCTTCTTCATTTTTAAAATTTTCTATGTTGACATGTGTAATCTCTTAGCTTGCTAAAAATAAAAACAATCCCTGCCTGATCCAGATAAATAGATATGAAATAAATATTTTATATCTAATGGGTATGTCATGTTTTTGAGTACAGTAACAAATATAAAGTAGTTAAAATTGCCACTAGGGTGTTTGTGAGAATCTGCTTCATAAAACTGCAGTATAAGTAACTGGCTTTATTTCTGTGGTTTTCCTAACTGGTGACTGTGCCTTATTCATGGCATTCCAGTCCAGCGGTTGTCATTATTATTTTGGAGAAATGCTGATTTTTTTGTTTTTTATTATTTTTTTGAGAAAAAAATCCTATCTGAAAATCAGTGTGTCTGGGATTTATCCCAAATTAATTTCCTGTGGAGAGAAGGGCTATGAGTTTGGTCTCAGCACAATGACTCTTCTGGATTATAATATTTGTCATTAGAAATACTTTGATTTTAACTGAAGCTATTTCAGATCTTAATTTTTGGCTTAATCGAATCCTTACCACAAGCAAATCTAATTCTGGCATACTATTTCAGTTGCACAGACTTTCATTTCTGACTAAGGATTGGAAGGATTAACCCAGATTTTAGCAGTCCTCTCCATGACTGGGTGGATAGGATTAAAATCTCTGTGCTGCTCATTGTGGCTGTTTATTCCAGTTTTTGAATATTAGTTATGTCTGTTGACCAGGACTGGAAATTTTCTGAGAATAGGAGTATAGCCAAAGGACAGTAAGTTGAATTCACTGGGTTGCATTGTATTTAAATTAAAAAAACCCCAAAACCCAAAACCCACGCTTTGCCTGTTTACAGGACCACAATATATAGTTTAGCATATTCTAGATTAATTTTGCAGTTTGCAGTATTCATAAATTTATCAGCTTTGAGACATTATAAAAATAGATATTTCAGAAAAAATTAAAGGGGTAAACCAAGAATGACATTAAGTTTAATAGGACCAAGTTGTAACATCTTGCTAAGAACTAGTTGTATGCAACAAACTTTTCTGGGCCAGAAGCTGACAGGGTGTTCCTGTATTTTTTCCGTTAGCGTTGCTATTAGAAATAGAGACAACTTCACCGTGCAGGAAATGGAGGAACTTCTGAAATATTGTCTGCAATTAGTTTCCCACATTCTAGAAAGCCCTGGCTAATCTTGTAATGGGTTTAGAAATTAGTTACTTCAGTGACTGGGGAATGGAAAGTCTCACCTGCAGGAGGTGAGGTGAGTTGGTTTTGTTTAATCTAGTAAAAATGAGCCTGGGAGGGGAATATGGTAGGTGGATACAGGATGAAGAAAAGCTGATTAAAGAACATAAAATGAGTTGATAGGCTGACTGAAACTAAGGTGGGCTTCATTTGGGTGGGAAATTGAAAGTAGTGAATAGTATTTAGAAGGAAGATTAAGAAGTTCAGGAATGGTAAGAAGCCAGCTAGTGTTATGATGGAAACTGGTCAATGAATGAAGAAGGATGAGGACTTGCAGCATGGAGTTCTTTCTAATCCTACATTCTTCTTTACATTTATAAAAAGCTTGAAATAACCATACAATACTATAATAAGAGTGTCTCCAAATCTAGCCAGGCTTATATAAATGCTAGACTTGGTGAAGATGAAGTGGGATGAGCAGAATCCTGATGTACAGCTGATCAGGAAGTCAAGGACTGTGCTTATCAGCCTTGGAAAGACAGACTGGCCTTGGGATCCTTGCAGGAATATAGTAAACTATGTTCCAAGAATTTCCAAAGCCTCAGCGCCTAGAAAGGGATATACTTTTTATTTCCTGGGGAAATGTTAATTTTACCTTTTTATTTTAAGTAGGAGAATTTATGACTATTCTTTGGGTATTTCTGCATTTTTGTATTTTATTGTCTTGTGCCTCAGGCAGCAGCAGAATTCTCAAGAGAGATGTGATGAAGACATACTCTCGACTTGGAAAAACGGCGCTGTTTGCCACATGTCATCCTGTTTTATTAGGGAAAAAGAGAACCTGTTAACAGCCATGGAGCTGCATGGTTGGAAGATTACAGTATTCATAATGTTGAAAGCCTTGTGAGTTCTGTGGTCTAGTCTCACCATAATCTGCACGTGATGTTGCCTGCATGTCAGACATGCTATGCAGTGGTTTACATTACATAAATTTGTGGGCGGTCTGGGTTGCAGTTGCAGCTGGACACCCAAAACGCTGCAGTTTTTAATGGCTGTGCTGGACATTCATTGCCATTCTGTGGATTGAAGACAGAAGTGGGACAAGCATGAAAAAAACCTGATGTTTTACTTGATGGCAATGTATATGTAATTATGTAAAAATCAGGTCCCCACTGTGTTTTCTTTCAGTAGCTGAGTGGCCTTGTTTTTCTTTGGAAAACCAAGCCACTAGTACCCCGTTTGCATGAATATGTTCCACAGGATGCTTTTAATTTTGTCCTGTTTGGTTTCTGTGTTACATAGGCATGTAGAAGCCAATCGTAAACTGTTCATGTTCTTCATGTTCTTGCAGATTACCAGGTTTAACAAGTTCCTCACTCCTATCCAATTGCTTCTGCCAGTTATCAGTTACTGTGATAATTTCTCCCAAACATCTTAATTCTATGACCTCCAGATAGCAGAAAGAAAGATTTAAAACCTCTTAGTGCTCAAATAAGTATTTTCAGGTTCAAGTCTGTGGTGGTATTTCTGTCTCTGTAAATAATCAGGAGTTCTAGACCAACCAACTGCCTTTGGCACTGAGAACTGACCTGCTGAATATGCTGATTCTCATTCAAAATTTGGTTCATAGAGCAAAATCCATTGGTTCTTTCTTGTGCTCTGGAGAAAGGGTTTCTAGTGAGTGCCATGACATGTAGGGGATATGTCATGTGCCGTGAGCTAATAAGTACATAGTGAATATAGAGAGGTAATGATAGTGTGATTATTCTAAGTAACCAGGTCAAGGAAGCAGAAATTGCTGTCTGTGTACAATGATTTTTTTTTAGTGAGGGAGAAAAGCTGCTGGAACGGTGTCTGTGAAGAGATGTAGAAGAACTGTGTTTCTTCATATCTGGGGAAGGATATACTTTAAACAAAAATCTAGGTAAGTGTACAGATAAGCATTTTGCTGGATTTTAGGCACTTTATCATTTCATTTCCGGGTCCTGGTCCCAGTCCCTTGTCTGGCCACACTTTGTTGGTGCTACTTCACTTCTGAGATTGTACCTGGAGCAAACTAGCTATTTCCCTCCAGGTGGACACCTGAGCATGAAAGGTAGGATAGGTTGCTCTAGGGTGTGCTCCTTGCAGGTGATGTGTGTGTGTGTGGCAGATCTGCTCCCATGGGCATGAAGGGGAGCACAGCCCTGGACCTGGAGGCCAGCATTTGCCCCGTGGCTCAAGAGCCGCAGTAATGCAGGTGGTGTGACTTCTATCTGTGGCTGTCTTAGGCTGTGAGAAAGAGTTTCAAAGACTCAGTGAGACAGAGAATGAGAGCTAGAGATATTGAAAAATATCCGTTTAAACTTTGAAAATCTCTCCTGGCTGTTTCCCCTGGGCTACCCTGTTTTTCTACACAGCTGTCGTGAGGAACTGATGATTTCAGGTGTCTGTTCACAGAGCTTGCACAGTCTTCAGCTGTGAAGGGTTCCTCAGAGACAACATACTTCATCTGGCCTTGTTGAACAATTGGAAATTAGTGTTACTATCACTGAGAATTTGATTTTGTTATTGAATAGCTCTTAAAAAAGGCTACAGAAGGTAATGCATTTCAGAATCCATAATTTCTGTCTGGATTCAAGCTGGGTAAGGATGTATTCTCAGTACCCGAGAGAGGCTCTGCTCCAAGTGCAGGACATGATATACATATAGAGCAGAACATTAGCAAAGGAAGACTGTAAAAACATTAGTTATGCTGCATTATTTGTTTGCCATTCTGTGTGGCTGTGTTTAAAGAACTGAAATGGTATCTTTGCAGGAAAGGAATTTTCTTCCTAAAATACTTTAATGAAACGACAAAATTCTTTACTGATAATTTACTGTGGCTGGAGAGGAAGGTTGAAGTGATGTGCTAATGAATGCTACATATGGTCTGCGACACGTGGATAGTACTGTTTATAAATATCTTTTTGCACCAATAAAGGCCGAACAGCAAATCGGATAAAATTCTGTTTCAAAGTGACCAAGCCTGTTTCTTCCCTGAAGCAATTCAGACTTCTTCCAGACTTCATTAATACTGGAATTATCATTATCTGTTTACCTCTTACAGCTGTTTCATTTTCAGGGACCTGCAGAAGCCAATTATTTTGTGATTAAGTGCTTATTAATAAAAATATGTGGCCATGTGGAAAGAAAAGGCCAATGCAGGTGTAAAAAAAAGTGCTTCAGAAAGTTTAAGGCACTCCTAGCTGTGCTTTTGGGAGAGAAGAAGAAAAAAGTCAGAGCAGCACCCTTGGTTTTAGTGTTGTTTTGTTATTTGTGTGATGACCCTTCTTTTCTTGCAGTGGGACTGAGGTAAAAAGAAGGATACATCTCAGTTTGAAAAAGAAAACAGATGCGTGTTCTGCTTGCTTGTACTCACGTCATTAAATAAGGCAGTATGAAGTGCTGGAAAAAGTTAGTGTAGCTTTGTGAATTCCTTGTCCAGGCACAAGTTCATGGATTTCTTTTTGAAGTACTGTTGTGGTTTAGCCCCAGCCGGCAGCTAAGCCTCACGCAGCCGCTCGCTCACTCCCTCCAGTGGGATGGGGGAGAGAATCGGAAGACCAAAAGTAAGAAAACTCGTGGGCTCAGATAAAGACAGTTTAATAGGTAAAGCAAAAGCCGTGCACGCAAGCAAAGCAAAGCAAGGAATTCCTTCCCTCCTTCCCATGGGCAGGCAGGTGTTCAGCCATCTCCAGGAAAGCAGGGCTCCATCATGCATAACGGTGACTTGGGAAGGCAAACGCCATCACTCCGAATGTCCCCCCCTTCCTTCTTCTTCCCCCAGCGCTATACGCTGAGCGTGAGGCCATATGGGGTGGGATATCCCTTTGGGCAGCTGGGGTCAGCTGTCCCAGCCGTGTCCCCTCCCAGCTTCTTGTGCCCCCCCAGCCCACTCGCTGGTGGGGTGGGGTGAGAGGCAGCAAAGGCCTTGACTCTGTGTCAGCACTGCTCAGCAGGAACGAAAACATCCCGGGGTTATCAACACTGTCTCCAGCACAGATCCAAAACATAGCCCCATACTAGCTACTGTGAAGAAAATTAACTCTATCCCAGCCAAAACCAGCAGAAGTACATGGCTTAATCTCTGAGTTAGCGAACACAATATCACTTAGCATTCCGTTTTCACCGACTTAACGGAAGACAGCATGTGCAGAGTCATGAAACAAAGTTGTGTTACTAGCACAGCCAAAACTCCTGGAACTGCCTTCATGTGCACCAACGAAGCCAGTTCCTCTGAGGAGCCAGGGCTTCATTCCCTGACTCTGCAGGGCGGTTGGTATCTTTCTGCTTGGGGCATTTTTGTTACAATAGTTCTACCTCCCCACAATAGCATCTGCTTCATGAACTTGAGCCCACACGTGATTTTCCTCATAAATGTAGTTCTAATGGCATGGTAATAATTATTTGTGTAATGCCATAGTTCCCCTAATTCTCATAAATATGCTATTGGGAATGCCTTCACCATTTTGGATTTCTTTTTTTTTTCTCCCCTTGTTTCCTTTATCAACTGAGATTTAGGTTTCAATTTTGGGATGAGCACCATCTGCTTTCAGCTTTACATTCTTCATATCAGTTGTGCCTCGATTCCCCTCTCCCTCCCCCATGCTGCCACTGTCTTTGTGTTCTAGACCTACTTCTGCTGCAGATACATGGAGAGCTTTGGAAAGGTATTTTGAGTTTAAGTTGTCTTTTACATTCCTTTGCTCCTTTGCTGCACCTGATCTAGTCTGACTGGCACACAGAAGCCCTCAGGGCCTCAGCTGAGGTGCCTATGGTCTGCCTCTGCTAAAAGTGAGAGTTGGCATCCTGCCCCAGTTTCTTTGGAAATGCCTTGGAACGGCAGCTGTGCTTTGTGTGCTATTTTGGACAGAAAATTTGCAGAATTCACCACGTGCTTTTTCCAAAGTGAAGATCAACATGCTGCAAAGAGAGCAAAACAGTAAGAAACATCTAGTAAGTCAGCAGATGACTAGTCTAGTCTCTTTTGTTCAATGGCACTTTTGAAAAAAACCCATGCATTCATTGTTTCTAATTTTAGTCAAAGTAAAACATGCACTCAAAATCAGACCCTGATTTTCAAACTTGACTGTTCCCAGAGTAAGCATTTAAGTTTATAAGTGCCCAAGTGCCCAAATAGACATGCAGAAAAATTTGTAATCCTCAAAGGACTTAAGTACAATACAAAGGCAGATACCAGTGTGTAAATAATTGTTGCTCACATATGAACAACTGACACATGAGTTGCCTTCTGTGATGTCTTCTTCTATTGATGTATTTTTGTTGCTTTTCTCTAAGAGGTGATTAACTAGTCCTGGTAAGTGATAAATTTGCTCAAAAAGTGGTGCTGCTAATGAAGAGGTATTTCTGTGAAGAGGGAGGAATTTGAAAGGTTGCAGGCCTGACTCCTAGAGAAGGGTATGTGGGTCAGGTTCCTTCGCTCATGTAGGTACCAAGAGCTCTGAAGCTGAGGCTGGCACTTTGTCCGAGGGACGGTAAATCTGCTTTCCCAAACCTCATCTGTGGTTTGGGAATAGCAGCAATTTTTACTTCATTGTTATTTCAGACTTGGACTGTTGAACCATGCTGTGGTGTTAGCTTATTCCATGTACTCTCTGCTCATAGACAATTTTTGTGTATATTTGTAAAATTTTAGTGTTGAAGCAGTAGACATTAGCAGACACACAGATTTGGAAGAAGTGACGAGCCAAAGCATTCTGACAGAATGAAGCAGAGGATCCTATTATTCATGCTGTCAGAAAAGTAGTTTCTGGCAATTGTATGGTCTTAGTCTTTTTTTTTTTTGGGGGGGGGGGGGGGAATCGATAACCCAACATACTTTCCCACTCTGGCACTTCCTGTTTAACTTTTCCCATTTCTCCAAGTTAGTCCAGAGAGCACAGTCTCTTATTGACCCCACCAGGTATATGAAAAACTGTATTTTCCTCTGGCATTTGGAATACATGCCATGTTGATTAAAATCCTGCTGATCTGTTTCTCTTTGGGAACTGCCTTCGTGAAGTTTTGAGTGATGAACTAAGAACTGCCTGCCGCTGCAAAAAGAGCATCAGGTAAATAAGCTGGAAATCCCAACTGAGGACAAGCGCCCTAATAGGATACTGGATCTGAATATTAATTTTGCATTACCAAGTATTCCCAGTAGACACGTAATCCACTAGCTGTTCAAGTAACCTGATTTTCATGTCTGAATAATCAGTATGGCAACAAGTGCCTATGAAATAATGTATGGGTAATGAAATGCTCCCCTTCTATAATGTTTGATTGGGCCTTTCATTGCGGACAACATAGCTTTTGATTACTGGAAAAGACAAACAAAACAACAAACCAAACTACTGTTTATTTCTCCTTAGTTTAACTTAGCATTTACATGGTTGCATGTGCATTGAGAATAAACCTAGAAAACGTATTTTTTCCACTGAGGCACACCTTACTAGGGTAGATCAATTGAGCTAGAGATATATGGTGAAACATATTGAAATATTATACCAGTATTGATACTGTAAGCTATTAAGTAAGTGTTAG
This sequence comes from Mycteria americana, assembly GCF_035582795.1. Classification (NCBI taxonomy): domain Eukaryota; kingdom Metazoa; phylum Chordata; class Aves; order Ciconiiformes; family Ciconiidae; genus Mycteria; species Mycteria americana. The sequence goes on from NC_134376.1 coordinate 13,376,337, forward strand.
CATGCTCTTCTGTGAAAATGCTCTTGATGTGAGGCTGCATTAATCCCCTGCAAGTTAAATTGTGGATATGCATGTCATATAGCAAAAGCAGAATAGTACCTGCAGTCTTGAATGATGCTTTTCCATTTAAAGTATTTATTCCTTTTATATTTGTAAGAGTATTTATCTCTGTGCCACTGGCCTGTGAAAGACTAGAAATAAATCCTGTTCCTGATCTTCAATTACTATATTCTTGCATAATACCAATAATTTACTGAATTGTTTAGGGCAAGTTCATAACATCATATGTGACACTAAACTAACGTTAATCAGAAAACTTTACATGTTAGCACCATACAGACTCCAGCACAGTAGCACAACAATCAGGTTTTGCATTATATCATTGCGTCTTTTTCTATTCTTTACTTTTTGAGAAGGGTAAGCACAGCACAAGAGAACCACGGGGCAAAACACAGTATGAGGAAAGCTCGGTGTGCTTTGAAACCTGAAACAAAGCAAACAGCCTTGAAAGAAGGCTTCGCAAACTGAAGTTGGCTGATGCAACAGTGGATGTGTGCAAAATTAAAAAGTAAGCAGAGCTGTTTGTGTGGTGGCCATGTCTCTCAAGGAGAGGCAATTTGTGTCCCATCTGTGAATAATACCAGCGTGTGTCTGTAGAAGACAGACAAAACTGAGAATTTTTGCAATGTGGCAGCGTGCAAAATAAGTCCTACAAGTAGTATGCTATTGAATGAAGTGGTTTTAGTCCAGAAATAGGTATCTTGTTGCCTCTCTTTATTGTCTGTGTTATACTTTTCCCTTAAACTTTCTAGTCATTATTAATGATAATTTGTATTATGTCACCCTATCAAATCAAAGTTAAAATGGTAGCATTGGTGAGAGTATGGGAAAATATTTGGTTATGGAGGAAAAATGGGTATGTGAGATACTGTTGTACAGGGAGAAAAAACACTGACATTGTCATATGCATAAATACATTTTCAGCTTATCACATGAATAGGTGTTTTATATAGTTCACGCTATGAAATCCGTTATTTAATGTAGCTGCACAGTGTATGCAAATGCATTATAACATAAGAGTACTTCCCATTTTAAAGGTGTTTTCCTCTGTGTCATATTAAAAGAAGGTGAAAATGGACTGTATCTACATAAAAGAGCAATCAACAACTGCTTACCAAAGGAGTTTCTAAACAGGGATCTCGACTGATGCCTCCTGTTCGTGTGCTTGTGGCAGGTAATTCAGGGCTTTGCAAAAGACTGTTCTTGTCTGGAATACCCTTGAAGCAGTAGTTACAATTAACTGTCCCTCTCTTGGAATATGGAAACATTTTTTTTCTTAAAGGAAAGAGGAACAGTGCTCTGTTTAAAGATAACTGATAGCTTGCCTCCTTCAAATTGTGAATAATGTCAGGATCCCCATCTTGGCATGCACTACTGAGCTATTTTCAGGAAAGTGCAAATAAAAGCTATAATTCCCCCTGGCACATCAGGGGTGTAATGCAGGTGTCTGGCAGCATTTCAGTGAAACAACTTGGTTTAGTGAAAAGGATTCCCTCTTGGCATGACTGTCAGTCAAAGTACAAACAGAGGGTGAGAACCTACTACCCAGCCTTGGTAGCTCCTGGACAGCAAGTTTCAAGCCCTTGCCAGCTAGCACAGGTGATATATAACTCTTATCCCAACATTTTTAGATTTATAGCTTATGTATTGACAAGCAAGATTGAACACGTTTGAGAATTAGACAACATGTACAGTCTCTGAGATGGGGCAGAACCTCAGATATTTCATTGTTCACAGTTTGTAACAAGGTATGTATCAAGGGGAGGCAGCTGAGATGTGGCTAAATCTTTGGAAAGACTTCCAGAATGATTTATTAAAAATAAGCTTTAGGAAGAGATCTGAAACAATAAACTATATTTGGCTTTGGCTTTGCATGTGCATGATAGATAGTATCATGATTCATATGCTTTGTATAAGTTGAAAAAAAGTAGCAGCACTTGACATTTGTCATTGGCACATCCATTGCTCATTGTGGGGAATGTAACAAGTGTTAAAATGACACATAAACAAGTACTTGAACGCTTGCTTGAATAGATATGACTAGGAACAAAATAACAACTGGGCAGTTGTTATTTGTTTCAAAGGTTTTAGAATAAAGTGTTCTTCTGTAAACATAGTGAAAAATTTGCTTTCTTTAACTTTCATTTCTGGTGATTCAAATTGGTGATATGTCAAAAGTGCATGTTACAGCAACATTAATGGTGACAGTTCCTTCAGAGTGATGGCCGCCTTTTAACAGAGAACATAGACAGGGCTGGTTTACATGGAACTTGCCTTGAGGGCACAGCTGTGCTCAGGCTGCTGCTTTATACTTGGGATGGGTGTCTTGAAGTCTAGGAACTTCCATTGCTTAATTATTTAAAATACGTAACAAAAAAAGTGAGGATTATTACATTCCTAATTTAACTTGTAAAGTATAATATGTGAGACCATCCTCCTCTTATTTTATGCGTGGGAGATAGCTTTTCAGATAGGATGTGTAGAACAGGGTATGAAAATGTGGGATGACTTTTTCTCCTTTTCATGTTAGAGTGACTTTCCTTAAAAAACTTCTTTTCATTTCTTGTTGCAGCATTAGAAGTTTTCATTTCCCCTGCAACATGGAGAGCTTGAGGGCTCTGCACTTCACTAGATTCCTCTGCCAAGGCACTTCAAAGTGGTGAAAATTCAGATATTGTTTCCTTGCAGTTAGATTCCACCTTTATCTCTGACTCCAGTATTTTTGTCTGCCGTCGGTCGTGGTTGTGCCCTATGTCCTAGTTACACCATCAGGCTGCACCTGAGGAGGTGATTTGGGCAAGGGTTCATGATCTCCTCGTAGTCTCCTGCAAGTGACTCTCACAACATCGGGTTTTTACCCTCTTGCTCCCTCCTCCCAGGAGTTTGCAATGACAGCTCTCTTGGGTGTAGATCTTCTGCAGCAACGTCTCCAAAACTGAAGCTGATCTGCATGACTATGTAAATAATTGGTTAAAGCTTCAGGGTCCCAAATCCGGAATACGGCATTCTGTTTCATTCCAGGCAGTTACCCATGGATTGTAGAATATTTAGTTGATGGCTTGAAGAGAGAGTTTGTAAAAAAGCTCTTGCATCCTTTAGATCACTGCTAGAGATTACTGAATGAGATCACTTTAAGCATGTTGTATTCAAGCGTTTTACATAATGGTGAGTAGAGGGAAGACACGCAAGCACCAGGAAAGTAAAACTTTTGGTTGTAGCTTTTTCTGGTTCCTATTTTTTGGGAATGTCAACTTTTTTTTTATTCCAGAAGCCCATTTCGGAGCAACTTGTCTGTGGTATATGGGACAATTTCTCGGGGCCCTCTGTTTTTCTGTTAAGATATGTAAATGAATCTTGCTTTTTTCATATGCAGCTACCTTGAAGATTAGCCAGACTTCTTCCGTGGCAGGTGTAGTGTTTCACTTTTAATTTTAATGTGAATTAAGAGCTCAGAAAGGTAAAAATAGAGCTTTTTTTTTTTTTCCCCTAGTCCACCCTATAAATTTTCCTAGCTACGTTGCGTGGTAACAAGCCTGTTTTCTCTGTTTCCAAAGTTTGGTTACGTGCTGGTATAAAGTAAGCATGTTATCCCGTGCAGTCAAGGCTGGCTGAATAGAAGGTTTTTTATAAAGTATGCAAGTTCCTTTACAGACATGTTCAAGGTTTTGGGCAATGTATCAAGGTATACTAAGGTTTGCATTCAAGGGGAGAGAGTGGATTTGTGCAAGCAAGTAACTAATACTTTAGTTCAGAGGAAGTACTTTTCATTTAATAAGCATCTTTCTTTTGTCACATTTAATGTACATCCTGTACGCTTAAACAACTGAAATGGAAATTGAGGCTGTGGAAAACTAACATTAAGAGTAACTAAACATTATGGATCAATTTTAGGTTTATTTTAAAATAGAGGTTTTAAAATTGGAAATGGATATGACTTTAGACTTAATATCACAACTTCATGCCTTACCTCATATCAACTTTTTTGGTACGAATAAATCCCATTTACTTGATGTTTTTCATAACTTTGGTTTTCTTTGTGCCATAATTATTTATACTCATGCATAACTGCACCACTGAGGAAATAACAAGTGAAACTGGAGGCTGCAACAGTCATCTGGGAGATGACTTAAGCTGTGGGATAAGCATAATAGTTGGCTATATTTGCTAGAATGATCAGTAGTGATTGGAAGTTACAATTTAGAAATGAGAACTGCACTTCCTAATGATCCCTCTGAGATGAGCAGTTTCGATTAACTGATCTTCTGAATATTCAGGAAGATATTACTATTATCATTTTACATCTGCTTGATGTATTTAAGGATGGCTTCGTCGGTATGATGCTAGCCATAAAAATCCTTAAAAAAATTGAAATCTGGGAGTTGGGTTCAATATTTTGCAAAGATGATGAATTTTTCGTGCAGAAGGGTTCCCTTTGCACTGTCTGTTTTGCATCCTTTTGTACACTGAAGGTGAACAAAAGGAATCCCCTGGTTTATTACAGTGAGGACCTATTTTACACATCTTACAGTTAATTCTTTCACAAATTGCTTGAGACCTCACAGGTGTCTGAACATGATGTCACGGGAGTGCTACATCTGTGGTTCCTGCTTCTAAAAATGATGACTTAGCAGCCATCGTTCCTCTGCTGTAACTTCATTTGTGGCCTGTATGAGGCTTTCAGCTGCAAACTTCAGGGACTGTCAGAACTGCTTGTCTCATGGAAAAATTAAAGTACTATCCAGTAGGAACATCTGCATCAGTCTGTCTATATGAAGTTGTTCCTACTGCAACTGTAGCTGCTCTGTACAGTTAGGACCCACTGTGTACTGTTTCTGTGCGGTTGATCTGGTATGTGGTTCTCATGCCCATGTGTAGAAATAACACCAGAACAGTTGTCTCCAGGGGTGGGACCTGTATTGGCACTGGGCACAGACACCAGGCTTCAGTGTCGAGTGGACTGGTTCCACCATTGGAGTCTTAATGATAATAGCCTACGAGTGTGTGTTGGGGTAGGAACGCTGGCCCTGATGGCAGAGTTAAAAGGGAAACTGTTGTTGATCAGTGTCTGTACCACCTGCGTGTACCAACTCTTGAGGGTCTCCTGGTTGTGTCTAAAATTGTGTGATTCATAACTTCATCAGATCCGTACCCACAGGCTTAGGAATTCTCTTGTGTGGGAGTGTGCAGAATAACCTTGGGAGGAGTTGCAGAGGTTTTTAATTTCTGTCTGTTATGAGGAACGCAGTAAGAGAAAAAGGAGTTGTAATCATGATAGCAATTATGACTGCTTGTTTTCTTTGCAACCTGTGGCCAGTAAAGTGCCCCTCTGTTATATAGGGCAAGCCATGGGTTGTGAGATGACAATGCGTTCCCTTGTAGCATTGATTGTTCTAGGTCAGCATTGATGTGCATTGGATTTCACCATCTATGAATGTCAGTCTGCCACATCATTAATGTTTGGGTTTATTTTTAGTTTTTCTAGTTGAGTAAACTTAGAGTTTGTGGACTTCAAATACCCAGGAGACAGAATTTTAGCAGTTGCAATCTTGTACCTCACTAAAGAAGTACACTTCTTCCTTGGCAGAGTGTTGTGACTGTATCAAATATTTCTGCTTGGAATTTTTTCCTGATGAATATCCTTTTGTCCTAAGATCATGAACGCAGTTCCTGCAGTCTATTACAGCGTGCTGTTTCGTGCAGAGTACCTGTGGACATCCCACTGACAGAGTTACTGAATAATAATGTTACTGAATGATGCCTGAAGGTACAGGGGTTTTGTTGAGAAGGGGTTAATTAACTGAGTATGCATCCCTATTTGTTCAGTTGCTGGGATGCTTGCCAGTTGAGGTCATGGATCTAAAAAAAAAAAATGTCAACTGTGTCCACCCCAGCGTAAATCACCAGTACCATGAATCTAAGCTGGATTCTCTTTCTGTAAGCCTGCCAAAGCTGGGATGTATGTGATTCTCCAGTATTATTTCAGTGTTTCCTACTACACATGCTTGGCTGCGCAGTCCCTTCTTAAAAGTTCTCTGGCAACTGTGCAAGGGGCATAACGTTTTACATTGTGAGGGTGGGACACAAGACAACCTGAAGAGAGCTGCGGGGATTTTGGATTTGGTTTATTCTGCAAGCTGGTTTGGTGTGGACTGACAGCCTGCCTGGGGACAGCCCCACATCCGCTGTTTTCCTCTGCCCTGGGCAGCAGTGAGTGAGCTCAGGTAGGGGATGCACGGTGTGAGCTGCAGTGAACCTGCAGTGGACGCTGGGACCGGGGTAGGGAGGAGAAAGCCTCATTGCAAGGCTTTTGGGAAGGTTGCAGAGGACTAGACAATGAAGAGGATGAAGGAAGTGTCTGCTGATAGTTGGGACTGAGACTCCTTTTTGGGGTGGGGGAGAGACAGAGGAGATGGTTAGGGTTGCTGTGTATGACGAGAGGAGAGCTGTTTGAGACAGGCCACATAGTGGAGTTATGTGTACATGTATGGTGAAGAGAATGAGATGGGTAAGAGCAGGAATGAAACTGTTTTTAAAAAAAAAGTTCCTGGACCACTGAACAAATGCTTTTCTTCTGTCCTCCTCCTTCTTTCTTCATTTGGATCCATTGCAGCTCATGCCTGGAGTCTTTTTTTTCCCCAGCTCCATCAGTAGCTCTTCTCCTTGGTGCCCCTTTTCCCGTGAGAGGAGGGAGAGCAGCTTGCTGCTGCAGGAGGAGAGCGTCTGTGAATAACTTCTAGTCATGTTCCATTCTGAAAAATCAATACAGCTGGGAGATTTCAATCTGAGGCAGTATGCTTGTTTTCATCTACAGCTCACATGAAACCTAAAATTTATGTGCATATTTCCCACAGACGTTCCCATCTGTTACCTTAGAGTGAGTTTTCATATGTATAAATAAACTTAATTTGCAGTTGAGAGAACATAAACAATTACCTATAGGCTCTGTAGGTATCTCAAGGGTTGCCTTCTGCATTAATGTGATGAAATGAAGACTGTCCAAGAATTAGTATTAATGTTAAAGAGTAACTGTTGTGATCAAGGATCAACTTAGATTGAGCGTTTCCCTTTAGAGGTATGTTTTCATTTTTTACAGAGAAGTTTGATTTTAATTCAGCCTGTTAAAATGGCTGAAAAAAAGATATTTGAAAAGCAGAACTTTTTAAAATAACTTTTTTTGATACTTTAATACTGTATATAACTACCTGAAGTTTCCAGAAGAGGAAAAATTGCAGCTTTATAGTCAGCTATATAAAAAATAGGTTACACCTTGTTTTGAGTAGAAATTATTATTGGTGTTTCCTAAGTACCTCATTGAAAGCTTCATTGCTGTCATATTTCTGGACCAGAAGGCAAACAGAGCAAGTCTGAATCAATTCGAATGAGCTGTTTGTGCAATGGATCACTGGAGAGGTTTTATTTTGCAGCTTAAATTAAGAATGATACTTTTAAGAACATCTTAGTAACTGTTGCTTTTGCTGGAAGATTGGAACCAGTGCAAACTCATCTTCCTTGTCCAGGACCTAGTTCTTAAACTTTCTATCTGGCCACACAAATGTATAGATACCTATTCCATTACTACAGTTGTGCTTTTTGTGTGTAATTTAGATTGTGGGTGAAGAAGGTCCATAGCTTTAAGGGACTGACTATGCAATTTCTCATGAAATTTTCAAATTTTACAAACTCCAAAGCAGTATCACATCATGCATGAGAAGCCACCTCCCTTCAGTTATCCTCCTCTTACAAAGCTTTCCTGCAGTTTCCTAAAAGATTCTCACAGTATTCTTCTGTTAAATGCCAGTGACTTTTGACCAATAACCAGAGGCCTGTAATACTTACCTGGCATGCAGGAAAGTGAATTGGGAACTAACTCTACTTGCGTCTCAGAAATGGGCATCAACTCCAGGCTGGGCATAGGGGTGGGTGGACTTGTAGAGATCTCTCTAGTGCTGTTCTGCTTTGTATAAGTAAATACTCATTGACTAGAAAGTTGGAGCCTTCCTGGAGAGAAAAAGCCTTGAGTGGTAGATGGAAGCCCTTGTCTAGGATCAAGTAGGAACTGAATCCCGGTAGGACAGAGAAAGCATGTCTAACTCCAGGAATTCCACCTGAGTTGAAGAAACAGCAAGAGAAAGTCTTCAATAAATCACCTTTTCTGGTAAACTGTTTCACTGGGCTATTTCTACAATCAGATATGTTTTCCTTGTCACTGAAGGGTTATGCAGCAATAGTCTTCCAAGCTTCTTCTGTTCCATTTCGATGGCTCAAAAAAGTCTTGTCTATGAAAAAAACCCTGGTCTTCTCTATGTTACTTTTAACAACAGCAGGTAGTATTTTCTCAAGTAATGTCACGGTGAAGACACCCTGTTTTGCTGACTACTCTGACTTCAGCTGTGCTTGACAAACTTGTAACTGTATCAGCTATAATCAGGTAATATCCCAAATGCCATACTGCAAACACGCGCACCCATCTGAACAGGAAACTAGTTCATTCTGAAAACTTACTGGGATTGAGAAATAATGGCCCATTTTGCATGAGAGAGCAAGTAATGAAAATTAATCTGCAGTGAATTTGTCAAAAAGCATTAACAGGGAAAGAGTGTGTGTGTTGGGAAGCAATTAAACTCAGCTGATGAAGGAAGTTCAGTGTACTGTGAGTGAGGTTACCTGCCAAATATGCTTACGCGAACAAAATATACGTTGTAGAGAAACATTTCATGTCATAGGCATGACCTTGAGTGATATTTTAAAAGGGTGTTCAATGATAAAACTCACTAATTTGTGCAAGTTACTCCTGGGTTTTATAAAGATGGTTGGCTTTGCAAGCTTTGTTGAGAACTAAGAAAGAAGCAACACAACCGGGTTGAAAAGGTCCCTTTCCAATAATATCACTGAACATGTAAGGTCTTGTTGTATAATGAGTGATCTAGATTAAAGTTGCTGACATTCAAATAAATGCACCCAGTGAGAAAATCCCAACAGTTCTCTTACTGGTTCTTCTCACACTTCTATAATATATTTTACACCTTCTTGAACAGATGAGTTTGAGCTTTCTGATAGTGTTTTCTTTACTCTATAAAGAAGTGTGAAGCAGCCTTCTGTAGAGAAATAGGGCAGAGTCACTAGAGGTTCTTTGACATGTTCTCACAATCTTCTAAATTTTCATGACTTTACAACAAGAACTCCCATCTGATGTCTATTTTAATAAATACAAGCTATGCATTTTAATTTTAAGTAATGGTTGCTTGTAGATGAAATACACAAGCAACTTCATAAATATAGCAAAGTGTTGTTTAAACATCCATCAAAATTGCCACCTGGTCCTGCCTAGTTTCTTAATGTAGATAGGAAAAAAGATATGAAGACTGCTAGCCTTGAGGCTGCTACAATAGGTATTGAACCCATGGCTATTCTGATTATTTGTTCCTAAAGCCTCTACAGTTGTTTGCAAGATTCTGCAGTATAAACTGGATACTAGACTATGGCGAAATAGTCAGGGAGGAAAAGCTCTATCCATTATCTCAAGGGACGTTTTAAATTAATTTTATTTCCAAACTTTATGAGACAATTCGCTGGATAGAAAATAGCTGTAAATATGTCGTATATAATTTTTTGATAGAGTTCCTTGAATAGCTTTTTTTTTTTTCCCCTGAACTGCTGTCTAAAAATAGACAGGAAAGTAAGCCACATAATTTTTATCTGAACCCAAATTCCCCATGTTTTGGTTTTCAGTGCAAACTTTCAGCATGATCCTTGAAGAGAGTTTTGGCCTACTATACTTGTGCAATGACCGAGGAAAAAGAATTGCTGACAAAGAAAGGCTTGTATCTTGGTAGCAAAGGAGCTTATGAAAGTCTGTCTAGGAAATTAGTTTAGATCTTGCCTGTAAATAGAAACTGGATTTTTCCAATGAAGTTTTGTTTGTTCCTGCCCTCTGCTCTCTACTTTTGAATGAGACATGAGTCAACCATTAATCCACTTCTGCTTCTGAATTCTGAAGATAAATGAATGGGGGGATAATTTGACTGGTGCAAGGAAAACAGTTTATCTTCCTATTAGATCTGCTGCTAAAGGTAGTTTATTTTATTAGATCACCTCAACTGGTGCACATAAAGATCTCATTCCTACCTACAAATCTCATCAGAGATACTTAACTGCATCTATAGAACATGGTTTAGTCAGCTAAGTGGAGATGCTACATGCAGGCTGAAATTTGCTGGATCCTGTGCGTGTGGATACAAATATATTTGGGAATGTGGTGAATAAGTCTCACTTGTTCCATGTTATTCTAAGGAACCTGGCTGTATCCAGAGAAACAGAATTGCCCAGCATTTTGATATTTGCAATATCAGCCATATTTCTGATAAATCCCGTACGAAGAAAGGATCTTTTCAGGCTTCTCAGAAGCCTTTCTTTTCCTTCTGTCTGTCAATGCATGCTTATAATCTCTTCTAGTCTTTATACCCTAGACTGGCTTTGTACTTGCCAATTCACATATCTGCACAACAAAGAAAAGAGATCTTGAAATCAAGTAAGCCTTCAGTACTATGAAATGAGGATCTAATTAATATATATAGTATTTGCAGTTCCTTTAGTTATTTTGCTTGTGCTTAAGTTAAGAATTCATGTTCCCCAAACAGATATTGAAGAGTAGTAGGTCATTCAATGGAGCTAAGTTAGACTTTGTGCAGCATCTGTGTAGGAAAAATAGCTACTTAAACTGGATGTTTAAAAAGGTGATGTAAATACCCTTCTCTCCTGACCCATTTTGCTAGAAAATGTGCATATAATTTCTACTTTGTATTATGAGTTTAGCTTTTAATTCTGTAACTGCATTTAAATGGAAACCATTTCCTTTCAAATTTGAGTCCTTAAATGATGTTTTTCCAATTCAAATATCATGGTAAAATATATTCCCCCAGAGGCTTGGTACAGTGTGAAAATGTGCGAATAATGGATGCATGTGCATTGTACGTCTTTCTACCAGATGGTACTGCTCAAATTCATAGTGTTGCGTAATCACTTTAGAAGAGGCTGAATGAATTTGGTTAATTTTAAAATTTCTTTTGTAAATGTTAAAGGATTTTTCCTGCAATGTCTGATGTTAGTTTAATCTCCAGTTTTGCCACAGCATTGATCCAGGCCACAGAAACCTGAGTTAAAAGAAAAGTCAATATTGTATCTGCTACCAGTTGGAGGGCAGACAGCTTTTGATTGTTGAAGAGCTAGTTTAGCTATTGATTTTGGCATGTCAGTAAAATAAGACTTTTTGCCTATAGAGCTAAAATTCACACGAGACAATGCGTTAGGATAAGGAATGATTTTGATTGATTATTATAAAAAAGCTTGGTAAGCTTCTTTTGATTACTGCTTCCCTTCGCCCCAACCCTGACATTTCTGTTAGGACAGATACTGAGTGTCCAAGCTGTGGCCTTGCATACCAGTAGTTGTTAGAGTACAGTATTTAGCTACTTGTAGTGTGTGTAGTTCCTAGTGTGGCAGAAATTACTGTGGAAACTGAGTGATGTTAGTGTTGGCTTAGGATGCTATCTTAATGAAACATATACTCCTTCAAATGTGCTTAACCAATTTAGAAAAATTCTTATGTTTCTTAACATTATGTTAAATGTAACGAAAATGAATAAAACTGTCTGAGAAAAGACGCTTGCAAAAGTGTGCTGGCTGAGTCACTTTGTACAAGCAGATGTCTTCACTGCTTAAAATGAAGACCCTTTGTAAAATACAGATTTTTAGAGATGGGAATTATCAGGCTTCTGCCAAACTTGACCTTGGACAGAACTCTGTATATGACTAAATCTATTTGCAAATATATCTGTGCATGATTTCAGGTTAAGGGCAGTTTACTTTGGAGGAGGAAGGAAGCAAACGTGAAAGGCTTAAGGTGCAAGCAAAAGGTTTGTGTCTTGATTTTCTCTGCAGCTCTATCTGCTGTCTTCCAGTGGAACAGAACAGAATAAGATCTTATTTCATTACCTGTTTCTGTCCAGCTTATAACTCAATTTTGGTTTTGACAAGAACTTTCCTAAGCATAGTGAAATACTGTCTTTGGATGAAAGCTCTCTGTCTTTTACTTGTGTTTCAGGTTATTGTGTGAAGTTTTTAAATTTTCAGCCTTGTGTTTAGTATGTCTTCCTCTCATTGAACTTGTAATCCATTTTGGTTTTGCTTTTCTGTAAATTCTAGTGTCACTGCTACCACTTGTCTGAGGCTGAGTCAGAACTGAGATGATCTATTTAAAATTCAAGTAGAAAATTCTAATATTTAAGTATTAGATAATGTCCATCTGGTTTGAAATCTAAATATAATAGCACAGCATAGTGCTAGACTAGCTGTCCTGTAATTCTGCCTGCTGCTGAATGTTCAGAGAAGCTAACAGCATCTTTTTAGTTCTCCTCTTCAGATGAGAAAGGAATGTTTTGGTTGGTCTGGAAAACCTTTGCACTATGATCATGCACTTGTGGTCAGCTGTGAGCTTGTTTCCAAGTGGGCCACGACTTTTACAGTCAAAGAACCTCTTTGCAAAGTTAGCTCTTTACATTTCAACCTTACTAGTTTTTATCAGGAAATTTCCTCTCCTGTTCAAAAACTCCACTTGGCTTCCATCTCAAGAACTGCGTAACAAAATCCCTCTCGTTCTGCAAATATTTCATTAAAGATTGCACCTAAAGGTGCACACAATTTTTCTTTTAAAAGGATGATGTTTGATAGTGTCTTTATTTTCATGTTTAGACCTTTCTTTATTTTTGAACATAAATTTATTCAGGGTTACCTCATATACACTGTGACTGTATAAGCAGCATTCTTAAATTTAGACAGCTCTTACGCTTTTCTAATGCTCCTCTTTTGTCCCATTCACACAGTAGACAAGAGTCTCTCTGTCAGTCTTCACTTTGCTAGGCTAAACCAGCCTGTGTGATGGGTTCTTGATTTACCCTGTTATTCCTCTAACCTTTCTCTATACTTGTACACTTTCAGGTATCTTTCCTGAATGTGGGTAACAAGAATTGTACAAAATAGTATTTCAGATGATTGTTCACCAGTGCTTTGTCAACTAGCACTAATATTTCTGTAGCTGTGCTGCAGACACTGACCGATGCATCCTGAGATGAACTTTTCTTTCTCAGGACCATGTTACATCATGATCAGTGATTAATATAATTCATGCCAGGCTATACATTTCGGGGAAAAAATAGCATGCTATTTCAGTGATATGAATGTGAGGTATCTTAATATTGTTTACTTGTCTACAAAGACAAATATACAATATTTATTTCTGCAATAAATGTTATTTACCAAGAGTAGCTTTTTTACCACTTAAAAAGCACGATTTTTCAAGGTTAGATAGAGTTGGTTGAATGAACAGCTCTCCTCTGAATTCAACATATTCTACAGGAAAATGCTCATTGTAAGAGGCTGTGATTTCTTTTATTTGCAGGGAGCAAAGTGGGAGCCTGGTTCTGTTTCAAATTGTCCTCCTTTTTCTTTATGTTTGCAACACAGTTCCCATCCTTAATTTGAAAATCCCAACATAACACTTTTCAGTGCATTTAGAGTGGTATCCAGAAGACTTTAAGATAAAGGCAGCCTGTTTTCCCCAATTAAAATACTGTAACTTCATGGTACCTTCATGGGTCTAGCTGAACAGCTAGAATAAGATGATGATTTAAAAGCACTAAATGGTTTAAGAGCAATGAAAGTTTTTTTTATCTGTTTCTTATTATAACTTCTGAGAAATTTCTGGGACATACTCTTTTCCATAAGATCTGTGGGCTTGTGCAGGGGGGATTGGTCAGGGCTATAAAATTAGCAGTATTGTTTCTGTCCTCCCTTTTCTAGGTGATGAGAGGTAAGTTCATATTATTAAAAAAACTAAATAAGATGTATCAAAAAGAATGGACTGTTTTGTTCATTAGAGAAATAGCAAACTATTTTTAAAGTGATTTAAAAATCATTTAAACTTTATTGGTGTTAATGTGTCTTATGCTTATCAACAGAGTGTGCACTGAAGTAAAATGTAATTCATTAAAAGGGAATCATGCTGACCACCTTGGTTCTAAACTGTTGACACAAAAATTATAATAACTACCACTGAAAGGGGCAAAATGTGAATTTTATTAAAAGCACAGTGGTGACAGCACTGATTACAACCACCACCTTGCTGCAACTAATTTTATGACTTTTTAATATAACACTTTCTTCTTTTGCAAGATTTCCTAGAGAAGTCTTGAGATTTCAAAAAAAAAATGTCTAGAACAGTGTAAAGGTTACAAGGAAGAAATAATAAAAAATGGTTATAGCTGCTTTAATAAGCTAGCATTCATATTCTGGTACAGAAAGATCTGTGAAATTAAACAGTCATTAACACCAAATTAACCTTTATGTTAATAAGTATCTCTTTTTCTGTCATTGGCAGTCAAAACACTACTAACGACTGTTTACCAAGAGTGGGACTTTCTATCTTAGAACAGTTCTGCAAGTGCCAAGACCAGCTTTCCTTGGTCTTTCCTGCACTCTGCCAGTTGCGTAACAACTGAAATTATACCTGTCATTCAATTTGTCTGTGTTTTGGTAATTGCACAGCTTGCTGAACTTCGATCTGAATCCGTAATTAGCTATTCCTAGCAGAAAAATGAGTTACTATTCTAGTCTACTCAAGATTCGTAATAGACTAAATTTGAATCTTCCAGGAGTCAGTATGTCTGTCTGTATTTTAGCCTCATTTATAACTTCATGAAAGACTGATCTTTGCTTTGTACTTCATGGCCCATTGTGCTCCCATAAGGTTAAACGTAGCCTACTTTGTCTAACTGTTTTACAGATCTAAAATAATACATTTGTTTTACTAATGGTTAACTTTCAAAAGTTTCAGACGTACTTGTTCCTGTACTTACAGCATATGGGTTTCAGACTAAAAGGTTCACACTTAATTATATTGAATTTAATAAATCTAGCAATCAAACCTTGCAAAGTATAATTGATGTGTTGGCAACGTAGCCAGACTGTCTAGAATACAAAGTGATTTAGAGAGAATAGCAGGACCTTGGAGGGGAGGACTGTGCTGTAACTTTTAAGCGGTCAGATGCAAGATTTATATTTTCACTTTTTTTTCCTTTTCAGTAGAGGGATAAAAGAATGGTGCTTTGTTAGTAGAATAAGAGGTAATGGGTTTAGAGGAAATATTTTACAGCTGCGCAAGAAGAGCGGGTTACATGCATTAGTTCTAGTAGTAACAATACCATGCTGGATTTATATATGGCCCTGGATATTTGTCATAATTTATGCCTAAATTTCCTATCTGTAAAACAGTTATTGAGAAGGATAATTGTTTTAATGGATTTTCTGTTGCAACAGTGTATGATACTGTTAATTTTGCGTCTTCTCTGCTCAAGATTTTACATGGTGGATGATGGTTCTATATAACAGAACCTTCACTGAGTTTTATCCTTTAGAATATTACAAAATCCTCTTGTTAGTACAGAGGTACTGTAGTCTAATCTAGAAGGAATAAAAACTGAAGTGATAAGAAAAATCATGTCCTAAGAATGTGACAGTTTCCTGGAGAAATAATTCACTAATTTAGTAACTTGAAGTTGTGCACTGTTTTGACGAGCTCTTGTTCATGAGTCGAAGAATGTCTTGAAGTAGTAGAAGAAAGGGCTTGGCACCGTTTGTTCTTTCTTCCAGACAGTACTGGTGACAATATAGGTTACATCTCTTCGTACGGACACGTCATGCTGACTAGTGATGACTTTTTGAAGTCTGGCATATGTGTCAAAGCAAAGTGGTGAAGTACCGAACAAGGCCAAACCGTTTAAGGACTTTGGTATAACCTGGAACAAGTCCTGGAATATTTTGCTTCTTGGCCTGTGACAGATCTGTTGTGCAGGTCTGCACCTCAATCGGCATTACCAAAGCGTGAGAGAGATCCAGGAATAAGAGAGTGAAAAACTGGTCTCTGTAAAAGGCTATAGGCAAAGCTATTTTGATGGAGAAGCAACTAGAACAGCTGTGATGAACAGGACAGTATGGGGTGGGAGTGCAAGTCGTGCTGTGTACAGCATGGGGAGGCAGGTGGTTGTGAGGAGCTTCTCCCCTTCCTCCGCTGCAGGCTGACGTATGTGTCTGTTGGCTCCAAAATGGCTACTGAATGCTAGGCGTGCTGCAGGCCCCGGCCCGATGCTGACCTCCTTATGGGGAAACTGGGATGAAGGCAGAAAGAAGTGTTGCTGGAGAGTGTGTGTGTGTGTAAAAATATATACAGATATATATACACACACACACGTAAAAAAAAAAGCGTGACTTTATGACATGACATCAAGAAATATGACTGTTTCCTTTGGAACTTCCCACTATGACTCTGCCAGCTTTACAGAGGGAATATCCAAGTCAACCTGAGGCAGAAAAATCAAGAGCAGCGAGTTTCCGGCTCAGTGGAGCATATTTCACCTCTTCCCCAAGGGGAAATGTAGAACATTTCCTATAATTCAGGTGTGTAAATGAGAAGCACTCTGGGTGCATTACGTCAGTCTTCTCTCGTGGCTGCAGCTTACTTACAGAATAATTTTTTCAGTGGTGAAACTTATTCTGTGGTCACTCTTATTATAAAAATAATTCAGTTGTTCTGATTCATTTGGAGCTGACTTAGATGTCAAATAAGAAATTGAGGTTGTAGCATGCTCATTTGCATAGTTTCACACATTGCAAGAGCATGACCGTCAGCATATAAAAGATATTTTTGGAAAAGAATATCCCATCTATGAATGTACCAGCTTTTTCTTTAGCCCTCTGCACTGTTCAGTTAAATTAATGAAGATACCTAATTTGTTAGATAACAAATGTTGCAATTGCAAAAGAAATGTTGTTGCTTACATTTATAAAGAATCCTGTAAAGTATATAAAATGTGAGTTTTGATCCAAGTTGAAATGACAGCACTGTCCTACCCTTTTATTCATTAGATACTTTGAGGAAATAGCTTCTGACATATACACCTCAGAACAAATGTATTTACCATGTTATTGACAGACTAACAGCCCTGTGTAAACCAGTGTTTTCTGCAGTTTAGCTGTTAGCCTAATTTGCACTAATAATAAGTTGCCCAGGGGATGAGATTGCTGTACAGAGGACTGATGATTCCTCATTCTGTTCTCTTAATATGGCTTTCATCAGTCGTAGTTTCATTATTTCAATACTGCTGCATCATTAATCACAGAGCATTCATGGAGATGTGCACGGGTATTTGAAGGATTTGCTGGATCAGTGAAACAAAATCACAGAATGGTTGAGGTTGGCAGAGACCTCTGGAGGTCATCTGGTTCAACCCCCCTGCTCCAGCAGGACCACCTAGAGCAGGCTGCCCAGGACCGTGTCCAGACAGCTTTTGAATATCCCCAAGGACGGAGACTCCACAACCTCCCTGGGCAACCTGTGCCAGTGCCCGGTCACCCTCACAGGGGAAAAGTGTTTCCTGAAGTTCAGAGGGAACCTCCCGTGTTCCCGTTTGTGCCCATCTCTGGTCCTGTCACTGGGCACCACTGAAAGGAGCCTGGCTCCATCTTCTTTGCATCCTCCCTTCAGGTATTTATATGCATTAATAAGAAATAATTAGAAACATTAATAAGAAACCATTAGAAACATTAATAAGAAATGATTTGAAACAAGAAAAGGACAGAGAAAGCTGGATATTGCTGTCATACCACTTGCAGCTAATTCAGAATTGGTGTGGGAAAGTTTTCAGCATTTCAAGTGATATAAACGTTGCCTGCCTTGAGGTCTTTATCTGGTTTTATCTTAGCATTTGGTATTTGATACATACAGATGGCAACACCTTCCTTAGATTTTAACATAAGAACTGAATGTATTTTTATCTTTTCACTGTTCTGTTTATATTGAGATTATGATACGGGAATGATCAAGTGTTACAGTTGTCCTAGTTTTCTTGTCTGAGCATTTTCAAGGATGATGTGCTTTCAATGAGAGACAGCAAAACAAAGCGAGGATTGAAATATGGTGAGTGCTGCAAATCTATTTACATGAAAGAAAAATCATGCAACTGAATGCAATACTAACCAAGGAATGAACCCCCCATGCCTGGAATAAGGCATCTGGATTCACTTGCTACTGTTGCCTGAACCAAGTTTTTCCTCCCTTTGTCTTTCCAGCAGAAGTTTTCTTTGAAAATGGTTTTCTATAGAGCAGAAATACAGTGGACTGCAGGTGACTTTGAATAAGAATTGTATGAGTCCTGGGGATATTTGCTTATTTATTTATTTATTTATTCATGAGTTTTTTAATACACCTTTTCCATTTGAATTCTGGACAACCTTAAATTGGCTGGAAAACTTTTCTTAAATTCAGTGTCCAAGACAGAAAGTTAGACGTGACTGGTTTCTACAACTGTATAGACTGGGTCTCATTTGCATATCCTGTGCCAAAAAGTGGAGAATTGCAGTGCCACAGGGGACGAGCTCATAGCTTAAAAGTTTAGGCTCTAGAGCATGAAATTAAAAAAGCTGAAAAAAAAAGTGTAAGACTATGCCCCAAGTCTGATACTTTACTAATAACTTAATCTAAGTATATTTTTAAATGGTAATCTTACAAGTGATAGAAAATAAAAGTTCTGGGTGAAGATGATATAGTCTCTGAGAAAAAAAACCCAATAATATAGTAACGGCTTTTTAAAAGTAGCTTGGATCATCAAATTCCACTCAGGTCAACTCTACTCCAGCAGGCTCTGCAGGATATTTCCAGTAAAGATAGTCTGCATATATGTGAGTACTTCTTAACAGAAACATTAAGTAAAATACTGCTTCCTTTGTCTGACTCCTTAAAGACCTTAAAACCCCATTTTAGTATGGTAAAAAATTGCTCCAAATAGCTTCTAAACTTTCTTCCTTTCCCTCTGTCCTCACGTGCAAGGTGATGTAGAAGTTTCCTAAGCTGTAAAAATCCATGGGTTCTGGCTATACCTAATATGTTTTTAATAATTTGGAATGTGTGAAGAGGTAAATGTATAAATAATCCAAATCCCCAACAGAGTCTAAAGTTTTTGAAAGAAGTGCGTAGTATAATGGGAACTCAGTGACTGAAGTGTGCATGAGTGTACTCGATTACTGAAGCACAAAGAAAAACTAATAATCTATTAGAGTCCAATTCAGTGTTGTAAAGTTTTATTATCTGCTAGTTTTAATATGGTTTCAATTAAATCAATAGTGGAGGATTTATATTATCTTCATTTGTCTGTTTATTATCTAAATGCTTTTTCTCCTTTTCATTTGTGAATATACTTCTTGAAATAATTCTTCTCTGGCTAGCTAGGATTGTTTGTCTTGACAGACGGATGTGTTTCTGCAGCACTGATAATGATCAGAACATATTCAGAGAAGCTCCATTTGGTTCTGTAATGTAGTACATGAAGCACACTGAGATCTAAAAAGCAGTTAATCAAGTTTTAGTTCCCCCTTAGCCTTTTTATTAACTACAGAAGTATAAATGTGTTTCTTTAATATATTCCTCATAATTCAATTTCTTTAGCCATTTAAGTAATTTTCTGTTCTTTAAGTGTCCTTCTTTTGTCTGACACTTCTGTCACTGAGTTTTGAAATGGAAGACAGTTTTATAGGTGAAATCTTAGCAGTGCCTCACAGAGATTGTCATGATTTGTGCCATGTCTATAAAAGTGGCACAAAATGATAATGGCTTTCTCCTACCTTTGGTACGTTCTTTTATAGCTGGTTGAAAAACAGAAAGATGTTTAAGTGAGAACTTCTCTCTGATTGTCATTAATATTCAGTTAAGTCATTTTTTGACATGTTCAGTGATAGTTTTCTGATGGGCTACCACTCAAAATGGCTTACAGCTTCTTGTTATCACAATCCAAGTTCAGTATCTTGTTTTCTATTCCCTATTGAATTACTCCAAGTTTTATGTTTTAATCTTACTGCTGTCATTGGTATTTGGCTGGATTGCTCTGTAGCTCTTGTCTAGCCTCTACTGTTCTGTTACTGCCTTTTAATGTTAGATCTACAAGGTGCCCTGATTTATGCAAAGGCAAGGCTTGAGACTATCCTATTGACTCTGGGTCTAATGTTAAATGGCTACTGAAATATTCCTATGTTCAAAAAGCCAAAGTTGTTTAGTCTTTATGTAGTGCTGAGAAAGCAAGTGGTTCAATGCACAGCTGTTGGAATAATAATCAATATGAACATTTGAGTCCTAGACTTTGAACAAAAGGCACATCCATTCTCTCTATGGAACTTTCTTACCTATCTCATTGCCCATTCTGTAGATTTGTCTCTGTCTTGTTGGCCAAAAAATATAATGAAGTCTGTAGAAAAGTTTCAATGGCATATCCCTGAACAACCCTTTGCTTCAAAAGGGCTGCCTTCTAGCCCAAGAGCTGTTCAAGCTTTTGTGGCTGGAAACACATCAGAAGGTCTTTGGTCTGAGGTGAAGCTTCAAAAAAAGCTCCATTCTTAAAAGTTCACCTTATAGTCCTTAAAATATGTAAACAAATGCTGAGACTCCTGACTATAGTCAACTCACTGTAGAAATCTGACTTTTTTTTTTTGTTAAGGCTAGTGTAAAGAGCTTTTTCTAGCACTGGCAAAACATTTGAATGATCATTTTGGATGTAGTATAGGATTTGCTTTTGTCACCAACTGCAGAAATACTGGCCAATGTAAAACCAAAGCTGGCAGAAGCCAGATCTCTAGATGGTCTTCCAGGACATTGTCCAACATGAGAACTCAATAATGAGCTGTCAAAAAACCTCCCAGTTCTAGTAATTCAAAAAATTTGCAATTCATTTCAGAGAATTTATGTAAGTCTGTTTCCCAGTGCTGGGATTCCCATGACTCTGCAGTGTTCTCATTTAACTTACAAGATTGCAACCTGCCAAAGACTAATCTCTCTGCAACAAAGGTAACAACATCTGCCAATATTTATATTAAAAATTGGGAGAAAATTCTAAATGTAGAGATGTAATCATTTTTCTGTTACAGAAAAGACAACCATCACACATACACAAGCACACACGTATGTGCACATGCAGACAGTTATGCAGAAGTGTTGTCTCTGTTTATGAAGATGCCATTACCCAAAGCACTTCACAATGCAATTTTGCTTAATCTTTAAGCCTTCTCTTGGAATTAAAACTTTTAACCTCTAAAGCTGCTTTCATGTGGAGCAATCTCAGTAGAGATTTACCTAATTGTTCAAAATGTTAGTCATTATGTTTAGCAGTGCCCTTTAAAGATATGGCAAAGGATATGATTTATTCTGAAGGAGATGCAGTATTCTTACCATCCTTTTCTTCTGATAACTTCTCACTTTTTCGTCATTTTCTCTGTTGAGAGCTTTGTCCTTCCCAAAGAGAATTCTGGTAGGAAAGATTTCCCTCTTCCAAATGTACTCATTGATATTTAATTTTTTAAATGTTGTCCATTTTTATGGTACCTGGGCAAGCCATGCCAATTTACATGTCGAATATGAGTGCCATACCTGCTGTGTGCCTAGAACACCTGCCACGGATTGAAGCATACTGAGTATACCTAGTGAGAGGCTGAAGAAAACATCATACATTTCATCATAGATTTTACAGAAATCTCTGAGCTTTCCATAGAAAGATATTGCTGCAGTGCCTCCTGACAAGGGAGGAGTCTTGTTCAAGATATTTTCAGCTCCAAGGAAATTCAGTAATGCTTCAAGTAACAATAAATTAAATATGACATATGAAAAGGAAACAATTCCAATTTGTATTTGAGTTGGAATATCTATGGGCTGTAGCCTGTGGTCTGTTTATAGCACACAGGAAACATGGTGAGAGAGGTGTGGTCCATGGTGAGATAGGCATGGGAAACATCCAGTGACCTTTCTGGTTGGATGTGACTGTGCTTTCTGTTGGAGAATGCATCTTTTCAGACACAATGGTGGCACTTAATAACCTTCTTTATAAACCCTAGGTGATAGGATATACACTGTGTGGGAATCCATATAAAAACTCTTAGGGCAGAAGGGCATTTGCACAACCCTTGACTGCTGACTGTGAAAAAGAAACAGCAATGAAAGGCTTCTCTCTGCTTCTGTCGTATGACAACCTTACGACCCATGTGCTGGACAGCCGTGAGGTTGTGGGGCTTGCAAAGGGTCTGGGGGAAGTATTCTATGTCACGGGCTGTTGTAGCAATATCTGCTGTACCAATCCTCTCTGAAAAACAAGTGAAGCGTCTATGGAGTGAAAAGGAAGGAGCAGGATTATTTTTCTTCTTTCAAGTCAAGTAAGATAGGCAGCCATCACTGCATATAGATAACCCTTCTTTGGAAGACCTTTGCTGCTTTCTGGTTTGGCTTTTCTTTTGTATTGACACTGCTCCCTCCACCCTTGTCCCTCCTGCCTTTGAGTGTCCAGTATAGTTTGATTTCTAAGTAATCGTGAACCAAAGGCTTAGCATTCGACTAGCAGAGAAATAAAGGAGATGTTTAAGACCAAAGGGTTTTGCAGATCTTTAACCTGGTTCAGGAATTCAGTGATATAATTTTCGTATTTTAAGACTGAACAGTAGGAACAGATATGTCCTCATATCATTCTGAACCTGTTGCCTGCCTGGGCAATAGAGGTGGATGATCACACCACTTAGACACAAGTCTATGGGGCCTGATGAGGTCCACCCGAGAGTACTGAAGGAACTGGCAGATGTGCTCACCAAGCCCCTTTCCATCATTTACCAGCAGTCCTGGCTAACTGGGGAAGTCCCTGCTGACTGGAGGTTAGCAAATGTGACACCCATCTACAAGAAGGGCCGGAAGGAGGACCCGGGGAACTACAGGCCTGTCAGCCTGACCTCGGTGCCAGGGAAGCTGATGGAGCAGATCATCCTGAGTGCCATCACATGGCATGTAGAGGATAACCAAGGGAACAAGCCCAGCCAGCATGGGTTCAGGAAAGGCAGGTCCTGCTTGACCAACCTGATCTCCTTCTACGACAAGGTGACCTGCCTAGTGGATGAGGGGAAGGCTGTGGATGTTGTCTTTCTAGTCTTCAGTAAAGCCTTTGACATGGTTTCTCACAGCATTCTCCTGGAGAAAGTGGCTGCTCATGGCTTGGACGGGTGTACTCTTCGCTGGGTAAAGAACTGGCTGGATGGCCAGACCCAAAGAGTAGTGGTGAATGGAGTTTACTCCAGTTGGCGGCCGGTCACAAGCGGTGTTCCCCAGGGCTCTGTGCTGGGGCCAGTTCTGTTTAATATCTTTATCAATGATCTGGATGAAGGAATCGAGTGCACCCTCAGTCAGTTTGCAGATGACACCAAGTTGTGTGGGAGTGTTGATCTGCTGGAGGGTAGGAAGGCTCTGCAGAGGGACCTGGACAGGCTGGATCGATGGGCTGGGGCCAATTGTATGGGGTTCAACGAGGCCAAGTGCAAGGTCCTGCACTTGGGTCACTGCAACCCCATGCAACGCTACAGGCTTGGGGAAGAGTGGCTGGAAAGCTGCCCAGCAGAGAAGGACCTGGGGGTGTTGGTCAACAGCTGCCTGAATATGAGCCAGCAGTGTGCCCAGGTGGCCAAGAAAGCCAATGGCATCCTGGCTTGTATCAGAGAGAGTGTGGCCAGTAGGACTAGGGAAGTGATTGTGCCCCTGTACTCGGCCCTGGTGAGGCCGCACCTCGAATGCTGTGTTCAGTTTTGGGCCCCCCACTCCAAGAGAGACATTGAGGTGCTGGAGCGTGTCCAGAGAAGGGCAACGAAGCTGGTGAAGGGTGTGGAGCAGAAGTCTGATGAGGAGCAGCTGAGGGACCTGGGGCTGTTTAGCCTGGAGAAAAGGAGGCTGAGGGGAGACCTTATCGCTCTCTACAACTGCCTGAAAGGAGGTTGTAGAGAGGTGGGGGTCGGTCTCTTCTCCCAAGTAACAAGTGATAGGACAAGAGGAAATGGCCTCAAGTTGCACCAGGGGAGGTTTAGACTGGATATTAGGAAATTTTTCTTCACTGAAAGGGTTATCAAGCATTGGAACAGGCTGCCCAGGGAAGTGGTTGAGTCCCCATCCCTGGAGGTATTTAAAAGACGTTTGGATGAGGTGCTTAGGGACAGGGTGTAGTGGTGGTCTTGGTAGTGTTAGGTTTACGGTTGGACTCCATGATCTTAAAGGTCTTTTCCAACCTATACGATTCTGTGATTCTGTGATTAAGCCTCATCCACAGTGCTAACTTGTGGCGCTCTGCTACTGTGTTAATATGCAGTGCATGCTCTCAGTGATGAAATATGAAAACATTTTGATGGTACTTAGGAACAGGACATAGCAATAAAATTTGCTTTCCACTGTGGTTTACTGCTGTCTCTTGAGCAGCATATGCTAGTGCTTTGCTTGTTTGCTTCATCACTGCCTGTGTTGTCAGGCAAACAGGTTGTCACAGGTAAATCTGCAGATGGTTTTCTCAGCTTTGATCCAATTTATCTAATTTGTAGGTTCCCTGTGACTTCCTGCTTCTCCCCTAACTGTGAGACACAGCAATATTAGAGCCACATGAAAACACTCTGCAGCTCACTTTCAACTAAATTACCCCAAGCATGTAATTATAGCTATTAGTAAAGCTCCCTCTGTCTTTCAGCATTCTCCAAAAAACACCCTTCTCAGGCAAGTTAGGTAAAGAGCCCACAGAGGTTACTAGCTAGACAGTTAGACGAGTCAGTCATTTAAGAAATCTCTTGATGTGACCAGGACAGAGTTTATTGCATGCAATAAAATAATATCTTGGCTGGGCAAAAGATCTGTTTAACGATACTGTTGTTTGGAATTCACAACTGGAGAAAAAATGAACTCTGTTTTACAGTTTTTATAGTTACCTCTTTGCAGTGTACTCATCCATTTCAATAGTGGGGGAATTCATAAACACCATTGGAGAGTGTTCAGGATGTTACAGAAAATATCTTTCCAGAAGATAGCCTCATTCCAGCGATACGGTTACTTCTTTGCTTCATGGTCTGGAATCTAAAGGTTGTTTTTTGTTTGCAGGTTGTTTTGGTTTTTTTTTTTTTTAAATTTGAGGCTTAATTTCATTTCATTAACTGCCAAAAGCAGGATACTTAAAAAGAATTAAATATGAAAACCACTGGGGTTTAAATTCTGTAAGGAAACAAGGCTTTTAAAGCAAAATTTATCTTTCTTTATGGCTGATTCCATACTGCGGTGGGATCCTTCTCATTGTTGGCTTAGCTGACAGTCCACATGGCTGTGTCAGAGTTCAGCCCTATTGAGAACTGGCTTGATCAAGCATTCGCGAGGAAAAGACCATTCTGTGTCCCAGGAAAAATCTGTCTAGCACTGTGGGGAAAGCTGAGAACACAAAAAAATGCAGCCATATATATTACTTCAGCTCAAGACATTTGTGTTATTTTCATCATTGCGTCCGTGATGGCTTGGTTTAACTGGTTTACTGCTCTTAACTCTTTTGAACCAAATCTGTTAGCTGTGGGTATTGTGGTGCCCTTGTGAAGCGGGCACTCTGCGGCATACTTCTTGGGTAATTCAAAGATTTGAAAGTGTTGCAGAGGTTACTGAATAGAGAAGTGGCGACTTTCTCTCATATTTGTACCTCTGCCCTCCCACCTACTTCAAAAGGATTTCAAGCAGAATTTTCTACTGAAGCAGATTCTTGCAAACTCCTAGCTTTCCTTGTGTGTCTTTGCATGAGATGATAGGGAGTGGGCAATTATCTTCTGAGGGATATTTATATAGATACTAGCTCTGTTGCTGCATGTACGCTAGTATATATTAGTTCTTTCTTTTTATAGACTGGTGATCCGAAATAGAAGTGACTGGCAAAGAGAAATGTCTTAAGAGACTTGGGCATCTTAGCAGAATACAAAATATTCCATGATATATATTTACCTACCTAACCAACAAACCTTCTACATGATTCCTCTCTTAGGTTGAAGTGGAATTATTAATTATTCACACTGGTCTTTGCTGGTTCTCCTGATTTTACTTTTGTAATCATATTTGCTTATAAGTATTCTCAAGACAATCATTGCATAGCACAGTTTCTTTAATATGTCCAGTATTTTAAGAGGCACTTATGCAACCTACCAAGCAGTGTATCGTCCTATGCACTTGGCCTGGTTTATGAAACTCACCTTTTGAGCTCAAGCTTGTAATAGCAAATGTGCTAGTCTCTGGAGGTGCAGAGGTTTGCTTCCCTCTGTTAGCACAGGGATGGTCATTGTAGCACACTCGCTGCTCTGGAACATTGTATGGAACATGCTGAGCATGTGACTTTTTTTTTTGGGGGGGAGGGCGGGTGTTCTTTGTGTAGTTTAAAGAACCAAAAAAGAATATTAAGCAGAAAATAGAAGCAACTACCCAGGTTAAAAAAAAAAAAAAAGTCTGTTTAACAGTTAGAAAAAAGTTGGCCATGCGTTGTCTATGCAAATAACAATTGTGTGCAAGGAACTTACTAAACCAAACTTTCTGGTTTGCAGAATAGTGAAATTAAGATTATGTGGCTGTGGAACAAGCTTTTCTGCAGCAGTGCACTGGCTCTATAATTCTTCAGACATCTTCAGTGTATTCAAAAGAGCAGGCCTGAACCTGGGTGTTTTGTGTTTAGTTTACAGCTTTCATGTGTGCTTATTACTAGTCTTCTGAGCATCTTGTGTATCCATAAATACGGTTTCTGTTCCTCATGGCCTTTGCATAATTTGATGTACATGGAATCTTTTGGTGTACCAAATCCAGGATAGGATTATTTTACTACAACTGCAACTAGAAGTTACCATAATCTACCCAAAATTCAAGTCCTGTTTACATAAAGAAGTATACAAACACAGTCTCTTCTCCAAGGACTTCATTGAATTAAAGAAACTATTTTCCTCATGTCATGGCTTTGGTGACAGAATCTATACTAACCACAGGAGATTATCAGCTATAGGGAGATAGCACTGTGTAGACACTAACAACTAATAGAAAACCAAACGAAAGTTGATTTTACTTGGGAGTTGATGTTAGCAAGCAGCAAGAGCAGGCTGCTCTGGGATGGAAGGGGAGCCAAGAGTGAGAGCAAGGCAGTGTCCTCACCAAGTGTGTCATCCCACAGCAGCCAAACAAGAAGAGCAGAGCAGGTCTGGTGATAGTGGCCAGGTTCAGCCACAGTCATTTTGAGATAAGTCCATGGTGACCAGACAGGTTGGTGGTCAAGCTGGGAAGTCAATCTGCAGTCAGTGTCAGGTCCAGATCAGTGAGGTAGGTGGCTTGCACAGACATACTTGGAAAACAGCTCATGCAAAGGCCAAGAGCCTGAGCTTCAACACAACTCCAAGTGAAAGGGAACAAGCCCCCAAGAAGGCTTCTTTCAGATCCTTCTCACACTGGTCTTTTCCCACCGGACTGACCCAATGTTACACAGCTGCTCTCTATCAGCTGGTCCTGAGTGCAGGCAACCAGACACACAGGAGAAGGGGAAGAGGTTGCAAAACCCTTACGATGCATACAGAGGCCTGACAGGTGGAGGGTAAATTAAGACAAGTGATTGAATTTATAATATAGTTTAGAAACATTCTTGTTCAGTTTCTGCTTCTGACAAATTAACCTATTTCTACAATAATAACTTTCTTCATCTCCTTCTCCTCTTTGCCCCTTCTCCATGGTTTGCCATGGTTTCTCTTTTTCTTTTCTCCAGAGAGAAAGAAGTCACAGATTTTAATAGTTTTCTCCTGACCTTTCCAGCTCAGCTCTTGAGAAACTCCATATTTTGATGTGCTTATTCAACCATGTCTCTAAACAACCCTATGCCTTAGAAGAAATATATTGTCTAATTACATCTATGCGCCATAGGCAATTGAGGATATTTATTTGGATGCATAATTGGCCAAAATATTTTTACAAGCACCCCTTATCTCTTGTGCTACCCTTCACTACAACAAGAAAGAGAAGAAATCTAAATGTCATCAGTAAATGAATAAGTCATTAAAACAATAAATTCCCTTACATTTATAAAATAGATAACTCAGTTAAGTGTTTGCTTTTATAAAAAAGCATGTCTTGCCAAACTGGTTGTATCACATATACAAGCCATATACAGTTTTCTTGCCACAAAAGGTACGAACAAATTCTTTCCAAACTATCCTTTTTTTTCCCCTGTGATGTTGGTCTCTGAGGTACCTGAATTCAACACAAAACTGAAGTATGTACACCCAAGTAATGCTGATATACTAGAATGCACGGATTATATAAAACTTTCTGAAATGTTAAAATAAGGACCATGTTTGAGCTGGAGTTAACTGAATTAATCCCATGAATGAATGATGGATAGCAGGAGAGCAATGAAGTACCCTGAACAAACTTTCACAGCATCTAGAATGCCAAGTAACATTTATCAATAACCGGATCAGTTTCCTACCAGGTGCACTGTAAATCTTCCTTGTTGCAGCAAGTCCCTTTGTGAATCCTGCAGCTGGAAAGGCAGAGTTAATATGAAAACTTTGCAATTTCTTAAGCGGTCCTATTCTGGTAAAATTAGATATGATAAATAAAAGTCTGTTTCCGTGCAGACTATGTAATTCCTTCTTTTGCATAGGAAAGTACTGGTAAGCCTTCTGTGAGTGATCACAGGCATATACAATGACTTCTTTCATGGATCTTTTTCATTTTTTAAAACATTTGCTTCTGGTACAAAGAAAAGGGACTTGATTTGGGGGAAAGGTGAACGTGGAACGAATTTTTGAGTCATTACTTTTAATCCTGCCAAGAACACTGCCTGCGCTCTTACTGCCATTGTGGGGTGGCTTGAGGTTTCCATCACAGTTCCTAGTCACAGTGGAAAGAATATCTTCCTGCAGTTCAGCTGGAGGTGGAGTACCGTTTATTTTGTAACTCTAAGAATGGTTTCCACGCTCAGATATAGGGCAAGAAGTGGCATAAATATAAGTCCAGAAACTAGACTTCTGGTTTTTTTCTGCTCTCTGTGTGCACATAGCACAAAACCCTGGAGTGTTGGATTGGTCAGGCTGTGCCAATTTTAGAATGGAATAGACTATTTCAGTTGGAAGAGACCTACAACAATCATCTAGTCCAACTGCCTGACCAATTCAGGGCTGACCAAGTTAAAGCATGTTATTAAGAGCATTATCCAAATGCCTCTTAAACACTGACAAGCTTGGGGCATTGACCACCTCTCTAGGAAGCCTGTTGCAGTGTTTGACCATCCTCTCGGTGAAGAAATGCTTCCTAATGTCCAGTCTAAACCTCCCCGGGCGCAGCTTTGAACTATTCTCACGCGTCCTGTCACTGGGTACCAGGGAGAGGAGCTCAGCACCTCCTTCTCCACTTCCCCTCCTCAGGAAGCTGTAGAGAGCAATGAGGTCGCCCCTCAGCCTCCTTTTCTCCAAACCAGACAAGCCCAAAGTCCTTAGCCGCTCCTCACAGGACATTCCTTCCAGCCCTTTCACCAGGTTTGTTGTCCTCCTCTGGACGTATTCGAGGACCTTCACATCCTTCTTAAATTGTAGCGCCCAGAACTGCACACAATATTCAAGGTGAGGTTGCACCAACGCTGAATACAGCGGGACGATCACCTCCTTTGGCCGGCTGGTTATGCTGTGTTGGGTGCACCCCAGGATGCGGTTGGCCCTCTTGGCTGCCAGGGCACACTGCTGACTCCTATTGAGCCTGCTGCCGACCAGCACCCCCAGATGCCTTTCTGCAGGTTGCTTTTGGTTGTCTGACTTCAGTGAAACCACGTGGTTAATGTTTCTGACTGATGTGCCAAGAGCTGGCTTTTCTCATTTGTCCGGGCATGGCCACTCATCCTATCTGCTAGTTGCAGCTTTGTTCACCTGTGGATTGTTTCCCCTGTTTCTTGACCTTGAATGAGAATTGTGCTTCTGCTGTCATCATGAATAGTTTTGAGGGGGTACACAAAACCTTTGCATCAGCATACTTGACCACAGGCAGATGCTTCTTCAGTGTAAATCTTAGTGACCTCATCAGGTCTCTGTCTTTCTGAATTCTGTTTACAGTTGATTGTTTTGGTCTGTATTAATGTTCTCTGTACCAAAAGAATAGTAAGATTGAATTATTCAATAGCTGTAGTATACTTGTCTTATACAAGTAGATGAGAACTGCACAGAGGGCCCTACAAAGTGTTGCACAAATAATAAAAAAGAGGTGGAACAAGAATGAATCCTCTGGATGCTTCTTCCTCTGCATAAACCTGTAAGTACTTCACTAAAATACTGGTAATTAATCTGCTGGTCAGACACATAGAATCTACTATAAGAGTAATTATCAAAAGATTCCTGACCAAAGTCACCACAGCTATTATTTTACATCTTACTATCAGGAGCTAAGCTGTATGTATTTTAAAAGACTTGAATAGAGCTGAGCAGATGGAATCTTTAAAATAATAGGAATTTAATAACAACATGAGTTAGTTTTAAGTCTCACCACCTACCGTGCCAAGTCCTATGGCTTTGTTACATATGTATCAGCCATTGCAAAAAATAATTTTCTTTAAATACAGAGTTATCCCAGGGCCATTTGTAGTCTGGCCAGAATCCACCTGTGGCAAAATATAACTAAAAGATTTGATTCAATAAAGAATTCTTTAAGTAACTGATCATTTATATTGTCGTTTTCCTCTTGGAAAGAGTTTCTGTTCTGAAATGTAGGTTTCCATGTAGGGCTGCAGCAAAGTTTTCCTGTTCAGGGTAATGCTATGACGTACCACTAGTGGAAATGATGCTGTTGGGTTTTTTAATGTAATTTGCTGGTGTGACCTCTATTAGAAGACCAAAACTAGTCACGCCGTGTTTGATTCGCTGCAAATGCAGTGTCAGAGTTGTAACTATATGATTTCTTACTTTACAAAAAATGGGTTGATATTACAGATATAATTATGACTGTGTTTTGTGTTGTGATTCCGGATCTTTAAAATCATGTCTTCAGAGAAGACATCAAGGTTTGTGCTCAATTTTGTCACCTGACAGAAGTGAGAGAGACCTTTCTATTGATGTATCAGTTTGTGTGTCTAGGGGAAAATGAAGGGGATGAGATCAAGGAAGGCAGAGAGGGCAGAGCATTCATTGACTCTAAAACCAGAGCTCTGCTGATTGGAGTTTTCTTCCTATGTGAAAGTGAGCAAATCCGTTTAGCTCTAGCGTATAACCATGGCTGTAGGAGTCCAAGTTATTCCCAGGTTCTGCAGCAGGTGGATCTACTTGCTGGATCTGTTGTTCAGTAATCATTTTGAGCCATGGAGGCTGAAAGAATTCCATTTCATTTAGTGTCCGCTTCTCACAGATCTATATTGTGGATCATGAGCTTCTGTACCACCTATCAGCCAGGTCCGGCTGGTTCAGGAGAGCGTCTTCTATCAGGGAGCACTCTTCTGTTGGCTTTAAAAATGGCTTATAAAGCTGCAAATGATGGACATAGATTTGTGGATTATTAGCTTAAAATTGGAAATATGAATCTGATATAAAGCAAAAATACCATTGCCAAAAATGAAAATACATTGACATAATTAAAGTAGTAGAAAATAGTATTAAAGTAGTAAGAAGAATTTATAGAGCTTCTCCTCCCAAAACCCAAGGCACATTTTTAAAACAAACTTGTAAGTTTGTAACAAGAATAAATTAATGATTAAACATTTAACATTAGAAACATTTCTGCTTTCGTAGAGACTCTTTAGAAAACACCCATAATTAGGGCTACTGTACATACAGGTTTTCAATGTCTTTTTTTAATCCATAAATCTTATTTTTCTAGAGTTGGAGCATCTGGGATGTTTGCCCAGGCCACCTGGAAATCCTTGTTATATCCACTGAATTGTACAGATGACCTGTTCCTATACAGTAAATTAATCATGTTGTGATGTGTTAGATTTCCTGTCCAGATGGGTAACCTGTATAACACATGTACAAGTTTGTCTGGGAAATTCTAGAAAATAATGTGGTCTCCATGTTGAAAAAATACTGTAGAAAGGTCAGTGGATATTATTATCCCTTTTTGCTGAACTGGGAGATGACAGTGTCTCATTTCAAAGCTAGGGTTCTATAGGAGTTGTTTTTCTGACTGCTCTCAGTTCATTCTCACATTGTCTAAGATACATTAAAGATCTATTAAAAAAACCGTGCTGATAAAAATGCAGAAGAGCTATTATACAAATTAAATGTGCTATATAATGATATGGTGTATTACCATTATGTAAAGAAAGATAGCATTAAATCTTTTATTTTGAATGAATTCACACAAAGGTGAAATGTTGGAAGTTTCTTAAAAGTCAACACAAAAAACGAGGGCAAATTTTTATTAAGCAAGCAAATGTTGGGGAGAATACCCATAGTTATTAATTATAAAGCACTTCTAATAACCTTGAAAGTTGTTTTTTTGTTTTGGTTTTTTTCCTCCTTATGACAGAAAGATAGAGAACATGGTTATCTCAGAAAAAAGAAATGATTAGACAGGCATGATCAGAGATGAGGGAGCACCCAAGGGACAACTTCGCAAGCCTTTGCTCAGTCAACCCTGCAATGAAGTGCAACCTTGTGAAAGTAAAGACACCCGAGAGGCAGAGGCAAGGCACGTCCCAAATTTGAAAGTCTCCAAGTCTTCTGTAGGTGCAGCTTCATGCTAAAACACTTAAACATTACCCTAGATGCAAACAGTGATTTGTTGCTGAGCTTGCCAAACCATATAAATTCTGCATGAAATCAAATGCGTTTTTATTATAGCACAAAGATGCAAATATATACAATTAAGATAATTGAGTTTCATTGCTCTGGCAAATGAAAGCAGGCAAGGACTGGTCATTAGTCTGAGCTTATGTTAGCTCTAACAGCATACAGGGATCACTTTATAAGGTAAAAAATTAAAAGATTGCTTATAGAAGATGCCACATATTTGATTTAGCTATTTCCTTTATCCCTTAAAATGAATTCTGACTAATATTTAAGGAGTTGCAGACTAGATCAACTAGTCATTTTTTGTTAATGTTTCACATAAAACCTCTCAAAATATTTTCTGATCAGAAAACCTATTAATACTGTATCTATTTAAATAAATAAAAGGCTAGGGCATTGATACCGTCTAACATATGAAAAAGATTTATTGAAACATGGCTGGATACTGGCAAGTGTATTTATATTTTCTTTGGGGAAGTGGGCAACATGAGTGTGATGATGACTTGGAGAAGTGATGGTTCAGTGATTACTAGTGGGATCAGACTGTATGATGCAAGTGTTAGCTTGATAGATCTTGAGGATGCAAGGGCTGTTCACTCACTGCAGCGAAACAAACAGGTCTGCTTCTTTCCGTGTGGGCAGTGATCCTAAAGTGAGTCTTTGCTTAGGTGCCTATATGTGTGGAGACCTTGAAGTAGTTGGCAAAAAAGTGAGAAGGATTCACTCTTACTGAACTGGTGGGCAGTGATTCCACAGTCAGAAGGAGAACTGAGATACGTCCAGCTCCAAGGAACAGTTTCAGTGAGTATCAGAAGTGAGAGGGAAAGTAGTCGTCATAATGCAGTGATGTTACAGAGATTTGGTTATGACTGAGCAATTATAGAAGTTTTACACTGGCTGTCACACTGAATCCAGCAGTCAGCCTCAAATGGCAGTAGGTAGCCAGCTTCCCGCTAAAAGTCATGGCGTTACCCAGGGAGCTGCAGAGGCTGTTCTGCACCTGGCATCCCACACGCGCCGAGGGAACGAAGCGCCTCGTGATGTTGGATGCTCACCTCATTGTGCATAGGTGCATTAGCCATTTCTGTGTAGACTTTATGTCCGTAAGCAGATGGTAATTCAGCGGTGTCAGGGAATTCACTCGTTATTTGGTGCTGATACTTAGTTTCCTGAAAAAATGAGCATCT
This sequence comes from Mycteria americana, assembly GCF_035582795.1. NCBI lineage: Eukaryota > Metazoa > Chordata > Aves > Ciconiiformes > Ciconiidae > Mycteria > Mycteria americana. Next base: position 13,410,275 of record NC_134376.1, read on the forward strand.
ACATTTATTTTAGAAAATAATTATGTGCAGGTTTTTGTTACCTGCTTGAGATGTAGTGGGCTGTTTGATGTTATGTATATTCCATATAGGTTTGGGATTGTGGAAAGGTTTAATAATGCATTTTAATTACCTTTTACAATGTCTTCTGTTCCTGGATCCTCCATTGACTAGTGCACCCAAAATATCATTGGAAATAAAACTAAGGCTCACTAAGTGGATCAGGTCATGTTCAGCCCAGTCACAGATATCTGTAACAGTTGGGTTCCTCTTCTGTTCCAGGCCTTCAGCAAAAAGATCCACTTTTGCGGCTTCCTGCACAATTCTAGTCTGGCATACAGATGGAGCAAAATGATTTGACTTCGTGTTATAATGCTGTTAGTAACTATTTAAATTCCTGTGCTCAAAGACTTTTAAAGGTTTAGAAAGATTGCACATGTACTTGTGCGGAGGAGTTGGTGTTTGCTCTGAGGGGTGAACAGCCAAAGGGCATCCTTTGCAGTAAAATTGAACAAATAGATATGATAAGGGCTGACATACTTTTACCAGTGGTTTGTATAGTTAGATTTGTCATTTTGTTGTTCCATTGTAGTTGGAGAATATAAGAAAAGGGAAAAGTTGCTTCTCATTGGGCTGAATATATAAAATAGTGCCTGAATGGCTTTCATTAGACATTCTCATTTTTGACGTTTGTGCAGGGAGGCAAGTACGTAAAAGCACAAGGAAAAGTTGAATGAAGGCCAATAAGAAAAGGTGGAGTGAATTTTTACCTAGAGGTTCTTCTAGCAATGTCTGTGTTGTATGTAACCATGTTTGGTTACAGAATTAACAGCAAACTTGACTACTTGCCATGAACTTTTTAAAACATTTGCCCCTTTCATCCGTGATGTCTGCATGTCTGTTGAAAAGTTTTGACAGCTTTTCTTCTTACATCATTTTTTTAGGCAGGTACTTGCTGTCTACAAGAGCCTGCTGGTGAAAACTTTCTAATTAAAGCGTATCCTCTGTGCTGGTAATTTCAGAGCTGGCCTAGCCAGTTTTGCTTTCAACAGATTTTGTATTTTCAGGCTTAAGATAGGCTGCCTAAATCTTTGGCTTCTAGATAACTGTCGTCTTAAAAATAAAACTAAGTATTTGAAATTCATATGAAGTCAGAATAGAAACAACTTCTCCCCAAACTATGATTTGCACAAAACTTTATATACAAAACTAAAGCAAACGTGTTTGCTCGTTTGAGCCTGCTGACATGTTTTCTGCATGGTGCCTGATACGTGCTCAAGGGAGAACATTTTCTGTGCTCCACTATTGCTCGTGTTCTTACATCCTTCTGTGGAGTGCTATATCACGAACGCAGGGGAATGAGCTAGAAACAGAGGTCGAAAGGGCCTTTAGTACCTTGGATTTCTTCCTTCAAGTTTTCTGTAAAATGGGCAGGTTGTTAAAATCTGTTCAGAGCCTGTTCATTGTTGCGGTAAAGTGGACATACATCCCTGCATGTCAGCTGGGTAGGTGTTTATTTGTACCTGCGCCATGCTCTGCAGAAGCATCTTCCGCACAGCCTCAGGTATGTGGTGCTACAGCCAAATGGTAGAGAAATTCACCCGGTAGACATTGTAAGTTTTATTTTTGCTGGAAACGGCGGGAAGATATTGATGTGCAGTGTCTCAGCATGTGTGACAGCAGCATTATATTTTCATATAGTGCGTACCTTGGGTCTCTGATCTACACTAACATCTCATTGCTGTACAAAAGTGACTGGAACATTACTGCTTAGTGGCTGAATTTTGTGAATTACTGAGCATGAGCTTTGAAAGTATACAGTTGTTAATGCCACCTTTTTATTGACAAGTTCTACTTCTGAATGTCATTTGCTGGAAATGCTGGCCACTGTGAGAGAGCATATGTGTGCCTGTAAAACCCACTATGGAGATCAGGCACCTGCATGCTGGGTTCACTTATATCACGTATTGTAGATGCTCTGCTTATGTTTTCATAAACTTTTTAAGTTTCTAAGGTACATGTGCTCACTGCAGCACCCTGCTGACTCCCCTCTCGGAATGGATGGATGCTCTGTGTGGAAAATCAGGGGCTTTAGCCATGTACACAATGAATCCTGTAGGTATGCTTACAAGTGATGATCACTATTAGCTGTCAGATCATTGTCTACTTAAGATGCCAGGCAGCAGAAAGGTAGGAACTTGCTGGAATTTAAAAATACAGTATGGGTGAGGAGCAGGCATGATGCCCAGGATCCAGATGAAACTTTTGGCAGATCCTGTATGATCCCGTGAGCAGGCATCAGGATGATCACGTTAGATCTTGAATACGAGTATCCCTCATAGTGGAAGTGCGGGAGGTGGTTGGTCTGGGAAGAGCTGCGAACAGGGAGAGTGCTTGCAAAAAGGCAGGGGCATTTTTCCGAAGGGATCCCCTGGGCAGGAGGAGCCATCAGTGAGAGAGGACAGAGTTGGCTGTGCCGTGGGGGAAGCAGAAGCCGTGGAAACAGCTCTGGCAGCACCAAGCTCTTGTGGTTGTGCTCTCCCAGCAGCCTTCAGAAGTGCTCTGTGGCAAAGGCTTCGTTTTCTTTCCCGGTTTTCAACCTGTCCTGGCAATGCGTGCAGCTTGGATAGCCAAATACACTTCATCAGGAATCTCACACACAGAAGAAAATGAGTCCTTTCTGTGTTCAGTTACCATGTCTGTAATGGACTGGTGAGTTGTTGGAGCAGGGCCAGCTCTCTCTGCCAGAACAAACAACATTTCTAGGCCTGTCGAGCTAGCCTGGCACTGTATATTTAGTTAAAGGTTTAGCACTGGAAATGCATGAACAATTATGACTTCGTTTCCTAACTGGAGTGCATTTTGTGATTACAGAAGAGAACACACCGAATGGGATTTAGTGTATTTGGGGCTGAAACACGGTCTTACCCAGTGAAACCTGCTGTTTACAGAAGAGCTGACTGAAGACAAGACAAAACAAAGTTTTCACCATAATTGTACCTTCTAGAGTGAGATTTATCTATATTAAAAGAAGCTGCCTGAGTTTGTAGTATGTATAATGCAAAACACCCTTTCAAATTATATAGATTTTTGTCTGTATTTCAAAGTAAGACAAAATGTTACTGTAGAGATAATTTTATCTACTTTCATTTTTGTTTATATATTATTTTTTGTCGTATTTTTCACTTAGCTTTTTCTATGTAGAGATTTGCCTGTACCTTCTGAAAGTTGGAAAATGTGACATGAAGCAGCTGTAGTGGTAGATGAAATAGAAGATGTTATACTTTGAGATAGAGTGCATTTATCAGAATGAATTGTTTATTTTACTCATATATTTATTTACTTATCTTTTTTTGGTGGGGAAGAAAAAGGAAGGTGAAAATGTTCCTGGATACACTGAAGGCTTTTTTTAGTTCAGCTATTTATGTGCAAATCTTTCACTGTTCTTCCTTGCTTTTTATGTTCCCTGTAAAGTGCTGAGGTGAGTAGTGCATTCCTACTGCAGGTGACATTAGCCACAGCAGCATAAGCGGATGTGACTGTCTCTGAAATTGTTTGGAAATCATTGTTATCCCTTGGCTCTTCCCCTTTTTCCCCCAGGAAAAAAATGCATCGAATATAACTCTATTTGGGACTGCTGCAAGTAGAAACTGAGATGGTGTGCATTTGGTTTCCAAGCTGTTTATTATCAGGCAATGCAAAGTCTCAAGGTCTTAATTTTGTAAAAAATTTCTTTTGATATGGAGAAGTGCTCTGTAGATGGCAGCATTGATGAGGCCTTACTTGCTTTCACTCTCAAATGAAAAGCAGCAAAAGAGTGGTTAACTGAAGGCATTTTCTTAGTAGCTTTTTTATACAAATATAGAAGTAGTACTTGGCATTTTGCTTACATAATAAATTGAAGTTGCTTCATAGTCCAGTGACTTAAGGTTCATTTCAAAGCTATAGCTAGTGTAGGTAAAAGTTTTTTGATAATTTACGACTTCCACTTTTAGTGGGACAGATTTTTTGAAACTCCACATGATCATTTTATTCGTGAGACTGGAAGCAGTCATTAACCAGATCCGTTATTGGTTCTTTTATTTGGGAGATATTTTATGTAAGGTATTCCAGCTTAAACTCTTTAACTAGCTCTACATACTGTATGGTCACAGGCATCATTATTGTTCTGCGTACTCCTGCTGAATTCTTTAATACGTAGTGTTTTCAGGCATTCACACATCCTATTTTTTGGTGAGCAATAGTGAAAGTCATTCTAAACACCTACATCTTCAATATGCTGTTCCCCTACCTCCCTACCTTAAGATACTTTTCTCGCTAAGGATCACATATGCTTTATTAAGAAAAAAGATAGTACTCATTAGTAACATATCATACTGACTCAGAAGCCACAGATCATGTACACTGAAATTATAGAACCTGGTAGCAATTCTGGTTTCCTCACTCCTTGTCTGTCTGCATTGAACTTTAGCTTCTGTCTGTGCTGGTCTTTCATGAAGCAGCCACAGGATTTTGTAAGGGCACAAGGAAAGTGAGGTTTGAAAGAAAGTGATAGCAGTTGCCTAAAATGTGTTGACTAATTAAATAGATATTTACTTAGAAGGTGCATGGCACTGTGAGATATCTTCTTTATATCAGTCATATTAGCCTTTTAATTCATCTTGAAATCTGTACTCAGGACTCCACTTGGCTATAACGTCAGTGGTGCATCCCGCATTTACTGGTGGCAATGATGAACAGCAGACTGAAGTTAGTAAATTTTCATGTCATCTGTTTGTAAGAAACAGTTATATTCTTCTTGGTGTCATCTGTTTCTGTCTATAGGGTAGGGAACCATGGTGATAGTGTTTGATGTTTTTTGGGTCATCTGAACACTACTATGTTCTTAATATTATTTCTAAACTTAGCGGCGTTATCGAAAACTATTGCTGCTTCTGTTCTTTTGGATGCTTATAGCTCCAAAAAGTTGCACCCTTAAGTGTGTGTTGGAAAAAATACAAATGCTGAAAAGATGAAGCTAATTTTTTTTTCCTGGTTTCAAGCTTCAAAATTTGCAACCGCTTATATTCACACAATTTTATTTTCAAGCAAGAGTCTTAATTATTGTGCATTGGCAGTTATACTTGCTCTAAAGTATCAGATTTGAGAATGCAAATGAAATAACACTTAATGGAGTTGGAGGCAGGAAAGTGGTCAGAGTTTTATGATTAAAAAATCGTCACTTGGCTGTAAAAAAAATATGTATTTGTAATTCATTTGATTGTTTTCCTCAGTAATTTCTGATTTTCAGGGCATGAATTGAGAAACATAGGTCTTGATACTCAGAAGTGTGGACTGTATGCAAAGCCTAAACCATAGCTGGAAGTTAAGTATTGTGTCAGTTCTCCGGGGCTGCGGTCTGGACTTTAGGCCAGTTTTGAACACGACTGCATGTTGCTCAGTACATTGCTTTTGCCCCTGGAAAAACAAAGATACTCCTTACCTTGTGGGGTATTGAGAATTAATTTATTTGTATTGGTAAATCGCTTTGAAACCCTAGACAGAAGAGTCAGAAGACTGTCAGAAAACTGAAAAGTGTTAATTGTTGCAATATAAGCTTTAATACTTTAATCGCTGATAAAAATGCTTAAAGCAAGAGACTCCCTGAGAATAAAGTAGGGATGTTCTTGGCTTGCTAGCATATTAACATGCTAAACAGTCTGCTTATACCATCATTTAAAAGTAAGGCAACCTAGATATTAGCTTCAAATAAGCATAAACTCATTTTGATGACTTTTCAATCAATGAGACAAAATATAGATATGAAGGTAAAATCAATATAGTGGCAGCTGCTCTGCTACAGCACCACAGAATGAACTGAGTAGAGGTGATGTACAGAGATTAAAAATGAAAAGCCTCTTCTTCAGTTATGTAGAAATCACTACTACAAAAGGTGTTAATGAAATTGTGTTAATAATAAAACAGGACGTAGGATCCTAGTGCTGCTTTGATGCCTACATGGACTTTCTGACAGTAATTTTGAGGAAAGATTTAACTTACAGTGACTTTTTTTTTTTGCCAAAGTAGATCTAACATAATTTGGTAAGTCATAATATCTTCCAGTTCAGAGCAGATATTGGATGGATACTTCATTTGCTGTTCCATTTCTATCAACTACAATGAAGTCATATTATAAACTCTGCTGAGTTTCTGCTGTTAGTTTCTGCATTATGCAAACTACTAAAAAGCCATATGAATTAGGGAAGAACCTTCTATGTACAGTTGAAGTGACACAAATGCACAATCCAAATATAAATGAACTTCAGTTGCCTGTTTTCATGTTAACTTTTTAATTTTTACATGCTAAAATCGAAAATGTTTTATTAATAAGCTCTATTTTTTGTTAGTCCGTTGTGTTCGTTTTAGTTTGCATAAGCCTTCCTGGCTTGGAGAGCAAAGGTTTTTTAGGTGATTGCATGTACGTTGGAGCAGAACATTTGTGCTCCTGGCCTTTTCCTCAGACTGCATGTTACCCTGAGTAAGTTTTGGAGCGTATGTTGGGAGCTGGATTTGTCAGCTTAAAAATGAGCCAGCATCACTCACTCTGCATACTGAAGTCCTCTTGGTATACTGTGCAGATACAGAAGAAGCCTTAACAGGCCATATTTTCTCATCCAACCCTGTATATTCTCTGGAAGTCTGACCCGCAGGGCCCTTTTCTAAAATTTCTGAGATAATAGTACCTCTGGGGTCATTCAGCTTTGGACCTTGTATCTCCTAGCAAGAAGCGTTCAGCCCAAGGGAGTAGGTGCTTGGAAGGGCACTGAGACCTTCAGATTTTTCCTGTGGAAAGTTCTGGTTTAACTGGTCATCATAAGAAATGTTTTATTTTTTGTCCAATGGGCTAGTGATTGCCTTTTTCTAAGACAGTTTTTATAGCATGGCTGAAGTATTTTAAGTAAGGTCATAGGAGAGAAACAACAGGGAAGAGGAAGAGAGTCTCAGAATGATTCTAGAGAGCACTGGCCCTGTTAAAGTACGTGGTGCTCCCTCTACGTACCTTGCATGATTTTAAGGCAAAAGAAGAACCCTCTAATATTAGCGGAGCTAATTACATAAATCCATTAGGATGGAATTTCCTAAAGTGGCAAATGCTTTCAGCATGATTACTACTAAGTTATTTAGGCACTAACAGCTTTCTGCCGTTGTTTCCTCAGCGCTATATCGGTAGTATGCACAAAACCCAGAAGCTTTTCACTACGGTGATGCTGCGGCTGTGAATCACTCTTGTTCTGTGGGGCAGTCTGGCTTTCACAGTTTCACAGTTTGCCTCTCCTGAGATGGACTTGCATTATTTCTTTTTTCGTAGTTCCTTTCTAATCTTTCTGCTCTGACCATGTTTTACACCATATGCTTCCTTGTTACTTCAGATATTTTACCATCACAGGGATTTAACGGACTGCAGTAGAGACCAGGACCAAGAGGCATTACTCTAAGTGACAGAGCACTAGAATTTAGATCTAGATTTTTAGCTCAATAGTCAGTCTTTTAACTCACGGCTTCATCCTGAAATACAGCTCGAAATAGCTATCAAATAGGGAACAAGACAGTTAATGTAGATATTTAAGGCCCCTGTGGAATGATGGAGATGGAGGAAAAAGGAGACTGGGGCCCTGTGATGACGTGTCACTCAGCGTGACACATCTCCCACGGGTAAACGTGACAGCGAAGGGCTGCTGACACCCCAGTGGAGGACTAGGCTGTCACAGGGCATGCAAATACCATGACAGAAGCAAAGGTTTTGTCCATCTGTTTGTTGCTGTCTCTGAAATAGATTGGAAAATTATGGACTTTTACACTTGGTAGGGAAATAGGTATAAGAGAAAAGCTAAATTTTCATCTGTGACTCATATTACTCTTCTGTCACAGCACAGAGGAGGACTTTTATGCCAGAAAGAGACAGACACTGCCATTTCTCAGACTACACAGCTTCTGTCAGTATAAAATGATGCATGAAAATGTTATATCTTGATAATAGACTCTACTTAAATGTGAAATGTGTCCTTGGAGCTCATTTTTATAGTGCTGTACTCTTTCTGTGCAAGAAATCCTTTTGTAAAATAGCTCAGGCTTCCATTAGTGCTTCTGGACCTTCTCTTCTGGAACAATTTTTTTTATATATTAAGCACTACTATCTGTGGGATGAGAGAGGAGTGGGATACCTTCACTTTTAAGTACATGCCTTAACACACTGACTTGTGAGTTTAGAAGATGGTTTGGGTTTAAGTTGGTTGACATGCTGCTTAATAGTTTTCCTGAGCACTACCTATTGGCATCTGTGGGGGAAAAACCCTGAAATACCCACTCTTCCGTTTGAACAGCTAATTTAGGAAGGTAGGCATTGCCATGTTTATCCCACAGCACAGTAAGTTGAAGGATTTTGTATGGGTTTATGTGAAGGTCTCAGTCTTTCCTGTGTCCTTTAGGACAAATCCTCTAAAAATTTTATCTGATAGCAAGGAAGGGATAATTTAATATGATTTAGTAAGTTAATCATGCTGAGCATTTTAAGTTGTTAGTTTTCATCATCCCTTTCTATTTAGCTGGACAGCAGTAACACGTAGAAGATATGCAGTAAGAGGCTGCTGAAGTTCATTTGGTTTTAAAGGTCTCTCATTTTTCTTTGCTTATTTTGGCTACATCCTTGATGCCCACACTCAAGACAAAGTCTCTCATCAGAACTTATCTTTAGTTAGTTTGTCAAATTGATGTGGTTCCCACTACTCATAGCAGTGCAGAGAAGTAGGTCAGGGTTTGCATGACCTGAGAAATGCAAGCATTAATTATATCTTCATTAAAAGAACTACAATTTTGATGGGTGTTACTCTGTAAGAAATGGACAGTTGAGTTGATATGTGTCTTAGATTGCAGATTGCGTGAAGTAACTTGGAAAGAACAGAGGATGTCCGAGCATTGAAGGAGCTGATGTTCGGATCTTGTTCCTGTTCTGGACCCCCCGAGTAACCGAGAGGTGCTTTAGCCAGCCCGCGTAGTTCTGTGTGCTTGCAACAGCATGTTTGAATAAAGTAACATGAAGGGAACAGCAACACAGTGGCTGGATTCTCTCTTGCTGGTGACTCCAGACCACTCTCCAGTGAACAATTACTATGCAGCTTTCTTCTGGGATTTGAGAGCTAGATAACTATACACTTCTTGGTGTCAGTATTAGCCTTTCACATCAGTGGGTCCTGAAAAGACTTCTACTACACAGCTGAGACTGCTGAATCGCTTCCAAAATTCTCTGTGAAATTGTCACAAAACACTAATGTGTTTACCTACATGTTCAATCTAGAAAAAAATGAGTATGGAACTGTGTGTGCAAAGCAGCTGAATTAATGCTGTTTTCATTCCACCTTTCCTGTGCTTTTAGCTATGCGAGTTCAATATAGCTTTAATTGCTATGTATGTATTTTTTGCATATATTCCTTTTTTTTATAGAGGTGGTGGATATCTTGGAGTTGGCACTAGCACTTAGGGTGTTGTTACCTACTGAAAAAATGTGAAGTGCCTTAAATATTAATAGCACGAGAGAAACTTAAACACTTAAACTGGCTGAAATCTTTACATGGTGCACGGTTTTAAGGCAAATAAATTACCAAGTGCTTGGATGGCTGTTCTGTCAGCTTTAAAGTGTTATTGTTTGGCCTGAGCAAAATCATAAGATTACTCCAGAGAGCACCTTCTCATTCACATGTGATCACCTAGAATGAATCTAGGAAAATAATGTGTATATCGTATCACGTGAGCCTGCTGTCTGCAACTAGACTGATACATTGACATACATTCCCTAACTGAAGAAAAGACACTAACTTGAATTCCAGCTGTGTCTGTTAAAAAAAGAAAGTTCCCGCACCCTCATCTATAAAATAATAAATATCTATTTTTATACTCTCTGTGCGTAATGGCCAATAGCTATTCCATATGTTTAATATGCAAGATGTGGGGTTTAGGCTTTTAGATAGGTATTATTAACAAAGCAGTTTCAATAGTTCACCTGTTCGATTCATCTTCCTGGGAAAGCGTTTGACAGTACTGTCTTCTCAACCTTCTGAAACGATGCTGGCGTTTTGCTCAGAAGTTCAGATAAACTTACAGATAGAGCAGAAACCTCACATGGCGTGTCAGCCCTGGAACGGCATTTTCATATGCATTTTTAGAAAGCTGTGCATGTCTGAGAAAACTTGGTTTAAATATCGGAAAGCTTTTTCTGGTCATCAGCTAAATCAGTACTATTGTATTTTTAATAGGTAGATGTGTAAAAATCAAGGAGTACCTGCTGATTTGTTAATTCATATCAGTTTGTATATTTACACGTAATTTGAAAAAGTTTGGTAGCATGTTAATGGAAAGGGCTCAGTAACTGAGCATGGAAGCAGTATCCTCAGCTGAGCACCGAGTACAGTGAACATGGTGGTTTCTATTTAATTAGCTTTAAAATGCCCTTGCCTTAAGGGAGCTATGTAAGATCCAATAAAAATACATACTTGATAGATTAATAGAGCTCATGAATTTTGAATGAAAAGGCGTTAGTCCTAGGGTGCCTTTTTTCTTAAAAAGCTTTATTAAATACCCAGGAATGGTTTTGTAGCACTGACAAAGTAATTTGGCCCGTTTATTGTCAGTAGGTATTTTGGTTTGGATTGGCGTGTCTCTTAGTTTAGGCCTGTCACAGAATCACCTGGTGAAAATGAGAACGGGCATTTCACGTGACCATACTGGTGACTGTGACTATAATAAAACAAAGATCTCAGCATTGCCTCCTTTTGAGGAAAGAAATAATAATAATAAAAAACCCCACTCTAAAAGTCTTAGAGGAGTATGCCCTACTATTCAACTGTCTAAGATTATAATTTTCACAAACATGGATGCTGGTGATGAAACCCCTTAAATTGCAGGACTCCCAGAGAAAAAGCAGCCATAATCATTGCCTGTTGTGCTACCACCATTCATTTTGAACCTTTCCCCTTCTGCTTCTGAAAATGCCCGAACAGGATGTCCGTTTCTGTTTTGCAAGAGCTAAATTGTACAAAATTTCATGAAGTCTCTTTGGTTTTAAGAAAACGGCACGCTCCAGTGGACGACGGCGCTGTCAAACCTTTCCCCCTGCGCAATGGCCCTGGTCCCTGCTGGCCTGGCAGCTGCCACGATTGCTGGTTGTCCCTGGTACTAAGTAATCGCTTCCATCTGATGCATTTCTAGGTGGAGGTCTCAGCAGGAAAGAATCAGGTAATCTGGCTCTTAGAAATAACTTGGGCAGAAGCTGTTAATTTGCAGTTTATTACTGTGATGGGATGGGAAACTGGGAAAAGAAAGAGATCTACTGGGTCCCAGGCCTGTGCAGTGGTCATTAAAGTGGTTTTCTCTTTTAGTCATAAAAGAGATTTCGATCATCCTTTCGATCATCCTATTTTCTTAGCATATTGCTCCATTTGTTTGAGATCCTCTCTCTAAGTTATATTTCTCCTGGGGAGCAGGGATATGAGCAGAAAATTCATGAGCTTAGGGAAAAGAAACCCTGAGTTATTACAAATAATCTAAATATTGCAAAATGGATGCTTTCTCAAGGAGTCAGATCAGTATGTGGAAGGTGAGCAGCGCTGGGCTCCTGGTACTGTTATAAGCATGAAGTTTTGTAAGTTTTGTGATGACTTTGTAAAGTCATACAAACCCTCTGTGCCTCAGATTAATGCCGACTTTTCCTTCCTGACTCTTATGAGTTGTCTTTATTTCATTTGTGTTTTTATGCAGAATGCTGAAAGAAATTTGAAGTTCACTGCCTTGCTTCCTTTATTTCATTCTCTGCTGAAAAATCCAATACAGTCATTTTATTAAAACAGTCTAAAGGGCATTAGTCACGTTTCTGTAGAACTCTTGAATATTTGGAAGTCTGCAGATAAAACATAGACGCTATAAATAAACTTAGTAGTGTGGCAACAGCTAGATGTGCTGCAGGCCTGGTATAGCCGTGTTGAGGATGGGCTCTCAAACTCTGAGCTTTATTAAAGGGGAAGCCTGTCTAACAGGGGGATGCTGACTTCTGCTGTTGTCAGATCTGATGGCGACTGCTGTAAAGAGCCGTCCAGCATGGAGCACAGAATGGTTACAAAACGTGGCTCTTCAGGGAACTACCGTTTTCGAGCATTCTTTGTTGTTGGCTGGGCATTCTCTAACTGGCACGGCAGTTTTTAGTAGCAGAGTAGAAAGTGAGATTTGTATAATATCAAGTCACATCAGACTCTTCTGCTCAGATGAAGTTGGGGAAGACTCCAGCATGACAGGTGTTGCACAGATTTTATCAGGGTCTCAGTATAAATAAGCTGGCATTTGCTGGTAGGGAGAGACAAGCAACAAATGAGGATAGTGAATGCCCAGAAATATTCTTATCAAATTTAAGTGAAGTGAACAGTATTTGCTAACTGAAGATGCTGAGTGGCAAGGAAGGAAATCTGTTTTAATCTCCTGTTTTCACCCAGGCATGATTCTGTACGTTTCCTGCTGTTGTGTATGAAAGAGCCGAGTGGAGCCTGAAGACCGTCAGCTGGTGTGTGCTGTCTAGAGCTCACTCACGCAGCACTGTGAAAGCACTCATCTCTTCGTCAACCGCAATCATGAGAAGACTGGTGGCTGAAAGCAGGGCATGTCTTAGTGCCAAAAGGGCACAGCAGAAAAGAGGAAAATGCGAGACGAACCTAGAAGGCCCGTTCTGATAATTAGCCTAAGAAATAGCCTGGTCTTCATCTATATTTGTAGCCAGAGCTTGTGTCTTTTCAGAGCATTGGGGTGTTGAGGATTTTTTGGTGAGAACTTGTTAATAGTTTACAAGTTGAGTAAAAGGGGGTTTTTTTGTTTGTTTGTTTTGGGTTGTTTTGTTTTGTTTTGTTTTGTTTTCATTTTAGGCTTAATGAGTTTGGATGTAATTTCTCTCTCAGTCCCATTATTCTTCTTGTATATGTTAAGGAGTTTCAAAGTCAATGTCTGATCATTGTATACTGGATACGTGCCACAACACGATCTTTTCAGCATCTCCAAGACTTTTTAATTACACTAACACCTTCAGATATCTTTTATTACAGTATGCAGCCAACTTTTTTTTTTGTGAAGAAATTCCCATCAATCTTTCTGGAGACAATTAAATGTGTAATTAGCAGAACTTGGCTTACAGGCTGCCGTACAAGAACTGTGCAGTACTCTGCACTAAAATGGCTTGTTAAGATTAGGGGTTTTGCTGTATTTTCTTTATCAGGAAGAAAAAAAAGTGCTGTTTTTCTTTTGGGGAATTTCAGCTGCAAGTGAGTAGCAGCAGCTGAGGATGGAAAACCCAAACAGCACAATAATGGGTTTATATTCTTGGTGCACCGCACAATACAAGAACAGTGAGAATCCTCAGGTCTGAATGAATCCCTCGCAGCTCCTGAAATCATGAAAGATTGAACACTTCACGTGCTGTATAAAGGCTTTATTAACGGACAAAGGTGCTGAAAATATAGGAGAAAGAGAAACACAGGGCTGAAATTCAAGACATTTTCTGAAGAAGCGGGAGACTTCCTGCTCCTAGTTAGGTACTGGCTCAAAAATGAATATCTGTTTGGGCAAAATAAAGAAGTTATTTGTGCTTCAGAGGAAACTCTCCGTCTAAAGATGATAAAGCAATAGCAAAAGAAGTGTGGCAGGTGTAGGTAGAGACTACGAAAAACCGCATAAAGAAGGGAAGAGATAGCACTTTCTCCCCACCTTCCATTCTCCAAGAACCACACAGAAAATGGCAAAGTAGGTCTCCGTGCCGATGGTGTGGAAATGCTGTAAGCTGGGATAGCGGACAGTGCGTTGTTTCAGATTTCCTTAGGCAATTATGAAAGTTTCAAAAATACCCAGAGAGACCATTTATGCACTTTCTACATAAATATTTTTCAGCTTCAATAACTTTTATGAATGTTAGTTATATGAAAATGTAAAAATGGAATGTGTGACAATTAGGAAAATAGAGCACTTCTGTTTAAACGCACTAATTTTTCAGTCAGGGTGCTCTACAATTTTGAGATTAGTTTTTCATCCCAATTTTAAATTGGGATTTTTCTTCCCCTCAAGTTTTGATGGGATGGGAAAAGGGTTTCCCACGCATCTGTATGTTTTCAGTATGTATTTTATTAGTCTAGGACCAGCTATTTTCTGGGCATGTCTGCATAGTGCAATGCCATACCATGAAGGGAGACCCTAACTAGTGTGAGTGTCAGGTGAGTAAAACTACTTCAAAAACTTTCCTGCCCCGTCCTTGATAAGCTCTTCCAGGCAGGGACTCTGCTGTGTTTATTCCTCCTGCCTTCTGTAGCTGATTTTGATTTATTCTTACAATTACTGTAGTAATTGCAGTTAAGAAGGTACGGAATATTTTTAGAGTCTTCTGTCATCAGGAATCAAACACACGGCTTTCAAGAGATGTTTATTCTCTTAATGGCTACTTATAATTTACATCTATTTTACAGAAAATAGATAAGTTAAAACCAGAAGCTTTCATGGCGTAAACCTGTAGTCAGTCAGTACAATCGGGAAATTATCAGTAGAGAATAAAAAGCACTTTCTGTAAATAATGCATTTTATGCTTGAGGGTGCAGAATAATTAAATAGGGGCATGAAGTTTGATAACTGAAAAATGCTTTCACTGTCTGAATCTACCAAAGCCCCAATTATACATAACTAGCACCTGAAGCAAAGCAGAGTTATGAAAGTTTCCTGCCATTTGATGGTCCGAAAATCCTGTGCCATATTCACGTAAATACAGGATTATTTTTATGTACTGAAATAGTTTACATAGGAGGTAGGACCCTAGTCATGAGGATGTTGTTACTGTATATAAAATACATCTAAGCTTTGTAAGTGAAAATCCTTTTTAGTTTTTCTTATGACCAGTGCATGTATTGGGTACAATCAGTTGCTTCTGGATAAAGATCACTTGGTGGGATTTGCTTCCAAGAGATTCATCTGTATTTCAACTTTGGGCATTAAAACTTTCCAGAAATGAAAATAAAAGTACAACCCTTTATATTTTAGGTTAAGGAGCAAGTAATTTGTACTGAACCTTCTGCCTGAGCTGATGCCTCTGTAGATTTTTTTTTTTTTTTTTTACTTAGCTTGTCATTGTAGGCAGGCTGGATAAGTGGCCTGTATTTCTTTGTTGCCTTCCAGAATATTTTTTCTCTCTTCTAGTCAGCAGTCTGTGTATCAGTAATAAGCGGTTTTAAGCCCTAGCTGATTAACAGTATATTTACCATTATATATATATATATATATATATACTTTTGAGGGAATGGACTAGGTCAGCAATGTGTTTTGGGGCTGGGAAAATTCACAGCAGCTAAACCATTCCCTGAGGTGCTCCTGCACCCTGTGACTGTGGCATGTTGACAGCAAGTAGATGCTTTTCTATAGCTTTTACCAACAGAAACTTGTATTTGAAATGATTACACGTTGTGGTTAGCCATACATTTTGAGTGATTGCACAGAAGACTGATAAAAATGCATCTCCTATATGAATCAATCTCACTATAATGAAAAGAATTAGGTTATGAGTACAATTGTAGTATTTTAGGGGAACGCCTCTGTCTGAAACTAGGGACATGCAGACTTGATGAGAAATGGCAGAAGTATTCAGAAATTTTTGCTCTGATTTTGAAAAATAATCAGGTGAACTCATTCATGTAATGACAGTGAAATACTTACCAAGAGCTATTCACAAGCTACATAGCAGTTACTAAAAAGACATTTAAAAATCAGTAGCGCCACATATCTGACACCCAGGAAGTGGGCAAGGAGTTCTCTGCAGCGTTAAAGCTGGGGGGTTTGTTTGTTTGTTTGTTTGTTTTTAAATAAATTGTGGGGAACTAAATATGTACCAGAGAGGGCAAAGAGAATGATCTGGGGATTTCTTGCCTCAGCCTTACATCAGTTCCAGGTAAAATAGCAGAAGAGCTGATATGTGACTTGATTAATAGAAAATTAGGAGAGTAACATAATTAGTGTCAATTAAAGTGAAAAATAAGCTACTTCTAATTTGTCATGAGATTAAAAGTAATAGTATTGATTACATATATTTCTGCAAGACCTTTAATTTGGTTATGCTTGGTGAGTTTTTGAGAGAAGTTACACAGCGTCCTGCAGTCATACGTTCAGTTGACTAACAACATTGATATCCTGCAGACATCCACAACAAAATATAATTCCAAATGGAAATCCATGTTCAGTAGATGTACTTCTAGCAGGCCTGGGACTAAATATTTAAAACTGGACATCTAGAACAAAATTACGGGCACGTGTTCAGAACAGTGAGTCTTTGACTCTTAAGACAGCTTGCGTTTGCTGATTATCCACCAGAAACTCCAATGCCATGGGTGAAAGAGCAAATACAATCTTTTTACCAGTGGGGGAGTTCTGAGTAGGAATAGTGAAGCTGTTCCTGGCCAAGGGTAACTGCTATAAGAACTGACTGTCCAGTTCTGGTGGTAGTAATGAGGAAATCTGCTGGGGGAAAAAAGCAACCAGCCAACCTTTCTCTCCCACAACAATCACGAGGAGACTTACAAAAATTGGAAACATTGTTTCAGCAAGAAATTAAAAGGTATTATTTTATTTGCCGAGATAAAGTGAGCTGGTGTCTTGACCACAGTACGTAATTAAATGGACAACAGAGCCTTCTCTTCAGTTGAGTAACAAAGATCGGGGGTGAAAGGTATTTGAGTTTAAATTTAAAGAAGACAGGCATGTTTTTAACTCAGAGTGATTAATTATTGGAAGACTTTACTAATGTGATGGATGGAATGAGATGGATACTCTTTCACTGAAAATGTGAGAATCTAGGTTCGTCTCCTTCCAAAGTATGTAATGTAGTCCCAGTAGGAATAAATTCAAGGAAGGACTATGTCTGCCAGAGAAAGCCTGCTAGGTACCAGTGGCCTTTTCTGGGCTTCAGATAGACATGTCTTTTACAAAACAAAACCAGCACATTCTTTGATCCAATCTTAGGCTAGAAGGAACACTGCTTAATATCAGTGTTATATAATAGATTTGTAGTCAAATCACTTCTTACGTGCAGTGTTGTCAAATTTCTTGGTATCATGCGTAGGGCAGTGCTTTTCATCTTGACTGTAATAATAGGATAGCATTTGGATTCCCTTTTTTTGTTGTTGTGTAGCTTCTTTTCATTTAAGCTAATATTTGGAATCGTAATTGTTGTCAGTTTACGATCATTGAACAATAAAGACTTTATAGAAAATGGAAGATATTAGGGAACTCTTGCTTCTTTGTGTCTGTACGGTGTTGTAAATTTGTCAAATGACTTCATCGTGGATTTATTTGTATATTGTCTGTATACGGAGGCTATGGCTTCATGGTAAGTTGTTTTTGATAGCAATACAACATGAAGCACGCCTGTTTCCTCACCTTCCCCCAGACATCTGTTGTGCCAGCACAATGTTTGTACGGCTGTGCCGTGAACCAGATCAAGGAATTGATCTAGCTTTTAAAACAACCTTGTAAAGACTATATGATATTTGGCCTCTTTCCAAAATGTGAATGAATTTCAAAAGGCAATGACTGTGGAAAAATGTGCCCATATAGGTATTTCCTGTGTATAGCATGAACTTGTTTCAGGATCAAAATGAAACCACAAGTTGTTCTCTTCCAGAAGCATTTCAGACCTCAGCCTTAACTTGCTGGGAGAACTGGTTAACGTTGGATGAGGATGCAACTGTCAATGAATTCATTCACTTCTTTTACAAGAAGAGGATAGCTGATTTTGAGATGAGAACAGTGAGGATGACCCCATCATTTTGAGAAAATTTCTTGGAACATTTTATGCTCACAAAAATAGATGTTCACAAAACCCTGCAATGCCAAAACCCACTGATGTCACAGGGTACTGCCAGTTCCTAAATTGTTTGTGTAGGAAATAGTTTAATTTTAGCTCTTTGGGTATATCAGTGGATTTTGACCCTCCCCCCCAACCCCTCAACCAATCTAAGTTTCATAGCTGAAGATATTACAGACAGAATAATTGTTGGAGGTTCTTGGTTTGAGTAACTTTGTATGGGGTATGGTACAGTCATGGAGTTGTTTTGGTTTGGTTTTTTTTAATATATAGCTAATATGGGAATTGGTCATAGACACAGCATAATACTCTTGTGAATATAGCCCTTATTTTATCAGAATATGCTGGAGGCTTTCCCTCACTTTCTCATCTATTTGATTAAGTTTTCACTCAATTTTCCACTATAATGGATATTTTCTTTGTAGGAAACATATTAAAGTCCTTAGGTGTCCTCCCACACACCTAAAAACTCATTTGGCAGACTGAAAACACTTTGTTTTGGGCCAATTAAAAAGAATGCTACATTGCTAATGGTAATTTTCTCTTTACCATGCCTGGTAGGATCCAGCAATCCTGAGGGAGCTGATGTCTGAATGCTATGTTTGGTGTTTCGTAGTGGGTTGATAGATACCATCACAAGTCCAATTTACTGTGTGTTTGATCCAGTCCACGTTTTACTTGGTTTAAAAATACTATTTTCCTACCACTTCTTTCTCTACCACTGACTCTGCTCAATGCTGTTAAAGCATTGCTCCCTTGTAGCTCTTTACTACAGACAGTCTTCTTCTGTACTCCAAAAAGACCTGCTTAGACTTTTAAAATCAGCCAGGCAATGCTTGCTTCTTGGTGTCCACAACTGCTCTGCTCCTCACTGGAAAGAGTGTAAAAGCAGCAGTTGCAGATTTCTGTTTTCAGATGCTGATTTTGCGGCTGACACCAATCCAAGGAACAGCCCGTGGCCAGCCTCTCGGCTGCCCAGGTTCACTGGACTAGAACAGTTTAATCTTCTGAGCTGGAAGGGGTGAGGCTGAGTTTAAGGACCTGTCACTGAAACCTTGTTCACTCATGTGCAGCTCGTGGGTAAAATCCTGTGAGAGAGCATCCCAAATGCATCAGGTTGTTCGCCGCTTTGATCTGTGCCTGCGTTTCTGTGCCTCTGTGTCTGTATGGATATTTTAAGAAAAAGTAATTATTTTTGAACATGATTGGTATTGATATAATATAGTCAACAGTTATGGGCTATCTTTGCAGATCTTTTTGATCTATTTTGCATTCTCAGCGAAGTGTGTTTGGTTTTTTTTCTGTTTTGTCTTATGACACCCATCTCAGGTACGGTTGTATTTTTCCTTTCAGTGATTTTTGAATGAGTGTTAAGCCATTTGTATCGTCTGCTGATGGGTGAAATACTGTGGGCTCAACACCACTCAATAATTAGCAAGTATCTATGCATTTCATTGCTGTCCTGGGAATGTTCCGGAACCATTTTTACTATAATTGCTAGACTTTTAAAGTAATTCTTCTGATCATGCCTCAAAACTAACTGGGACCAAGGCTGGAAGAATGAAAAGCTTTGGAAGCCGTGGAGGCACATAGCTGTAAAAACTGCGTGAGGAAATCTAGTATTTTTCAGCCAAATATAATAGCTTTAGTCCATAGGGACTAATCATCTTTGGGGCTTCATTCCGTGTTGGCACTGCAGATGATTGCTGTATCACTGTGAAATGAGACAGGAGCACCAACCCTCTCAAGAGCTGTGGAGGCTCATGTGTCACC
This sequence comes from Mycteria americana, assembly GCF_035582795.1. Classification (NCBI taxonomy): domain Eukaryota; kingdom Metazoa; phylum Chordata; class Aves; order Ciconiiformes; family Ciconiidae; genus Mycteria; species Mycteria americana. The sequence goes on from NC_134376.1 coordinate 13,429,941, forward strand.
TCAGTGACAGGAACTTTCTGCAGAGAGCTTGCACGCTGCTGTAATTTTAATTTAAATTTCCGTGCCCTGAAAAGGCTTCCACAAATTTAAGTTGACAAACTAGCTCAACTCATAGGAGTCATGGGTGATGCACCACTTCTTGTTGATATACCCTCCCTTTGTTAAAATAATTTGAAATTCTGGTGTAACATAACAACTACTTAGGAAGTTTTTATGAAGCTGATTAAGAACTGGTTTTTCTGGTGCCATCCTCTGAATGGTTCTGTGTAAGCACAGGGCAATTAGCCACGCCTCTGCAATGACGTAAATGTAAAACTGCAGCAGGCGTCAAAGTAGGGCAGAATTGCAGTATCTGGAAACAGAATACCATGATGGCTCAAGGTGTTTGTATATAAGCCTCTAAGTTTAACAAAACTCTGTTAATCGCAATGGTTCCTTAGTCGTTGGGAAGGTTAATATGTAGATTGAACAATCAAAGGAAAATTCAGCTTCAAAAGAGCCTCTGGAGGTTGCCTGGTCCGATCACCTGCTCAAAGCAATGGTGACTTTGGAGATCAGGTGGCTTGCAGCCCTACGTGACTTCACTGTTTTATCAGGTTCTCTTTGATCTTCTCTGTCTAGATAGTTACCAAGGCTGTACTTCCCTTTAAAGCTCTGATTCTCTGCAGTCTGTCCGTAGCTCTGACTGCAATCATCTCAGTATTGTGGCATTTTTCCTTCTTGCATAAACTTAGAATGTCAGAGGCTAAATTGTTCACTGGAGGTTTAGCAGAAAAAGCAGGATGAACACTTCTGCTCTAAGCATCCAGCTGTTAGGAAGACAGACATTGGGCAAATGAGATTGATTTTGTGAAACGTGTAATATCAACTTTTTCTTCCACTGCAAAATGGCCTATTTAAAACTATTTATAATCAGAAATGCTCTATTTATGCACAATTTATCTCACTGAGGATAATTCAATTTAACATCTTGAAATATACGTAAAGAATAGAGGGGAAATTTATACCTTTTGCAGTCAGCAAACATTTGTACCCTACATGACAGTAAATCGGATGCATCATACTGTTTCTGCTTTTCTGGCAAGTTATGAAGAAACGGGTCAAGAAGTGCTGGCAGGCAGCATAGCCTTTTAGACCTAGGCAGCTGGTAATGTACTGCCTGGATTCTTCAGTTCCTGTCAGGGAAAAGAAGTAAGATTTGGTACTGTATTTGTTCTGTGCTGTTTTAATTTAAGTTCTCCAGTTTGTGCTGAGGGAGCAGCATCTCCTCTTTGTTTTACGTGCTGCAGTCTGGTAACAGCTGCAGCCCCAAGGACCTAGAAGTTTGAGATTTTAACATTTGGCCCTCCCATAAGTATAATGAAATAGTAACCTCCTTGTGTGCCTCCTTGTGAAAATACACATTATCTAGATTAATGTCACCATATAGCCTCAGAACCTGTTGAATTTCAGCACTAATAAAAGTTAAGCAGAGATGAGGTGACTGACTGCAAAGTTTGTTCAGGTAATGTTCTTCTACCATGCTGCTCTTGAGCACTCCTGCATCTGACTCTTTTCAGGCATATATTATCTCCTGCTTAGGGCAGAAGTCCTTAAGTGGCAGGTTCAAAGTCATTTTCCCCTCAACCATATGCTACTTTAATGGTGACAAGTGGGAGTGAGGAAATATGCCTCTGTTGCAGTGTTAGAAAGTGCAGTAGCTTTGTGTGTCATGGGCTCTTGTTTCAAAATGTGCTTAGCAAAAAGAATCGGAAAATCCAAGAAACAGGACACACGGATGATCCACTCTTTGGTATCTCTTTTCTCTTTAAGGTTCCAGGGAACTGCAACGAGATAATAAAAGCTTCAGGTTGTTTATATTGCTTCCAGAGGAATTGTTTTGCCTGGCTGGAAAGGGTGTAATTCAAAGGTCTGCTTTGTGGTCCTGGCTATTTGGTCAGTAATGTGTATGTTCTCTATCTTCCAATGAGTCTTTGCACATGCTCAGAAATGCGTGTATCCAGTGGCTTGATTCACCTTTATATTGGAAAGTAGCGTCTCCATTTTAAAATTTAGCTTTTAATTGATGTTTCAAGCATTTCCTTTCTTTGAACAGGAAAAACTTTTCTTTTATTTTCTTGCAAGAAAAATTAGAGGTTTTTATTGGAATGATTTTTGGTAAGATTCTTAGAAATCACTTTGTAACATTTTGACGCCCGTTTTCCTTTGCCTTGTCTTACAAAATGGTGTCTTCTAAAACCACGTTAGCATACCAGTGAACAGATTGTGCATTACAATGTCCTGAAATTTGTCCCTTTAGTGGCAGTAATGCTGAGGCCGTAGGGCAGTAACAGTGGTGGATTTTGCTAAGGATGAGAAATGCCTATATGTGAAATTCAAACTTGAGTAACCTCCAAGAAGAGTGTAGAAACCTCGAAAAGAAGGGGTAGTTACCAAGCTAGCCATTTCTGAACTTACACAGGGATTTTTTGTTTAGGTTTATTCCAGGTCTTCCCTAGGGTTCAGTCAGCGCAGAGGGTGGGGGTCGGAGGATGAGGCTATAAATAGAGGTGTTAAGGACTGATTGATGGGATGGACTGTGAGAGAGAGATCTCAATATGTGTTTTAAGATACAGATCTGTGACAGTGGTAGCTGAGGAGACTAAGCAACTGTTTTCCAAAAGCATGAACTGCTATTAAGGTTCAGAAGCTCGTGATTCCTATTTGTTGGCAAAATTTCCAAATGTTTAGATGAGTGTGGAGCTGTGGTTTGCTTACAGAACTGCATTTAGTGACAGCAGATACTTAAGGTAAGCTTGAAAACTTAGTGTTCCTGGTGTCCCTCCTCTCTCTCCATTTTTTTTTTCTTCTACTCCCCCACAAACTCCTGTGCTTTTTGTATGCGTTAGTGATTATTTTTCTATAAAATTTTTATGGTAATCTTTTGAAAGTTGCTTGGCAACTACTAATTCTCATTTGTGAGGAGTTTGCATACAACAATCCTGGGCTTTAAAGTGTTTATAACTACCTCAGAAGAGAGTTGTGTCCAGGAAAGAATCCTGACTTTCGTACCGGGAGGCTTACATGCTGGTTAGAAAGGCTCTTCTGTGAGGATTCACTTTAGCACAACATCTGCTGACCAAGATAGTTCCTGCAAAGACGAAGATACATTTTCAGTGTTTAAAACAAGGATTACAATGAAATCAAAGGAGTTGGCGAGACTCCTTGATAATATGGGGAATGCTGGATTTCTACTCTCTTGCTCTTCGGTCCTGTAGCTCAAGGAAATGATAGGGGTTTGGCCAGTACAGCCATGACTCAATCTTTTATTTAGTAGGAGCTCTGCTGACTGCTGGGAAGAGACTATACCCTGCCTCGGGCTTAATTCCAACCTTCTGCTGAAACCTTTCTCCCCGTGAAGAGCTCTTACGCTTACTCTGTTCCCATAAGAGCAAGAAATGCTATTTCCCACTTGTTCTAATAGTGAAGGATTTAATACGAATTCAGTCTTGACATCAAAAGACCATACTATCAGTTTCCTTGGTGGAGGTAGGAGGTCTTGGTACCTCAGTTGTCTCTTCTTATTTACATCCATCCCTCTCTGCAAGTGGTCTGACTTTCACCCAAGCTGGCAATGGTGAACTAAGATGATTCGCTTTTTGGTGATCTTTGGAGGTACCCGCACAATATATGAATGTTGTTTGCTCTCTGTACACACTGATTAATTGTGTCAGCTTACGATTTCTGTAATTCTGAAGCTTGTGCTTCCTTATCTCGTAGCCCCACTCTGTCATATTTAAAACTAGTTTGAAAACTCCTTGGGTCAGTACAAAACCACCTATAATTAATCATGTCACGCATCTAGCGTACGTCCAGTACAAGATAAATGGCAATATGCAGTATCACTTGGCACTCATAGGATGACATCGTGAGCTGTGAAGCTACGCTTATCAGAGGGTGACAGTGAAGAATAGGGGGGATTTCCAAAGCAAAGTCTACAGATTGTGGTTTTGCTTACACGAGTCCCTCTTCTGAAGTTTCTAAGGACCTTAAGGCTCTGCAGTTGCCATTTGGCAACTTTCAGAAATGCTATCTCCACTACAACAGCAGCCAGCTGTGGGATTCACCTAAGATCTGTAGCCTTTATACGCTTAATTCCCTGGATGCTGCAATGTAATCCATAAGATATGCAAGCTTTCACAGTTGTTGTATTTTGTTGGCTCTGTTAAAATTATACATGTAGATGATGTTAGGTAAGTGTGATATTTCTCTCAGAAGAATACTGATAATTATTAAACATAGAGCACTTTCTGAAAATACCGTATGTGTTAGGAATATACCAAGGCCTGGAGCCCAAAGGAATTTGGGCTCTGATATCCCTTTTAACTTAACTGAACCAGGCACCTACCTAAATATCTTCAAGAATATGAGCCTTGAGCCCATAGGACACTTTACTCCTGCAGTGCATGCAGCCTTGGGAACAGCATTTAGCTTTCAAAGGAACTTCTCTCCTGTAGAGTGAATTAAAGCGAATAACGTTTTATTCTTGTAAGACACTCTTTTTTCCTAAAGGAGAAAGAATGTAAAGCCTTCAGCAGTGCAAAGCACAGAGTTACAAGTATCAAAGGAAAAAGAGAAGTCTAGGTGGTTTCTTTGACAGTTTTGGATCCCAAGATAGGGATCCACAGGATCCTAAGATAATAGGGTTCATTCAAGGGCCATCGTAGTCAAGTGGGGCCAATGTGACATTTTCCTTAACACTTTAAGTAAATAATGCTTCGAGTTATTTATTAACATGTTTATTACTTCGAATGGTATTTTGTGAAACAAAAAGTGAATATGACCTATTTACTGTTAACCCGATTCTGATGGACAGTTTGGCTCTAACACTGCTCTCTAAAATTACAAAGCAGTTTTAATGGCTGCATTTATTCATGGAAAAGTTAGATTTAGTTTTAGAAGAGCACAGCAAAAAGCATTCCTAATGAAATTAAATCTCTGGTCTCATCTGGCTGTGTATCTGGAAATACTGCTAAATTCAGCATTTAGTCATGGGAGAGTAAATTATTCTAATTTTATTTATTGATTGGAGCAATGCTAGGTTAAACTAATATCATATTAAATTCTTGCACTGTTCAGCATTGATGTAGCGTTTTGCAAAACCACAGATAAATATGTAGGTGTCTTCTGAAATTCTGAAAAATCAATTTTTAGACTGTTTTACAGACCTTGCCAAATTAATTTATGCAGTCATAAAAAATGTTTGCAGAGGCACTATTCGTTAGGACTATCATTGAAGGTTTTAGAGTTATAAAAGGACACTTACCACCTGTTTTTAAAATCTGTCCTCTGTCATTAGAATTTTTTTCACAAACAATGCAATGTATACAGGGAATGATTATGCATGTAAATACAGAATGTGTGCTTTGAAGTAGGCAATTTTTGCTGGTGGACTATTAGAAGAGTCCATGGCTGAGTACCCTGACTGAGACCCTGAGAGAGAAATGGAGAGAGTATTATGGAATAGCTTTTTCCCACGTGTGAAAAACTCTCCAACTGGGTTTGAATAAAGATGCGTCTATATACGTTCTCATAATGAAAGTTTGATGTAACCTAATTGTTTTCGTGAGCCTGTTTCCACTTCATTTTTCAAGCTGGTGTAAAGAATCTTGAATGTAAAATGGAGAGGCCAGTTTGTTGGTCACAGTTTTGAAGAGACAGGTACATTCTTAAAATCATGTTTTCTTTGTTGGATGTACTTTGCTAAGTGGCAACATTTGCTTATTTACTTGGATAACCGTATATGAATACATAGAAAATTGGGGAAAAAACCCTGAACACAAAACCAACCAGCAAACCCTGAAGCCTTACAATTTTTTTCTACTTATATCTTTTCCACTACAATGGAAAGCAGCAGGGAACTAAAGAGGGCAATGACCAAAGAGTAGGATGCCAGCAAGAGAACGGAATTGCAAGCTTTTCTTAGCAAGAGATCCCTTCTATTCTGCCTGCAGACCTGGTGACTTCTTAAGCATTGAGCGTGTGTGTTTCTTTTGGCTTGACTTGTCAGCTTGAACTGTTGTTATAGTGAATTATTGGGCAGGCACACCAAAGGTGTGATGATACAGTAATGCTATAGTTAAAATTCAGTGCATAGCAAAGGTAGCAAATCACACTAATTGGTTCTATTAATAGTCGTAATTCTATAATAAATAATACATTATTAGTACTTTTAATTTAGTACTATACTAAAATACTAAATATATATAAAATAAATAATAATAAATGAATTTTAAAACTGCATGTTCATGAAAAATGTATACATTTTCCTTGGTACACTAGTGGCAATTGTGACCAATGCTGAAGTTGCTGAGAAATTTTTCTTGAATTTAAGTAGGACCTGGAGTTCAAGCCTAGCTACCTACTATATAGTTCCTGTAAAAACTGAGTCAGCTTTTTCAGTATATGATTTAGATCTGCCAACAGGTTTATTTTTAAATAAAAATAGAAAAAATAATTTTTAAATAAAAAAACCCGGGCAGCAGTTCTCAAATGGTCTTCCCTGGGGGTACGCTAAGGCTGGTGCTGCCCAGAGCGCCGTGGTAGCGAGCACGGCTGGGTCCTGTCCGAAGGTGAGATGATGTGCCACGCGGGTCAGCGGCGCTCCCGAGGGGAGGAGGCAGGCTGAGCGGCAGCTGCCCCAGCCCGGTGCGCTGCGTCCGCCCTCCAGCACCTGCCTTTCGGCCAAAGCGCTGCCTCGTGCGCCTTAGACGTACGCATTCTGAATTTAAATACCTGCTTAGTGAGGAGCAGCGTGGGAGTGATACAGGACTTTCTCATCTTTAATTGTTGACTTGCTTTGTCTTTTTCTGGATCTATTAGACAGCCTGGCAAGCCTGGGAGCAGGCTGATCCAGACGGCCTAGCATAATAAATTCTGAGACAAGAGCGTTTTCCACGTATCTGCAACAAACGCTGCATCTCTGGCTGAGCCACTTTATAATTGCTGCCATCTAGTCAGCGCCGCTTTTCTTATCTAAAAATGAAGGTTTCCCGTTTGCTAAAAAATTAGCAATTCCAGTCAGATTCTTCACCTTAACCTACAAGAAACAGGTAACTTAGCGTGTGCCATGTTTTGGTCAGCAAAAGTGATTGCGGAAGTTACTGTGTGATCTGGATTCTGGTTCAAGCTGACCGTTAAGGTGCATGTGCTTAGCTAGACCTTTCCCTGCGCAATGACCTTCCCCCCCAAAACTCAAATGGTTTTAAACTTAAAGCAAGGATTTATCGTAATAAGTAGAGGTTTTTAAAAATGTATTAAGTAGGAAAAATTTGAAATTACTTTCAAAGAGAGGACAGAAAGAGGAAAAGTTTATACGTTATTTTCCCAGGAATCACTTTTCTGAGATGTGATTACCCTGTCTGCTTTGCTTTCCTTCAACAGGATAATTACAGACAGACGTGTTGGGATAAGCTTCTCTATGTTTAGGAAGCATTCAAACACTATAATGCTATCTTTATGGAAAGCCTGTAAATTAGCCGTGAGCACTCCAGAAATCATCATTATGGCTCAGCACATGTGGGGTTCAACACCCACAAACAGGCTTTTCGTGCTGCAGATGACATTTTTGTTTGTCTGAAATGAGGATCCATGCACTATGGGTCACTTGGGAGCTATGTCTCTCTTCCACTTCTAATTAAAACAACTCATTTAAAAGAGGAGGAATTTAATTTTCTCTTAATTATTTGTAGAAAGCCCAAAAGCTATTTCTATCATAGCCTTTTAATGACAGAAGAAAATGCCTTCCACAAACCAGCAACGTTCCCCACCCAAGAAAGCATCATGCCAGGAGATTTTAAAGGGGTCCCTCACAGATCTGGAAATTAAGGATTCACCTTTTTTAGTCTTTTGGAAGAGGTTTGCACCCTTTTTGTTACAAAGAGACAGATACTTGCTTTCCTTTAGCAAAAGTGAATGCTTTCTATTCCCGGGTGTCAACCAGCTATGCACTCAGGTATTGTGAGGCTTTACATTTAAATTTGGAATCTCAGATTTTTCTAATTTGAGATTAGTCATGTATGGAAAACAGGGCATGCCAGATCTGCACAGATGAAGAAAAAGTGGGGGTTTTTCTGCTTATTGTTTATATATACCAATTTGCAAGTTTTCATATGCATTTGTGAAATCTGAAAAAAAAAAAAATGGGTTGTCTGTAGTTTGATTCAATAAACGAACCCTAATATGGCATTTCCTCGTCAAGAAACATTAGAATGTGTTTAGATTATGTTTGGAAGTTGTTAATGAACATATGCCAGTCCTGGGATAATCCAGTAGTCCCACCGCCACCCCTGCCTTCTTCTGATGACGCTATCTGGTCTTTTGGATCATTTTTTCCTGAGACAAGTTTGAATAGTTGAGCAACTCTGAGATCATTAGTGGTGATGAATGTGATATATTGATCATAAGAAAAAGACCTCTGTATTTTGGAGAAACATATTTCTAACTTGATAATGACTCTGCTGGGATCCCTCACAGATCTAGAAATTAAAAAATCATTTAGGTTAAAATATTATGGAAAAGGCTTGCATAATTTGTAACAGATAATACAATGGGTATTTGCTTTCCTTTTATTGTTAGAAATGCAGGTTTTACAGCCATGGATGTTGACCAGCTGTAGAACTGTTTAAGATTTTGGATCAGGCCTTGACCGTTTTAGGATTTTACATTTGGAAAACTGCTAGAAATATTATTCTGGAAATTGATGAAGTCTTCAATTTCTTACCAGTGCCAAAGGAAAGAACATCCCTGCAATCTTATGTGTGTGTTTGTAGGCTTGATCTGCATGATGTGTTACGAAATTTGCTACTCCTTTCTGTAGTGTTTCATCAGTCTGCCTATGTGCAAGTGTAGTAAAGCAGAGTTCAGTTTCTGTCAGTACATAGACTATTACTGACATGAGAGACAGGGGTGAAAGCACTGTGGAAGAATTGTAGCCTGAAGAAAATTTCAGCCAGTCCACCTTCATTAACTTTAAATGGCCTTGGCAATCTGAGGTGTAATCTGGAAAGAAACTTGGAAGGCAGCAGGATTGTGGAAAGGGAATTGGGATATGAAAAGAATTTGTGGCCCGTGTTGGAGAAGGAATACATACAGAGCTCAGAACATGACCTGGGTTCTGAAAAAAACAAACAAGCAAGAAACAAAATGCTTTATCACTGCTTACCTTCATCACAAGTCTTCAAAACGTCCATTTAGATTAGTATTGCTATTCTAGTGCTTGATCTGGCTCATGGGTAAATTACAGGTAATGTTCTTGTGGTATTAAGTGAACTAGAAATCACTGTTCTTGCCCTCTACTGGAAAATAACTGAAATAGTTTTGGCATTATAAAACTCGCTTGATTAAAATAAAGTCTGATACTTAAGCTTTTAATGACTAAAGTAGTAAACATCTTTGGTTCTGCAATGGTTTCATAGTTTCTTCAAATTACTCATCAACTATTAAGGCACCACTTAGTATGATGGAGTCAGTATGACAGGAGGAATATGTTGTTGCTGTGTGTATATAAGTGTGTATATAAACATATGGGTATTTTTGGGTATATATAGGATTCTGGCTGTGCATTGTATATATTAGACCTGTTATGGTTCATACTTTTTATATGCCGTAGTTGTTATATTACCCAACAGATAGAGTCCACAAATTTGTTCTGAAACAGATTTTTATTACACGGCCTCCAAATGCTGGATGTAGCTGTACCTAGATCTGTATAATGACGTGACTTGGAAAAGACTGAGAGTACCCTGCAGGGAATTGATCAGCTTTATGACCATTTAGAAAGTAGAACTTGGTCGAAGAACAGATTGTTCCAGAGGTTCTTGTAGCTGTAGTCTTTAGGTTTAATCGTATAACTCCAGTCAGCTGGTGTCACTTACTCATAACCCTCAAATTAATTGGATACTGGTGAGCATTCTGTTAGGCAAGAGGGAAGCGTGTAATCATGCCTAATGAACTGTCATGACCTTACATCACAGCCATCACCAGTGCTTGTTTGGAAAGTGTGTGCATTTTATGATCTGTTTTTATGCAAATGACATTTGTTATTCTTTTGGCTTTTTCTCTGCATGTGGTTTACCTAGCATGTTCAGTTGGTTGCACTGATTAATTGGTTGCATCGTTAGTATTTGTTCTTAAATTCCCAGGTTTTCATATCTCTCTGCAAAGACATTAAAAAACCCCAAAAACAAAACACAAAAAAGCACTTCTTATGCTGGTCTGCATAGCCAAAATCAGAAATACCAAGGGACAGTCAGAGACCTGTGTTGTCTTCTAGTGTAACAGCATTACTTGGACTATCTGTTCAGAATATGAAAAGAGGATGTTATACCTATATGCTGGGCAGCAAAACCAAAAATGAAATAATTATTTGTTGATGTCAAGGTCTCAATAATAGTGCAAAGCAGAATGAAGCTGAACAGCTGATGTGTAATACATTACCTGCAAAACCTGCATTAAATAAATGCAAAGCTTGCTTAAATTTAAAGTGTTAGCATATGTTTAATATTTCCAAATAGTCCCTTAATGCTACAGCTCAGAGATAGAAAATATAAATCCTGAATATGAGTTTAAATAGGTGGACATGTAATTTTCAGATAGTCTGCCTGATCTGATTTTTTTGAATTGACAATATGATATAATATTTGCTTTGCTTTGCAGTTAGTAACTTATATCATTACAAACGTCAGTGAGATTCTAATCACTAGTGAATTTTTTAAACGTTAATACAATCTCTGAATCTAACCTAAACTTTAGAGGTGTAATTAGTTTAATAAATTTCAATAATAGGAGACTAAGTCTTGATCAGATAATAATTGCAGAAATAAGTTATTTCACTCCAGTCTGCATCCCTTGCTCCAGTCCCTGCAGTGTTCAATACCATCCCTCTCCTTTGAGGTTACTGCTCCGGCAGCACTGAAAATCACTGCACAGCCTTCATCATCATCTGAGCAGAGTTGGCCATTTTTAAGATGAATGAGACACAGGAGACTGTTTAAGACAACCTGACTGATTCTGCACTGAAGCAACCAAGGAGTATTCACATGAATCTTTCCTCCAGCTGCACCACAAGGGTGACAGCTGCCAATGGGAGGTAACAAATTAAAGGTCAGTAAAAAGAGGGGGATGGGACACATTGGTTAAATAATTTTAAACACAGCTGGCTTTAATATTGATTATCATTCATTGGCCTGAGAAATCTGAGCAAAGGCTGCCAAGCTATCTGTTCTCATGATTTACAAGATTTCCCAGTCTGTAGATCTTGGAGTACAGAACTTGTGCAATGGCAAAACATGTTAATGAGAAGGTCTTGGGGCTGTGTGCTCTCCCAAACTTTCATTAGAAGCTAAAATATTTGTTCTGAAGGTGGTTGAATTGCATACCTTGCCAAGAAAGTAACGGCAATTCAAATAATAATACAAAGACTAACATAGTTTGTATGGAAAGTTCCATTCAAGCGAGACGTCCTACAGTTAACTATAAATTGGTAACGGTGTGACTGCTACACCTTCCCACAGCAGTTAAAGATCACGGCTTATTTGTAACGATTTAGATTTGTCATCTGTTCATCCCCATCCCTACCCTCCCCCCCCTCAATTTTTTATAGTACTCCAGTACATAGAAATTGGTCAACACACTCCTTCAAAAAATGTACATTAAGCTCTTGGGGAGTATGGGACCACACACTAGTCTCTCTGTAGAGACAGGGCTCTGAAAACCATGTGATGAGCATAAAAGAGGTTGACTTCTCTGATTTGGGTTGTGAAGGGAATAAATGGCACTGGTTTATGAGTATATAGCCAACTGAATCACATTCACTAACTAAACTTTTACTCCTCTTAGTCATCAAATACCCTGAGACTGTCTGGAGATCCTGAAGAGTTTAAGAGCATGGGCCCCGTATTTCTGAATTGGGCAGGAATTTGCCCTAAGCTTTGCAGTAAATAAAAGTGCTCCTGTTTTCATATAAACACATTCTTCAGCTGCTGCTTGGTGGGGGTGGGAAGAGGTCTGTGTTAAAGATGTTAAGAAACTGTGAAAATGTTTAAATAGTTTGGGAAATTACTTCATACTCATGAGTAGGAATATGCACCTAGCTGTGGGCTTCATAATGCACCAGTGTGCATTCAACTAGTCGTCTGAAAGAAACTGAAGAGGTGGCAAAGTCTTCCCACATAGTGGGGTTAGCAATCAGGCCCCATTTGTATCTCTTCTGCTTGTTTGCTGAAGAAACTACAATAATTTTTAGCATTGTCTTCTCAAATTCTTCTGCTCATTGCATACCAATTTATATGAATGAGTTAATGAGAATATCCCTTATGTATCCATTTAATTTCCAAATTCACCAATGTATGTACAAATATCATTGCTCAGCTGAGCTCTCATTTTGTTTTATTAGTCTCATTTTGATGAGTAGTCTCATTTTCAAGTAATAATTTGAGTCCTTCCTTATAAGCAGACAATACTTTTCCATATATGCTTATTCCTGCCATAGCACCAAGCATCTGTATATTATTTTAATGATGTTATTTTTATTTATACTTTAATTCTGTGCTTTGTGTTGAATTTTGCTCATGAATACTCCATAAAATCTGTTCTTTCTTGGCGGTCTAGGTGAGGTTGTAAGAAAAACAAATTTCCATAGAAAAAACAAATGGCATATTTTAACTGATCAGCACAAGCTATTTGATATTTTCATGGTAAGCAAGAAAATGTTTGTGTGTCTTGTTTCTATGGAGTGAGTGTATAATAATAAATTTAACTCCTTTATGAGATTGGTTGGGCAAAAAAAATCAAAGGAAAATGTACTTAATCTCGTGGAGAGGGATGAAGCATTCAATGTGCAGAAGTCTTTCAGTGTACATAATTCTATGCATAGTGTATTTTACAGGTTTGAATTTTTTATCAGACTACAATAGAAGTTACAATTTTTTCAGCTTTAATTTTTATTCCACAATCAGATGATATGTTATCATTTGATATACCAAGATAAAATGAGTACAGTTATATCCTGTATTATGGGTATGTATAGCAACACATTATCATTCATATGTAGTAGTAAAACCACCTTTGGACCAGACTTATGGTCAATTGAAAGAGGAGACTAGAAACTATTTCTGTATGGATGGTTTCAAGACACTTCATTAGATGTGGCATTGTAACATGAGTTGTGCTAAATTACTCTACGTATCACTGGGGATAAATAAATCTTCCAGGAGGGAAGATTTATAAGGCAATGCATTATACTTTCTTATTCTAAGGCTGTACTCCTTATTACAAAGGAAATCTGTTATATCTTTGAAAATTTATAGCTGTTGAATTGCAGCTTTTGTGAAAATGCTTTTTTATGATACGGTCATTGTGCAAATACAGTCTGAAGTGACAGACAGATTATTGCTGGCTAAGCTACGTTACTAAGAATAATGGATAATTACTGCTGTAATTTAGTGAGTTAAACTTTTACTGGCCCTCACTGATTTTATTTAAAATCATGTTGCTCTTAGTATTTGTTTAATAATAAGGACGATTAAGAAAAGGGCTTTTGTAAATGGCATTCCTTAACTGTTTGTGATTTGTGTCCAGTCACCTGTCACATTGTATTACTTCTGCTCTATGCTTTTTTTAATATTTTCTGAAAGAGAGTACAAATTCAAGTGACAGAGGATTTTCTGTTTTCAAATGAAGGTGTTTCATTTAAAATTGGGTAAAACTTTCATACTTAATATTTTTATCCAGAACCATTGCTTGTCCAAATGTTTATTAATAATATATGATCCACAAACAGTGAAAGAAAATATCTGCTGCTACGCACGAGGGAGGTAATTTGTTTTGCAGTATTCATCTATTTCTAATGGTGTCTTCAACATGCTGAATGTTTGTCTCTGGCTCTGTGTCAGCTCTGGACAGCAGAACTGGTATAGGATGTGTTGGAAATAGCCGAGCTGTCACCAGAAATGGCTTTCAGAGGCAGTGTTGTAGATGAAATTTTTACTTGTGGGATGCCTAGCAAGGTGTCTGTTGGGAGCAGGAAGCTCAGCCCACGGGCCAGTAGGTACCTGCATACCCGACTCTTCCTCTTTTGGGGTGCTGTCTAACATCTACCCTTCTTGTCCAGGCTTATGCTGAGGAACTGCTCACTTTTCAGTGGGTGGGATTTTGCTCCTCTCCTCCACTCCTGTTATCCAAGGTCCTTTGCAGTAGCTCAGTGATTCTGAATTCCTTGCCAGTGGTTTTGAAGTCCCTGCCAGGCTGCCCTGCGCGAGGAAAGCTGAATAGAGAAAAAAAGATGCACGCTGTGGGACGTTGACCCATTCCCTGCAGCATGGGTTTGGTAATACAAACACGGTCATTTGTTCTTTGCATGTTTTATAGTGACACTTTTGTTCTTAGTACCTGCTCCTGTCCTGATCTTCAGCAAACCAAGTTTACTCTCATAAAAGTCAGGGAGGATCAGTATGGAGCTTTTCTCTACATGAGCTTGTTTCTGCTTATTTCTCTGAGATTTCTAGTGAACTGACGGACTGTTGCAATTATAGCAACAAATGTCTGTCCACTGAGAAGAATCACGGATCTCACGTGAACTTCCATCCAGCCAGGAATCCATCTCCTGAAGAGCTTCATATGGGGGAACGATTCTACTTTGTGTGGAATGGAGCATGTCAAGTGATATGGCATAGATTTTACATCTCATTTTTCTTTTCTCTCCCAGTTTTCAATACACACTGTGCAGGAAGACTGCCTTATTTAGTAGTGATTTGAAAAATCAACACCTTTCTCCCTAAAATGAGCTGTATCTGCTCCTGAACACAGGACAATCCCTGCTTGCTCCACAGATCCATCTTCCTTACACAAAAGGGGGAGATTCGCTTCAGATTCATTATTCATCTTTTAATTATCTGTTAACGTAACATGAAATATCATCATCTGGCGAACTCAGAGTTGCATTGCTTTTATATAGAGAACTATGATTCATGTAAAGGAGTGCCAGAACTGCCTAGTGAGAGCTGTGCAGTGAAGTTGTCCTCTGTTCTTCCACATTTCACACATATTCCAGGAGTTTTGGTGGAGTATATTGCAAAGAATCAGGTCACGGCTTTTTCTTTTCCTTTTTGGTAGTACATCATGTCACAGTAAGCCGTGGCAAGTTCGAGGATCAATCCTCAAATACTTATTTTAATAAGATATTTAATCATAGTAAAATATTACACCTGCTGTGAATAGCAAGTATCAGACGGAAATGGCTAGGATGCTGCTTTCAAGTCTCAGTATTTTTCAGACTGGATTTTGGACACCAGAAGGTCCATGGGTTATTTCTAAAGGACCTGCAAAAGAAGAGCGATCTTGTAGTCTGTAAACTTAAAATTGTTATTCTAGGGTACGGCACTAGGGGACACAAATGGAGACAAATCAAGATACACTAGTTTAAGGCAAAGCACAATCCTTTGTGCCTGTTACACTGAAATCTAAACTGCAGCTGCAACCTTCTTAACAAGCTTTGTTACATAAGGTCCCTGAAATGTAATGAGCACTCATCTTTTATGTATGGAACTGAAGGCACTTAACAACTTGTAAGAGCAGGTGTTTTGTTTGTTAGCCATCCTACACAAAAGGCTTTTTTTCAAAGGAACCCAAAGGATTGGCATCTAAATCCCTTTGATGCACAGTTCCATTAAGGAAAATGAGCAAGTACCCCCACTTCGTATTGGTAGACAATTGGCAGACTTCAGTTAACTGAGTACTTAAACACTTTTCTGAGGACACATGTAGTAGCATAAATACAATGGGCATGGCCGAACTCTCACATCTGTGCAGATGCTCCTTTCTGCATGAGCACATCCACCTTTGGAGGCTGTTGAGCACTCGAAGCTCCCATTGAATTTAGATGTGAGGGTACTTACAAATTAGTTGCTTTATGGATACTTGAAGAAATCTATTAACTGTTGTAGTCTATGCTGAGATCAGTTGTCTTTCATGTTTCCTACCTTGGTTACAAAAACTCTGAAGTTTATTTTTATATTTTCATAGGAATCTATAGAAGTCATTGATTTGTGTGGTGTTGTACCTGTCTAGGAAATAGCTATATGCATAATAATAAAATAAAACTTATAAAAATTTCTGGCATTAAAAATATGAACCGAAATAATATGTCTTGTTACTTATTTGTATTCAGTACAAGGGTTATTATGTCTCTCTCTTCAAAGTATGAAGATATTGTGCAGGTTAAGGAAGATGGTTTCAGTCCTCTTCACACTGTACTGAACATTGTACAAACATGGTTTTTTATGGCTGGAAATGAGATACTCAATTTGCTATAGCAGTGCAGTATTTACTGTATCTAGTATGACTGTCAAATCTGTAATAATTTCTAGAAAGAATTACTATGTCTTGTAAGGACCTAAACTTAGCATTTTGAACATTTCCTCTCTTGAAGGTATGTTTTCCCTCTGATACTTACTGTAAATCAGAACCATGCTTAAAGGTATTTTGCCTCTACTTAACTAAGGAAAAGTAACTTGAGCTGAGCTATTTCATAGAAGAAATACTTTTACTGCCCATATAAAAATCTCAGTAATTTGAATATATGTTGGTAAAGCTTTTCTGCCCAGAATAGTATTTGCTCATGGGAACAATGCTTGGCAAATGTCTTACTAAATAAGTCGATGCACCCTTAAACAGAATGCCAAAAAGAAAATGTAGATTTAAGTCAAAAGTGTGGAACAGTGTGGGTAGAGTCAGAAAAAGTAGGTGCAACAGAGTTTTTTGTCTGCCTATCTCTGTTATAGTACCTGATTTACCATCCATCACAGAATGCAACGTTCAATGCACATGTCCTTATCTGGTTAGCACATTGATACTGCAAAACTGTTGTATCTGCCTACAGCTGAATTCCACATTCCTCCTCCTTCCATATTCTTCCTATGTTCCTTCTCGTATGGATGTAGTAGCTCTGAGTACTGGAAACTTTGCAACTACTTTAACGCAAATGTGTTTTGTTTTGTGATTTCAGCTATGATTATTCAAAGGCTCTGCAGTGAATACCAGCGAAAGATCATCCATTGCTGGTGTACTTTGGGCTATGTTCTTATCAGTAGGATTCATTCTAAGATATGCAGTTAGCCACCCTCTCGTCTTGAGCTGGGGTGATATGTAAGTACTGTACTTACATATCTGTGCAGTACTGTACTTACTGTAAGTACTTACTGATGTAAGATCATACATATCAGAAATTTTGTAACTGAATTTGCTTCTGACCTGCTGCTATTAAATGTACAATGGAAAGGGATAAATTGCTAGACTGATGGGCTGGTCACTCACTTTGAGAAAGCATGTGATTGCCATTAGCATAACAGAAGAGCACCTGTAGCTTTGCCCAGAGGCCAAAGATGATGCCTAAAGAGGAGAATATAAAGGATAAGCATAAATGGTATTTCCCTTCAGTACGCTCTCTTCTAAAGACCTGCTGATTGTACATAAGAGCAGAGGAGTATACTGAGTATTTTGAAACACTTCCTTCTAGAAGAATTTAAAAGCAGCATGCGTGCTTTGGGTAAGTTACGATGTTTTTGTGACTTTGCCTTCCAAAGGCAGGTGAGTCAGGGCTGCACCTCTTCTTGTTTAGCACCCAAACTATGTGGGGAACCAAAATGCATATGTCTTCTTGAAGAATTTTGAATCTCTCGTCTTATCATCATCTTCCTCTGCTACTTGAATATCTCCCACTTATCTCTGTTGCCATGGAAAGATGCTCTGAATGGCTCCTTGAACTCCGTTTAGCCGTCCTCTCAAAAAATTTCCTTTCCATCTGCCTATCTGTTTGTCCTCCCCAGCTAGCCTCTTGCTGTTGGATTTCTCTCTTCAGTCCAATGCTGCTGAAGCAGACTAGGTACATAGAGGTGGCTAGTCCAAGAGTCCTGGCTCATAAAGGAAAAGCACAGAGTTACAACCACACAGTAAAAAATTAAATTGGTTTTATATTTCTTTTATTTGCTTAATATTTTATACTCACCATTTGGTGAAAGGGGGTGGAGGAGGAGGTTGTTTGTTGCCTTCATTTTTACTTGTTAAGTGTAGATGTATGGAAATTACTTAGTTAATGGTTTTCTGGCTTCTCATCATCAACACAAGTGAGAAATATTTTAGCATTCAATTGAGACCAAATGTTTTCAGATAAGGAGATGATGTCTTAAGACATTTTTATTGATATTTAATTATGCATATCTTTCTATATAGTGTATGGCATTTATGCACACATGCAATACATACTGTAAGTAATCAGCCTATTTGGTTTGATTCAGCTGCCATTAAATGATAAATTGTTACTGATTCTGGATTTAATGCTGGATTCTTGGCCATAGCATATTTCAATGTTATTGTGGGTAAGTAAAGTTTTGATTCTGTTTACAGGATTAATAAGTTTGGATGGTGTTGATTTTAAAGCTCCTAATGGCAAAAACTCTATGAAAATCCTTTCGCAAATTTTGTTGATGCATAAGCTGTAAGCGGTTTGTTATGCAGAATTTTCTTGTGCAATATTTGTGCTAGATAAGATAGAAAATTTGAACAGAGAATCATACTTGTCCTCAACCACTCTAAATCCTTGTTCTGAACCACTTTTCCTATAGGTTGGGGGTATACGATACCTATCTAAATTACTCTGTGATGTCATCTTATAGTTAAGTGAAACAGCTAGGGCATTAGACACCAAATAGCTGGAATGAAAATTTGTCTCGGGGATGAATTATTGCATAGCATTGATTCTTGAAAATTTCCATAAGTTATTCCAACAACTTATATTTTTTGATTCCACAGCAATAGTAATGTAAGCACATGAAATTTTGCTTAGCTGAAATATTACCATTAAACTGAAAAAATATTACCAAACCTACATATTTTAATTTAGCAGGTACCCAAAAAGAAGTCAAGTAAATTGGATTCTAGCAGATTCCGTGGATGGCTGAGTAATTTGTGTACATATTTAAACTTATGGCTGGGGTAGAGCAAAATCGATTTGGATGACTGATTTTGATAAAAAACGAATTAGGCTGGTGCTGTAAAAAGCTGTTAATCAGATAAAATGTGGCCATTGCACTTTAAAAAGACTAATGACATAACCCTTTTGAGCAGTAAAGTCTGTAAGACTAAACTATTAGAATGAAATTTTGTTTGCTGAAAATTTAAAAAATAGAGATTAGCAAGCTTCACCTTTTATTGAAAGAGGAAGATAAAACACTGCTTTTTCATTTGTTTCTCTTTTTGGACTCCCTTGGAAATTTTAGAATCTTCCTTTGTGTTGGAGATCCATCTGCCTGTACTGAAACCTGGCTATCAGGGTCTTATTGTGAAACTGGACAGTTAAACCCTGTATACAAGGTTGTTTTCAGTAAGCATGGCCATTAACAGCAGGATTGTTTTCAAGATTTATAATTAGAACTAGCTGTCTGCTCCAAGAAATAATATAACTCACTGTAAACTAAATGCTTTGATTTTATATC
The DNA here is from genome assembly GCF_035582795.1 of Mycteria americana. Lineage (NCBI taxonomy): Eukaryota > Metazoa > Chordata > Aves > Ciconiiformes > Ciconiidae > Mycteria > Mycteria americana. The sequence continues at coordinate 13,449,467 of NC_134376.1, forward strand.
CATTAAAGTTCCCCAAACTGCCCATGAATCAAGAGAAGCTCATCTCTGATGGCCTTGTGGGAGCAGATGTAGTTCAAAGTAAATGAACTAATTGATTTGATAGATAATTCTCTGTAGTCACAGACTGAAACTTGAGGAAGGTGAGAAATTCCACATAGCCCAGCATGTTGTTTTGGTAGTAAAATATGTAGTATCTCAATACTGATATGAAACAACGTGAACATCAGTAAATAATGCCCCAGTGCGAATATAAGAGAGTGGGATAGTGGGGATGGATAGTCTATATACCAAGATTTTTATTTCTTTCCCAGAGACCTGTCTGGTTCATTTAGCTGGTATCCTTCATTCATCCTATGTCTTTGTGGTATTTTATTTCTAGAGGTAAATTATGTGAGTTCCAATGAAATACCAGAACTAGGAGAGGGAAGTTATCCAGACTTTTCTTTTCCTCGGACATCAGTGTCTATCCCCGCTGGATTTCCTGAGTCTTGGCCTTTCACCAGGCTAATTCACAAGTGCACTGATGCTCTCTTAATGCTTTTTATTTCTAATACCTGGTGAAAAGCTTTCTATGATTCTGCAAAATGAATTTTTATTTCTGAAAATAAGTCTAGGCTTTCCTCCTTCCAACAAGCACATTTTGAAAGTCTTGCAGTTAAATCATGGTTTGGGTTTCAGTTTCTTTCTACCTCCTTTCATAGCATCATTTCATTGTTTATTTTTCTCATCCAGGTAGGTAACCTGTACAGAATAGATCATCATCAGTTTGTTCTAAACTTTCTCATGTTGCTGTGGGGAGAACAGGACCAGGACCACATTTTCTTCTAACACTGTCACCACAACTTTGCTGTGATCTATCAAATGTGAATTGTTGGCAGATTAATGTTTCCATACAGCAGAAAGCCAGTTACTTTCACCAGTATTGGAGTATCTTCACACAATTGCCTTGTCTTTGAAAAGTCACTGACTTTCCTGATTACTCTCCAATCATTCATAACAACTGTTTGAAGAGTTTTCACTGAAAGGACAGACTCAAGAGCGCTCCATGTGAACTCAGGTGTTCCTTGAGGTGAAAGATGTGCTACATGGCTAATTTAAAGTCATTTTCCCATAGAAAATGAAGTCTTTTTGGGGCTCTTCAAGAGACTATTTACTTGCATCGGTTTAGTGCTGACTAATTACATGACTAAACCAGAAGGACGCTGCTTGTACAAACCATGAGAAAATCAGACACCTAAATTTACAAATGGCAAAACATTTATCTGCAGTCATGACAAGGGACATAACAGAAATGATACTCAGCTATAATCTGTGGCATAAAACCTGTCCTTCTCGCTCACTAATTGATACATTAGGTCACACACGTTTTTAAGAAATACCTATAGGAAATGAGAAATTTTTGTATGAATCTCATCTTCTCCATAAAAGAAAAATATTTTAGGATAATGCTAAGACTTTACACTGACCTACAGCACCACATGATCCTGTATGGGTTAAAGAGTGACTGATTTATATTCAAGAAATATTTGAAGATACAAAGCAAATATAATTTGTCTGAAAATACTCTTTATTCTCCCTTACCTTCTTTGCAGGCATCAGTACTCTGTTTCTTCTTACATGTTGGGATTCTCTTTCACCCCAAAAGCTGTACAATAGCTGTTACTCACCCAAATAGCTCTGGTACAGCCAGCTCCACGCTGCCTTTTTGTAGAACCACAATTTTTCCCTTCCTCATTGAAATATTCGTGATGTAAGATGTTTCTGTAACAGTGGAAGTTGAAATTTATCTAGAAAGGAGGCACCTTGTGAATAAACCTTTCATCAAATGACCACACAAAAATCCCTGCTGGTTCACATGAGTCTTTTCAGGATTTTATCAAGTTCGGTCACAGGCTTGTTGATGTCATTTCAGCCTTTGAAAGCATTTTTCCCTTGCCTGTCCTGGTTGAACGGGAGCTCAGACTGAGACACCACAATTTCCAATGTTTGGACAATCTGTCAGTGAAAACCCAGGCGGTGCGCTCCAGCCCGGAGAATGGTTCACGAGCTCTGTGCTAAACTAGTTGTCTTCCATAATCAAGTTCTGTTGTTTCACTGTGATGGCATGTTGAGTTACTTTAATTCATTAGACATGACAATGTATTATTTGAAGAATGTGAAGGATCAAAAACCAGTGGACTCTGCATTGATCTGTAGAAACCCTGTTCTCATTCCTTTGTGCTTGTTTATTTGCTATTCTGGTATAGAAAAAATAGTGACGAAGTCCAACTCTTGTAGCAGGCCCAGATAAGCCAAGCAAGTAGTATAAAATTAAACGGATATATTAAAGGGAAAAAAAAAATAAAACAAACCCCCCCAAACCCTATCTGTTATCTAGGAAAATTCTTAGGATAAAACCATGACCTGAAAATAGAGAAGCCTCTGCAAAATTAATCCCTGCAGGCTCCCTCTGGAAATGGGAAAGAACATGCTTGATTAAGCCGGTGCTAACCTTTCAAAATCATGTTTCCTGATATTTATTCCTTGGAATAATAAAGGGGGACGTGTCAGATGTTGGAAAGCCATAATGTACTCCCTTGCTTGCTACTGCCCTTTTCTAACTTGCGTGTTCCTCTCCCAGAGCAAACTTTTAAAATAAAAAGTAAGGCCTCAGTTCGTCCTTTTTGTTGACCTTTATACATTTCGTGGCTCTGCATTTGCACCAGTTAAATTACAGAGTAAGAAAATTGCCATCCCTTTTCTAGCTCTGCTAGAAGGCCTTAGTCTTCTCAGTGAGAAATGGCGAAACACATTCACAGGTCTCCGCGGGCAGATGCGGAGAACATCAAATCTACCGGCCGGGGGCTGCAGGAGCCCGCGCACCTCGTCCACAGAGCCCCTGCCTCCCGCTCAGCTCAGCCCGTGCCTCGGGAGGGCTGGCAGGGGTCCAGGCATCGCTGGACAAGGATGGGGGGACGAGTCGGGCTCCAGCTTGAGTGCAAGGAGCAAGCCAGTGTCTGCTGGGGCTGGGCACGGCCTCGCTGCAGCTGAGCTCGACTCAGGGCGATGGCGGCTGGGGGGTCCCACGTGGGGCGGTGGTGGTTGGCGGGGGATGCCTGGGGCCCAGGCAGCTCCGTAGCCCACGCGGGAGGGCAGGAGCGCGGCTCCCACAGGAGGGGTTGGTATCGGCCAAGAAACCTGCGGGCGGGGGTCCTGCGTGCTTTTGCCACGTGTGAGGCCAGAGAGGTGACAGGTCCTTGGGAAACAAATCTTTTCTGCTGTTTGTAATAATTAGTAAATTATTTCCACCCTCACATGTTGCTCTGCTTTGCCTGAAAGTGCATAATTTTGTATAATTTCCCCCAAATTGCTCCCATGGTGATAATGGGGGAGTTTTCTCCCTGGGTGCCGCAGTGAGATGTTTGTGTTGGGAATTGCATGTTCTATACTGTTAATGGATAGAGGCAGGAATTTAATAACTTACGAGTTTAGAAATGTGGACGGTATCTTGGGAGGAAAGGTTTTCCTTTCAGCTTCTCCACTTCAGTGTTTGCATTGACTGAAAGGTTTGCATGGGTCTCTGTAGTAGCGCAAAGGAAGACCGTATGGCTGAAACCTAGATATTAATGGCAGATAAACAGGATTCACTTCATGTTTACCAGGGGATCAATACATCAGTTCAAGTAATCTAAAAAAATTGTTCCAAGTTAACACACTGCAAGATACGCTATTTACCTACATTTGAGATTGATACAAATAATTTCCTTCTGTATATTTTTGATGTGATGCTAAATTATTCAGCTTAAATTCATGACTCATCTCTGGTTTTCAGTTTTTCCAGTCTTCATAAAAATGCCAAATAACTACTATAATTCATTAAGCAGGAAACAGCTTGCACTGTATATGTAAACCTAGCACCGCATGCCTTAAATCTGTTATAAAAATGGAATATCTAAGTGACACTGGTGTAAAATAGGAAAAAAATAATTTTTGCTGGATCTCTGTGGAAGATACAGAGTGAGTAAGAATGAAGTAATTCGGATAACTTTAAAGTCCTACTTCTAGTCCTGTCATAATAATTTTGTTTCTAGCTGAATAAAATCATCCTCTGGATTGCTTTTTAAACCGTGTTCCAGGCTGGTTTTTGCTTCCTGTCATAACGTTGTCTTACCAGCGAAACAACTGTCCTCGACAAATCTGCCAAGTGGAAAATCGATTTGGTCTTATGTTGACCCCTATTTTGTTCTGGTTTAGCGCTTCGTTTTCATTTAACAAAAGGTATACTATTTTAGATAACAAATGTTTCTTTCTTTAACTAACCAGCTATTGCAGCTTTTTCCCTAGCAGGCATAAACTACTGTCAAAGCTTACCTCAGCTGCTACAGCAGCTGTGAATGTGCCCTGCTGCTCTCATGGAAAAGCTGGAGCTAGGAAACGAAGATGTCATGAAAAGAGCTGAGGATGAGGGTTCGAGAGAAATATTCCTGTAATTTGCTGGAATTGGGGAAGCGAAATGTGCAATTCTGACAACAGTGACAGATTTATAGACTCTGTACACTAATTAAAAAGCAACTTACTCTAATATATTAATCTATGAAATGACAGCATCAGAGAGAGCTGCTCTGTTTTGTGCACGAGCATGCGAACAGTGAAGTGCCCTTTTTCCGTAATGACAGAATTTTATATTGTATACAAAATTCAAGAATAATGTTAAGCAAGAAGCAATTGAAGGATTGCTTCCTTCTGGTGTGAAACATATGGGGAGATGTTTTGCTATAAACTGTATGTTCATGTGCAAGACGGGAAGAAACGAAAAGTTTTCATTTGTTCTTTTCCTTCTCTTCTCATTGCTGTTTTTTGTTTACATGGCTGTGGTAGAATCCAGCTAAGAAGCTAGAAGAGAAAAATCAAATAAAGTATTACTTAGTCATCTCCACAACTACTTCTAACTAGATTTTTGCTCATATCAGTGTAACATCTTGGGATTTGCGTGCTTTGAGATTTATCTGTGGAATTCCTTTGTATAAAATTCTCTGGTATTGGATAAGTGGTGGAGCTTCCTTGCATCCTTCACCAATAATCTCAATAGATGGGGGCACTGAGGAAAGAAAATGAACATATTTCTGATGTGCATTTAAAGCACCTCCAATATTACACCTGTATTCCTACTTCAGCAATGACTTAGATGTCTTGATAGATGACAAGATGACAGTTAAATGAAAATAACTGAATAATTGTGGGTTTTTACAAACATCACTTTAGTTTGCTTTTGAATATAGGAAAGTAGAACTTAAATTCTATTTGTGTAACAAAATACTAAGTCGGTATAAAGCAGAGGAATAATAATGTGTTTCAGGAAGAATGTGAAGCTTTAAAAACCCCAAAATCAACAGTTTTGTAGATGTTTAAGGATACAATAGTTGAATCCCTTATAGTTTTATTTATTTATTTACTGTTTCTGCACTAAACTTTCTTTTTTTTTTTTCCCCTAAACTTAATGGATAATATGTCCTTGAATATTCTCCTTATAGGCATTTAAATATCTGCTGAAGTTCCTAAGGCTGCAATTTGCTTGTAATCTTCCATCTGTTTCAAATTCATTGTAAACACATACAGTCAGATCTTCAGCTCTATAAAAGCATCACATTAAGTCAGTGGAGCTACATGGAATTTCTTCAGATGAAAATCTCGCTTGTGATATTTGTATCTCCACTTTTCCTGAACCCAAACTTGTTTTCACCATATAATTACAATTTTTTCACCATTCTGATCACAAATTGGTATTAATTGCCTGATTTTGACTAATATTCACATTCACAATTATGTGAAAAGGATTCATGTAATATGGGTATGAACTTTATAAAAATGTTTAATCAAAGCTCCTTTTATAAACTATTTTTCTAACAAAATGTTTACAAAAGGAAAGGATTTCTTTTTGGTACTTTTCTTGTGTCAGACTCCTGTAATGGTGACACAGGCCATTGTGCACAAGGCTGTTGTTCATGGCCAGTGAAGATGACAAGGACTGCTCTAGCTTAAAAATCTGTATTTACTAGTTAGAAAGGTCACGCTTGGAAATGTCCATGTGCATTGTTTTTTGCCATCAAAGACTTCATCTTCAGTTGCCATATTGGAGAAGTTCCTTGTGATGCATGGAGGGCCAAGGTGTATGTGTTGTTTGAAAGAATTATTCCACTACATTAGTAGCCATAAACCATATATAGAAATGGGGTAGAGTGAAAGGATATGATGGAAATAATCTATTTAATTTACTGTAAATTATTTTACTTATTTTTACTGTTATTTAGCATAATCACAAGTATAAATGAGGGTAAGATAAGAGCTGGAGAAGAAAACTGAAGTGATTGACTTTGCATTACAATATTTTTTTAATGCTCAATTAGGAAGCTACAGCAAACTTGGATTCATGGCATTGTCTCTAGATATCTAATTTACTTTGTAATAGTATATCAGTAACTAAGCCATTAATGCTGACGCTGGGCAGATATCTGTGTGCTGGGTTTCGTTAGCTGTAAGTGTCCCCAGATGAGAAGCTTGTTTGTTTGTTTGTTTGTTTGTTTGTAAGTATACAGCGCAGGTCACCAGGAAATAGCTCCTAGAAGCATTCAGCAATCAAATCTTCCTAATTCAATTCTTCTCCCAAATATGTCTTACAACATCTGTAATTAACCCAGAACCACTGCAAATCTGGCACTGGCATTCAGAATGCCATCTTTGAGGTACCAAAGCAGCCATGGCAGATGATTTCATTACCACCAGTAGTGTGTATTTTGTACCTTCAATATCAGTCTTCATGGTCTGATGCAGGTCGTAAGACTTCTATTGCTGTCAAGCTATATAGAATCCTGGTGTCAGGTTCTTAACACTTGGAAAGTAACAACACTCATCTCTATTAAAAAAAAAAAAAAAAAAAGACACTCGGGTTGCTCTGAATAGATTTCCGTAGATAAAATACAGAACTTGTAGAGCTGAGTTACCGTTCTCACTAATAATTGTATGTTTAACACCACCTTGCCATGAAACCTAAGGCAATTAATCTGTTTCTGTTCCCCGCAATGTAAAATAGGATAGCAGTTCGCAACCACGTTCATAAAACTCTTTAAATTAAAAGCACCGTGTCTGTCTTTCCTGTAAAGGCTGCATAAGAAATCTTGAATGGTTAATATCTTATTTTTAAGTCATAAGCTTTTCTTTCAGCAGGAGCTCATGCTTTCTGTATCTGAAAATGATGTACATAAGTTGCCACCACTGGTCAGGAATAAATACTGAAGTAAAATGAAAATAAAGAATTATATAGCTTCCTGTGTACAGTTTTGGTACTCTAATAATTGTGACGTATATAAATCTAGAATGTAAAATTCCAAAATAAATTTAGATCTTACAGCAACTTGGCGAAAATAGACCAATGAAAATGTTCGTAAATTTAGTGCCAACAAAATATATTATTGCGTTGCCTATTCCTGATAGATGCTGTTAAAATAACAGGCACCTGCCCTTATGCTCTATAAAATGTTATGAATATTGTAAAAGCCTAAGACAAATATTAGAAACAAGTCTCCTAGCAAACCGACAGCACAGCTGTGTCAGGCAGTGCAGCTACGTATGAGGCCGTTGTTTGAATTTACTTCCATTTAAGTCCTTTAATGAGGACACCGGCAGCTTGCTGGTTGTCCCTGCAGTCCCATCCTGCTAATTCTACATCAGGCATCAATGGGCCATGTGCTCTGAATGGAGCGTGATCAGGAGTGAGCCCACGACCAGCAGTGAACTCAGTACCCGGGGATGATAAATCTACTTCTGCAGAGTTTGACAGCTTCCACCAACTCCAATGAACCTGTGGAAACGAAGAATCCCTCAGACATTAGGTCTGGAAGTAGAGAGCTTCTTCATATATATACAGCATGTGCATTGCAATTTAATTCCATTGTAACTAAAAATTAGTATGAATTATTGGGTTGCATTCCTAATAAGTTTGATGAATCTAAAGCTACCTGCTGGAGATGAGTTGTTTAACAGTGGGTGGCTGTCTCTAGGGAGCTTCCTCAGTAAGTACTGATTTGAGGAGTTGTCTTCAAGTGATCAAGCAGTCAGAAATGTCCTATGTAAGTGTCTGTTTGTCACTTTTTGGCAAATATTTTAATTAGCTGCGGTACTTACTTACGATCAGTTTTGCTTATTAATGATATGGATATGATAAGTTGCAGAAAGTTATTTGAATGCAATGAAAGTTTGGTAGCCATGGTGGACCAAAGAGAGCGGAAGAATTAGAGATTCTATTCTCTTCAGACTGGTACAATATTAGTAACCTTTCACTGTGTTTGGTATTCTAGGATGTGATGTCCACGTTCTTCCAGTTTGGGGCTTCCATCCAGCAAGAAGCCATTGTCATGCTGAAGATCATGCAGGATTATGACTGGCACGTGTTCTCTCTGGTGACCACCACCTTCCCTGGATATCGAGACTTCATCAATGTCATTAAGACCACAGTGGAAAATAGTTTTGTGGGCTGGGACATGCAGAACGTCATCATACTCGATACCGCCTTTGGAGATGCCAAGACCCAAATTCAGCTGAAGAAAATTCATTCATCTGTCATCCTGCTATATTGTTCCAAGGATGAAGCTGTCTACATACTGGATGAGGCTCGTTCCCTGGGCCTTACTGGCTATGATTTCTTTTGGATAGTTCCCAGCCTGGTTAGTGGTAACACAGAAATCACTCCCAAGGAGTTTCCTTCAGGACTCATTTCAGCATCTTATGATGAATGGGACTACAGCTTAGAAGCTCGGGTACGGGATGGCCTTGGGATTATTGCCACTGCTGCATCAGCCATGCTGGAAAAACACTCCTTCATTCCTGAAGCAAAAACTAGCTGCTATGGACAACTGGAGAAAAATGACCGGCCATCTCATACCTTGCACAAGTAAGGCTTATTGGTTTGGGTTTTTTCCCTACATAACCTTGGTAATTTTCCATTCTATTGCCATTATATGTTTCTTGAAGGAGAATATCGTTTTTTGTTAATCCCATCATGCCCTTTTTAAGCAATGATTTTCAGATGTTCCAAGGGAACATGCAAGAGAACTTGCTGCACTGATAACTGTGTGCACGGAAATGATGTTATGTGCTGTGGAGAATAAATACTGCTCTGGATCTGATGTAGGACATGACAGAAATTGGTCTTAGACGGTATGAAGCTGAGTTACTAAAATCGTGCCGTTGTGTACTTTAGCTATGAGGTAAAATTGCCAAAATGCTCTGGAGGCTGTGCCTGAATCACTTGCATCAGCAGGAACCTGGTAATATTTTAGAAGACAAGAGATGTGCAGTGTTAAAGAGGTGTCCCTGGAAATTATAGAAGTAGTAGATTAGTTAGGCAGCTTTTGTCACCTAATAACTGAAATCTGTCACTTCTGCTTGTGAGGATTTTATTTTTGTCACCTGTACTAGAATAACTATAAAAATTAATCTGCATTAATCCAAGTTGATATGGATGTTTTCTCAAAACAGTTTGTCATATGGGAACTACCAAGGTTTAAATCAGGATTCTTTGCTTTTTTTTTTTTTTGCCTTTTAATTATCCCTTTTAGACGTGGTACTCCTGATTACTTCTATCCAAAATATTGCATAATACATGCCACACAGTAATATATTTCTTTATCTGGTTTGTGAGATGAAGTAAAGGGAATCTTGCATGTTTTTTAATAGCTCTTTACAATATCTCGTGTGGAAGCTCCTAGGCAGTATTTATGAAATTTGTTCTGACCAAATATTGCAGATGAAGCGCTTTCCACAGGAAAGCAGGATGGAATTGGCACAAGAAGTAAAGTCAGTGCTGATTTCATATGGGAGACTGTGGAACATTTTTGATCTTCTGAGATGTATGTGCATATTTAGATCAGGGGTTGATTGCCATATGATGTCCTGGAACAGTTGTTTTCCATGAAAATGGCATCTTTTTTCCCAGCATTCTTCAGAAGCTCTCTTAAAAGCCAAATACTGCCAAGTGAATGGATTTTAACATTTCATACATGTATTTCGTAAACAGTGTGACCAACATTCAGAAACTTGTACAGTTGTCCTTAGAGAGGGCTTGCCTTTCGTATGACACTTCCACTTTTTTTCGGTCTCCCCTTTCCTATTTCTAAGCTGTAAAACTGTACAAGTTTACCAGAGGTGTTGCAGAAAATCTGTGATTCTTTTCCTGCTGCCCCAGTTGCCCCTGGGGAGTGACGGGAGGCAGCACTGGGCGGCTCTCTGGTCCAGCATGGCTCAGGGAAAGCCATCGCATGGTCCCTCGTGTCAGGGCAGAGCAGCTGGAAGGCCCTGCCGGGATGACTGTCCGACCTGCACCCAGCATGGGACCCTCATATGGTTCTTCTTAACGCATATGCTGACAATGCCAGATAAAAGCGAAAGCTACTGGCGTCCCATTAACCGCATTCTGTGCCTTAACAGTGGGATCTGTACAAGCAAAAAAGTTCATTATTAATATTTGAACACCAGCTTCTGTGAAGTTAAATTGTATTCTGTCCTCAGAAGTGCTGATGTTTAAAATACTGTGGTTCAGTTGGATGGGCCACAAAAACTTGAGCCTGTTTTGAAAAGGACTCCTACCTCATTGTTTTGGTAATACACTACTGTAGACTTGAATTAGGTATTCAGTATTCAGCAAAAGTTGTCTTTCTTCAAACAATCATTTTTTTCTCGTTAAATCTGTACAACTACAAGAATAGGGCTTGTGAGTGTTAGGGCAGTGAGATTAGACTTCACCAGGAGATTCTGCAGTGTGCAGTGCATGATGCACATAGAAATTATTAATAGGCAAAGTTGTAACACAGTGCACTGTGGTTAATAAAATCACTTCCCAATGCAAAACACTGCGCTATGAAGTGAGAATATATTTTCCATACCGGAGATTCTTTGAGCTTCTCCAACACCACAAGAACAAGAAGCAGGCTGTTTTTAATTTAGAAATGTCAGAATTACACTAAAATGAATGAACTTTAAATAGTCCTTCTTATGTAATAACTCCCCAAGACTGTTCTTGTCACATATAATCTGCAAGAAAAGCAAGTATATACAAGCATTTAGCAGTGCTAAGTAATCTCTGGGAGCTGACCAGTCTCTCCATGCCAAGGTGAATTACATAAATTCATTGTACTTTCTTATCCTCATCATTAAATTGTAGGTTTCTTCCTTACATGACAAATCAATGCCTAAACTGGGGCTTCATTCTGAAAGGTAATCTTCACAGTTTCAGGTCACAGATAGTGCAGCTTTATATTTTAAACTACAAGATAAATGTATATATGATGCTGTATTAAGGAGCTAACTTGAACAAAGGATTTTGGAGCATCCTCACAATGAAAAGGGCTAAAGTAATTGTAAATAGCTTATGGACCTGGGATCTGCTGCTCTGTACCTCCCTGTTTGTGCTGGAAATAAATGCTGGAGAAGTAGGGTTGCATAAAGGGACCCTGCTTGCCAGCTCAGGAGCAGAGAACTCAGTGGAAAGCAGGAATGAGGCTGATGAGGTGGTGCTTGAGCAAAATCGAGCTCAAGAATGGAGCAAAAAACCAGGATTTTTAGACTCCGTCTATTACAATGACAGTCTAATTTAGCTTTAAACCCAGTATAGTATTCTAAGGCTGTGCCATAATAGCTAATTTGCTTGTAAATGGAGGTTGGTAATGCTTTGTGTGCAACTTCCCGCATGTAGATAGTGATTTTCATCTCCATTTATGAAGAAATTCTATGTAAAGAGAGCCATGAAGTGAAAGCTCCTCCTCCCTCTTTCTCAAATCCTTTGAGCATTAAATTGGTTTGAAGATATATATGTTTTGAAGCACACCATTTATCCTTCCCCTGTCACTGCAATTTTAAGATGCTTTTATTGCCTTTCTAGACCCAGAAAAAATCAGGTTTGCTTTAGTTTTTTGAATGATTCGATCAATGTTCATTTCTGATACACATGGGAAAACTAGTTTTTCCCAATGAATAAAGGATTTGAAATAAAATACAGGGATCATTTTCAATGCATTAAAAGCATACATATATATATATATATATATTGATTCAGATCATCTTTTCCCATCTGTGTAAGACCCAGATTCTCCCAAGACAGAAAAATACTATTATGTGAAATACTGGCAGTAGCGCAGCAGGATAGATAGAATTAGCAGCTCATTAATGCAATGTCAGTTGAACAAATGCTTGCTCTCTCTCAAAAAAGGAAAACATGTAAGCAAACAAACAGCAAAACAAAATAACCCTGCCAGGCGTCATGGAAAATGCTGCCACTTTGTGAATAGAAACGCTTCTGCTTTGTCTAGAAGAGTCCTCGTGCGGTGTATAAAGGTCATAACCCCGGGAGATACATTTCACAGCAACGTTTCCAACCGCTCTGATCTGTACTGGGATGGGTGGGGATGACAAAGCTGGTGCTCTATTGTTGTTATCCTGAAAAGCAAAAAGATGTCTCTGGCCATAGGCAGTCAGGCGTTTACCACGCGGTGTTTATGTTTGGTTACATTCCGTTTCCAAATACAACCAAATAATACGCAGGATTTCAAGGCTCGTCTTACTTTTGGTAGTGAAGGCGTAGGGCTAGAAAGCTGTCCAAACTGCTCTGGGCAGCCATTTCATCCCCTTCCCAAGCACGGTGTCCTTTGTTCGTCATCACAGAGTCAGGGAGCAGGAGCAATGTGAGGTCCAAAGGGCCAGATACAAATGCATTAGTTGATCCTGCCCTGAATCACTCTACTTTAAAAACGTGGGGACTCAGTGGGAACAGTGTTTTGAAATGTGCTACCTAATGTTGCTGTCTTTCCATGGCCTACCGCACTGTTCATTTTCTTGTCCTTGCTGTTGTGCTCCTGTTAGCTTACAGTGTGGCTACGAGGCAGCGTCTTCTTCAGCGGGCAAGGGAAATGCTGTCTCTCTAGTCCCGATATTCATTCATCAAGTTCAATATTCTGATTCCAGCTTTTAGCAATGACAGATAAATTTTCCTCTTTTTCTTTTGAGCAAAATCAGGTATTAAATGGACACAATGGTTTGATGAATAATCCAGCAAATCTGTTTAATCTTTTCCTGCATACAGATCAACAGCCAATTTACGAAGGATTTGTTCATTTAAGTTCTGGGGACTTAAAGAACGTGGGAAGAACTAAAAGACATGGGAAAAATAAGTATCAGCTGCTTTATTGTATGATTGAAGATGTATTGTTATTTAACTAATTATACGTGAAGCAAAATGCTCTTTCACCAGTAGCATACTTTCTGTGCAGAAAAACAAATGTTATTTCCATTCACCTAAGGCTCTCCAGGATACTTTGTTTGTCTTTTCCAGTTTGTGATCCCACTGTGGTTTTACTGGAGCCACTGCATGCTCACGGGAGTGCGTTGCACGCAGGGTGATGATCTGAGACGGTAACCCAAGTTTCAGTAGTCACATACATTGCTGAGGTGTGGTGGGGGGAAACGGCTAATTTGAGTATATTTTAAATTTAGTACTTCATTTTTGGTAACTTCAAAGCTTGAAGAAGTGTCAGTGTTTGCATGCTGCTAGGTTTGCTTATTCTTCTCCTTCGCTACTGTGAATGCTGCTCTACAGAAACAAATCCAAACGAGGATGATGCACCTAAATGGCTGAAGGCATGAACAAAGCTGCAAGCCTTCGTGGAGTGCTGAGGCCACAGGGATGTGGGGAGCAGCAGATTTCCAGGGAGGACAGTATATTTAGGCAAGCGTCTCCAAATGAGGACCAAGCTGCCAGTCCTAGATTTAATGTTAACAACTAATTTCAGACATCCTGGATTACAAGAAATTATTATTGTCAACATGAAAAAACAAATGAGAAAATATGCTGAAGTCAGTGGCAGGATCCCACTTAGCCTCATTAATTTGTGCGGGGATGCTTTCTGATCAGGAGACCTGGTAGAGTACTGTAGCAATTGGATTGGTACACAGGGATACACAAAGTCGAATTTACTGCTGACGAGCAGATTGTAAACAGTAACAATTAGATATTTGCACTTCTGCTAATTCATGTGCTGTAATTGCCCTCTTCTATATTATGAGGGCACTTTCCATATAGTTGCATTAAACAGCAGGACCTGTATTGATTAAACTGTTGTCATGTTCCTCTGAAAGTAAAACTACACTTTACTGGCAACAAAAGAGGGGTTGTGGAGGAAAACACTCCACCCAAGAGATCCCGACGTGGTTCTCGTTTACTGATGAAATGATTCAAGAAATTACAGAAAATCTGTATCAGAATTTTCTCCCACGTTAGGTCAGTTTAGGAAGCAGAAGGTACCAAACAGTTACAAGATTAGGGGCTTTTAGAACATTTTCCCCTTTCTGTGATAATTAAAAAAATTTTTATTTTTTTATTTTCTCTTTTTTAAAAACAAGAGAGCAAGTATGGCCTCTGTTCTGGAGTTGAGCAGAGTCAGCCTTCAGGGCTGAAAGCAGGCCTTGAAATTCCAGATGTAAGCGAAGGTTCTTGGAGACGGAGCTGCTGCAGACACTGTCCCCTCGCGGGAAGCCAGGCAGGTTCACGGGGGGGAGTCTGGGATGTTTCTGAGGTGGTGGAGCAAAATGTAACCATATTAGTGCTTTTTCTGAAATGTTATTTCTAATAACAACATTAACTCACCAAACCCTTCGGTGTTTTATGAGTTACGCTGGTCTGTGGCACCCTCCCGGGCATCTGGGCCCTTTCAGATTTTGCTCCCTCCCCTTGCCCCCCTTTCAGAGGGGCTCCCCAAGAGTTTTGTCGCTTCTCTGGCAGAATTGGGGCACAATGACTTTCCCAGACCTAGTGGCAACTAATGCTTTAAGGAGCAGTTGGCAGGAGGTACAAGCAGTTGGCATGCCATTCCTTTTTCACAGTCACTGAGCATATTGTTCCCAAAATTTTATTCATCCATGCTGGCTCAAGGCCTAGGGAGATACAGCTCCAAAGCAGGGTATCGTCACGGAGTTATATTCAGGAGAGCGAGGGCTAGGGGAAGTGGAGGAGGAGGAGGAGGCACGAAGAGGAAGAAGAGGCTCTTTGCATCACTGCGAAGGATTTTAATTTAGAAAATAAAATCCAAATAGCCTAAGATATAAAATTGTCTTTAAAAAAAGCTTCACTGTTTGAAGAAGGCATTGCGACCTTGTTCAATAGTGATATATTTCAGACCTATTTCTATTTCTGTATGTACTTCAGACCACACATTATATATTCTACATTCAGTGTTTCTTGATTTAATTTTATAGATGTTTTTAGGAAATCTGTTTCTTAATGATAAATAATTTGTCTTGGGGCTTCTATTGATAAGTATCCTTCACATTTCACAGTAGAATCATAGCAAGGAGGTTCAGCAGTTCAGAGCCTCAACAAGATAAAGAAGAAAAGACAAGATTTGGGTTCACTCCTGCTTTTTTAGGTATGATGCTGGGTGAATGCCAAGCCCAGACAGGCTGGCTGTCTAGATTATTAAAATGGTTGGTTCGTACTGTTTGGAGGAAAGAGAAATATCACCAGATGACACGTTGCTTGTGAGGCATTTCATCTGCTTTAAATCTCAGTTTGGAAATGCCTTCTTTGAGAGAGGAGGCGAGAGTTTCTTTTATGAAACCTGTATTTCCCTAAGTCTCTGCGGTTTCTCTTCGTTGCCTGCAGTTGTCACAGATTTGAAACACTGCCCTATGGTGAAGAAGGCACTAAATAAAAAATGATGGTCCCCGGTGATGGCACCTGAGGAATTTATCAAGTTCGATTACCTGATCTGAGCTGCAGGATGAGGGCAGGACGTGGGTCTGAATTTGTGGCAGTGAGGAGTCCCGCAGGCTTTCTGCTCCCTGCAGCTGTCAGGCCACGCTCTTTATTTTACAGGTCTAGTAACTAAGTTCTCTTCTTTGGAGGTAGCTTAGGAGTGATATGTTTTTATTAATGCCTTTGCCTCACCCACTGTTTTTCCCAGCCAGTGATCTGTTTGGAGGCTGGATACTAGGTGAATTTCACACTAATTATAAACCAGCCTGTTATCGCAGAGCTGGCTCTGTTCCTGAGCCCAATGAGTCCTCGATTTCTACTTCTAAAAGTCTGAATCTGTATAAAATTATCATTACAAAACAAAAAAGGAAGGAGCAAATACCAGAGCAACCAGAAGAAGGGGCGCCTGAGACAGCCTGCCCTTCCTGTTTCTGAACTTGCTTTTAAAGCCACGGGAGGTTTGCTGAGGGGGTCTGCACGACCCGTTTGGTTTCTAAAGGCGTCGTTCCCGTACGGTGGGCAGCCCCTCCGTCCCGCAGCCCCCGGCTGGCTCTGCCCCCGCGCCCCGCCGCCCCCGGTGCTTGGCCAGGCTGGAGCTCCCAGCCCTTTCTCCCGCAATCACAGTCGCACCCACCAGAGCGGAGGTTTTAAAGGTAACCCTAGGAATTCAACACGTGCGCCCTCCCCCCCGGTCTAGCTATGTATTTATTACTAGATGCTGGAATGTTATGAAAAGAGGTTAGTGGAGAAGAAGGCTTAAACCTTGGCAGGGGAGAAACCAAAGGATCCTTTCTGTAGGACGAACAGCTGTTGTTACTAATTGTGCTCAGTTACACAACTTGTTCCCAGCGCAGACAGTTTCACATTCATATTTCAGTGGCTAGATGGAAAGGAAATAAACATGAAATAGAGAAAAATGGAGAAAACATCAAAACAAACAGTTTGGAGGGGAGAAAGGGAATTTTTTTACTGTATTAGTTTTGGTGAGAGCATTTTTTGTCGTATGTATAATAATTATCACAACTACATTATATGCATTTATTTTTAAGGGATCAATTAATTAAAAAGTTTTAATTTATTGCATTGCTCCAAAGACTTCCCGAGCCAGTGTATGTACATGCATGCAATTGCTAGCTTTTAAAATCCAGGTCTTTTCTAGATGGCCCTGAATTTTTACACCTTTGTAAAAGTATTTTCTTATGTATGACATCTTTTTAATGGGGTGATCCTTGCATCTTTCTAGAAGAGTATTTCAGTTTTATTTTAAGCATAAGTAGACCTGTCTGGCCTCAGCGAGCACAGAGTGCCGCTGCTTCGATGTGTAGACTAGTTCTATCCTGTCTCTACAGCAGCACTTCCTCCTGGCTGTGCAATGCTTTTGAGGGATGGTTCCACATTGTATTCCATGTTATTCCATGTATTCCATGTTCTCGACTTATTTCTAGCCCCGTGAATCTCAAAAATCAGCATTTCCCTTGCCTTCTGGCCAGGGTTTTCCCTCAGCTTGGCTTTCCCTTGGAGAAGCCAGTTGATTCAGGGACTGGCTCATATGCTGTTGCCTGTGGCACAAGTTCCCCTGAAAAAAGAAAGGAGCCTCGGCTCGCTACTCTTAATGGGTGATCAGGAGTAAGCTCAGCTTGCCCTAGGGGAGAAATACATTGTAAAGTATGCTGCAGGGTCTTCTGGGACACAGGGGCGGGGGCATGAGAGTGCCCATCCTGAGGACATGAATATTTGGGAGGACGCTCCCTGCCTGGCATCCCAGAGATGCAGCAGGTGGAGGGCACTGCCGGGTGGGGACTTGCCAAGCACCATTGCTGGTGAGGTTCCAGAGGCGATACCGCTCCTGCTTCGGTTTCACAGGATTGCTCTCCTGTGCAGTGTTGCGCTTTTATTCTGTCGCTGTTTTTTTTCTCACATCCTCCAAAGAAGTTTATGAAGCCAGGGCTAGGATTGATCTTTGTTTGAGACAAAGTGATCTTTATAATTTACATAGGTTTCTTTTTTTTTCCCTTGAAAAAATGCCCGCCACAGAATCCACTGAACCTTCTTGCTTTTGCTCTCAAATCCTTGCATCTATTAGGGGAACACTTGTGTATCTCGCATATATGTATATACATATATATGGAAAACATCAAAAGAAATGCCATCGCTTTCAAACGTGGTTGCTGTTGTATGACATAGAAGCACAAGTCTCAAAGATTCTGCTCCAGGAGTGGTCACAGCTTTGCTGGGGTTTCAACTGTTTTCACACAGCATAGGAAATCCTTACCAAACACCTTATGGGCAAAGAAGGTCCATGGCTTCTGCAAGGAGACTGGCCAGAAAGGGGCTTCTGTTTCAGCAATATTGTACCCTAGCAAATGGTCTTCTAAAAACTGAGGTCTTCTAAAAATTGAGGTCTGATCCTTTTGGCAAAGTCTTCCCCCATTTGTTAATGGAAATTAGAGTCAATGGAGTTGTGATATAATATTTACAGGGTAGGAAAACCCACCTTATTCAAATGTGTTCTGTCTTTCTGGGTAGAGTCAGAATTTTGACATGGATAAATATTACACAGTTTTGGCATTAATCTGAAGCTTTATCTGAATTACTTGATCTTTCTGAGTCTATAAAAATTAAGTTGGAAACCTTGAGAGCAGTTTGTAACCTTGGTGCTTCAAAGGTTTGCTGTAAATACAACCCAAACAGTGTTCTGCTGTGGTGTTTCAACACTGCTGTTTTCAGTTTTGTTGGGGAAGGTGACAAGCAAAAAAGAATTGTATAAATGTTTAAAAGTGTTTTGAAATATATAGTACAGGCTTGGGTCTTCGCATGATAAAAACCTGTTTTGGATTCAGTGTGAGAATAGCTTAGCTTCTGCCCCCCAAAATCCCATTTTTCATACATGTATCACCTGAGGAATCTTACAGACAAACTTCAGTTTGAAAAAGTTAATTAAGACTTCAGCGTAATAATACCATCACAAGGCCTCCTGCTATCACGTCTTTGCAAAGGTTATAGGATTAATGAGGTATGAAAGCAGATTAACTACTAATCCAAGGTGTATGCTGAATTGCCCCCTTAAATTAACGAGCTCAAATAATCAAGCACCTCATTTAGTTAAGAACAGGAATACGCAATTCTAAAACTACTTCAGAAATACATTTTGACCAATTCAGAAGCCAAAGACATCTTGCACAGAATTAATCTTGGGCAAACTTAAAACTCTCTAAGGACAACATATAATATACTTTCTTCTCCTCACTCTTCCTAACCAGGAACAGAAAAGCACACAGTTGTTTTTCATAGAGACAAGCAGTTTAGGATCTTGGCCAGTAAAAGCAGAGCAGGGCTTCTGTCCTTTGTGGAGGAAAAATGACAATTCAAAAGGGAATGTGGATTGTAGACATTGGTTTCTGAAGAACACAGGCAGCTGATGAATTTTGTACAGAAGAGCGTGCTTAGGAAAACAAAAATCTCTTTGAAGTTCTTTTTTATTGCTGCAATTTGAGAAACTGGGGTAGCTCAGACTGCATCACTCACTGATACCTTTGTATACAATTCTATACAATTTTAAGAGACTTTTCCAGATTAGGGACTTTTTTAAGTTGCAAAATATGTTTCACTACTAAGTGGCTGGTAAATTCACACAGCTTAAAAAAATATGCTGAGTTCAGTTTTTCAGTTTAGATTTGTGGTTCGTCTTTCTTTTTGGAGCACTTGAGCATCACTGCAGCTACAGCACTGCATCTTGTGATGGCCCTTGACTAGCTTCCAGGCTAGGGCATTTGCATATTAATCCCAAAGTATGATGAGTGGTGTTTGAAATCTGGGTAGTGATCCTACCAAACTACATAAAGGAAGGGTTCAACTCAAGTCCAATCACCAACGGCTGCGTAATTAAAATCCCAACTTGGACACAGAAGCCTGATGCAGCACAGCGTGCATGTTTGTGGTCCAGCCCTTAGGAGGAGACAAAATGCTTGGCTTTCAGTTTTATTGCAGTGAGGTGATTTCTGCCTGGCCTCATAAGAGGATATGTTCATTGTGGGGGGTGTTATTTCACGTGCGTGACTTGGGAGGGAACGTGTGAGGGAGGGTGCAGAAGTACGAATGTAGTAGTGCGTGTTTTCACAGTATGTCCTCGTTTTCCCCTTGTGGTGACTTCCTAGACATTTTATTCCTTGGGTCACAATGCGTTTGATTTTCAGCAGTGAGCAAATGTTATGCTGGTTTCTTACATGTATGCACAAGCAAATTCTGTTTGGTGGTTTGCCACTTCCTCTAAAGGTGGCAAACAAGCTCTTTATTCCCAAGCGAGCTCTTTCAGTGCTGGATGAAAAATGTAATATACGGGAAATTAGTTCAACTGAAAAGCAAAGTTCTGCCAAGGGGAAAATTTTCACGCCGAAAGTCTGTCACAAAATATGAGTTATTACAATGGGTGAATTTACAAATTGCTGTCAAACTGGTGCTGAATGATGTTAATATGCCTGTTTAGAACAGTGCACATTTAATTATTAACTTATGATACAATGCCATTATTTCTTCTGGGTCTATATACTTTTATTTAGTGTGCTTCTGCTATTGGGATTTTCAGGCAGCTATGTCAATACAAAGCCTTCTCCTTTCAATGTGGAGCTGAAGAATTTTGTCTATGTCAGATTTACCAGGAGACCATTTTACTACTACTGTTACAAAAAAACCCTCCAACTAACCAAATAAACATGTAAACCAGCATCTGTTTCTTGTGGGTAAAAACATTACAGAGCAATGAATGAAGAATAGTTAAAGTAACTTTAACACCCTTCAAAACACAACTGTCTGTGGGATGGAATGATATTGGTGTTGATTTGAATTCCAGAAGGAGGGCACCTAGGTGAATTTATTTCGAGGAAATACACCGAGAATTCAGTGCAATTCAATGCCATTAACTTCAGACCATGGATATGGGGTGGAGGGCACATTATATTCTGGAAGTGCCATGGGATCTCCAAGATTTTGAATTGCAGTTTTACCTCTTACCTGCAGGATAGCCCTGTCAGGCTCACATTGACAGTCCGGAGTTTTGATTTTTTTCAACATGACCAAAGAACACTGATGCCAATACCAGCCTTTTACTCCCTTCCCTTTCATGCCTAATTTTCTTAGGTGATGGAATTTCAGATAATGTATAAAATGATAGATTTTTTTCAATATCACAGTCCAGGGAGCTTGACCTGTGTGCTGTGGTAGTTCAGACTCTTGGCAGTAAGTTCCAGGTATTTGCGCTTTAAATAAAAACTGCAATTTCTCATCACTCTTTCTGACCCTGGAGCGGTGGAAACAATCTGTTCTCACTGAGAAACACTGAAGCTATGTGGAACTGAAGCAAATATAAATATGGATTTATGCTGTAAATCTGTGAAAAATTTTGAGAGAAAATTATTTTTGAGGAAAGCCAAGTTTGTTAGATGGCCAGAATGCCGGCATTTCTGGATCAACGAAAGGACAATGCTTTGGAAAGAGGGTACATGGTTTAACGATGAATGGAAAGCAATAGTTAGAAATTAAAAGCTATGCATACTAATCAGGAAATGGAAAAACTAGGTAGGCAGTATTAGAATTGGTATAAACTCATTACGGAATTTAAGACCTTCGGGGCAAATCCATGCCTAGAAAGGCTGAAGGACTCTGTAGAGATGAAGGCTGTCTCTAAGGTGATGAGGAGAGTACCGAGATCCCTACCCCAGGGCAGATCAGGCCCACTGCAGTGTCTGGCTGCTGAGCGCTTCTGGCCCATGGCTGGTGTTCACCCAGCCGCCTGCAGTGGTATTCGCCAGAGTTCCCAAGTGGCTCTCGATGGCACAGTCCAGGACAGAGCAATGGCTCGGGAGAGATGATGTAATCATTGCTAATGACAGGATTGCTTGTAAGAGGTAGCATTCTGTCCGCAGAACATGCCGGTTAGCGTGGCAATACAGGAGAATGGAGAAAGCAAACAACAGTACTGTGGCACGTTTTAGGAGAGGTACCTCTTGTTGTAGCACTGGGTAATTTCCTTCTGTTGACATAAATGTGGACAAAATTTTCAGTTGAATAAGTCTTCACCTTTGTAGCTGAACAAAGAGCCTTTGGTAAATAAACAGTTTTATTGATTCAATACCCAAACTGGTAAGTCTAAAGGCAGGAAATTTGGGATTGAACCGACATGTTCAACAAAATTTTAAAAATCCTCCTGCTTCCTGTACATTTTATTCTGAGTCCCTCTAATTTTTTCTCTATTCAAAGTGCTAATTAGTTGACATATCTTTTGAAAACCATTGAAAATTAACCTACATAGAATAAAGTTTAAAACATGTATCTTTTTTCTTTTTGAAATTACTGAACTGAAATATTATCAACCCCTTCAAAGTTTTCGTGTGTGGTTTTGGCTGAAGGCATTAGTGGAATTTATGCAAGTGTCACAAAGACGCTGTGTATAGCTACGGTGTCGGGAAGGGCTGACAGGACTCTTGGAGGTGTAAACAGGTGAAGCCAGAGGAGATGCACTTACCGCTGAGTATTACTCTAGTGAGACAGTAGTATAATGCTACACACAGAGCTGAAGTAAACATGTTTAAAATGGTCCTGAAAAACTGGTGGGGTTGTGCAAAGTGCCAGAAAGATTATTCATGGAGTGTACAGGTCGTATATAGTGTGGAAGCTGCTTTAAAAATGATGTCTGCATTAAAAATCATATGTAAACAATATTTTGCTTTGTCTTCTGCTGTGGACTGCCTTGAAATGCTCAGACTCCCCATGCTGCAAACGTAGGCTTTTCACAGCATTAACAGTATTTGGGGCATGTATTTCATCAGTGGTTCTGATGACTGAACTAGCTTGCTCATTAACTGCTGGACAGCTCATTAATTTTTCAATGAACTTTTTTTCCTTGCCTTCTAGGTTTATGATGAACGTGACTTGGGAAGGTAAAGATTTGTCCTTCACAGCAGATGGTTATCAAGCACACCCCAGGCTGGTGGTGATAGTGCTGAACAACGATCGCGAATGGGAAAAGGTGAGCATTGCCTCTGGGTGAAAGACGGGAGAGGAGAGAGGAGAGACTTGGTAGAACCCGATTAACGACAAGTAGACAGATTAACGTCATGGATGTCAGTGATGATATTCTGCTGTAGCAGGTTTGTCACAACAGTTCAGAAAAGATAATTTTACCTTATTCTGAGTAGGTCTAAGGAGTTTTAACAGGGAAAGCAACATATCAGTGAAGACAAGCCACGTGGATTTCAGAAGATTTCTGTGAAACACACCTTGCATTTCTTCTTACAATTTAGTAAAATAAAATGGATGGCTGAAAAATCTCCAGAAACTGGGGCCTTAACTATCTAAATTTGGATGGATTTGTATATCTTGACAACTCCAGTCCTTTTATTTGCTTGGTTTTGTATTCTTTGACAGATTTTAGAGTAAAAGTACACTTTTTTTTTAAAACTGTGGAATTCCTGTTGAATTGGAGGATAATCCCTCTCATGTTTGCCTAAAAAAATCAGAATCTTGACTTGTGTTCTCCTGGTAGGCAAGTGCTCGCCATAAACCTCTATATAGACTAGAAGAAAAAGTGCCTTAATATCAGGGTTAATCATATATGTGAGTAAGAAAAGAAGAAGTTTTTCATGAGTGTTTTTTCTTTAAAACTCCCACCTCAGCCTGTGATTGTTTTGGCTCTGAATTTTGCAGGTTATCTGTGTCCCATGTTTTAAAAACAGGGGAGCTTAGAAACTGTTTGCAATATGAGACTGTAGGAAAAAATACATGTGTATCATCCACCAGTTTTATTTTAAATTCATAAAGCATGATCCTGCATTATCTAAATGGCTGCTGAAATCTATGAACTCTTTTTCTTATCATTTTAGGATCCTATAAAATCAACTTAAAACTCCAGTTTATAAGACTGCAAGACTCTTCATGATGTTGAATAATAATGACAAAATAAGAATTACTGAAGGACATCTCAGTAAATATGCTAGTCATGCAAAAACACAGAGACTAGTCCTAGATTATGCTATGTATTTCTTTATGCTCATTTGATGCAAATTTAATTCTCTGGATAAATTTAATCCTATCCAAATGTGTCAATCTGAATCTTTGGAGGAATCTTTTGCTCAGTAACCATTATGAAAATTTCGTACCCTATTTTAAAATTCTTCAGCAGTCTGCATATCGTGTATAATGTTCTGGAAAAAATATTGTACTACTTGGGGAATATTAGTATGAGGCACCAAAGGGAGAAAACGGTTAGAGAGGCAGCCAACAATGCTTATGGTATAATAATTTCATACATTTTGTACCTTGAAACTTCTCTAGAGAGACCATTCAAAGGACAAGGGAAGATAGGCTTGATGTTTTTGAAAAATGAGCCAAAGGCAGCACAGAAATGCTGTATATATGAACCGACATTATTTCCAAGAAATAACTTGAGCCTGTTCTAACCTTCAAGTGACTCCCCGATCAGAGAATGGAAGATTTGGTGCAGGATGTGCTGTATCTAACCGTGCGTGTTGTACAGCAGCGGCGCACGCTCCACCTGCTGCGCTGGGCTACAAGACTCCGTAGGCTGATGCTTACGTTGCCTGTGCGGTTTTCCGTCCGGTAAATCCCTTCCTGCTCGTTGTCGTGTTTGAGGGGCTTCTAGGAGGAAAAAAAGAGTGACTGAAGGGAGGCTCCCGCCCTGAAAACAGTTTATGCATCTGCTCCTAGCTGCCCCTTTGCTTTAGAGCCCTTGTAGTAGCAGGCCAGATGAGTTACTTTGGTAGAGACAGCCTGCCCCTAGCTGCGGCTTTCGTGTCTGCTTCTCTATCGTAGGACTATGGGAAGGGGGCCAGGTTTAATTATGTCAGAGGGGAGAAGTGAAAGGCAGCCAAGAACGGGCTGTCACCACCAGAATTGTTCTTCTGACCACAAGCTGATCCCTGCCTCTGTGGATGAAGACAAATAAACTGACTAATCAATTATCCTGGCAAGCTGGAGGTAGCTCTTGGCTATCTCGGAGCACCCCACATTTATGTCAGCAGAGCGTCACGGTGCACTTCAGGAATAATAGGACAGTTCCTCTGACTTAGAGGCACGAGAAGGCCCTTGCCCACCCCCTGGTTTATTTGAACATCTCTCTAGTGTTGTCTCGACATTCTTTCCAAGTTGCGTTTCTCACCCCATATCTCTTAGCCAATTTCTTTCTCCTTGTTCCTTTCTCCTTGCGCTGTTTTGCTCGGTTTGAAAACTGTCAAAGTTACTCATCTGAGATCTAACATCTCCTGCTCTGAGTTTCCAGACAGGCGCATGCTTTTACTTCCAATTACAGTATTGCAATGAGTATCACAGAATTGTCTCACTGAAGTCTTATTAAATATCCTCAATCCTATATGGAAAACATCAAGTCCTAGAATCTAATTAAATGATTTACTCGTGAAAAACTGACAATGCAACAGCCTGCTAATCCTTGTAATGTAACTAATGTACATAGAAATTGCGAGTAGCTACTTTATTATTTATGTAAGAAAGAGTAATTGTGGTTTATGTGAAGATTTTTTTACTCAGTATTCTTCTGAAAATACAAGATTTAATATTAAGACTCAGTTTTCTTAGGTTTTAGTATAATAATCTGCTTTTACTTAAATGCAATTTTTCCTTGGTCTCGAAATTGATATACTTGAGGCTTGAGGTTATAGAAAATCCATTCAACCATAGTTGAAGAGCATACGTCTTACCCCTAGGAAAATAAGTTCCTTTTCCTTTACAAATGACTCAGTATCAAAACTTTGAAGTGGTAACTTCGCATGTAAATGGGGTTGACTGAGGGATTTGTCCCATACCAGATTCTGAAAAAAGCTGGTTGGATGATAATAGTTTGAAGACTGAAAATCACTTTTGGGCATGTTGGCATCCAGCAAGATATTTTGACAGATCCTAAAGCAGCTACTCAAACTTCTGACATCAACATTCATATTCTTGCTGCTAAGCTTGACAGGCAAAGGGGCTGCTGTTCTCAGGCAAGAGATTTTTAAGAAGACAAGCTTAATGTGCTTCTTTCAGTGAAACTTGATAAATTTGCCAGAGTTAACAGCGTTGCCCAAATATCACCAAAGCACTGCAGGAACACTGTGCTGGTGCTAAAAAGTCCTCAGAGGTCCAGCACTACCAGCTGCAACTCCCCTATTAAGCTTATCTCAGTGAGGTGTGACCTGGCTGTCTCACCCGGCCCATTAACTTCAGTGAGTTGCAAACTTCACAGTCTGGTAGTCCTTTTTTTTTTTTTTTTAATGTGGAAATAAACCCAATCAATTCAATATTGAAATCAGATACTAGAATATAATTAGCAGTGGCAAAATTAGGCGGTTTAACTAGCTGTGCATATCATATATATTAAGTAAGGTAGGGAGGACTTTATAGCATTTAAAGATGAGTGTATTGCCTCTGTAAAGATGAGTTCCAGGGTAAAAACAATTTTTACTGGTGCTCTGAGATAGATACAGATAAAATTACCATGGTGGTCTGTATTCTGGGTGAATTTGTGATATATGCGTCCTACATTTTTGTAGCCAATTCATTTTTACAAGAAGCAAGACTAACAAGTACTGCATGGCACAATTGCTAGTTAAATGCCACTGCAAGAACTGCTACTTACATCCAGGTTTATTCTAAATGTAACCAATCATATTTAACTTTCTATTAATGCAGGATTTAATGTAGAACTTGATTTTGCTCTGATTAACTGGCATATGCCAGATTTACAAGCTCTGTGTGAGGTTGTACGCATTTGTATCTAAGCAGGAATGAGTGGGCAGAGGGTTCGCAATTCCTGCCTGGAATAAATGAACCAAGGTCTTCACAGAGAGCTCCATCTGGCTACTAACATCCACCGTCATGTAGCCGAGAAAAGGCAGCTATCATGTCTAATGGTATAGCTGAAACTTCGCTGGACAAGGACTGAAAAACCTAACACTCAGATTGCTGACAGAGCTTTTTGTCAGACTACTGTGATAATACAAAGTCACTGAGATGGTACAGGGTAGTTTCTTGCAAAATCTCGATTGATTCCAGAGCGGGGGTCGTGGCAGCTGAAGGATCCTGATGCCTCCTGATAGACATTCCCTAAAAGTTGTGAAAAAATGCATATATTTTAACTAGAACAGATGAAATTGCATGATCTAATCCTCCATTTGCTGGTATATCTTTTGTCAGTAGCTCTGTGGCCTAACATGATATATTATCTTTGCCCATAGCAGACACAGCATGCTCTTTAACATCTGTTGGGTTGTCATTTTCTTTGTTCCATCCTTGTTGCTTAGTGTATTTAGTCTTCCTGTAAATATGCCTATCCTGACACTTACTGTCAAGTGAAAATTGCATATTGTTTCTGTATCAGTGAGCTTTCACTTAGCCTAAAGGCTTTTCCTTTGACCTTTACTGTACTGAATCGTTTGAATTGCAGCAATTATTATGCAGCATTTCTTAAATCCTGCATTCCCAAGGAGGATGGTTGCCTCCTCTCCACTGCTGTAAAGGAATCGCGGCTACCATAGAAAGCAGTGGTAAAGTGTGCTTTGCTCCTGTTCTTTACAGCTAATATTAGACAGGAGATTAAAGAGTAGGAAGACTTTCAGGGCAGCTCTTCCGCTCTGGAGGGAAAGCTATGGCGATCTGGACGTTTCTGGAGAGCTGTAAGATCTTCACTGAGTGCAGAGGTGACAAAAAGTCTGCCCTCACTGGGAGGCGGAGGACGGGGCTGTTGATGTGTTTAGCTCTTTTCCTTTCTACTGACATAATCGACTCATACAAGGGCTTCTCTGGCATGAGCTTGAACTCTTGCGCTACGCAGAGTTATCTGGGACATTTCCCAGTACCAAAACTATACCAACCACTGAGGATTTGGTGAGTGCTAATTACTGATTCGGTATTGAAGAACGAGGCTACAGGAGGCAGTAGCTTTTCTTTCTCCTCCTGTTTGTTTATAATCTCTCTGGGTCCTGTGTTTTCCTTTGAGCCCTGCTGGTCGCCGTAGCGGTGTCTTCCTGGCAGCGCAGGGAGCAGCCACGAGGGAAGAGCAGTACATTTGCATACCCCAGATGAGATTTTGCAGCAAATTTTGAAAACTTCAAAGTCTTTCAATGTATGTCTTCAAACCACTCAGGACTGTAAAACACTCCCTATTAATAAGACATGAAAGTGCTCGCATCATATTTTGTCATTTAAATTTAGAGTGTCATTGTGAAATACGGACCTTCAGAAACGCGAAGCGACACGAAGGTTTGCAGCAGAAGGTCCACGACAGATGCTGTTTCTGGAAGAAGGACTTTGCTCTTGTGCTTTGTTCTGCAGCTGCCTGTTATTGCTAACCCAACAAACTCAATTTATGCTTTCTAGTTACTGACTTAAATCTTGCCAGAGTAGCTCTTCCTTGTAAGTGGAAAAGTGTGATGAAACAAAAGTAATAAATAGTTTTTCTCTAATGCAAGATGAGTTAGATTTTGCATTTGCTCAGCATTATTTTCTTCACAAAAGTGAGACAGCTCAACAAGTATGTTTGTGATGTATGCGTGTGTGTTTAGTGTAGAAAGAACGTCCCTGAACATTTTTCTCTTTTCAAAGGTTTGGTCGTGTAGTCCTAGAAGCGCATTTAGTATCCATGTTGTCATGTAACGTTTTTTCTTGCAGAAGGATGATGACTGTGTATTGCGTACAGTTCCCATCTGCTGGGAAGAGGGTGAGAGGACCGAGTTATTTGTTTGTTTTCTGTGAGATACGCCGGTGTGACAGACTTGCTTTTCGTGCCAGCATTGGCACACAAGGGAGAACATACTCTGCTCTTTTCTCTCTCTGCTCAGGTTCTGGCCCTGCTCTTTTTCTCTGATTCGATGGTCTCTGGGAGGATGTGTGATTAGGATTATGTCAGTCATCCTCGTATTACTTAGAGGCTGCTTTAGAGTGCAGTGGGAGAGGGGTCTGTGAGGTACAGCAATGCGTAACTTTGCGAGTTGTCTGTCTGTCGTAGGCTAGCTGTATTTATCCAGCTCTTACACAGAAACACACCAAGTACTTCATTATCACCCCCTTGGCTGCAATCTGCAAAAGATAAATAGGCATGCAAAGGTGGTCAAACCACCTATAATACAGTGAGGTTTTAAGGTGCTTTAGACAAAGGTGGATGAGGTGAGGACCCTATGATTGCTAATCCAGTCTGACATCAAACAAACTCTGCCGTGCTCTCAGCTATTTTCCGCTTTCTTTCCTGTATCCTGTAGAGAATAAACCAAAGGGAATATTCCAGACTGCGTATGAAGATGGAGAAAATAGGAAAGAATGTACAAGTTCGAAAGAGATACAATGGTATATGTACCATTGCAAGTCTGTACTTGAAGCTGAGTTTTGCACCTACAATAGCGGATCAAGGGTTTGATTCGCTGTTGAAACTGTATTTTTTATGAGAGTCCCAGTCTTTTGGGACTTTTGGCCATAAAAAAGGATTTTTATAATTCAGGCTAGCATCTTTCCCCAAAATTATTCTATTGCCCTTTATTCAAGTAAGGACTATCTTCTGTATTTCTCTAGGATCGAGGCCACATCATTATCAGTCTAACCAGGAATGACAGAAATTTTTCATAAATCTCTGGATATTTTATGGCATTTCCACACAGTAGAGTAAAAGTATTTGCATACAGTTTTTGACAGTTCTGTAATGGAGCATGTCTGCATTTTTTTGAGCGTTATCCTCAGCTTGAATTTTCTTTTTAAAAACTGTTTTTTCACAAATACACACTACTGTGTTTATTACTTTAAAATCTTTCTTAATGCAGTTTTACCTTCCCCCTCCATTTTTGAATCTAGCAACACAGATATTCCATTGTATCTGCTGAGAATAAGCTCATTTTCACTTTTAATTTGTCTAGTAATATTAATTGGATTCTTAGGAGGTCTAAGCAGGACAGCTCTCTTTCTAGACACACTTTTGTGCTCTGCACTCTAAGCATGCTATTCTAAGCATGGTATTCTCAATAGTTAATTGGGTTTAAGGTTGGAGCATAAATCAAATTTTCAGACCTGTCTTTGAACGATTCAGTAGTTTCATCTTTCAGGTTGCATACTCCAGAATTCCAAATGTTCCTCCGGTACTTTATTTAATACTCTATTAAATGGTTGTCATTCTAAAAAAGTCATGTTACCTAAATGAAAAAGAGATTTTACAGAACACATTTTACCAAAAGAGCTATATTTTCCCCATGTTCTACGTGTGCCTAGAGGTGCTAAGGAAATGATTCCTCAGTACATGAGATTTTGAAACAGCAAATGGTTGCAGGTGAAGATGACTTTGTGTTACACCAAAATGGGTATTGATGGGGATCTTAAATATTCTTAATCTTCCAGGAAAGAGGAAAGGAATAGGTGAGGAAAGGGATGCAGGCAAGACTGAACAAACTGCCCTGCTTTGTCTACAGCTAAATTTCCTGTCATTAGGGAGTGGCTACACCGGATATAAATGTTTTATCTTATATTGGCTTAATTTTAAACTCAGGATGGCTGGGCCTGCCACACCAACTCAAATACGTGAGATTCTTCTTCATGCAGTTGGAACGTGTCTCTGGCTGCCTACTGTTAATGAGCTGTGCTTTCAGCCGAGCTCTCTGGGGCAGTAGTCTTCCTTCCAGGAGCTAGGGGAAATGGCTATCCTGACTGACACAAAGTTTTGAAATCTTAAAAATGTTTCCGTTCTGTTTCAGAGAAAAAAAAGTTAAAATTTCAAATTCTGTGAATCGGTAACCCAAACAAAACAAAACAAAAGAATAGATTGAAGTAGTTGAAATTCTTTCACCTCAAATTTATCTCTACATATTCTGATAAATTAACATGTATTTCTAGATAGCAAGTCCAGAACTGTAAGTGCAACGTCTTTATTAAAACATCTTTATTTCTGTTTACAAGCTATTTCAAATGGTGGTTTTATGTTTTGAACAGTAAAAAGCCCACTTTCCGAACTGTTTTCTTTCAAGAAATTAGGACAATGGAAATTATCTTCAGAAAAGGTCTCTTCTACCCGTCTCCCACCCTATTAAAATATAATTTGGGCAACTTGGCAGGCCTGTGCAGTATTTTAACTCCCTGGTGTCCTCTGGCTACCCTTTTCCAAGCAATGATGGCTTGAAGACTGAGGAGATAAGAAAAAGCTTCTGAATGGCAAAGAGTTCCCTTGAGATTGATCAAGTACAAGTAGGAAGTTTTAGGCTGCAGGTGGAAAGAATAAGACAGCAATTCTTCACTGTAGTGGTAACGTTTCCACAGTAGAGGCAGTGTATTTCTATCCTACATGTAAGTTTACCACTATTTTATTTTTGTGGACCTGTTAGTCTTTGATAGACTGGCTATGAAAATTGTTTCTGGTCTCTGCTAAGAGTATGTAGAGTTACTTTTCACTGCTGTTCTGTATTGCAGGTTTGTAGTTTCACCTGCAGATTAATGTGTTCTAGTGTTCAAATCATTTGTCATTAAAATTAGAAAATGTTGCATAAAGAATATATGTATTGTGGATACCAATATTAGTAGGCAAGCATGCTAATTTAAACACAGACACCTTCTACCTCAAATCTAGATGCTGGGACTTGGTCGGAGGATGCCACGTTTAGTTCGTTTCATCAGTAGCTATAATGATCACAAAGTAGCACACTGAAAATCAGTGCTGCAAAACACTGGAGGCAATTGAATTTTGAAGCTGTCCAGGCTGGTAAACTATTTCACTGTAAAATGGTTTATTCAAATATCACCATTGTCTCCTACTGAAAGCAGCAACTGAACTTTTCATATTCTGCTTTTCATATTTTACATATGAACTTTTTCATATTCTACAGCATTTATAATGACCTCCACAGGCAAAACCAGGACTTGGCATGCTTTTTTTAACTCAGACATTTTGCTTTGTTGTCATAGGTAAGCCACTTTAACAGTCAGTGTTGAATAAGGACTTGACATTTGGGTTTGCGCACAAATTCTTACACTTTATTAAGCAGACCTCTTTATAATGTTCTGAAATACAATGAGCATGTGTAGTTGTTATAACCCGTTGGTTTTTTCCCTAAGCATTTGAAGGTTTTAAAGGCAATCAAACCAGATATTGACTGAATCCAATACTAGATCTGACTTCCATAAATGACATAAATGCTGATCCTGCAGGACACCTACCTATGGATGCAATTTCATAAATTCTTTTTATTACGACAGGAACCTGCTCATGTTTTAGTTTTTCTTATTCTACAGCTTTTTGGTGTCATTTCAACCCTTCACCCTATAAAAAAGGGATACTGTCAATTGCACAAGGATGCTGAAAGAACTAAATAATATAGGAAGATGCAAAACATTGTGTAAATAATTAATACCATTCATATTCTTAATAACAATGCTATAATTAGTTCTGCACAAGCTCAAAGGCTTCTAATACAAATATAAAAATCCTCCCATATTTTGACTATGTGCTTTAATTGTATAAAACTAAATTCTTTCCGTCCACTTAAAATAAATGAAAAAAAAGTGTTTTGATCATTCAAAACTGTAACAGAATGATAGAAGTGTAACATGTAATCTTCAACAGTACAGCTATTTTAAAATAAAAAACCCCAAATAAACATGGAAACTGTTCACTTGTGAGTCCAGCATCAGCAGCAGAGCAAAGCCAACACCTGTGCTAACCATTTATTAATTAGAACAAACAAATCCAACAGAAACATTTCCCAAACAAAAGGAGTGACCCACAGGCTCTTTCTAATTACTACGCTTCCTCATTTGCCATTCTTAGGCCACCAGCGAGGATTTTCTGAGCTTTTCTGCCTTTTGCTTTTCCCACCATTCTTCATGGCATTGATATCTTTTTCTTGTACTTTTGTTTCATTGTGCTTTCTGACACTGTGGGTTATTCATTGCACTGGTGGTAGCAGGGATGACCTGCAACGGTCATGCGATCTATGCACCGTATAAAGCCCAGATGAAGTCACTGTGACACCCCAGGACTGCAGCAGTAGACCTCTTTGGACAGAGAAGTAGAGATGCCCCTAAGACCCAAGGCAAGGTCTTAATTTCTAATTATTTTTTAAAAATAAGGTTACAAGGAGTGAATATTGAGATAAATGCATGGAAGGCAACAGATAAAAAAAAATTTGGACCTCACTTTAGAGATTCGCTCAACACATAACAATTCCATACAGATAAAACTGTCAAAAGAAATCACCGTTTCCCCAAATTCAGCCATTTAAAAATACGCCTGGTTATATCCTCCTCAGAACAATAAAATGGCAGTTACTCCGGTTGAAGTATGAAAGAGTATCATGATTCCTCTTTTAACAGCATCAAAACGGTCGTTACATTTTTGATGGGATCAGATGGACTCATGTTGTTGTGGGCAGCTCGTACTCCTGTTGGTCCCTGTGACGGCGATGCAAGCGCAGGGCTGGCTTGCGGGGGGAAGCGCTTCAGGCTTAGGCAGATCTGCCTCCTCCCGGAGTCCTGTATCGGGTGGTTTAGAAAGGCAGGTGCTGCCACTGCTAGAGTCCTGAACACACAAATGCAACTCAGCCTCAGTCACGGGTCGTTTCTTCTTGCTGGTTGGGATAGGCAGGCGGTCGGGCACGTTTTCCACTTCTGAAATTCATCGTATTACTTGACACGTTTGCTGTTTGTCTGAAGTACTGAGCTGGCTGGAAATCTCCCCATTCCAGATGGCCAACTTCATGGCATACTTAGGGTATAGATAGGAACGACACTGTGTAAGCTAACGTAAACCAGCACAGCCTCTGCTGTGAATGCAATTGTATACCATAACTTGACGATTAAACTATTTTTGCAATATAACTGTCTCATACAGAGCTAAATAATTTACTTCCTTGTGTATGAAAAAGTTTTTCTCACAAAGGCTTCATCCATTGTGCTTTGGTTAAATTTCATACTAGAACTGTACGTATAAATCCTGTGCCTGGTTCCCATCGATTTAGGTGTGAATTCCTTATTCCCTTGAGATATTTTGAATTTCCGAATTTAAGTGTACAGAGATTTGGCATTTCTGCCTCCTACATTAAAGTTCAGCAAATAAACTTGACTTATAAACTTAACTTATAAACAGGATGGAAAGGAAACTGCAAAGGGCATGTGCTTATATACTTCCCTAAATAGGAATGGATATAAATAAAGATCTTTGGGAATTTTTGTGATTCATTTTAAAGTCTTTAGAAGACAGAAGGTAGGTGACAACTTTTTTACAGGTTTTTTAGGACCTGAGTCTCTCATTGTACTGTTAATTCCCACCATTTTCCTTGCAAAACAAATATTTTAGCAGTCTCATGATTATGTTCTAATTCGTTTAGCTTAAGCAACTGAAGAATTATTAAAATGCATTAGGTTATAAATTTTGTGGATGGCTAGCTCATTTATATTATCTGTCATCGCTACTCAGATAAAACATGCAATTAGATTTGTGGATACAAAGTAGTTAAGCACAATCGGAGGAAGAAAATGCTAGAGTTCTCAAAATATTTAAATCGTATGCCCCTTTCTGGTGTTCTGGAAGTGGAAAGAAATGTAGGTTAATTTAGAAGGGATAATTTATAATAGTGAACAAATAGACAATTTTAATGTAAAGTGGACTATGCTTTCTTAAACTCTCCCAACAGTTGGCCTTAACTAAAGCAGAATAAAATACGTTATTTCTGGTAAGAACTAAACCATGCACAATTGAACTTGTGTTTACTAAAACCTTGGTTTGGCCTAGCCCAGGTGCGATGGAACCCTGGGTAAAGGCTTTCACAATGGCTTTTCAAACTATAAGGATAGAAAAGTCTTCTCTTTTGAGAAGATACAGAAATGATATTATGATACTTTGGTTATCAGTCTGATGTGTATGTGTGTGGGGGGGTTAGTTTTCTTTTTTTTCTTTTTTTGAGAACGGTTTTCGTATTACTGCAAATTGGTCCTGATTACAAATGGAGTATCTGGTTGCTGTTCCGTCAAATGTCAGTGCAGCTATAGCCAGGTGATAGGTAGTGTTAACTGATGTCGTCCGGTCTTTATAAAGCTGTTATCTCTTAAATTAACATTACCTTTACCACAGTGCATTTTCTAACATTGTCTTTACCACAGTGCGTTTTCTCACTTCATGCAATTACTAAAAAGTTCTAAAGTAATTTTGATAACAAAACCCCAAGTCAACTGTCTTTGCAATGTAATTTCCTGTACCTGTATCCCAGAACATTTAATATGAGATCTCATTTGTCAAAAACAAGCAAGCAGATAGCAGCAGCCTGTGTATCTTGGCATTTCAGGTGGGGAAATGGGAGAACAACTCACTGAGCCTGAAGTACTCTGTCTGGCCAAGGTACAGCTCTTTTGCAGACAGCGACCCAGACGATAACCATTTGAGTATTGTCACCCTGGAGGAGGCTCCCTTTGTCATTGTTGAGGATGTGGATCCTTTGATGGAAAGTTGCCAAAAAAACACCGTGCCATGTCGTAAATTTGTCAAAATTAAGTAAGTAAATACACAGCATTCCTTTTTTTTTTTTTTTCTGAGTGCAAAATATATTCCACTATTTTCTCATTGATTCTTTCCTTTGCTTCTTTCATTGTATAATTGTTTTCTGATACTTTGCTGTTCTTTCCCTCTTGCTTCCTATCTTTACTTTTCCTTCTGTATTTCATTTACTCTTTCTTTTTCCCTTTCCCACAAGGTACGCTCACATCTTCCTTTTTTATAAGTTGAAAGGTTCTGGTTATATACATGTAAGTCACATTGAATCAACGACAAGATATTAAGTTTATAGTAAATTCAAAGTCAACTAGAATTAGCCCTTTTCAGTCACATGAAAGAAGATTGCATTCTAAAATAGGATTGTTTTAATGAGTCCTCTTTGAATTGTTTCCAGTTACATTGAAATAAGCCTGTTTTAATTAGTCTTTAACAATTTGAGAATGTCTCCCATTGAAAATGTAGGTTTATGCTAAAATTTGGTACAGGATAAATTACTCCAGCATAAAATACCACTGTGACATACCATCTAGAGAAAAGTCCCCTGCTTTGATTGCTCTATAACTTTGGAGCAGTCATTAGAAATCAGTGGAAATTTTCTCATTGTGTATTTATCAGTGTTGTTTCACGCATTCTGTGCTTCAGTCTACGTAATTATGAACTGAATATAATAACAACATTTTTTACTGAGCAGATGTTAGGGAATATAATGCATATTTCTGAAGATTTCCAGAGACTGCTCAATGGTTGTGCACATGCTTCCTGAAGTTGAGAGAAACTTTTTTTTTACATAACTGTACTTAGTCAAGTTCTAAAGTAGTTTTATTTTAATTTTGAATTCTTTCAAAGGCTGTAAAATATTGCCTTGGCTTCTGAAGACGCTTACACTAAAAAGTTCTAGACGTCATGAAATGAACATTTCAGAAAAAAAATAAAGGGAAAGCCCTCATCTTTGCTCTCAAAGGTGGCCTGAAATTCACCTTCTCAAAGTGCAGAAAAAGGTGCAGCATCCATTTTCAGTATGGTGAACTGCTGTGCCTTTATATAGCTTACATGTTGGGAAGTTCTCTAACTACTAAATGACATGTAGTCTTATGTATTGAGAGTAAAAGTAATAAATGTTTAATCTAAGCCTAAGAGAAAGATTAGTAAGAGGAGACTGTATTTCTTGATGGAGAAGTGAAGTGTAGTAGGCTGGATACTGCAGCAGAAAGCATGTCGTACAAGGTCTACCATTATCTTCTATTTATCTCTCATCAAGCAACTGCGTTATGATTAGTAAGATCTACAAAGACCATTGTTGTGGATTAACCCCAGTTGGCAACTAAGCACCACGCAGCCGCTCGCTCACCCTGCCCCTCCCGGTAGGATGGGGGAGAGAATTGGAAAAGCTCAAGTAAGAAAACCCGTGGGCTGAGATAAGAACAGTTTAATAATTGAAATATTAATAATAATAATAATAACTTGTAATTAAAAGAAAAGTAATGAGAGAGAGAGAGAGGAACAAAACCCAGGGAAAAACAAAAAACCAAGTGATGCAACACCTCACCACCCGCTGACCGACACCCAGCCCGTCCCCGAGCAGCGATCGCTGCCCCCGGCCAACTCCCCCCAGTTTCCATACTGAGCATGAGGCCATATGGTATGGAATAGCCCTTTGGGCAGCTGGGGTCAGCTCTCCTGGCTGTGCCCCCTCCCAGCTTCTTGTGCGCCTGGCAGAGCAGGGGAAGCTGAAGAGTCCTTGACCAGTGTAAGCACTACTTAGCAACAACTAAACCACCAGTGTGTTATCACATTATTCTCTTCCTAAATCCAAAACACAGCACTATACCAGCTACTAGGAAGAAAATTAACTCTATCCCAGCTGAAACCAGGACAACCATATAAAGCACCGTGTGGATTATTTCTCCATTGATTCAGAAAAACATGGTCGCTCACAAGTATGACAAAATGTTTTTTCACGGTATGCTAAATTTTGCTGTTGTGGTTCTTCTGTTTTTCCCAGTAGAAATGTTTATATCTCTCTTCTCTATTGACAGCAACTCAACTAATGAGGGAACTAACGTAAAGAAGTGCTGCAAAGGATTCTGCATCGATATCTTGAAGAAGTTGTCTAAAACTGTCAAGTTCACATATGACCTGTATTTGGTGACTAATGGGAAACATGGCAAAAAAGTCAATAATGTGTGGAATGGAATGATTGGTGAAGTAAGTTCTGTTAGGTAAAAGAGCTCTTAAGTAAGAACTTAGCAATGTTTGTTTTTAATTCTTTTAGAGAAATGAGGTATTCTCTACTGAGTAATATTGGTGGTGTCTTCTCTTTGTGGATCAGGTGGTATATCATCGTGCAGTCATGGCTGTGGGGTCTCTCACTATTAATGAAGAGCGCTCTGAAGTGGTTGACTTTTCAGTGCCATTTGTTGAGACTGGGATTAGTGTCATGGTGTCACGGAGCAATGGCACAGTTTCACCATCTGCTTTTCTAGGTATGATTCTCCAACCCATCCAGATCATTTAATTGCATTTCTATAGAGCTGGGTAGGTTTCATTGTTCGTTAAGCCATACGGTGCATTGACATGTTTCTGTCAAGTTTTGAATTTTACATTAGGAAGTTTGTACCGTGTTGACGTGCTGATTAACATGATTGTTGGCACATGAAGATAGTGCTGTTGGTTTCAGATGCAGTAAGTGAAAACCAATGATAGTGATTTCAATATGAAAAAGAATCCCCCAAAATCTTCAGTTGGGAAAATTACTTCCTCAAAAACTTCTTCTTTACAAACTAATTTATGCTTGTGTAGCCCATTATAAATGGTTTCATATCTTTCTAACATTCCCATTCACAAAATAATTTTAAAACGCCTTGTAGAATAGCTAAGAAAAAGAGACTTCCTTATGATTAGAAGAGATCTGACAGCTCCTTTGATGAGTTACCTCTGGCTTCTGAACACCATACTACTGCACTGGAGAGCTTCTGAGTGTTTTCTCCACTGATGCAACTGAACAGTGGAGTTGTGATGATGCAGTTGAACAGTGGAGATATAGCAAAGAAATGAAAGGCTGGACAGAAAGGAGGTGGGATATAAAGAAACAAAGACTTTGGTCTTCTTTCCTTGTTTGCTTCTTGTTTCAGTTGTTCATTTCTTCTTTCATTATTTCCCTCTCCTTCTCTTTTCATGCTTATTGTTTACTTCTGTATTTGGTGGTTAGCCTGAATTTACCTGAAGCTGAAAAAAGAATGACCCATGAGATGGATCAAAAGTGCCCGGAATGCTGTTATGTTCCTCGTAGTCTATTTGGGCCCAGTGTTTTTAAAGATCTTTTGCACGGGAAAATAATGCTAGTGACACTAAAATCATTTAAGTGAAATTGAAAAAAAAAAAAGAAATCAGTATTTTCCAGATATCTTACAGAACAGTTTAGTATGTTCAAGTCCATTGGGCCAGCAATGATGCCATTTTTGCATCACTGATTGTATGGTTTCTTTTTAAATTGCTAAGTGTAAATTCTTAACTTCCACTGAAATCGCTTGTAGCCATCGAGGAGCAGATTGTTGGTGTAATATCAGCTACAAGCGGACAAATAACTGGGTTTTCTTGCATGAGAATCATCATTTAGCCACAGAGCTTATTTCTCATACCTGTTCCATAAAGGCACTTTAGAGAGATGATGCAAATAAATATAACAAGAGAGATGATGCAAACAAATATAACACAGTGAGTAATCAAATAGCTTCCCAAACACGGTGATTCCTAAACAGATTTTGTTGGTGGTTATTATTTTTGTTTAATGAATGAAAGACTTCTTAATGAAGTTATAAGAGGCTGTACTTTTAATGAAAATATTCAGATAGTGTCTTTTCATTCCCGTAAGTCTTTCACTTGTAAGGTTAATTCATTTTTAAAATTGAAGTTACAGCATGTTGAAATTATCATTTGAAATATAAGTACTGGGATGTTTTCTAAATGTGCTGCAAGTGCAGTCGATTTTTACTATGGACTCTGCTTACCTCTTAAAAACCGGCTTACAGCTACCATGAAAAGAGAAGCTGCTTTTGCATTTTTCACAATAACATAATTATTAGATTTCTAAAATGCAGTTCATGTTATTGGTTTAGTTGGCTGTACATATAATTCAAAAAGTAAAAATAACCTCTTATAAAGCTCTATAGAATAGCATTACTTTTGAAGAAATCTGATTTACTGCACCAATAAATCAAGTCTGTGCTCTCAGAAGTGCGTTCTGGTTTTTTAGCTGTAGATGAAACTGCCACTTTACTGGAAGTGACTGGGTATCTCAGTGAGGTGTGCATAGTAGTAAAGGGCTTTGCCGTGCAAAATACTATCAGGCAGATAACTGAATTTATTCACAGACTGATTTTGTTTCAATTAAGTGAATGTCTAAGAAAAGAGTCATCTTACATAATTCTTTTAAAAGATTTTTTTAAAATCTGTCAAATACAATAATTTTTTTAAATAGCAGTTCTTGATTACAGTTCATGAAATATTTGGTTTTGGTTTTGTCATTTGTTACTATGAATGTACACAAGTACAGGATTTTGTCTGAACTAGATTTTTCATTCAGTGGTTGTGTCCAATAGATCTAAGCAACTGATGGACTGACAGCCTCTTCCTCATTATCTGCTGTGTTCTGATTCTGATGTGGGTGTCTCCTTCAAATGAGAATTTTATCCACATGAAAATATTTTCATATTGTACTAAAATTCATATATACTAGATCCACAAATAGATTTTTTTAAAGATTCTGTGGAGATTTAATTCAACTTTATTTAAGCAAACAAAATAAGGGAAACCTCAAATCCAAATTTCTATATTTTTAAGAGGGAGAGAGTTCATAAGTGGTTTTTTTTGGAGACATTGTGTTTTCTTTTTTGGAGACAGTTTTCTTTTTTGGAGACATTGGTGGAATAGGAAATCTATGTCCCTGTTGATGTTATGTATTGTTTAAGTATTGGTTTTGGTGGTGGGAGGTGAAACTCAAAGTTAGTGGAGTAAGACATCTGTTTCATTGCTCAATGTTCTCCATTGCCAACCATTTGAAATGTACACTGGCAAGTCATATATGAGTATTTTTCTGCCATATCATAGCTTTAATGAAAATTCTTATAAAACCTGCTGCTTGCCTGAGGGAAGTTCTCTTTCTGTCCTTTGAGAATCAAAGAACAGTGCTGAATGGGTAATTTGATATCTAATAGGACAGGAAGATCGACTGTTATTCAATTGATTTTGTACTTGTTCAGTCTTACTGCTTGCTATTCTAAATAGTTTTTTATTTTCCTATTGCTTCTTTTAATCCTCCACCACATAACCAGACTGCTTAAATTATTAAAGAGCATTCTGCTTGAACTGTTGTTAATAGCTCGCTTTTTCTTATCGGCTTGTTTTGCCCTTTGTCTTATTCAGATTTTGACAAATTACCATTGCTGTTTCTACACTGTTGCTTTTGATAAGAGTTTTATCAGGCTTGCTTTCTTCTATGAGAATGCTGTCAAAATTGTATGATAGTTTTATGTGAATTCCAATTTAATCCAGTTAATGTGAATTCATAGAATATTTGTTATTAACTGTATTTGGCTACATAACGTCCTTTACCTGTCTGCATCGGAACGGATCTATCTCTGCCTTTTAAGAATTCTGTTATTTTGCTAACTTGCGATTGTCCTCTGTACAAATAATTATAGTAATTGAAAGAAATTCATATGATCTCTTAAAAATAAAATAATATAAAATTAAAAAAAACCTGTTCCTTAACCTTATCTTAAAAACAGAAAGAGAACAGTTTGGCTTAAAATTTCCTTGCCTTGCCTTTTTAGTTTGCATCCCAAATCACCAGCTGGGCTAGCTGGAATTTGGTCTTTTTCCAAAGGATTTTGGTTCCAAAGGATTTTGGTTCCAAATTTCTGAAGAAATTGTAGCAAAAGCAAATGATCTCACGAGATTTCCATGCTTGGGCCCAAATTATTGCACTTCATTCTAGTTCTGGGTGAATCATTCATGCTAACTCGGGCAAGGTTCAGACTGGGCTATTGGGCTTAGCACACCTCAACTCTCACTCATAGTCATTTCCCGCAATGATGGAAGAATTTTCAGTGGTTCAAATGTTAATTTAAATTCAAAGAATGAAGAGGTTAAGATGGAGGAACCTCTTGGGCTTTCAAAAACAGGCAAAGCATTGGAACACACTAATTTCTTGTCCTTTCAAGTGCTTCTTGATTCTGTCCTAATTTGAAATAGTATACTAAGGGTTTTTTTCTCATGCTTCAGAGCACACTCACAGTTGCATTATCTACCAAAATCAGGGTATAAAATGCCCCAAATAAGCTGACTTGATAAAGAGATATTTCTTTGCCATACAAAACCTTTCTTACATATATCCTTATACCATGACAGCTACCGCAGGGACTCCTGAGATGACAGAGGATTTGTGATTGGGCCAGATGATATTGAAGAACTTTGCATTATCACATACTATTACCATACCCAATCCTTTCAAAAAGTTGGTGCTTAGTCTGGTATTTGAAACTGCTTTTAGTTTTCTGTTCCAACCTACTTCTTTTACTTAATAATGTTTCTTCTGTCTTTCAAACTGACATTCAGTTTTCCATAGAAACCTTTTGATTTCAGAAATTTGCTCCCAGATGAGAATGAGACTTTCAAAAGGATGTGTTTGCAGTTGGTAAAAACAACATCTTCATTGCAGGTAGATGAAAGTGAACACAGAGACAAAAAAATTCTGAAAGAAAAAAATTTAGTTTGAATGCAAGTATTGAGCTTTTTTCCCCTAACAATTTTTTTGGGTAGAAAACGAGAGAGAAGTCTACTTCACTGAATTACCAAATGTATTTAAACATATGCTTAATTGCTTTTGCTCTGCAGAAACACAGTCATAAAATGGTTGGACCATTCCGTTGGTAAATGCATCTAACATAGATAAATAGAAATGGGCTACCTGATTGTGGACTGAATAAGCACCGAGTCAAACCAATTATTTGCCACTCAGTGTCAGTGAAGGCTTTGGCGAAGAAAAGTGTGCAGCCTTTGTTTTTGAATTGCAACTTACATTTAAGGTTTTGACTGTATGGATTTTGTGTATATATACTAACGGCAGTTCTTTATATATTGCTAGTTAGTTATTTGGTAGCATTTTGGTTGGTAAAAGCTAATTTAAAGAAAGCTGCTCGGCTTGCCTAGCCGAAGACGTTAGAATTCTTGTGCTGCAACTGGTTTAATGAACTGTGT
Source organism: Mycteria americana (assembly GCF_035582795.1). NCBI lineage: Eukaryota > Metazoa > Chordata > Aves > Ciconiiformes > Ciconiidae > Mycteria > Mycteria americana. The sequence continues at coordinate 13,492,009 of NC_134376.1, forward strand.
TTCTGTTTCTCTTGTCTGTTTTGCTGCAGAGCCTTTTAGTGCTTCTGTCTGGGTGATGATGTTTGTGATGCTTCTCATTGTGTCCGCCATGGCTGTCTTTATATTTGAGTACTTTAGTCCTGTAGGATATAACAGGAACTTAGCACAAGGGAGAGGTAAGCTTTGCATTTTACACAACCCTAAAGTTATAAAAAATGATGTATTTCCCACCCCTTGCCTTCCATCTTTTAAAATAAATATAACACAGGAATAAAACAGTAAAAGCAGTTATGAAACTATGTTTGCTCTTAATTTAAAATATGATTTCTGGAGGGCTTATATAGTCATGTTTGTATTCTAATTCATTGGAATAAAGACATACAGAAGGGTAAGTGATATCAGAGAGAGTCGTATTCAGGCAGTGTTTGGTTAGTATACTCTACCAGTTGTAGAGTGTCAGCTTAAAAAAGCATTGGAATCAGTTCTACAGACTCCTGACTTAGGAATTCATGGTTAGTTCAGAGAAAATGACCTGGTGTGGTTTGGTGGATAATCTGGAAAAATAGCAGTTGCTATTATAGTTTTATATAGTATAAGTATATAGTTTCATATAGTTTTATATAGTCCCTATAAAAAGTCTGATGAACTGAGCCTTGAAATGAGGCCAGCAGCAGAAGGGCATCACCTCTTTCTGTGTAGCATCCATGGTTATAGAAACTTCATTTTCAAAATATACCAGCACAACAAATTTAATACAGAGCTTGCCTTTCGCAGTGAAAGCTGCAGTTGTATATTATTAGCACTTTGACCTGAGAATGAGGATTCCATGTATTGTGGTGCCCTCATCCTTTCCTTTCTTAACTTACAGTTGAGAGTGCAGCCTGGTTTTAGTTTCTGAATCATACTTGCCTCATTTTATACCAAGAGCTCTTCCAGCTTGGTGAACACAGTTCTGGAGAGTATTACAAGCTAATGGTTTCTTCTAGATTACGATTGGCTTGTTCCCTGAAAAAGGGGATTATTGTAATGTTCAGATGATGTTATCATTTCAATAAGATGGTAAATGTGTAACCTCTGTCTAAAATAAACACTGTGTTTAGGAAGGGGAAATCAAAGGTGAATATAGATGCTGGGGACCTAGGGGCTAGGCTGTTCTTTTCTGTGCCGCCTCACGTGCCAGAATTGATTATTTAGTGTACTTATGGCTACAAAGACATATTATGGCACTAGACCATCCTAACTTAGCTCTAGAGACTTGCCACGAATGCAGCTGCCGTTCATTTGAAACATGGGAAGCTTAAAATAAATGGGAATCTTTATGTAGATTACTGCTTTCCCTAGGCTTTTTTGGCAGGATGAAGCTCAATGGTAATACAATCTCCAGTAGCATAAACAGGATTTTAGACTGCTTTCTTGGCATATATTTTCCTTATCATTGTTGCTCAGAAAATACATATTATCCCTGTATCAGCTCAATCTTAAATGGCTCTAGAAGGTAGTTTCATAAACCAAAAGTCAGCTCCATTGTGTTTGTTTTGCTGCACTCTATCTTCTTAGCACTGCTGCAGAACAGAAAGAGGATAATCTAAGATGTTGTGCTTGATTGTGTTGTGAAAAATTTGCACTGCATCAGAGAGCATTTCTACTGAAATGAGAACATGCACTGAGTATACCCACTTTGGGTTTTATTCTTTTAATAATAATTAAATTATGATTCAAACAAATTATAATTAAATTAGTAACTAAATCTGACTTTGTAATGTGCATCCCCTTGGATAAAGGGACAGAGCAGGGAAGGAGGTGATATTACAGGTGTCTGCATCACAGCTTATTGTCTGAATTGCCATTTGATTGAAAAATAGATACTTATAAAAAGGTCAAATGAGTCACAGCCAGGGGAGGCCCGTTTCTTTCCATTGAGGATAAAGGGAGTCTCGATGACGAGCAGCATGTGATGCCTGCACTGTACTTACGTAGAGCTGGGTAAGAACAAACTTCCCTTTATTCTCATAGGGCTCTACAAATAAGGCCTTTTGAGTGGATAATTGCGTGGCGTATCCAATCCTGCCACTGTGTGGGCATGAGGGCATTGTGCTGACCGCTTCTCCTTGCTTTGGGATGAATTAAAAGCTGACTGAAAACAGGAATAACAAAACTTACAGAATGGATTAGTTGGTCCGGGTTTTTACCTGTAGTGCCAACACATTTGAAGCCATGGAACTGACTCTGAACATGTGAGGTAGCCAGAGTCTGATTCGCTCTAAGTTACGTATCTCTACAGGCAGCTCCTTTGTGTTGACTTACTGATTTATCCTCGGAGTGCAAAGTTGCTTAAAAGTAGGTGATGTATTCACACATTTTGATCTTAAATATGCTTACAGGAAGTTCAAAAAGCATGATGTCGGAAGGCTGGAAATGGTAAAAAATAATTTGGGTGAGAAAAGTGCTAGAATTGAATCATTAAGACTTAAACCCACAGCTTCCCGTTTTACATGTCCGCTGGCACAGAAGGCTGAAATACTGGGCAATACTGGGCAATGCTGTGGCACATACCTTACCACGAGAGACATCAGTTTGCTTCTCCAAACCTATGCTTTCCATTTGCATTTTAAAACTTTTGAACTAAACGCCACATAGAAAAATGTGGAATTATTTTTTACAAATATGGAACTTAATGTCATTACAATAGAGAGTAGCTATAATAAATCCTGTGATTCCATTGGGAGTACAGTGAATATGTACAGAAACATTTTTTAACCATGTCTTTGTGAGTAATTTGTTGTTATTATGTAGGGTATCTTGCCAAGGTTTAATTTAACTGCAACTAAAATAACTGCCCTTTGCAATTACAGATCCCCACGGACCATCCTTTACCATTGGAAAGGCAGTGTGGTTACTCTGGGGCTTGGTATTCAACAACTCTGTGCCTGTGCAAAACCCCAAAGGGACCACAAGTAAAATCATGGTGTCGGTCTGGGCTTTCTTTGCTGTCATCTTCCTGGCTAGTTATACTGCCAACTTAGCTGCATTTATGATTCAAGAGGAATTTGTTGACCAAGTGACTGGGCTGAGTGATAAAAAGGTAGGTCTTCAGCTCAAAAGAGGTCAGTGTCCATTCTTCATAATCCTTCTACAAATTTGTACTTTGTGCTAAAAAAACTCTGAGCAAGATAATAAGCTAAAACTGGATGATTTCATTCTGAGTGTAGCCCTTTACTAACAAACCTAAGACCCAAAGTACGAAAATATCAGACTGTTTTCAAAGTCTTTGAGTTGCCTTTTCAAAAGTAACTGCATTAATTGAAAAGTACCTTTATTTTGTGATGGAGATCAATTCCTGTTTGATTAAAAGGAATGCCTCACCGATATACAAAAGCTTGAAAAATGAAAAAGTCAGTTTGAATGCAGGGAAGGCATATTTAAAATTATTTGAACATCTCTGTGTGGAGTATTAATAATATATTAATTGACAAAATATTAATAAAACCAGCAACTATCCAGTAATTATCGGAAGCCAGTTAATGCTCCTGAAAAAATGTCTTTTTGCTTTCTATGTAGAGGGCAAGGAAGTTATAGAAAGAGTTCAGATATAAAGTGATGCCGCCACAAATAAGCAAAGAGAAATGATAAAAAGTGATACATATTGTCTGTGGATGTTTGAATGTTTTCCTTGCATAAAATGGCAAGAGTAAATAGGAAAAATAAACAGATAAGAAAATTTGGGGGTTTGTGTTATCACATTGAACTGAGATGTAAATTACGTAGGATAAGGTGCAGAATTTTTATGTGTTTGTGGAAGGCGCTTTCCTAATTTAAGAACTTTTGTGGGAATTTCACTTTGAGCAGTAGGCTCTGGTAGTTCACATAAACCCTACTCAAGTTTCCCACAAACTGACAAATAATAAATATGCTTATTTTTCATATTGTTATAGCTTGACTGAACTTTCTTCTGCTGAAATTATATTTCCCAGATCTTTGTACTTGTGAATTTTAATCAACAGTCTTATAAATCAGAAACCTAGCAATTACTTCTTTTTTATTTCTTTTGCGTGACTGCTTTGTAATAGTGGTATTGCATGGAGGGATTGAAGTCCATTTGCAAAATTATTGTTGTGATGGATATGCACAAAATGCATGAAGGGCACACTGTTTTCAAGTTTGTGCCCAGTTGTTTTAAAATGAAACTAAATATTGACATTAAGAAGCAATAATTAAATAGAGTATAGCACGGGGGGAACTTCACAAGGGATTTTTCTCAAAGGACAGTAAATAAAGGAAATTGTTATTCAAAAGAAGGCAACAGCTCAGATAGCCTTGTGTCTGCTTTTTGTTTTAACTGCTTTTTATGACCAGCCTTTGATTGATCTCCTGAAGTATCAAAGCATGAATTGCGAGCATGGCTAGAGGAAAGACAGATAAAAAGAAACAAAAAATGATAGTAGTTTGGTTTTCATTAAATTGCGTTATTGCAAAACCTTTGAAAGAGTATGAAGACTTAAATATACCTCTATTTTAAGATAATATTCTTAGTAAGAGACAGATAAAAGGTATTCTTCTCTTGAGGATTAAAAAAAAGGATCTGACAAATGTCTTTCTGCTGTTTGTGAGAAAGTACAGAGCGTTTTCTTGGGAAGTCTTGGTTTTGGCAGGGTTTGGCTTGCACCTGGCACAGCACTAGCATTCGGGGCTGCCAGCGCACCCTTATCTGCCTCTCTTTGCTGGCTGTCTGCCCCTCTCACCTATGGGCTGGGAAAATGTCAGTATTTGTTCTGTAGCTTTTGGCTAATAAAGTCCTTATTTTTGTCATTTTTCTATTCTCTTTGCTAAGTAGGATTTTATTTCCACAAAAAGCAAAATAAAAATAGAGAAATACTTGGATCAGAAAATACCATCTGTTTTTGTGTGGTCTGCTGATCATTTATTTGATCTGCCACCTTTGTTTTTATTTTACAGTTCTTCAAATTTTGCCCGAAGCATATAGAGATAATCAGGGGAGCCATGCCTTTTCTGATTATTTTCTAAATTAAACAAGCCACAAGTCCAGAAAAGCAGTGTTCTCTTTCAAAACATTCTTCTTGTCATACACAGGTTTTGCCTCCTCCACAATCCTGAGGTTTCTTGGATCTTAAAAATTCAAATAATTAAGGATAATTTACAGGAATATAATCTGATTCATGTTAAGTTATTTTTCCCTCCTCTTTGCCTTGTTGCTGCAGTGTTGTTAGCAGGAGAACAGTTCAGGAATTTGCAACCATTTTACTGTTGTTCAGTAGAGAACTCTGATCCTTGCTGCAAGCAAAGCGGTAATAGGCAAAGGCCAGTGAGAAGAGACGGAAGTATGGGTACAATTAACTTTAAATAAGTAATATCTAGAAGTTCAATAAATTTTTGAAAAAACTTCTGGGCTGGTAAATCAGTTTATTATTCTTCCCCTCTCCCCTTTTTCCTACTGCCACAACTGAAGAGTCAAGCTCTTTTGTCAATGCTGTATTGTCAGTGCAAAAAAGTATTCCCAATTAGAGATACTGAGGTTTCTCAATCCAGCTCCATGTGTGATAGACTACAGAGAAGAGGAGCCAGGAAAAAACCCTTCTCTCTCTGAGCAGTCATCCCTGAACCTCAGCATTCAATGTCCTCCCATTCAGGAAATGCGTTACGCTCTAGCATCTGGTTCACCAGGTTTGCTGAACACATGGTAATGTGCTATTTACCCTTCTTCGCTTTAAGACCTCTTGATAGTTTCCTCAGCCTTCATAATGTTGCTAATGAATTTCTGAATGCCATGTTATCTATATGTCACCCAGAAATACATGGCACAGCATGTACTGGAGTTACGAGGGGTGGGTGTTCACAAACTCAAATGATTCAGAAAATGAGAAGAAAATTATATTTTGACATTCTTGTGTATGTAAAAGATTCTTTTAAAGCTTGGTGTTCATAAAAAGGTACAGAAAATGAGTCCAAAAGTATCCAGCAAAGCTGGCATTCATAGCACTTGTTACTTTTGAGACCATTTATGACTTTTTCATGTAATGAAAGAGAGACAAGATTACTAAGGGAGAGTAGGTAGCAGTGGACAGAATTGTCTTGCAAAGCGTTTATCTGCTGTGATTCCTCTACACAGTCACATGTTAAGAAATGCCCACATGCCTGTGGTCTAGGGGATCCTCTTCAACCTTAATAGGAAGCCTTAATTATGCCATTTACAGGTTCCTTATTTTTGCAGGATTCACAGTGTTCTCGTAACCTTGGCTTTATATTTTTGTGCAATAAGATGTCACAAATTCGATAGTTACTTAGAGATCTGTCCGTGTGAAAGCAGAGCAGGCTGAGGTCGAAGGGCAGCATGGATGACGGGGTAGGTCGGGTAGGTCGGACTCTTACCCACCCCATCTCTCCACTTCAATATTAGACCTTTACAGTGCTTTCTGAGGGTTGTCAGGCACAGATATCAACTGCATTTTGGTAACTGGTGATTATAATAGTAGTCTTGGAATTCCCAATAGCTATATTTTTCAAAGATCAAAAATCAGATTGTTAGTGTTTTCTGTCTGGTAAAAGAAGAAAGGAGACAGTTCAAATATGGGTATTTTTCTATCACTCCAAACCAGCCATAATTCCTGTTAAAATCTGTGTTAGCAGAGGGAGAATATTTACTGTTTTCTGCTATTTTAGTAATGTTTTCCACAGTTCCTTAAAATACTCCAGAACAATAACAAACAACTGCTCTGAATACCAGCCTTTTCAGGCAAGCATACGAATCTTCGGATTAAGTCAGTATTTAATGTTTGTGAAAGATCACTTTACTGACTTAATGAAATTGTCAGTTTTATTAAGGCATATAGGTAAAACAAAATAAAAGTAAAAGATGAGAGTTGTGTTGCCATGTGCCACAGTTCTAGCAGCTGGCAGAGCGTGGGGAAACAAGAACAAATTGGTTAGTCTTCTGAATAACAGTAGATCTCTCCACAATTATGATTCAAGCAGGGGGCTTGTGCATTCAATTTAAGGATTTTATTAACGATTAAAAAAAAAATTAGCATTTCAGAAAATGTCTAGGAAGAAAATTGCTTCCTAGCAGACATGATATATTTTATTTCCCATCATGGGGCTTCAGGGAAAATGAGTGCATATAGAGACTTGATCCTTTTTCTTTCCTGTCTCATGCCTGCCACATAGATCTTTGCTGCAATCACAGAGCCTATGTGCTTCTCCAGGACATGTCACCTCAAAGAATATAAGTTTAAAATTATTGATGACAACTTTATACACCTTAGATATGAGTGCACTGTTAGTAAAAATATTTTAAACCCTTTCTTTCTTATTTACAAGTAGTCTGTGAGCAGGCAGTAGTAGCAGACAAACGTTTCAAAAAAATGATCTCGTTGTGACTGTTAAAATTTGTTGGTTGGGTGTCTTGTGCCAAGAAATTCCAGTCTGTGGATGGTATTTGGAACTATTCATCTGCTTGTTATCCCTGTGATCTTTGAATGACCTAGTACTTTTCATTAATCTCTGTGCTCCTGCAGAAATATTTTTGTGTTCCATGAATGGTCAGTTTGGGACAGATACCTCAATTCCTTCAACTATTCCTATGGGAGGAAACTCCTTCCAATATCTTAAACTCATGTGAATGTACTCAGAAGTGAGAATATTCAGAACCAACCTCCATTTCTAAATTACCAGGATACTGCACCATAATCTCCCTGTTCCCCCAATTCCCCTGCCGTACCCCAGGATTAGGAATTGAGCTTGCAGAATGCTCACCACAGCTGAATTTCAAAAAAAATCTCAGCTGTATGAGCAGCAGCAATTTTTACAGGTCTTGAAATCGACATTGTTTCTTTAATTATTTTTTCCAGTTCTGTTGACTGGAAAATTTGATACAGATATTAGGAGACACTGGAAGCCATCTCACTACTTCAGGGATTCATTATCTGTAGATTTAAATAAAGTTAACAGCAAGCTACATCTATATCAGCAGAATCTCTGGACATATATTTAAGAGCAGGGTTTGTTTCAGTGCTGCATAATAAACTGAAAAAAGGAGACAGCAAATACAGACTAAGAACCATGACTCGTATACAGGGTAATTTTAGTGCATGGGTCAATTAGTATGTGTAAAGTAGTAGCAAAGTAATAATTTAAACAGTAAAGCGGTGAAAAGGAAAAATGAGAAAAGTAAGACATCTGTTAGCTAAACGAATAGAGAAAAATAGAGTTCATTCCTTTATGCTTTGTCAAAATATGCTTAATTAAAATGAAGCATTTAATTGTAGTTCTGTAACATGAAAATATTGTTGCAGCAATAATTTCACAGTCAAGGTTTGATGGAATTGAAAATACTCCCAGTTTTTGTATAAGCCTATTTGTATTCTCTTTGCAAATTGGCACTGGGTCCTGGGAATTTTTGATGCCCTGACACCAAATTTAAAGAGAGAAGTATTACATATGTAGCCCAAAGGAAGCAGCAGCTGTATAAATATTAACTGCCTCTTGCAGCACGGGGTATAGAGATTGCTCTTCTAACTTCAGCAGTAAAACCAGAGTGCATTTTACCGTGGAATTCATGGGTGACTGCTTGTATCAATGCTCAATTGAATTTCCTCATTAGCCAATAGTTCCTCTAATTTGAGTGGCCTTTTTAATTTATTTCTTAAAGAGACATTTTAACTTAATCCTGAAGTGTCACTTGGTATTTAAAGGGAGATATTGAAAAGGCGCATATAAAATTTTCAGGTCTGTTAGCAAAATTTTATGCGAGATTATATGAATGATTTCCAAACCTGAAACCCGAGTGTGCCCTGAGCTATTGCTATTCCTTTGCAGATATTCCCTGGCTTGTTGGTCTGTGCTGATGCAATAGTGATATCGAGAGTAAAATGGTGGAATAAACCCATATGCCCTCAAGCAAATGGTTTGTAGTTTTGAATTGTAGGAGTAAATAGGGACTAGGATTATAGGTGTGAGAGCTCCAGAAGCCCTTTTCACGTCAAGCGAGGTAGCTGCTGGGCCCCTGGGGCGGATGCAAGACCTTTTCTTCTCCTCGAGTCGCGGCGGTGGAAGGGACGCGGGCCCTCACCCCGGCCCTCCCTGCGCACGAGCTTCCTGCAGCCCCCCGCACCCCGCGGGAGCAGCGCGTTAGGCTCCCTCGCGGGTAGTGCGAACCACCCTCTTGCCTTCTTTGTGTGGGGACCCACAATGTCTCAGCTGAGATGGAGGTGTGAAGCGATTATTGACAAAATACTGTTTTCTTTTGCTTGCTGTTTGCCAGTCTGTCTGCTTGTAGTTTGGGTTCTCTAGGGAGATGCTGGCAGATGAGGAACATCTTCCAGTACCTCTCTGCTCCAGTATCTTTCTGCTGTCCTGCCATACTACAATGCATGGGAGAAAGTCCCATTAGAGTGGCAAAATTGAGCTGTTTTTACTTTGGATGTAGACCTTTCTGTAAGTTCAGTCAGAGTAAAGACACAGTTTCTGGTATAATAGAGCTGAATTAACCCACAGCATTTGCCTAGAAGAAATTTGAGGCAGCTTACACAACTTCTGGTTTTTTCAACCTGAAATTGCCCTTCTTCACATTTTGAATGCCTGAAACACTTTGCTTTTCCCTTTTCTCTCTAGTTTCAAAGGCCATATGATTATTCACCTCCTTTTCGATTTGGAACGGTCCCAAATGGAAGCACAGAGAGGAATATCAGAAACAACTACCCTGACATGCACCTTTACATGACGAAGTATAATCAGAAAGGAGTTGAAGATGCCTTGGTCAGCTTGAAAACTGGGTAAGCTTTTTTCCATGGATTTTAAAGAATACTATAGACTTTGCAGAAACTGAGAAATATTGATCCGTACTTACTGTGATACTGAACAGACTGATGTCAGGCATGCTGTGTAGTACATGGCTCCTTTTTCTTTTTTCCAACTGCACTGTACAGATATCAGAAAGGAAAACAATTGCCTGTGATTTGTATGAGTATTTTAAAATTGCATGGAAGCTTCAATGTCCTATGTAAAATAGATTCAAAGGGCAGAATTAGTATTTCTCAAATTTAAAGAGGGATGATACAGATGGACCTGGATTTGGGTGGGGGCTCAACACAGAACATGATGTTGTGTACAGTCCTTCATTATCTTTGCAGAAATTCCTCTCATAGGAATGTGCTTTCGTGGGGTGAATTTCTGACAAAGCTTGTTTGTCTGACCAGCGTGCAAGTACTTGTTATTTCTTTTCAACCTCCCATCCCTTTGCTATGCTTTTAAGTCCACTCTTACATTTTCCTCCCTCCTCTGATTAGCATGGCCCTGTACATTTACTGTCACATCTGAAGTATTGACTTTGATCTTCGTAAAATCTGTTGAGATGAGGTAGTCTCAAATGTACTATCTAATCCTGCTTCTGGCAATCTTGGTCAATATTGTGGCAAATATTATTGTCCTTCTTCCTTAAGATCTGAGATTTAGACTTGGGTGCCAACCATCCTACTCTCTGAAGTAGCCCATTCTGCCTGGTTGGACGAAGAGACTGCATTTTCATTCTTAATCCTCAAAAGGTATGAGAGTGACTCACTACTTGTATCAGGATTCATCTGGGTGACAGGAATGCGTCAGCTCTCGTAATCTTTTCTAAACATACAGGCTTGATAATAGCATGTGCATTTTTGTTACTAATACTGGATTACAATAATCATATTTTACCAATATAGTTTGTTTAGGTTTGTTTGGTTTTGAAGTGAGAAGGCTAAGTTACCCATGGTGCATTGAAGTACATCTACTCCAGTGGCTGTTTCAAGGCACATCTCGCCTGCTATTATTTATGGTGAACACAGGACACATTTCTTCCTATACTAAATTAAGCTGTTAACTTTTGGTCCTTTTTTGGGAACTGCTTGTCCTTTTAATTGTTACTCTCCTTCTCCCAATCATGTAGGGCATTGTAACATATTTCTTATGCAAAAAACCCTGAAGTCCCCAAATCTTTCCTTAGAGTGCAGGTTCCCTTCTTTAAAAAGTTATCCTTCCCACTGTTTCCTTCTCTGCTGTCTCCATGTTGCTGTCTGGACTCCCTCTGTCGTCATTTCTCAAGGCATTCTCAACTGGCATTTCTCAAGCACTGTTTGTCCCATCCTAAGACAGACATGTAACATAACGTGAGATGGACCTCACCCGAGGTCTTCCAAACTAGAGGCAGAGCTCCTGCTCCGACCGAGCCTCTGCAAGTTATATTTCCTGGGTGACAGCTAAATTATGCATTATAGAGAGTCAGCTGAATGCTACCATTCCCGCTGTGAATTTTTAAAGAAGAAGCTATGCTTAATTTCAGCCATTGCTAGGCCTTGTTCAGTTGGACGGATAGTTTATTTAGGGGATATATATTCCTTGTGCTTTTCACCAACCATTTGTGCTACTGAAAGCCCTGAAAAACTGCTGTTAGCTTTAAAATCAGGCCGCCTGTCAGACACTTAAGCATGAAAAGGGGGGGGCTACCTGACTGCAGGGGAGGTCAGGACATTCACTGAAACTCAGGCTGGCTGCTTTTGTGCCAGCTGCTGCTCTTCCTCAGAAGCTTTAGTCCTTCTGACAGCATAAGCTATTCTTTTTCTCCCCTCCCCCCCGCTGGAGTTTCTTTCTTCTTCTAAGTGATTTCTCAGCGTGGACACCCCCAGGTGTCTACCTTTCTCCCCTGGACTGACATTTCTGTAGCAGATGGTGCAAATAAGCTGCCATGTGCGGTGTTTTCCGGATCAATATAAGTAACTGCTATGTACAGCTGCATCCCTTAGTATTTTGTCTGATGGCACCTACAGAAGGATTAAACAGCATGCCATCAGCTGCTGAGGTTTTGCACAATAGAAGTGTCACTTTGTGTTTGCTTATATCACAGGTTTGGACATTCCAGCAGGAGAGCAGTGTCAAGTGGGCTCACATATCTTCTGCCCTCAGGTTCTGCAGAGCAAGAACTGTGCAAAGACCCAATCAGTGTGGTAATTGTGGGCAGTAAACTCAGTTACAGGTCAGGCAGCATGATTGCACCTTCTTTTTGCCTCAGAGTGCTTTCTCTCTGGAAAGATGATTTCATTTAGGTGACCAAACCTATCAGGCTCTGTCATCCTCACCTGTCACACGCACCTTGAGCCCACCCAGATTTTCCTTTTTGCTAAGATGTTTGGTGAGGATGTGATGCAGTTCCCGTGGCTGACACCTCCGCGACCTCTGGAGCTAAAAGTGCCCTGAATGAAAGAGATGAGACTGTATAATATGAGACTGTAATAACGTGCATTCTCTGTAGGAGGAGAATAGAAAAACATGAATAGGTATTTGGTAGTGTATTGCAATTGCCTGCCTCTTCTTTTTCTCCAGACTCATATTCTTCAAAGACATCATTTTTCACTTTTTCTACCAAATTTTCTGTTCTGTTCCTCAGTATACATAACTGTTTCCTGTATCATCTTCCTTTCTCCCTCATGAATTGTTTGACCAGATTGTTTCTCTCTTCCATGTAAAGTTTGCTTACCTAGACTTGATCAAGCTTTCACCTTCCCTACTTTGCTTGATCCCATGATTTTTCATACGTCTTGCCCCATGAAGGCTATGTTGCTACTGCTCTTTAGAGGACGACCTGTCTCTCCTTCCTCAAACTGCTTCTGACCAAATATATAATTTCTATTTTCCTCTTCAGTATGTATGCGTTCTGCTTACCTTATTACAGCTATTTTGTCTGTTTTCATCTTTATCTCTTGTCAAAGCTATTCCTGTATTTTTATCTTTTTTTCTTTTTTATCCTCATCATTGGTGGCATACAACAAGCAATTTCTCTTACATATGGTAAAGCTTGCTGCTTCTGCACAGGTTTTTGAAGATGAACTACCTGGTAATTACAGAGTTATAGACTATAGACCTGGAAAGGACTTGCAAAGATTGCCTGGTTGATAACTGCTGCTGCGAGTCAAAATAAATAGTACCTGTGTTATTCCTGAAGAATGTTTGTATGTATTTCCAATCTCACTTTTAAAACTACTTTTGCTTAATTGAAGACATAAGATTTAGTCCCCTTTAATTCCTTATATATAGTGTTTGATTCTAATTTTAAGGTGGAGCAAAAATACCAGCAATCAGGCAGTACTTGATGATGGAATAATGCTACACATGTGGCATCTGATCTAAATAGAATCAAACTATCGAGTAGTCTCTTGCCACAGTGCAGTCTGGTTTTGCTGTATCTCAAACTCTTCAGTCTTTTGATCAGCTTTAATTAGCGTTAGCCTCTTGAGATGTATTGGGAATATCTTGATCTTTGAGACCATCGTGTTTAATACATAATGTTATTGAGTTGAACTGGAAGGAGAAAGTGGGAAGGAGACAAACATAAAGCTTCAGGTGCACAGATTTCCCTAAGATTTCTTTTTTGTTGGAGACTTGCTCATGTCCCTTTCCTCATTCTGAAAACAAATTAAAAAACAAACTGGGTTTTTTATCTTGCTTTCTCACAAGATGTGAAGAATCAGCTGCTTCAGTCCAGTCGCTGACGTGGCCAGGAAAAACCTCAAGGGCAGAAATACAGATAGAAATGTGTATAAAATAAATGATGTTCTTGCCTATATTTCCTGGTCTGGTGCAGGGGTGAGACAGGTCTTGTGTTAGAGTATTGCTGTACGCGCAGAGATGGGTGTGCGTGCACCCGTGTCTGGGAAGCCTTGAACAAAACCCCCAGCCCCTTTCTGTTTTCGTCTGTGAGAGGTGAAGCTAACAGTGTTTCAAAAAAATAACTTACAAGGAAAGCATCTGCATTTGTTTTTTTTAATTAGAACAAACCACTACACAGCCAATAGGCTTGGACCTATCTTGTTTAATTAGCATTGAAAATGTTTAAGATCACTCTAGAAGGGAATCAACTGGGAAATGCTGCAAATCAAAATGGAAATGAGATTTTTGCTTTACACTGACATTGACGTTATGCTTACTCCTTCAGGTGAATCCCCATGGGGGGTTCATTGCAGCTTACTCATGAAGGCTTGTGGCTGTCAATGGTGAAGGCAAATTTATCGGCTATATTGGCTTTTCCCCTTTGAAAATATATATTAAAAATATCTGTAAAGACCCAGTAATATCTACCTCTCGTCAATAGTGTCTTATTTCCGAGATTCACAGATGCAGTTCTCAGAAAGCTGCTGAAACACCGTTTGAACAACAGCAGAACTTTCTGTATTTATTAATTAAAGGTATCAGTTTGCAACCAGGCCTGTTAAAAGGGAGCAAAATTCATGCGTGTTGTTATTGAAGTACTACTTCGTATTTTTCAAAATGGCAAAATATTGTCCCTCCTTCAGTGCAATTTGGTACTGAAAGTAATCACGATCTCACAACCTTGTCAAAAAATGTGCCAGTGTTTTCCCCTAAATATCATGCATATGAGGGATCAGCTGAACCACATGCGCTGTGCTACCTGCAGAGCTTCAGATTGCTCATTAGGCAGGACTGAGCAGCTCAGGAATTCTCCAGTTTTTTGTTCCTTTTCCTTAATGAAAACAGAAATGGAAGTTATTTTCCTGAGCATTATTCAGAAGAGTAAAGTCTGTAAGACATTAGCTAATGGATTCTGGGTGGGTGAAGTCCAGCTCCGTTAGAGCTGTGGTGGCTCCTCTCTGTTCTTTAGATGTTTATTGATCAAATAAAATTCTAAAAATGCATCACAAGCATTTCTGTCTATGCTGCGTTTAATTAATTTACATTTCTAGAACCCTCTGTACCAGAAAGACAGATCCTATTGATCTGGCTTCTTGAAGAGAGCATAAGTCTTCAAATAGGAAGTAGTTAAGCATTGTGTTATGTTTACAGTGGCTGTTTGGGTTGGTTGCTTCTCTTTGCCTTGCTATATTTTTCCAGAAGAGGTTATAGTTAAAGAATGCTATCTTTTGGCAAGCAAAACAACCTTACCTGTTGTAATTCTTTGGTGTGGGTTGTATTAGCTCATAGCTGTTGAGTTTGCATGTAGTGTTTCTCCGTGTATGAGTATTCTGTTGCTGTAAAACTGTCAACAGGAAAAAATGCAACGGCAATAAACTGGAAATGCATTTCATGTTCTCACCTTTGCCCCAGCACATCTACATGGGAATATTGTCTGGGATTTAACTGCTAATGGCTGAAATTAGAAAATTTAATTGGGAGAGCCTCTTCTTACTGTAGAGATAAAATGGGCAACTTTCCCTTGCCTGTTGCCTGTCACTGATGAATCCACCTAATTTTTTCTTCACTTCCTTAATTTTCCTGGATGTGAGGACTGCAGCTGAGTATCACACAGTGTGTATCTTGTTTCAGGAAAAGAGACGGTCTAACTGATGCTGTGTTATGGCAGCATACTGATGCAAGGACTTTATTCAGTTTCATTGGAAAAAGCTGAGACTATAACTTGTTTCAAAGAAACTGCAGTAATGAATCCCCGGTGTTCCACAGGCAAGCAGCCCCTTGTTGTACAGCTGCAGACCCCCTCGCCGTCGTGAGCGGTTTTCAGTTTTTATTTACAGCCACAGCTGTGACTATATATTCAGGGATTTGATGCTAAAGTTTACTTGGGACTCCATCTGCCTTCCTGTTAGAGATTGCTATGCTTGGTAGTTTATACACATCAAGTTTAATACCTTATTCCCTAGCCGTCCGTGGCATACTGGCAGAAATAGGAAGCCGCTTGGAAAGAATGCTGTGGTGATAGCATTGCTGCGCTGCCGGAGCCTCGGCAGGGGTGGCCTCGGGTGCAGGGGATTCTCAAATTTGAGCTGTCCCCCGCGAAGCTGTTATTTGCCTGCAGGCGTGTTCCCAGCTGCTAGGAGCTTTGATAGGAACACGTGATGATTCTATTCCTTGGCATTGTTTAATGACAAATAGTAATGCTAGAAGAAACACCTGGAAGTATCTAACTGAACAGTGTGAACGGCGTGAGAAGTTATTTCCTCCCTGCAAGCACACCCTCCCATGTGAAAACAACAATTTGATTATTAATATTTTTTTTTGAATCCGATGGTACTAAGCAGAGAAAGTGCAAGAGAAGACCCTAGAAGGCTCTGATGCCCTTTTAACCCTCAGTCTCTAAGTTTACTGGCCTGAATTGGATTTCTCTTGTGCTTACAGTGCTTATAAATTGTATCCACTTCACAGCTTTGCACACTCTTATTTGCGGATCGGATACAAGCTGGTCGGAGGCTGCGCTGGCAGCTTCTGCAGCGTGGGGCAGGCATGACCAGGAGGCAAACATCTCTGTGTCTGTCAGCTGGAACACAATTCAGATTGTTCACAGCGGGTCCTTCTGTTAATTAGGTCTGTCTGTTAAAGTGGTGGTGTGCCTAAAGTAAAAAACAAAACAAACTTGTCTTTTAGGCAGCCAGCTGACATCTCCGCTTGGATGCAAAACCAATTTCAATATTTTTTGCAGTATTTTCAGAAGAAAAATTGTCATCAAAATTTTCATCAAAGGAAAAACTTACTAGTTTTTATTCTTTCCGTGGTTCATACCTTTTCATCTAAAAAGAGGAGGGAAAGATATGAGAGAAATTACCTGTTTGAAAGAAAAATAATATATTTTAATTTTTCATAAAAAGCACAAGTTCTTCATCATTCTTGTGGGCAGATAATAACAGCTTGCAACTGGCACTCAAAGAAATGTTCGGCAGCCATAAATTTTTAAACTTTTAATCTAGTGGCTCAATATTTTTTGACTGTTTCTAATTGACAACACCTTGCAATATTTGTAATTGAGAATAGTCAGTCTTTTCTTAGACTTTTAATGCTACAGTACATATAGCAATTCTTTTACCAAATGTTTAAGAACTTTCCAGAGATGGTTGACTCTGAGGTGTGTTGGGGGGAAAGGGAAAGGGAAAGGTCGGCAGGCAGCATGAGATAGCTGTAGTCTGGAATAATTTATTGCTTGCAACCCTCCTGGATGCCTGTTATGATACATGAAGAGAGAAACTGTGCTGGAGACAGCTTTAGCACAAGCACTACTTTATGCAACTGAATTTTAAAATAATGTATCAAATCCTTAATATCCAGCTATCATTCTAAGAGCACGATGTTTTCCTGCTTTCGCATGGCCTACTCGTCAAAGCTCTCTATTCTGAGCCTGCTTGGGTTTTGTGTTTTTCACAAGCTTCAAAAACATGATGACAAAATCAAACACAGCCACTGAAATAACCAGTTTTTAGATGGGTGAGCCTCGCTCCAGTCACATTTTTAAGATGTCACTGAAAGAGCAGCCTGTAGTTGAAGTATGTACTGATCTTAATGAAAAGGGAATTATATTCTCCTCTTTCAAAGTGTCTTTCGAAGCATGAAAGCCTTAGAGATCTTTTGGGATACTCAAAATTCACCAGTTTAAGCTACTGAATCTGAAACTTGTTTATTCACATGTGATTGGAAAAATATTTTCCCGAGTCTGCATCTGCTGTAACTACAACAAAATTTATAATCTAAGATGGGAATTAGCCTTTTTTTTTTAAAGGAAAGTACTGAGTGATTAATCCAATTTGTATCTCTAAATGTTGGTTTGTTAAGGAGAAATGTTTAAGAAAATTACTGTCCGTATTTTCATCAGATCTATAGGATATTAATTTAAAATATTTTTGTCAGACCCTGAAAGGGCAAATTATTGTGCCAGGTGATCATTCCTTTAAGGGGGTGATAAATCCAAAATGTGAACATGTGACATGAGATATTAATTTTTCAGATAATTCACTGTCAAGGCTTCTTATAACTAATGGTCAGGATTATAAAATAGCTTAGAGGACTGATTTAACTAGCTCCTGGATTGCTCTGCTTCCGTACAAAGGCACCCACTAGATCATTTTTCTGGATAACTTTCAGACATTTTTGGAGGCTGACGCTTAGAAGCATCCATTTCTGCAGCTGGACTGAAAGACAAAATAAAAAATTCAATAGAGCTGTGAGATAGGACCACAGGAACTCCTTAGAAAAAAGCTGAACTGAACTTTAATTTTCTCAGTCAAGTGAAATCTGAAACCGAGCTAGACCACATCTGATGCACTGATGATGGCAGGCAACTTTTCCTGTAAATCGTACCTGGAGTATCATATTTTATGCCTGCATACTTTCTGCCTCGTAGCTGGAGTGGAAATAGAGATGTAAAATACTTTCAAAGTTGTTGTTCTGTAGTACTCTTTAGTGCTGACAAGTTGAAACAATCACACGAGTAGACCCTTAAGATTTTTTTTGTTTAAGTAACAGTGAACATCAGTTGGTCTCTCCTCGTTGCTCTCTCCTCTCTCTCCTAGTGTCTCTCTCTCTGTCTTTTCCCTGTTTGGCACCAGACCTTTGTAAAGTTCAGTAGTGATTGCTAGAATATTGTGTTTGTGGAGTTAGACTGGCGTACTTACATTCTGGAGATCAAGTGGTGTGAATACCAAAATGAAAACAAGCTCAGAAAGAAACAGAAGGAATTGGTGGAAGGAGAATAATTTGGCAGCTGTTAAACATGATGGGGCTTAATACAACCTGCAGCTCATGAAATATCCATTCATCTCAGGCCAAGAAGATATATTCAGGGCCAATAGCACCCATACATGTCTTGTTTCTTTTATTCCTCCTTAAGCATCTACTGTTTGCTAGTGTCGTAGACTATCGGGACCTAAGTCTAAGCCAGTGAGGATATACTGCCCATGCATGGGTATTCCTAACCATATATACCTCTGGGGAAACTTATAAGTCAAACAGCACTGAACAAAGATCCAAAACTACCTGGGAGAGCAAGATGTTTGCTGTGCTCCAGAATGTCTATTTATCCCTATCAATTTTGACAGTAAGTACTAAATTACTGTACAAATACAAATACACTTTCCTTAAAACCATCTGAAGGAGCTAATAATGTGAGTAACAATTTTCTTCCTGACATTCTGGAAAAAAGAAATCTCTGCTAAACAGTTTGGCCCATTCAGTATTTTCTCTCCTGGTTGACCGGGTTCAGGCAACTTCTTCAATCAATAGCTTCATTTAGTTTGGCATCAGATGGCTGGGGTAACTTAATATCAATTTACATCATGATGCTTTCTTTGGGACTTCAACCTAATATTTGTTTCAGTGTTCATTCTAATATTCATTTTGGTATTGCACTCTGAGGGGAATGATTTTCAATTGATGTTACAACTGTAGTCACCCAAACTAGGAACTGGAAAGCTGTTTTGCAACTGGGCAGCTGCTATTTGTGCCAAAAGACTGCAGAGATATGAACACATTTAAATTTGCTGTTCCATCTAGGCGCATTTTTCAGAGGATCTCTTCACTAAATTATCAATTCTGAAATCTAATAGCTTAAAAGAAAAGTGTGGCTGAGTCAGCATAGCTTTCCTGCTTTCACTGCTAGTGTAACTGCTAACGTGAGCTGAGTGCAGGGTTTGGACTGCAAAGTGCCACCAAGCTGGCGGTACAGAGATAAAGACTTCTCATGGCATTTCCATTTGTGGCAGATTTTCTGGCATCAGTTCTTCTGATGGCTGATCCCCGTTTCCCCATCACTTGCCGTCCTTTCAGGGAATGCAGTTATTCTCACATTCTTGTATTTCTTCCACGAGTTAAAAAGTCTCATTCGGTAAAACTTAATGTGCTGTTCCAGGGGACTTTCTGGGGGAGGTTGGTTCTTACAGGCTTTGAAGAACAGGCAAATACTAATATTGGCATTTAGAAGGTTATTGGGATCTAAGAAGGCTCTCATTGAAATGTCTGGGGAAGCTCATACCTCAGTAGTTTCAAGTTATCTATAAACAGAAGCAGACATTATCATCTCCTTTTAAGCTGGGTCACATTTTCAGGAATTTCTTCATGGCTTTTTTTTTTTTTTTTAAAAGGAAATAAAGCCTATCTCTCCTTTTCAGCTGATCCATAGCAACTTGCCTCTAGGAAAAAACATGGTTTATAGTAATTTATTTCTAATTCCTTTACTCAGTACCTGAGTTCTCTTCTGGTTTTGTTTTTTTTTTTTTTTTTGAAAAAAGGTTATATCCTGTGTATTTATTACCATTTTTTAGTTATCTATCTAATGTCTTTAAATATTACAAAGTACCTGGAAATAACGAACAGGTGAAAGTAGCTATATCCCATCTAACCTCTCTTCATTTGAGAAGAAGCTATTCTAAGTTTTAGTATTCATTTGATTTGGGGATGAGATCAGGTGCTTGGTGAAATGTGCTGAATTTATCCTTCATTATGCTATTGTAACTGGGACAAAACCTTTAATCTAAAAATATATTCTCCCTACCCGACTTTTCAAATTTTGCATTTTTATAAACTGACGCTTTGCAAGTACTTTGTTGCTTGGCTTCTGAGACTTGAAGTGGGACACTATTCCATTGTATAAATTAATCATAAAGGCACACTAAATTTTCCAGTATTTTGTTGCTAAGGGAAATGCTGTAGGGACTGGGAAGGTGGGTGGACAGAGGGGCGGTGCACGGGAGCTCCTGCGAGTGAGGAAGGTGAATATGCCTGTTCAGCCAACCCCAGCCAAGTGGTGCAGGAGGGTTCACAGCAGCTTTTCTGGCAGCCTGAGATCGCCCTGACGGGTGAGGTGAAGCCTCCACAATCTCTCATGATGGTGTTAATGTCTGTCAGAGCTCGCTCTTTCGAATTTTGCGTCTACATTTTCTGTGCGAAGATTGAAGTGAGGACAGTTTGAGCTGGCAGAAAAGTTGAAAGCTCATTCCCTGCTAATGAGTTCATCATTTAACTGGGTTAAAATTTGCTAACCTGTGTTGTTGTGGGAGGGTGATTGTTAAATTTTCCCCTGATAAATTGGCAATGTCAAGATGTCAAGAAATCCATGCAATGTTGTGAACTTAAGATCTGTGTGGAGCTATTTGAATATGCGCTAAAAGATAAAGTCACTGCTGGTGATGAAGTGCCACCAGATAACCTGAAACGCATTTTAGTCAAAACTGGGTAAAAGAAATCATCAGTCCTTCATGCTAAAGGTTAAATATCTGCTTCTCTTGCTCCAGCAATAACAAAGTGTCACTTCAGAGCACTTTCACTGAAGCCTCGTCTTCAGAGCAGCCTTCTTTCCCTTTGATTGCTGCGTCATTCCATAGTGACCTTTTGGCATTAGATCCCCTGGACATAGTTTGAGAGATGCACAAATGACATTGTGTCTCTCATTGGGTACTCTTGACATACTTTCCTTTATCCCCTCTGTGGATAAAAAAGGGATAAAATGTAAATTATTAAATTTGTAATACATCTGTAAATCTGTAATGTAAATCCATCGTATTTTAAAGCCAGTATTCTTGCACTTGCTGCCTTCCCAACAATGGTATTGATGATCTCTAAAATATGTGCTTATGTTGAATCCAGCCTTAAGTGGATACCAGTTTTTTGCCTGATATCAAATTGTAAATGCTATTTTAAGGGTCATGTAAGGCATCTATTCTGCAGACTATGCAACTTATTTTTAAAAACAAAAAAGCTAAAAAGTAGTGTTTTTTTGCAGAAGGTTTTGAAAATGAGCTGTGCCTCTCCAAAATTATGTTTAGGAGACAAATCTTTAATAGGTAAAAGTGTTCTTGATGATGGGGGTGGGGGTAAAGAGGGGAGGGCAAAGGTGGTGTTAAAAGTACTGTTCGAGGATTCACTGACTTGCAGTCTGATATTTGTAATAAGACAGTAATTTCAAATATCGTGCTTTCAAAAGACACAACTGGAGCCTTAGTAAACAGGTATGACACTTGCTATGTGATAACCTTTCAAGTCTCTTTTGCATTTATTTACAACCAAATTTGAGGAATAATACCTCTTAGTTTTTTACATCACCTAGGCAAATTTCAAAAATAGATCTGATTTCATTAACTATCTTTCCACAGAATAAAATTTATATAATTTATGATGAATAATTATTCTTAAATATGTAATTGACCTTTAGTTTTCCAGAACAAGCCCCAGAAGGTGTATATTGGAGTTAAAAGGTACCCTTCACCAAAAATAATGTAGAAAAGTCATTGCAATACAGCTGTGTACAGCAAAATGCAGTGCAAGCAAATTGCTATGGTGGTGCACTTCATATATTACACGCATTCTGGTTTTGTGTAAGTCAAATCTGTGTTAGTAATAATACACAGCTTTTGTCTGGCCATGAAAAGAACATATTTGGGGTGTTAGAAAACATAAAGAAACGAGAGTGAGAAAAAATTGATTCTGAAGTTAATGTCCTGGATCTGACAGATGAACACTGCGCTGAATGGTGCCCACTTTACCAAGAAATTAATTCTGCTGTAGATATTGTATGTTTGGATTTACTGCAGTAGTTGAAAACCGGAAAGTGACTTCAGTCATGCTCCAGTTTCTCTGATCCTCAGTGGAAACACTCCTATTTGTTCCATCGACTCCAGTGCTTGACAGTAAAATAGAAGAATGTGAATAAACAGGACTGCATTAAAGCATCCCTCTCATTTGCTGAATACTACAACACGGGCCGTAGCAGGACACAAAGTAGCTGAAGGAGAGTGGTTCCTCGTGCGCTGGGTTCCTGTTTGTCTTTCCGGAGCTACTGAGCAGATTGCCACTTTAGATTTTTCCCTCTTGTTCCATCAAGCGAACAAAATTGCTGAAGGATCATGTAGTTGGTTAAGGAAGCAGAGTAACATTTTCCAAGCGAGCTATACGTCCGTTGTTGAGGAAGAAGCTATGACTAGTAAAGGAGCATTTTCCTAATCCTGCTTTTCAATTTTCATCATAGGAATTTGATGAAAAGTATGTGCCAATAATAAAGATGGGGAAAAGTATAGGGAAGTGTTTTCAGCTTTTCTGTAATTACCTTTCTGTACGTTTTCCTCTAACTTTAATTTTCTTTACGCAGGCATTTTTGAATGTCTACAGCAACACTTCAGAGAATGGGTTTTTGCAATAGCTATTCTGATTTTTCAACTCTTCTGCTTCTTGGTGACTCATAAATGTTTAGGTACAAGACTGTCCACATTTGTTTTTCACAGATCTCCCGCTTCAAATTATTACATTCAGTAATGCTCTTTGGGGTTTTTTTAGAACTATTCCAATTCATAATTTTATAACACGTGTTCTCCTGTACTGCATGAGCTAAAATTCTCCCCATCCCCTTCCCTCTTTGTGCTTGCTAGGTAATGAAGGACATTTGCCTTTGTAGTCTCTCTTATACAAATATGCCAAAAAGTTTATTTTCTCTCCTACCCAGGATTATTGCGGTAGTTCTGAGGAAGTTTACAAACCTGCCAGTTGCTCAGATGATTCATAACACTGTAGTCCTGTTCCTCTGCATTCATTGAAGATGCCTGGCGCGTTTGGCTAGTTCATGGCACTTACAAATCTTGTTTCTTGCTGCATTCCAGTTTCTATAGTTCTCTTTCATCTTTCTAATAATTCTTAGCAGTTTATTTAAACCTACACAATGTGACAAAGCTTTTCACCCCCTGAAGTGGCTGCACTGAAATGACAAGTTAATTGATTCATTTTTACATGACTAAGGTTTGCAAGAGGCTTTGAGCATTTCTTGAAATGGGGTGCTGTACTCGGTGTGTGTAAGCTGTTTTACAGTGAATATGTAACTTAAATAACAGCGTTGTCAGCGCTCAGACCAATACAAAGCTTCTCAGCTGCGTAGCATAGCTGAATTTTGCTGCCACATGAACAAAGATCCTGGGGCTTGCCAGTCCGTCTGTAGAAAAAGAATAGAAAGAAGAAAAGGTTGAGCTGGAGCACAGATCCAGACTTGCCAGTCCTGCCTTGAGAATGACAAGACAAGGATGGGCTACTGCGTCCAGCAGTCACTGCCACGCACACAGCCTGGCTCTTCCGTCAGCGCCAAGCAAAACAGCAGATGTGGCTTTCCCCACAGAGCCATAGCAGGAAGGAACGTCCTCTGCGGCCCCGGCAGCCTGCTGGCCTGTGCAAATGCCTGCTTTGTCTTCTTCCGGAGCTTACGCTCACCACCGTCTTCGCAAACAACTCGGAAAGGGTCCAATTTTTGGACTCGCCCAGATTTTGCTGTCTCAGTTTTTGGAAACTCTTATTGAGGAATGTTTAAAGTTGTCTGAAAGTTCTTAAAAATTCAGTGTGTCAGGAAATTCACCTCCTATTGATGGAAGAGTCGGGTGCCCTAACATCTGAGAGCTTCAGTCGTGGCTTGTTACTCCCTGCCCACGCTGCAGGGGTACATCACGTTCTGAAGCTTTGCTCTGTAAGGAATAGTACTTCTGTAATCAGCACATGATGAAGAGATAATTAAGCCTTGAGAGGTTATAAGATTTATGTTGGAAATTGAGAAAATATATTCTGAATATGAGTTTGTATTTGTAGACAGCAAGACTTTTTCAGGGCAATCAACTTTTTGATTTACAGTTCAGATACTGGGCAGCAACTGATAGCAGAACCTTTCAGCACTCAGCATCTGTCAAGAAAGTACCTCATGTTTTTAAATCGATTTGCGTAATGAGATTTATCGTGACCCTGTAGAAGTAGTATAGCGAAAACCCTCAGGTAAAGCCTTCTGCAGCTTCAGAACGTGCTTTCCTTGTGCATACCCACTGCAGCTGATGCCAGGCTCTCTGGGAAGCTAGGGAAGGGGGTCCACAGCGAGTGAGTGAAACTGTGATTGTGCCTTGTCTTTCTGTCCCAAGGTTTTACGACGCTGCTCAATAACTAAGGAGGTAAGCTGCATATGAAGAGAGTGATTTCTGAGGTAGCACAAGGCTTTTGCCCTGGAGTCTTTAGCAAGGATATCTTTTTCCTCTGTATTTCTGACTGAGTCTGTTTTGACAGAAGAATAGCTGACTCTTTATATTTTCTCTGTGTTTACCAGCATGTGTTTTATACGCTTACATTGCAAAACTATAAACCCCAGAATAAACAGATGACAAATTCTAGAGTGTATTTTACCTTAGGTCGGCTGGTTGCAGCCGTGCCTGTACCCACAGAGAGGAGCATTACCTTCCCGTCCCTCGCCTGAGCCAAAGGCATCCACTGAGAGGGGAAGTATCCTTCCTTCCCCACAGATAACTGCGGAGGTCTAAAAGCATGAGACTGGATTGTATCGATTATGGCAATTGTCTGCTGTAGATCAGAAATGTTACAAGTATCTTGAGGGTACGGCAAGCAGTTTTCTTTTTTTCCCTTGTGTGCCTACCCAAAGGATGTGGATTTTTGTTCTTTCTCTCTACACAAACCAAAGATTGTCTCCGACATGCTGAATCAAAGCACATCATTGAGAAAACTGTCTGGTCTTGTGTTGAAGACTGCAGGCTTGGGCAGTACCCCAACACCCTCTTGGCTATTTCCAGTTTAGTTACCCTCAGTGCTAGGTAGCCATCCATATCTTATTTCTGGATTGAATTTGTGACCCATCACCTACCAGATGTTTAGCAATTGTTTTCTCCGTGTGAAATTACCCATTTAAAGGACGGAGAGAGTCAGACTTTTAGCATTGATGGAGCTAAGCTGACTTTTAAGCTGAGGATTGCACCAACTGAGTTTTAGGGAAGAGTGGAAAAACAAAAGAAATGATGGCCCAGCTATTTCTTTTAATGGTTGCATGAGCCACCTGTACTTTCTCTAAATTAGTTTATTTAGAGAAACTGCTTCACTAAATTCCTATTTCATGACTTGAATGGTGACTGTTGGGGTAAGTATCCTTGAAGGGAAGCAATAAAGTACAGTAAGTAGTGACAGGAACTTCACTCTTCACTTTTTCATGACAGCAGACAAAATCCAACAACCTCACTTTCTCCTGGTATTTCCCTTGGTTTAACATGAGATGGATAGGGGTATTTTTTAGTGCCGCATTGTTGCCATCTGATCTCGAGTTCTGCAAAAGTTAGGGTTCTGTACAATTCTGTATGATTGATTATTTAAGAAGAAACATTGCATTATGTTGTGCACGAAAGTATTTTTTTTTTCTGTCAGTAGCCAAAATCTGAAATGCCTAGGTCTTCCTCTGTTCTGTGGATATAAATGAAAGCTTTATCAACATAAACTGATTTAAGCTAGTGGCAAGTGCGATTCCAAAACTTCAACAGCAACAGAATTCACAACTGGTACATACTGATATAACATAATTAAGTTGATGCTCTTGTACCTGTTTGTGCCACAATTATTTTATTTTTATAATTCCCTTTCCACGAAGACAGGTCCCAACTCTTTATGAGCAGTATTTTGCCAGCCTCTGTCATTTGCATCCCATCAGAAAATCGTAGCGGTGCTCCACCGTAATGCATCGTGGCTCTTCAAAGGCACAGCAGGCAGGGCCGGCGCTGCCTGGGAGCTGCAGTGCCAGTGCCGGTGGCAGGGTGAAGACTCCTCCTACACCAACCTGTGAAGCCAATTGTGTACCTGTGTCCTCCCCTGACTCCGGCGGGATGGCCAAAGATGTTGAAAAGCGTGTTTCTGGGGGACGTAATAACTTTGTTTTAGTGCGTCATTTAGGTGGGGTTTGGGCTGAGATGACAGTTTTTTCCTATTGCCTCTGTATTCTGCTAGTCTTGTGCAAGTGGTAGAAATCTTAAATTAAAGGTTTTGGCTGCAGATGAGGGCAGCAATACAAAATAAATTTAAGTTTTATCTTTTTCTTTTTAAAGATTGCATATGAATTTCTTTAGGTATAAGAATGTCTTTTCTTTGATTGAGGTCTACTGCTGGCGAGTGATTGTCCTTCCAATTGGCCTCCTCTTCTTGTATATGCATTTTTACTGGCTTCGTTTGTGAAATATCCATGCACCTGTCTCTTCTAACTCTTTCTTTCCAGTGCTTCTTAAAAATTATCCCTGAAGGACACCGCCTCTTTTCCTTTCCTCACTGATTTTGTTTTCCTCTATTTTGTTGTGTTTCCTGTATACCCTGGAGAAAAATGGATTATCGCATTCTTACATTTTTAGGTAGATGGGCTGAAAGGCTCGAACCTTTCCACAACAAGTGCCTTTATTCCTGCTGTGCTCCAGGTACACAAATAATATGTTTGGAACTGCGAATCATAAAGAATTATCTTCTATAATTTTTAAGCAGGATTTAGATATCTATATCAGATATGCTCCAATACCTTCCTCTGTCTTAGCAAGGACTTAACCTCCACCTTCGTTGTTTAGTTTTGGAAAGAGACATAAAATTAAGAGTGTGTGTGGTAAACTGGTGAAGTCACATTTCAGTCTCATTCAGTATTTTAAATAAGCAAATTGGTTTCTGTTGTTTCAATTCTAAATTCTCTGTTGTCGTTTGTGTTGGTTTTGGAGATCACTTTGCATCTCAAGATATTTATTATCCATTTTGAGAGCAAAGATACAAAGATAACGGGGCAAGACATTTTGTAACTTGGTTTCTCCTGCTCAGTATTTTTTAACAGCATCCCTTAAAATAGAAATGCAAAACTATGTGTCCTACTTTCCCCTCACTAAAATAGATGCCTTTTGTTAATTTTAGATACCGCAGAGCAGGATATGTAATTAATGATATCAAAGAATCCATATGATATTCAACAGGGTCCTAACATCAAGGACAAAAGAAGTCTGACAACAGCTGTCCCTAATGATTGGGTTTGTAAAATGTTCTCTTTCATTGCAGGAAGTTGGATGCTTTCATCTATGATGCAGCGGTGCTGAATTACAAGGCTGGAAGAGATGAAGGCTGCAAACTTGTCACAATAGGGAGTGGATACATCTTTGCCACTACGGGTTATGGAATAGCACTTCAGAAAGGATCGCCTTGGAAGAGACAAATTGATCTAGCCCTCCTTCAGTTTGTTGGAGATGGTAGGGACCAATCTTTTTTCCTTTCTCCTCTTTCTCTATGTATACACACTTCATTCAGTTTTAGTAGCTCTGAGCCTTTTACTAGTGTTCTCTTACAGTCTTTACAAAAACCCAAACAAATGCAAAACAAATGAGTAAAATTACTTCTCGATGCTGAGACAGGAATTCTCTTCCACTTTGTTCTAACTCACCTCACCGCCAAGGCCGTTTGCATCTATTTTCAGAAAGTGTTTTCGTATACATCACAAAGTAACGCTGGCCTCAATGTTAGAGAGCATTTCTAAATGTATTTATTTTCTTCTTTTATTTGTGCCTTTGAGCAATTCCTGAGGAGTTTTTACTTGGTAGATGAGGTATCTAGCATGACTGTTTTGCTTTTTAAAAGTGTTTAACTCAGTTCTGAACTGACGTGAGTGATCTCTAATCTAGGATGGATTAATTTAAACTCCTGGTAAAAGAATGTTTATGGAATGGAAGTAGGGTGACTGGTTTTATTGGATTTCAAACAGCTATTTTTAATTCTAATTAAAAAATAGAAGAATTGTAGGTCCTCTTGGTACTTCTGCCCTGCAGAAGAAAAAAACTTACTGCACATGCTTGATATATTTGTAGACAGTAATAATAACTCGTTCTCCACATAGAGCTTGAAGTACATTTTGATTGTAGAAATGCTTCTTTGCCACAGTGAAACTTCAAGCCTTTCACATGTGCATGCAAATAAAAATATGGTGGTTAAAACTTTCTGTTATGACTGACTAAAATCCTCCATCAGATTGGAATATGGTGTGTGTTACATAATCGTTTTGATTTTTCTTTTTTTTTTTTTTTTTTTACATAGATACATGTGTTAACTTTGCATTTCTCTGTCAGTGAAAAATAAGGCTTTATTGAAAAGTAAATATGCACTTAAGGTCACCAATAGCATGCTATTGAGACTAAGAATGGTAAATTTCTTTATAATAGGACAGTTCAAATGGCAAAGTGCAGGACCTTAGCATAGTGGCCTCCTGTTCCATAAAAACCAAGACATTAATTTTCATACTGGAGACAGTGAGTGTGTTAGTCTTCCAGCACAGGGACTGTATTCCTATTTTAATACTAAAATGACTGGAAGCTATGTAATCATCATGACTGATGCATTTTGTCTGGTGTACCTATCTGGTGGATTTAGAGAGGCTTATGGAAGAAGCATTGCTCACTTCTGCTAAGGAATGAATGTATGACCCATAATAGCTAGGTTTCAAGCAATTACGTATCCTTGTTTTAAACAGTTGCAATTAATTGGCTAAAATCTTTGCTTTATTTTTCTATTTGTGAATATTTTGTGAATAGAGTATTTTTCTATTTGTGTAATACTATTAAGAAGTGTTAGGTGCTGTAATTCTGACCCATTTTTAGATGGGGAAGTTGAATCAGAGAAGTTGAATTATTTGTCCCATACTAACGAAGAAAATGCTTCTGTAGCCTGAAGGAGGATCTGAGGTGTCTTTCTCAGTTGTGAGCTAACCCCTCTAGATGTTGCCAGAGCATCGCTGAGGTTTTCATTCTTTTCACCTTGCGTTTTCTTCATGCTTATTCTTTCATCATTTTTGATACTTCTCATCCAACAAAAAGAAATGAAATCACAGGGAAAGAAAATAAATTAAATAGAAGGGAAAGTATTTGAAGCTATTCAAGAAAAAGCTCGTCAAAATGCCAAAGGTACTGCATTTTTATGCATCACTTTGTCTCTGAATATCAGGGAGAAAACAAAATGGATGGGAGGAAAGAGGGAAAAATCTTATCATGTATTTACACTTTGACCTGTGGATTTACATAGCATATGAATGCTTGTATCTTTAACTCATTTTTAGTAGCTGAAAATAATACATATGAATTGTCTACGAAACTCAGTATTAAAACTTCCATATGAATAATTTATAGAATTGCAATAGATACAGATGGCACCCGGGTGAATGAAACCTTGCCATGAAATGTCTGCTCCCATGTTCATCTTGCTCAGACAGTACTTCAGAAGATAAGCAAAAGTTTTGAATGCACAAACCATGGGGATTGTGAATACGTTCATGGCATTTTTTCAGTGGTATTTTTCAGTACCTTTAGAAGGTACTCTGAACAACCCATGAATGCTAAAATGTTCATTCTCTCTTGTAAAGGATCCGTAAATTTGTTCAGAAAATGGTGTGGGCACTGTTAAAGAGAATAGCAGTTGGACATGTATGATGTGTAGGAATTATTGTAGGTATGTTTCCTTTAGTCCCAGAAATGTTGGGTATCTTGTCTCACTCCATTGTGTCACAGGTCTAGATGATAATTTTCAGGAAAAAAAACCCCAAACAAACAAAAGGGGGAAAAAAAGAAAAAGAAAAAAAAAAAACAAGCAAAAAACCCCTAAGAATGATGTTGAGGTTGAAATTTCTTCTACTGATTTATAAAGTACATTGCAGGTGAACTGGAACAAAACACCAAGAAATTAAATGTAAAGAGTGATTGCTTGGAACTAGCATGACCTGATTTCGTAATCTACGTCTAACTTCAGTAGTTCAATGAGTAATCTTTTTAGCTATGAACTTACATAACTCTGTTTTAGTGAATTAGAAGGGATGAACCCAGAGTTCAGACCAACATCACTTTGCTGTATGACTAAAAATCTCTTTGAAGTTATCTAGACTAAAAGCAAGTATGGTTGGGGGGAAAGTTTCATCTTAAGATGATACTCCTGGGAAGGCCTCAGTGGAGTCTGAATGAGGTTGTTTAAGTAAATAGGCAAACACAAATGAAGGCAGAAATACTTCTGTCACATGTATAGCCTCTGCAGAATTCATTATTCTCTAAGACTTATATATAAAACAGCAAAGTGCCTAGTAGTATTGAATTATTATTCAGTATATGTAATAGAACATTCATCACAGTATGGAATAATTTCAGTGAATGATTATAAATCTAATGAGTTTCATAACTGTAAGAAAAAAAGTCCTAATGAGTTGAACAAACACAATTTCTTGATATGAATGTTATGTTAATAAGAGGAGAGAACCTTTTGGATGATACTAGATATGTGGATAAGACCAAGTAATTTGTTTAAAAATATATCTGATTTCACCTACAAAAACCCATGATCTCATCTCTCTTTTACAGTTACACAGTACTGAGATAGCCTCTTGAAATGTGTTTTAGAGCTTCCAATTTCCTCTGCATGTGTCTTTCTCCTGTGATTTTTCTCATCTGATTTTTCCTTGCTTCTTCTATATCATTCTCCTATCCAAGCCAATTCACTTACACGTTGAAATGTAGTTTTTGCACAGTGAATAGGAACCTTTTCCCTCTTTCTTGCTGATGTGAAATATCCAGCTGAAGTATTAATGACCTGTTCATGCAGGAGCATCTTTTCATACTTTCCAAAGCACGATGCTTTTTCTGCATTAAAGTCAATGGCTTTGAACACTTTTTTATCTTGTTGGCACTGGAAAGAAATTAAGGTAAATGCAGAGGGATGTAGGTTTGTGTTAGGGATAACTTTAAGCTTAGACTGGGTGGTTTATATGTATCTACATGAGTAGTGTTCTGATCCTGAGGATAGTTCTACTGGGCGGACAAATTGTACTGACAATTAACAATTACACTGTGAAAGCGCCTCTGAAGTCTCAGGGGAAGGAAGCAGGCTACAAGATGCCTAATTTGTTACTCTAGCAAAGAGGAAAAGAGACAGAGGGAAGGAGGATGGGAAGGAGTTGCTGAGGAATTTAAAAAATAGCTACTTAGTTGTCTCAAAAATAGAATTATCCCCCAAATGTTTCATCACTTGGTCTGTGCAGGTTCATATACATAGCCCAGTTCACAGGAAGTTGAGATGAATATGCATCTGTTAGTATAGCCTTAATTGCTTTGGAGGACTGAATCTTTTTAATGTAAAGAGTTAGGAGTTGCTTTTTCTTGTATAAAGGATATGAGTGCAGTGTATTACTAGTGAATTTTTGGCTGTGTATATCTTACTATCTGTACATCACATCTCATTGTCTGCAAAAACTTCCAGTTGATTAGCATCTGCAGTTTTGTTTAAAGTAGTTGATCATCAGGGTAATTCTCTAAAGCGCAGTGGTGGCTGTGCTTTTTTTTGGCTTGCTGTGGTCACAAGACAAAACTGTCATTGTTTTTTAACAGAGAAATAAAAATATTTCTGCTGAGACACAGAAGACTATTTCTCAATCTTGTGTTGAGAAATAGAAGCACCCAGGAATTCAAAAGCAGCTAAAATGGTACGGCTGCTGAGAAGCGGCACCATCATTTCGTTTGGACCTTCCACCCACAGCCACAGGAACGTGTCAGAACAAAAATGTTGTGCACTGAAGAATCGCATGATACGTGCTTTGATTTCTTTTATAAACCTCTGTAAAGAGCAGCTGGGCAGGCTGACATACCCGGAGCCCAGCATGTTACCCTAGCAGCTGACAACTACTTTGTTGTGCTAGCTTGCCATTTGATAAATACAGCAAAGGCTCAGGCACACAGCCTGCGTAATTTAGCAAGTCTGTAACTGCTGGACTGCAACATTTGTGCAGGCACCCATGTTTTTCCAGCCTTCAATAGGAGGAACTTTTGGCCAGCTGTCTGAAGGCCCAGGTATTGCTGGTAGGTACTGCTCGGGCCTGGCTGCATGGTGCCTTTTAAAGCAGAGTGGTACTTTTCTAAAACTATCCTGCAAAGTAGTTTGAAAGACATTGCTTCTGAAACCTATAGCATCACGTCTTTGAGATTGGAGCGGAATCCCTGGTGCCTAGTAGGTGAGGAGAATTTCTCCCTTTCTCCCTTTCTCCCTTTCTCTCTTTGTCTTTCTCTTTCTCTTTCTCTTTCTCTTTCTCTTTCTCTTTCTCTTTCTCTTTCTCTTTCTCTTTCTCTTTCTCTTTCTCTTTCTCTTTCTCTTTCTCTTTCTTTCTTTCTTCTCTTCCTCTTCCTCTCTGTATTTCTCTCTCTTTTTTTTTCCCATTTGTGAGCAAATGAGATTATTGAACTGCGAATGACAAAGCTGCTTTGGGATTAAAAGAGTAAGAGGGCTTCAGAGTGTGCATGGGATGGAGAGAAAGACAGCAAGGAGCCTTTAGCTAGGAGGGGATGCAGTAGAAATAGAGGGATAAAATACACATGACAGCAGAAATGGATGGAAATGAGGAACAGAAAAACGCTGGGTAAAGAGAGCAAGGCTGGGGAGGAGTGGGAGAATATCAGCCAGCTGGCCAGGTTAAGCATCTACTCGTGTGAGGTATTTGTAACGTATTGTGCTACCCACAGGTTACGAGCTCAGTTCAAATGAAGGTCTGGGAAGAGATCCCCAGGAAAAGCGGGGCAGGTGGTATAGCTGTATTAAGCCCTTAACCCTTAAAGCTGCAACCTTTAAAGCAATTAGAGAGACAGGGACGTAAAGAAGAAAACTGGTTTTGGTTTGAGTTTGCACAGAGAGTCTGTTATCCCCTTCCTAATAACTTTCAGTTCTGGTTAATCTTTATGTGCTTTTAGGACAGCTTAGTACACTAAGAATTATTTTCCCGGGTGGATAATTGCTTCTCACTCCTTAGGGGTAATAGGTAACTGTGGAAATGAGATTTGCCCCCTTACATCTGGAAGAGGAAAGCTCTTTGCTATTTTTTTTCATATTTTAGCATAAGCCTTCCAGATCGCTGTCTAGATTATGGGAAGTGTAGCAGTGTGACTCACACTGGCTGTTAAAGACCAAGAAGGAAATACGTATGTGATTATAAGGACATATTTTCAGTGCGTGCTGCTCAGGCAGAATACACCCACAATCCCAGTGATTTTCTGTTTATATATTTAGTGTCCTCCTTAAGCAGTGGGTGGAACAAATGTGACTGGAGAGTGTGCGTGCATAAGTGGAGGGTGTTTGTGTAGCTGAACAAGAGTTAGAGGGATTGTAATATTGAAAGTCGCGCTTAGCAGTTCTGTTAATTCATCCTTAACTAATGGGGGCATGCAGAGTGCAGTCATTAGCTCACAATAAGTTTATGGCTGTCAGTCATCTGTGTTCCTCTGACTATTTCTACAGGAGGAAATAACTCAGAAAATAAGAGTGAGAGAGATTGTTTTGGGGGATCCAGACTGAATTCAAAAAGTTGCTGTGCTTTTATATAATCTTTTCTATGAAACATGCTGTATGGATCATATAACTAGGTCACATTCAAATTGATGAGCTTATTGAACCAAATGCACATCAACCCATCTGGCTTCTGACTCCTCTCTTCAGGGTGAAGACCCTCTTATGTTAGGGTATCCAAGTGATAGGGCGCTGCCTTCCTCCTCCA
Source organism: Mycteria americana (assembly GCF_035582795.1). Lineage (NCBI taxonomy): Eukaryota > Metazoa > Chordata > Aves > Ciconiiformes > Ciconiidae > Mycteria > Mycteria americana. The sequence continues at coordinate 13,526,054 of NC_134376.1, forward strand.
TCGCTTAGCAGGAGTTCTTGCCAGAGTAAGTGTGAAACAGTCTGTCCCTACATTTGAAAACTGCCATTTGTCCAGTCTGAATAAGCAGATGATTCTGCTAGTGCAGCCCCAGTCTTGTGAAGATGATGCCCTACATCTGATCAAGGTGAAAGTATATATTTAACCCTTTTATTCAAGTTGTATAATTGGTGTATGTCAGTTTTCTTTACTTGCATGCTGGCTCCTCATGCTGAACCTTAGGTTAGCGCTTTGCGCAAGAGTCACCACGCCTTATACCGTCAATATCAGCCGGTTTCTTTTTGCACCTTCTGCTCTGTCGCATGCACTGTGACCTCCTGCTGGGGTGGCCTCCTCCTGCCCTGCACCTTATACAGGTCTAGGGGATGTGCTGGCCCTAGGGGCCCGTTGTACTTAACCAATAAACCAACAAAGACGTCGGGCTGCAGCTCGGCTTTCTCCACGTGGACAGAGCATCCTTTCCTCGCTTGCCCTAGGCACGCTCCTGCACAATATGCAGACTGCACTCAGATAGGGACAGTTGCAGTGGACGAAGCAACACAATATAGGGAGAATTAATTTTTCCAGACAGCTCTCATTCATGCAAGGCAACGTTTTTTGGAGTCAGAGGAGGGTGACTTTCCATGCAGGTGCAGTTGCCCGATATGCCTGCTGCGGGACCTGGCATTGGTGCAGGCGGACCTGGCACTGGAGTTTTCCACAGCTCAGGTGGTTGCAAGTGCCTTTGTGCAATGGATCTCACTGTGTAAACCCGATCTCTCACCCACGCTCAAGAGAGCAGTAGCCCATTTTAGAAATGCCACTGCCAGAGAACCCCCCCCTAGATTAATTTTTCCTCAGTTTGTTTTAGGTTTGCTGTTTCTCTTATGTTCTGTTGGCACCTCAGTGCCAGGTTGTGGCTTGCGGATAAGGTGAAGGGACAGGCTGGCACTCTGAAACACCCTGAAGTTGTCATTTGGGAACAGCACATGAAGTGTTAAAAATCTTTTTTTTGATCCAGAAGGGACATATAAAATAGATTTCTTCTCCCTCTATGTGTGAGAATAATTAAAGAGGTTACAATTAAGGTAGGAACGTGATGAAAATACCCCTTCAGACTACCTAAGGAAATAGTTGAGGCAGCCTGTGAACCGTCAGTGATTATCTCCAGGAACCTATGGCTTTAACCTACACGGTTAACGTAGAGCAGAAAAACACCTGTCTTTTAAAGAAGAAAAATAAGAACTCGGTGAATTATAGACTTTAGTGCCTATAAAAATATTAAAACAAATTATTTGGCAATTTAATGTGATCATTTGGAGGATAATAAGAGAATCAAAATTAAAAATCAATTTTCCAATTACAAATCTTGTAAAAGTAGTGTAATTACTCATCTGATAGGGTAACTGTTCTTGCAGAGAATGTCGATAAGTGAAACACAAGTAAATAGTAAATTCTTCACGAGGACCATTTCTCTTTCCTTTTCCACTTAGTCAATGGTTTGACCGTAATCTCTGTTTATATTTTGCTGCTTTTTCTTCCCTCGTGTAACTTTTATTTAATGGCTCTTGACAAGCATTTCTCATGTGTAGAGCTAATTCCAAAGTCATATCTCTGTCCTTTGTTATTTCTTCAATTTCCCTCCATCAAACACTCTGTCCAAACTTCTGCTGGTGGTGTTTCCCCCCGGGGCTGGCTGAATGCAGCACACCTTTTAAAACCAAAAGGTGTCTCACACTTCTGACTGCTATTTTGGACTGTCATGAGTCTGTGCTTAACCTGGCTGTATTCCCAAGTCACACTGAAACCCAGCCCAGGCTTGGCTTACTTCCCAAGAGTGAAGATCAAAGGAGGTAAATCATGGGCTTTGATTTTGGGGAGTGCTTTTCTACCAGGATGAAGATCAACCCACAGCGGTACTGGCTGGGACTGGGCCCTTTGGTGCTTGTCCGCAGCTGTGGGGAGGAGAAGGATAAAAGCCCTGTGGCTGCGGGCTTGGAGAAGTGGGGTGGAGACCCTACCAGGCGTGCAGCACTTCTGATGCTTGTTTCCTACCGACTATTGGGGTACGCTCTTGGGTTTGCCATCAGGAGATACAGGGTTAGCTTCTCTGTCCCTTTTCCCCACATTTGTATCCTCAGAGAGAGGGGGAGAAGATGCTCAGGTGCCACTCAAGCTTCAGAGGTCTTGCTTTCTTTCCTGGAATGGAGCAGCAAGTTGATTTAATTATTTGCTTTTAAAATGAGCAGCAAAGAAGGTTATCCTAGTTCGTTTGTTCTCTTTTTGGATGTAATTATAAAACTTCGTGCTTGTTTATTTCTGGCAAGTTTGTAACTAGGGACATACTTGGGTGATAATGAACGATTTTATTTTTTTTACTAATGATGAGGAAGGCATTAGACAAGTATTGAAAAACTATTATTCCCTCTCAAAAAAAAACCCCAAACCCAACCCCTCTTACCCCAAACTGCTTTTCTACAAGTAAATGTGGAGAATGATGGATTTATGTGGGTTTGGGGTTTCTCTTTTTTATAAATAACACGTAATTTTCAGTATGCATGCACCTTCCTGGATGCATGTGTAGATGTAGAGGAAAAAAACGCTCAGAAAACAAAATAACACCAGTGAAATGAGCCGTAAGTTACACAGCTTTAACCGCCAGTACCTCCCGGCTGGCCCATCGCCCGGGCAGACACCGCCTCTTTCGGGAAGGTGGTTTAATGAGCAAAGCTGAGAGCCGCGGGAGGAGCCAGACCCGTACAAGGCGCTGGGCCTAGGAAATGCAGGGAATCTGGGGATACCAGTAACCCCCCTAAAAGAGCCCCTGAGAGCTGCCACATCTCCAAGAGACACTGACAGAAACTGCAAAACGGCAGCACGTTTTCCAGCTCCGAGAGGAGGGCGGCAGGGATAGGGGACGCTTACCACAGCCTGCAAAACTGCTAAGGGCTACGATGAGGAAAAGCGTGTAATTCTGCCCTTTGATCTGTATCTTTGCTGTGGCTGGGTAATGATGTTGTTATTGTGAAGAAATTGTCCAGGGGACACACTGGACAGTTTATCGCTCCTTCCCCGAATGATAAAGTGTGAGATACGCTAGAGGTGTTGCATTAGAACGTAGAAAGAAAGTCACGTCTGGGATATTCAGGCAGAACGGCCGGCTGGCACAGTTCTGTGCAAATGGTGGTCAGAGCCGAGAGCACCACAGCCCCAGGAACAAACCCGACAGAAATACAAAGGGATCCGAGTACTGTTTGCGCTGTAACGTAAAAACATCGTAAATAGTCTTAATTACCACTGAGAAAGCTAGAATTTTGCAATTTATTAGACAAGACCATACTGTGTTTTGAGTGAATAGTGCAGAGGCTCAAAATTGCTTGAAATATGGATCTTTAAAATACTTGCTTATACTAATTCTTACACTATAAATGAGGCAGACTTTTTATGATACCGCGCTATAGAAACTTTAAAAATATCTTCATGTAGGCATCATGCAGTTATTTGTAAATTTTGCAGGTTAAATATACTGCAAACATACTAAACAGAAAATAAACACTATTTTTTTTTCAAATATATTGGAACTCATTTTCTAATCTTGTGCTAGTGTCATGATGTACTTTGTTGCTGAAATCCGCAACTATTCATTTAATCGTTCATCTAGTCCACACACGGACGGAGGTAGAAAATGACTGTGGCATTACATTCCTTTTAGTAAAAGCCTTAAAATAAGTCTGATTAATAAGTAACTTGAGACCCCTCTATTAGATGCAGACTTGAACTCCACTAACACTTGGTTCATTGAGGCCTGGCATTTATATATATTGAGGTTGCCGATTTAGATTTCCAAGGTCTGTCTTATGCAATATTTGGAGCTCTTACTTGCTAATTAGAATTATCCACACACGGAGACGACTGAACTCTCCGATGCCTGGTAATCACAAATTACTGGCCTTTCGGTTGCCAAGACCAGTATATAGGTGTCATCACCCTACACATTCACCTCACAAATTAGGCCACCCAAAAGGATTTGAAAGACAACAGCATTCCTCCAAAAGGACTTGATGCTTTTAAATATTTTTTTCTGAACCAAAGTTTAACTAGCCTCGAAGTTCAATGTTTTGAATTCCAACTCAAGGCCAAGTTTGGAAGTCGCTGATTTTTATAAGGAATGAATCGACACCCCAGTTAAAAAATTCCTCATACCTGAGGATTTTGTAATAAAAATGTTATGCCTTCTGTAAATATCTTGGGTAAAATGTAATGGACAGGAAGACTGATATAGATCGGGCATTTTTGCCAAATATATTGTCAGCTACGCTGAAGTGTTATTACAGTATTTAACTGTATTAACTGTTTTGTCTGTGTGTCTGTGTTTCTATGTGCACGCACACACATATGTATATAAATATATGCTGTAAATGGTAACAGATTTATATATATAGAGACCAGAATTACCAGCCTAATCTGTCCATTCCCAGATAATATCATTTCGTAAATATGACAATCCAATGATTCACAGTGCTTTGCGATCTATAAAATTGTGGATTACTTTTGGGTATTAATTAACAGTGATTTCTGTCATTGTCAGATATAATGCAAGGGATATTGCAACAGCAGGATCTGTGAGACTCTGGGATGCTTTGTTCTTCGTAGCTTGCCAGGGCACTGTCATTTATCTCGACTCAAAACAAGCTTGGTTGGTTTCTGTAGTGACGTTTTTGGAAAGGTTAGTGGATTATCAATAGTTACTTTAGATGTACATGCCGAAGGGAAAGAAACGCAGAGGAAACAGTAATAAAAAAGAGGTTTAAATTCCTTCGTGAATTTTGTTATGAATTGTAAAAGGGCACGGCAGTCATATCAAATTGATGTTTGACAGTCTTGGGAGATGTGCATTTTCCTGTGGGAAGTAATGAGGGTTGATTGTCAGAGCTTTGGCTACTAATGCACAAACCAGAAATACTGCGCTCTCTTTGGACTTGGGTTCTTTTCTCTTCTATAGCCTCTGTGAGTTTTATTCATAGACCTTGGGGAGGACTAGAAAGAGAGATGAGGGGAACAGTCCACTGAGGCTTAGCAGAACAAAAGAAATCCAAATGTTCTAAGATATGGAAATGCAATAATGAACCCCAATTATCTATGTAGCGGCAGTATGCAATATCTGTACTGTTACAATTAATAATTTATTGTCCCTATGTCCTGGATTAGAAGACTTTTAAAGATTCATTAGGATTGAATTTCTTCTTTGGGGATGCTCTTAGGTATTTTGAAGATTGAGCACTGTAATTTGGGAGAAGATACACTGCCTTTTTCAGATGTAGAGGTTCAATTCTTGCTTCAAGCACAAAACTAAACTCAGAATTAACTAGGAACCGATAATTTCTCTTACGAATTTGTGAAATGCCTTTGCTAAAGTGCCTCAGTACTTGTCCTTTCTACTTCAATTTTTCCTTCGCATTCTATGAGAAGCAATTTCTCCATCACAGTATTGTGTTCCACTTCCAACTCACACATCCAAATTATCTGTGGGCTGCAGCTTTCCTAGTGCCCTGGCACTCTATCCTGCAAAATGCTCTTGCACAGCAGGTCCTTGCTCCTCTGGTCTGGCTTGAAGGTAGCTGAAATGTCAATATAGCTTCTAGCCATTTTTTTCTGATCTTTACTATAATGATGGATGGATTATAATACTGAAAATGTATTCCCTAATCACTGGGTAAGGATTAGGGATCTGTAGCATGGGAATTCTTCCCCCAAACTGAAGCCCTGTCCTAAACTGGGAAACACACCAAGCCAGCTAATACTGTACTTTCTGGCCCTCTGTTTGCCTGCTGTATTTTCTAGAAACCGTGACGTTTATGTCATTACAAATAATAACAGACTTACTCAGCTGACTGTATCCCCAAGAGGGTAAAAAGGCATGTATGCACATGCAATGCTTCAGTAAGAACAACATTAAACATCTGAAAATTAATATATCATGCAATATAAAGAACAATCTTGGCAGGAACCGTTACAGTTTCTTGCACATCTCTGTGCGTGTTGGCAGTAGCAACCCCTGCTAAGTGATAGTGTCCTTCATCTGAGGCCAAATCTCACCAGTGAAATAGAGATTCAAAGTCTAAGAATACGCAACAGAGGGAGAGAGCGGATCTGCTTCCTGAGCTTTAAGTAAAGGAAAGGTTTTAATGGTAGCAAGGAAAACAGGAAATGAAGAGAGACAGAAAGCCAGGAGAAGAACTGTATGTGAAAGATACTGCTAGTTACAATAAAAATTAAAGAAAAAGAAACGTAAACAGGAAAAGCCGCATACTGTATTCCTGCAAGTATCCAGGCATTAAGTGACAGGTATTTTCTATAGAAGAGCAGGTGGTGTTTGAAACACAACAGACTTTGTCAATATGGTATCATATACAACTATTTTTCCTCACTTGCCGCATGTGCTGCACAGGTAAAGCTAGTCAAGCTTTCCATTTCCAATATAACGTCCCTGTAACCTTCAGACATAATGCTTTGGGTGATTTTACATCCAGTGTTGGTGACTGTCATTGCTTTGCCATAAATAAAAAGTATCATGGGGAAGAAAAACAGAAAGTTCTGCTAAGTAATATCTTTTCTTTCTAAAGTGTTTGTAGATCAGAAAGTGATTTAAAACTGCATCTCCAAATCAGTTCACCTATTACTGAAATGCAGCCAACTCTGAGAGGAAATGTGACTAATGACTACTGCAGTGATGGCCCGGGGCAGCCAGCTGCCGGACCTGGTTGCTGCCACTCATGCTGAATTTTTAAACTGGCCATTTAATCTTTGTTGTTTGGATGGTCTGTCTTTTAACATCCAAAAACATCTTCTTGGGCTGGGAGGCCGGACTAAAAATATGGAAGGGATATGTGGATGCAAAGGAAATGTAGATAACTGGATTGTAAGGTTATCTGGTTAGTGGCTGTTCAACATAAAAAACAAAACAAGAGACAAGAACACTAATAAATCAAATTCCCAGATATCCAAACCCTAGGGAACAAGATACACCAGGGACAGTAGCAGAGAGCAGCCATGTCAGGAGAGGTTCAGCCAGAATGTTGCAACTTGTACGAAAAGGGGAAATAAGGTTATCATGGGTCTCATAGGAAAGAACAAAATTCTTACGGCGTGTTTTAAAGGGATTGTGAGAGCATGTGAAATTTATTTTGTGATGTTTAAGGGAAGGGCCAAAGGGAGGGGCCAGCGTGGATCAGGGAGGAACAAGTGTAGGAAAATGGAGAGGCGGGGGCATAAAAGGGTCTGGCTGTGTGTCAGGATGCTTGTCTGACTGAGCCCTTCGTCTGCTTGCTACAGCCTGTCCCATCTCTCTACTAAACTCTGTTCCTAGCTGGTTTTGATGCAATCTTGCTTTCCGTTCAGTGTTTACAAGTGTGGGGCAGGTGTGATTTGCTAGGGGACTTCTGGAAAGACCCGAGGTCCAAGCCAGTGCCTGGCTAGGGGCGTATAGGCTTTGGGCACAGACGTTGCACAGACTCAGCCCATGCCGCTGTTTGAGGGGTCTGTAAATACTGGTGTGTTTGTGAGTCACACGAGTGATGGTGCGTGCGTTTCACTAGCGAACTTCAGTCCTCATCAGCTGGGCAGGAGGAGGAAGATCAGGCCGTCTTTATTTGTGTTTGTGAGTGCCATGGGGGTGCTGCTGACAACACTGCTGTCCGTGCGGGTCTGCGTGGGCATGGGCACCTCTGGAGTACACGCGTGGGTGGGCTCACTGCCGGCCGGACCCGCAGCCGGGAGCAGCACCGCTGGCACCTGTTGGACTGGGACGGGAGGAGCCTCCGGGGCCTGAGCGTGCACCAAATGCAGCCCTCGTGGATGGGGCGGAGGAATCCCCTGGGACAGGAACGCTCCGGTCCCGCTCTCTGTAACAAGTGATACTAGTTATAGCAAGCAGAAGAAAGTTTTACCCAAATCACAGATCCTGCTTTCTAGAGCAGCCAGCTTCCCACGTAATTCATGAAATCTGAGGACATCTGAAACTAGGGTGCTGTGCGTTGAAATCTGCTATATTTGCAAATCCTTAGTAGATAAGACTAAAGTGCTCCACAAATGAAGCATTAAATGGTGCTGTATTTTTAAACTTGCAAAGACTTTCGAATACTGTGAGCAGTAATTTTTGCATTCTAACTGGTTTGACTCCTTGCTCTCCCTAGGGGAAATGGAAGAGTTAGAAACCCTGTGGCTGACTGGTATTTGCCACAACGAGAAGAACGAAGTCATGAGCAGCCAGCTGGACATCGACAACATGGCAGGAGTGTTTTACATGCTTGCAGCAGCCATGGCACTCAGTTTAATAACCTTTGTCTGGGAGCACTTATTTTACTGGAAACTTAGATTCTGCTTCACTGGAGTCTGCTCAGATAGGCCGGGATTATTGTTCTCAATCAGCAGGGTTAGTATTACTTTCGTTTTCCCCCTTCAGGCAAGAGACAGACAAAACTCTACCTCCCTAAAATATTACCTTTCCCTTTATTCCCGCTTGGACATTTGAAATACATGTTAGAGCATCAGTGCGATGCTCTAGAGTAGTCAATGGGCTTAGGATGTACTTGTGCTCCGTGGGAAGTCTTTTCTCCATTGGATTATTCTAGGGTATGAATTATCTTATGCCAGGATAATCAGTAATCAAATGCTGAAAAAAAATACATTTAGGGGAAATTTTGAGGAAGAAATGGTAGAGCTGCTCAGATGCAGGAAATGGATTAATTTCCACCAAAAAATCCAAACAAAATAAATACTAAATTGATGACAGATATTAGCTCTCAGTTTTGTGTATTTCTTGGACAAGTGGATTTTAGGTGATAAAAATATACTGGAATAATTTTGTAAGCTTTTCTTGATAGTGAACTTCAATAAACCATATGAGAAAAGGTCAAACACAAGTGTCATTTATGTTTGGTTAGACACTAAGACAGGTTTTAATGATAACTTTACCAAACCCAAAGTGGATTTACATATCCAAATAACTGGTACTTGTCATAAAATAAGGGAACTATGTGCTTGTTCTTATATTTTTGACAAATTGGTTTTTGCTTTTTTTTTTTAACATGCAGTACTTTCATTAGGTAATTGATTTTGCTAGATTTTTTTATATAGCTGAGGAGAATTGAAAATGATACTAAAATGCCGAATTGCTTTAAAATGTGCTGAAATTACCCTGTTGAGTAAATTGGACTGTATTGGAACTGCATTAAAAATACTCTGCCCTACTCTGTTGAGGATTGTCTAGAAAAGCATATACACTTCAACCTCCACATTTTAGATTTGCACTTTATACTTTTGGCCTTTTACATGTGAAATTCTCCTAACCAATGCGGGGGAAAAAAAGTACTTATTTCAAAGGCAAATTTCTGAGAATTACAAGTTCACAGGGTCGGAAATGTCAATTGAGCTCACAGGAGTGACTGAAGAGGTAGGAGTTAAAAGATGGGCTTCAGCCTTTTGCTCAAAATGAACTCAAATTCAGGCTTCAGAAAGAGCTGGGATTTTTTAATATGTACTAGGACAGGAAACAGAAGAGCTAAAATACGATGACTAGAAGCCTTTTTATATCAGTGAAAGTGAAGAGTACCTTAACTTCCAAGAAAATAGCCTGACTGCAGGCTTGTTTAGAGGGGTAGCTTAAGCACTGGTTTAAAATAATAGAGTTGCCATTACTGAAGGTTAGTTACATTTTGTGATGAGACTCGGCAACCTTTTGGGGTCCCTTCTAATCTTGCTTTCTGGAATAAGCAGGGGAGGCCAACACGGACCACTGGTTTGTAAAATACTGGCAATTTTTCTCCTTTACAGTTCCAACAGATATGGCAGAAATTATTCTTCTGTAGCAATGTAAGGAAATGCTAAAAATAAATATATGTACTTTTAATCTTTCCAGTCATTAGATAAGCAGTGTTTAATTTTTCTTTATTGCTAATTAAAAATAAAATGGAAGTATTTAAAATTTACACCTAGTGATTTAATTTGTTTTATATTCCTCATATTACAGGGTATTTACAGCTGCATTCATGGAGTACACATTGAAGAAAAAAAGAAGTCTCCTGACTTTACTTTGACCAATTCCCAAACCAACATGTTAAAACTACTGCGAACAGCGAAAAATATGACCAATATCAATCCTTCAAGAATTAACTCCCCCAAAAGAACAGCTGATTTTATTCAGAGGGGTTCCTTGATTATGGACATGGTCATGGATAAGGGAAACTTGATATTTTCTGATAACAGGTCCTTTCAGACAAAGGACAACTTTTTTGGTGACAACATGAGTGAACTGCAGACACTTCCTGGCAATCGACACAAGGACAATCTTAACAACTATGTTTTCCAAGGTCAGCATCCTCTCACACTGAATGAGTCCAATCCAAATACAGTAGAGGTTGCAGTAACAGCAGAAGCAAAAGTGAACTCCAGACCCAGGCAGCTTTGGAGGAAATCTGTTGAATCTTTACGTCAAGAGTCTGTGCGTCAGAGCCAAGGTTCACAGAGAGAAAACGAGTCAGATGAAAACAGGCAGCTTTCAGTGAAAAGCCAAAGATACCTTCCTGAGGAGATTGTCCATTCAGATGTATCAGAGACATCAAGCAGAGCTACTTGCCATATGGAACCTGAAAACAACAACAAGCACCACAAAACCAAGGACAATTTTAAAAAAAGGACAGTAGCATCAAAATACCCAAAAGACTGTAGTGAAGTGGAACTGACATATCTGAAAACCAAACAGAGCTCTCCACGGGATAAAATCTACACAATTGATGCTGACAAGGAGCCAGGATTCCGCTTGGACACACCCCAGTACATGGAAAACATTGTCCTTCCAGAAACTGTAGAGTTTCCTGATGTTTATCAAGATCACAATGACAACTACAGGAAAGCAGAACATGCTAACAGGACTCCCTTGCATAATGAAGACAGTCTTCCAAATAATGACCAGTATAAACTTTATGCAAAGCACTACACTTTAAAAGATAAAAATGCTTCCCTAGTTGACATGAATGATAGATACAGACAGAATTCCACCCACTGCAGGAGCTGTCTTTCCAATTTGCCCACTTATGCGGGACACTATTTGAGCAGATCTCCCTATAAATGTGATGCATGCTTGCGGACGGGGAACCTCTATGATATTGAAGAAGATCAGATGTTGCAGGATACAACGAACTTATCACTTCCTGAAGAAATATATGAGCATAGTTGGTCACAAAATAATGCTCTGCAATATCATAAAAAAAATAAGTTGAGGATTAGCAGGCAACACTCTTTTGATAATATCGCTGATAAGTCCAGGGATATTGACATTGGAAGACCTTCTCGTAGTATAAGCTTGAAAGAAAGAGAGAAATTTCTACAAAGTAGTCCATATGCAAGCATGTTTAGTGTTCCCTCAAGCAAACTGTTGAGCAACAAGGCCTCACTTTTAACTCATGCCCTAGAGGACAGTAAGCGGAGCAAGTCCCTGTATCCTGTTCACTCAGATGATAATCCCTTTCTGCACTCGTATCGTGATGACCAGCACTTATCTCTTAGGCGAAGTCCAGCTGATCTTTATAAACATTCATTACCAACAAGAGGAAGAAATGATAATTATTTAAGGTCATCCATAAAGTCTACAGCATCATACTGTTCCAGGGATGGTCGGATCCATAATGACATGTACATTTCAGAGCATGTTTTGCCTTACGTTGCAAATAGGAATAGCTTGTACTCAACTCCAAGGGTTTTAAATTCCTGTAGCAATAGACGTGTGTATAAGAAAATGCCTAGCATTGAATCAGATGTTTAAATTTTCCACGAACACTTTATCTATAGGGAAAAAATAGTTGCCACCATCTTAGAGGGAGAATTTATCCTTTAATAGTATCCTGCTATGGTAAATGATATGTAAACCTCTCCCTTTCCCAGTGTACTTTTGTACATGAATAGGTAAACTAGTGTGCTCTTAACTATCCTTTTAAAATATGTCTTGTTGAAAAGGATAAAAAATAGCCATTTATGTATGCTTTATATATAAATGGCAAGCTGTACTGAAATAGCCCCAATATATGTTGGCAACTATGCTGTTTTGTATCTAATTATTTTACTATTTCGGTTATTCTATTTTATGTTGCTAAGTATCATTCGATGTACTTTTGTCCTTAGAAATGTTTAATGATTTTCTAGTACTGGATAAGCAATATGGTATGCATGTAGTACGACACAGACAAAAAGAATCAGGAATGCATTTGCACAGTTTCAAAAGTAAGACTCTAAAAGAGAACAGAAAGCTAGACTTTCAAAAATAAATTTTAGCTTCGTAATCATTTTCAAAGCCAAATAATAATAAAAAAAACCAAACCCCGGGACCTTAATAAATAAAATACAGCGTGTTAGCACAAAATTAGTATAATCATTCCAGATTGACAGAAAATAAACGGGAAGGCTGTAGGCCCAAACATGTGAACTGCTGTGTACCAAAAGGAAGCCCCACGGATCTTGGTTAATGTTAATGTACAAATGTTTTTCTTATATTTCACGTGCACTTACCATTACAAACTAAGTTCATTGAAAAGTCTGCAGTCATCTTGTCAGAAATTTCACAGCTGCCTAATCCAGAGTATATATTTTTAGATATCGCTATATGGCACTTACAATGGAGCTGTGGACTTTATTAGTAACCTTGAGGCCTGATGTGTACCTAAGTTTGCATTTGCCCCTTACTGGTGATTACTCAGGGCTGTATAGTATTTCTTTCATTCCTTCACCTCCCAAACCAAATCCCAACCCACTGTAGTTCTTTGTTCATAGTGTATTAATGACATCGAATTAATTGTATGTTAATAGTATTAAAGCTGTTAATACAGTATCAAACACCGACAGCCATACGTCCAGTGTATCAGTGAGGAGCGCAGGACCATTTATTTGCATACATAGTGAAGGATTAACGCCTTTTGAGGGACTTCTTCCTTCCGGAATATTGTGCATATTTGTTGGACATCAGACCATTTTTTTTAACCTCTCTGATCAAGTCTGTTATATAAATTGAATATATGCACACATAACTAAGGAACAGTATCTTTATCACTTACTGGTATACAAAGATATTCACATAACAGGGATGCATTGTTATATGACTTTTACTTCTAGTAAAGATCAATCAGATTGCTTCATAAATGGAATGTCTGCTACACACCCCTCCTCACCCCCATTGGAAAAGAAAAGACCACTAGATTTTAACCGTAAGGGAATGTGGAAGGGAAGAGAGGAAGTCTTGCATGAGTGGAATGTACAGCTGTAAACGTAATTAAAACTAGAGAAGTAAATAGAATTGCTAAGATATTTAAATACTGAAAGCATTCAACAGGTGGTGCTCTCCTATTCTCCTGCTACTCTGAGAATTGCTTTAGGTTTTTTGAGTAGAGGAAGTTTAGATTATTCAAGCGTTATTCCTTACATTTCACTGAAGAACAGTGAGCAGGGAAACCATTACCACTGCGAATTGGAAAATGTGAATTTTACCCTAACTTTTCTCTAAACTGAAACTCTTTTCAATAGAATCATGCCTGTCAGCTGCAATTGTAGTGTCTGCATGCCAGAGGTGCGGTATGCAAGTTGTTTAATTTGGAATAGCATACTGCAGAGCAGAGTTGCAAATGGGAGATAATATAAATGATATGTAGGGATAAATGGGAGATAATATAAATGATATGTAGGGATAGACAAAATATGGCTTCTTGAATTTTGTTTGTAATTTTTTTATTAAAAAGATTTAAGCTGAATTTAACTACCAAACAGTCCAGAATGAGTTCTTGGTATTTACAAATATATTTGTATGTTCACCGTGATGGTGAAGGATTATATTTTTGAAGGAATTAAATGTAATGAGATTTGGGCTTCCGAGTCCCTCTCCAGCTTCCAAAAATCTTAGTATGCTTTATTAGAAGTATGTTTGGAAAGCATATCTATGGGTATCTGTACCCATATGTTTTGACTATTCTTTATTCAACATTTGGTCACAATTCTTGGCCCTGATTCACATGGTGTGCTTTCCGGTTCCTCACGGGATGTCGTTTTTATAAACAGAAGATCTTTACCTGCCCTTAGAGAGATTCACATTTCTTAGGAATAGTGGTATGAGCTAAGCAGGGCTAGGGTGTTTATGGGATGAACACTACTTTTCATGAACCAAAACCTTTTCCCAAAGACATAGGTATACTATTTGTCTTAGGTCTACAGAAAGGCAAATGCACTAAAGGCATAAATATTGTTGTAACAAGTTTAATAAAACTATTTCAGGCAAATTTTAATTTCCATTCCAAATCATAATATATTAAGTAAAATCTTAAGTATTTTGAACTACCTGGTGTGTTTCAGCAGATATGCTATTTGCTGATATCATATGAAAAAGGGCCATGCAAGTTGCTGAGAATTTACCAAGTGAATCATAAAACTCAGTGGTGGCTCTTGTCTTTCACATCATCTTAAAGCTCTCAAAATATTTGCTGATTGCTCCAAGTCTTTTGTATCATCATCTCTATCTAACTAGACACACATAATTCAATATAGAGACAAGTACTGTATGTGAAGTTGTGGGAAAGAAAAATTCCCATTTACAACATTTTCTAAGTAAACTGTTGAGATCCAAATGTAAACATCCTAAACCCAGGTGGATTTATCCTTCTGTGAAATGTAGAAGCAAATTAGCGATCAAGAAATATATTGCAGTGTTCGCTTTTTTGGATTTGAGCAGATTTCTGGTGACTGTAGAGATTTATTATTATTAGCTGTAAATATGCAATACAACCACCTCCCCTAAACCAAAACAAATTAAAGAGACAGAGGGAAGACTTGATAATGTTGCACAGCAGTTATTCACATGGAAATAAAAGATGCTGCCTTAAAGGGAAAAAAAAGAAAAACAAAACACAGATACTGAAAGTAGAGGGAATAACAACCTGCATGCATTTGTTGCTTTGGTCTTGGCATATAATAAGAGTGAATAAAGGGGGAAGAAAAGGCTAGAGTGTAGGGTTGTAGGCGAGTAGCTGGTGTGGTTGCAGATGTATACGTGTAAAGAAGAAGAAGCTGAGAAGTTGAAGAAAAGTCTTCAACAGTAGAGCCACAAGCCACAGCTTGTGAGGCTCAGCCATAGAGTGCGTGGAATTCTGAGTATTGCCTGAGCTTTGTTGATATATTTGCACTGACTTTCAATTAAACTGAGATCAAGACTTTCTGTATTTCCCTCTCTCTCACTCTAGCTGCTGCTATTCTTGAAGAGGAGAAAAGAATCTTCCTGCATAAGTGGCCATCCTTTCTGTACCTTTCTGGATGGTGCTGGTGACTTGTTACATTTTCCTGATTACAGCTCTAGCAGTTTGTTGGTCATTCCTATCACCAAGATTTCCCGTGACTCCAGCTGGAACTGAATCAGGCTGTAAATGATATGGGCCATTCTTGGTAGCATGTCCTGTAGTGTTACACTGCTCCTGGACGACAACTTTTATCGAGGCAGGATATTGAATTGCTGAGGAATGGAGTAGGTACATGGAGGTAAAAACAGCTACATAGACATACCTGCCTCTTGCTTTTTTCCTCTTTTAAAGACATTGTAGAATTTCTTCATGTTTTTGTCTTTCCCTTTTCACCACAGTAAATTTTCCTTTTTCCTTTCAAATGGATTTTGTGTTCTGCTTGTGTTTCTTAGAGCAGTGTAGCCACCCACTAACTTAAACGCATGGAAATAAGATATTTTAATATATAAGATAAAATTAAGGAAAATTAAGAGTTTTTGTATTTCTGGAAAATTTCATTTAATGTTTTTGCAGCTTTTGCTCAGAATTCATTATTCTGCTATCTAAGAAGCTCGGTTAGGAGAGAGTGCTGTGGACAAACAGAAACCAAATCACCACCAGCTCACCGTGTTCTGGCAGCATCTCATAAATACATGTCTCTTTCTCTGTGATCTTTCAGGAACACTTAGGAGGTGAAATAAGGCTCACAAGGGAAATCAGGAGTGGTTGGTTTTTTCCTGGTGAAAATAAATCTTTCTGCGTAGTTTTAAAGGAAGCAAAAGCTAGAGCTGTGTGTATAGCTTTGGGTTTCTGTGCTGGAAGGCTAAGCTCTTTCTGTTGCCAGTGGGGGGGGGGAGAGAGAGAGAGAGAGAAAGCTCCTCCGGATGGTAGTTAGGAGCACTGAAGGCTTGGAAGCAGTTATGTGTGTGATGTCTCCTGAAAGATTTTACCCCTTTCTGTTGACTTTTTAGAAAGTATAGGCTCCTAACTTAGACATCTCAGTTAGGTGGGCTTAGAAAAGTAATGGTCTATTTATCCCCAGCCTCAAAAATTTGCTAGTTAAATCTGCAAGTCGGTGCCAAGTTAAACCTTGCAGGTGCGTATAGGTTCCTGTGCTTATGCAAGCAGTTACTAAGGCAGCACCTGCCATCGGCGGGTTTTGCAGTGCTCCCAGCCTAGCCGGTATCATCATTTTCTTTATACCATGTGACTATCCAGCATGAAATAAAAGTGTCAGAATCTATTCCTTGTAGAATAACTTGCTATTTTCATATTTCTGCAGTGTAGCATATGCGTCTTAGTGATGGGGAAGATTTTGGTACTATTCCTTCTCCTGCTGGGTTCATCAATGTAGAACAGGAATTGTGGTATGAATCTAAGGGTCTAAGAGTCAGCTTGGATTTAGGAAGGATTCAAGAGGGGAATCTTTTTGTTGTTTTACATTGCATTTAAGATGGTCGATATATAAAACCTAGTGAAAACAGATCTTTTATGGCAAAATCCTCTCTTAGTTAATATAGAACAGTAACCATCCTGTGGCTTGGCTAGATTGTGTTAAGTGTTAA
Source organism: Mycteria americana (assembly GCF_035582795.1). NCBI lineage: Eukaryota > Metazoa > Chordata > Aves > Ciconiiformes > Ciconiidae > Mycteria > Mycteria americana. The sequence goes on from NC_134376.1 coordinate 13,542,918, forward strand.
TCATCACATCATGTGCTTCTTTCAAGATGGAGTGTCTTGCATTCCCTTGCTAAACCTTCCCTTTCCCAGCTCCAGTCCTATCTTAGCTCAAAAGTCCTTTTAAAGTAGATATCTTTCCTGTATAGGGCAATCTGGTTTGCAACGTAAAAACAGTTTTCCGGTGATACACTTAAATGGCTTGTTTTACCAATGTTATTTTTTTAATTTTTTAAACTTCCTTCCTATTGAGAGCCGAGCCTTCCAAGTATAACAATGCTGAAGGAACTTCTGAAAGAGTATAAGGGCCTTTCAAAGTATGACTTTCATGATATGAGCCATTCCCCTGCCCAAACTCGCCTGTACTGTCTTCTTTAAATGTATTAGCAACATGCTAGTATTTACTCTCATGAGGAGGGAGCACAGTTTAATCGCAGGTGTGTTTATTTGTGGACACAAATGCAAGTACAGGCAGCTATAAGGTGTGATAGAGGAAAGGCTGGACTCTGGCTGGAGTCACCTGTGAAGCTGTGGTTAAGTTAAACGGGAGTAGCCTCAAGACCGTCGTGTCTCTTACATCGCTCTGATCATGCAGACTTTTCTGTCTGATGTGCACATGTTGTACAGAGTGTAAAATTCTTGTTGATGCTCAGCTTTCACTGTGCAATTAATCCCATGTTCACCTTCATTACAGTGTAGCAGCGATGTCTGTGGGATGGAGAGGTGGTTGTTTATGTTCTCTGGTGTCTGTGGCCCTGTTGAACGGGAGCAGAAATCCTGCCTTGCTTCTTTCTGCTCTGCTGGGGAGGGTTACTGCACTCTTTGTAAATAAGCTCCTCATTTATTTCACATCAGTCAAGCTTTCAATTTTTTTTTGCCCTGCTTCTCTCGACCTGTGTACAGAGTATGCTTTCTAAATATGTGCTCTTCCAATGTCCTGCAGCTTTGGAAGTCAGGATTACAAGTGTGCATCGCCCTGCAATGCAGTGAAAATGCACTTCGTTCTTCTCACAGGTTCATGAGCTTTTTTGTTACATACTGCAGAATATATCTGCTGTGACTGAAATTGTTTTTAAAATGAATGCCAGTTCAAACAGCTGTAAGAATCCACTGTTGATTTTGTGATGATTTTGTCATATCTATAATTTAAGAACCAGAAATGATATAAGTAAAATTAAGTTACCTCACTATTTACCAGGTTTTTGTTGTTTTGCACTTAAATGACACTTTTTACTCCTTTTGCTTAATTCTTTACCTGTATTGAAAACAACGCTAAATTAGTAGAGAATATAACCATGCTGTAACGTTGTCATGCAATACCTTTATTAGTAGATAACCACACTAAATATAGTATTACATATTTAAAAGAGAGGTGGTTTTGACTCTCCAACTCTTAAAAAGTAGTGGTGATAAGCAGTTATACTCCTAGATGTTTTGTCCTTTCCCTTTTGTATTAGTATTTGTTTTCACTAATATATTTCAAAAATTATATTTCTATGTGCACGTTATAAAACTGTGAAAATAAATACCAATAAATATTGTGATACTTACTCAGTGCACTGTAAAGTTCCAAGTGAGATGATACTTTGCTTGGGAATTGATGAAGGTTTCCTCACTTCTCATAAACGGTACTAAGCTTTAACGTGGGCCAATGGTAATATTTACAGTGACATGAAATTTTAATGGAGAATGTCTTGTTTTGCACTTCTAGTACTATTAGAAGAAATGATATGTTTTTCTCAGCGAATGCATTATGAGAAATCATTTTTTTAATTTGTTTTGTGCATTGCAGCACATAAGAATAGCCTTTTTGAAGAGATTTGTGTTACATCATTACTACAGGATTCTTTAGTCTGATAATTTTTTAATGAGCCCGTTTAATAATGGCGTTTAATGGCAAAAACCTTTTGGAAATATATTTTGGCTTCCGTTTCACATTGCAAGCCCTGTATGTGGACTCAGAGTGATGCAGTCGAAGGCCCTCACGAGGTTGCTGTGCCTTCCTGTGCTGCTGGGGAAGGAGACCTTTCTTGTCCACTGTTGGGACAAGATTAGGGCAGTCGAGAAAAATTTTGGAGGATGTGTTGTGCAATGTTTGAAGTGTAAATGATCTTCAAAAGTGAAAAAAATTAAAATGGAGGTTCACAGTTATCCACACGAGCGGATGGTCTGTGACAGGCTGCGGGGTGTGTGGTTTCTGGAAGAAATGATAATTTTTAACTAAAGTGATTTGAATTCTACCTAAGTTTCTGAAAATCACTGAAAAAACGGGAGTTTTCTTTTTTTTTAAAGCCAAAGTCTTTATTTGACTATCGTTGTCATACGAGGTTTCACAGGAAAATGGGCCAAAGAATACAATTAAATATGCAAAAGGTTAATCCTATGGAAAAGGGTATCCTGTCATCTTGATATGCACAAGCATATTAATGGTAATAGGAACAATGTGTGTAATTTTCCTGTATATTGCTATGTAGGTTGCACTATTTTGAATGATACAAGCCTGATATTTTAATTACCAAATACCATAAGAAGCTGTTTATTAATAGTTTAAACTTGTTAACCTAAATATATATACAGTATACACACGTGTGCGTGCATACTTTCCAACCTAGTCATTTGTGAGTAATATCCCAAAGCCGTGGGACACATTTCAGCAGTGCTTTATTTTAAGTGATTCTCTTCTCTCTTTTCCAAACCTCCTAAATCCACAAATCCTCTCGCAGCGTTTACTGTAGTTTGATACCTACCTATTACAGAAGAGGCTAAAGGACTTGCTGGGATCAGGATTGGATTGTGCTAGGACACGTGAAAACACATCAGAGGAGAGTTCCTCTCCAAAAGAGCTGGAAATTATACTCACTATAAATAACAAAGCCATAGGAAAAGGAGGTCTTCTCATACTGTTTTGAAAATTCATGGCCAGAGAGGGTCTATTGGCCTGGTGACTGACTTTAAAATTCTGCGTCAGCTTACGCGATCCACACCTGGTCATTAAACACGTTACTTAAGGTAGCTGAGGAAGGATACCTAAAAACCAAAAATGCCCAGGAAAGATCAGCTGGTGTGTGTACCAGTGGCCGCCCACGTGCTCTTCCATGCAGACTGGGCAGTTTTCAAAATCAGTTTTGCACACAGAGGCAGGATTTAGCAGTGGTGGTGAAGTCAGAATCACTTTTCTCAACACACAGGCTTTTGAGCTTGCTATTACTGATGATGTGGAGATTTTGACCAAGCGGTGATTGTGGTATTCCATTTCTAAATTTACAGTGCTCTAACCAAAACTTATGACAAAAAATACCTTGGAATCATTTGTCTGAAGTAATTCCTGAGCTTTTTTTCAAAGGGAGAGTTGGATAGTTATTAATTTTTCCACCTTAACCCAGAAACAGAAAATTCTGTAGCGTCAGATTTTGTCTACAGTTCATTGCAAGTGTGTCTTGGAGAAGAACTTGGTTCCAAGCCCTTCATATGCAAGAAGAAAATTTTTGGTTAGCTCATTTTTCCCTGGCCTAGGTCTGGATTCCAAACTTAGGCAAAACGCCTTTTGACTTAAATAGGGATGTGTGAGCGAGTGATAGGAGAGCAGATCCTTAGTGCAGTTCACGCTCAGAATTAAAAAAAACAAAACCAAACCTCATGTTGCAAAGGTATGGAAGTTGCGTCATGTAAGATTGTGTGCAGCTAGGAAGGAAACTAGTGCAATTTTTAACAAGAACTGTTTACACTTTATACTTTATATCAGCTATAAGATTTTGAAATAGTCTTACTCATTTCAGAACGTCCATTTTGCACTGATGAAGAACAGCTTGATCCCTCTGTCTTCACACCTCACACCCACATGCACATGCACAGTGTATCTTGTGTCTTCCCTGTTGAAACCAGAAGGTACAAACAGAATTCATTAATGTGTTAGGCAAACTCCTACCTGATTCTTAACTAAGTATGCTATTTTTATGCAAAACTTGCATCCATACATTTCAGGTTCTCTCAGAAGCACTTCACCTGTGAGCTAATAATGTTAATTTTAATTCATCAGATTCAAATTTACACTAAACCTGAAGGGCATTTCGTGCTTCCTTTCATCCTGTTTAACGACTTTTGCTGGCTTAGATGAAACACTAATACTTCTGTGCTGCTAAACAAAACCCATCAGAAATATTTTAAAATCTCAAATTACACTTTTAAAAACATTTTTACCTGTTTACTTGAATAATGTAAACTTAATGTGTTGTCCTGATTAGTCTTTGTATATATACATGTACATATATAAGCTATATATAAGCTTTACATATATGTATATGTATAAAGTTTTTGGGGAGAATGAGGGGCAAGACAAAAATTCAGCATTGTGACAAAGATTCTACAACCGTTAATATTAACAGTTTCAAGTAATGTATTGCTATTTTGAGTTTGATTAGAAGTTATTTGCAGCTGAACTCTGAAACATGAGATGTAACTGAAAATTAGTATTGGATCTTCAGTCATCATCCTAAGACCGGTTTAGTTTCATTTGTACCTTGAGAAAATAAGAATTCACAATATTAACTTAGGATTTTGCTCAGAAAGAAAATTAGTTATTAGTACAGTTGGAAAAGTATTCTTGTTCTGATGGGGGAAAAAAATCCAAGTGTACTGATTTGTACTGGTTACACGGAGCACTAGTCTACATTGCAGTAGAATAAATTTGTATTCCATAAATAACATCTTACCAGAAATCTTGGAACCATTTGATTCCATACACAGAAAATTAAAAAGCCTATCACTTCTGTTATTTACTAGTGCAATTCACTGTAACAGTCTCAAGAGTGTAATATTTCAAACCAAAGAGTAAGTCATAAATTTCCAATTGCTAGCAAAGAATAGTAGAGGTTTGAGGACCTCTTAACACCTGGGGAAAGAGATCGGGATGTTAGAGTAGAAATAAAAGAATATTGGTGAAATGGAATCAAGCATAAAATAATTGATTTTTAAGAGAATCCAGAATTTCATTATAAAATTCACAGTCTAATGGATTCTTCAAAAGAAAGGGTTTGGGGAAAAGGAGAATAATTAAAAAACTCATTTTGACATTCAAATTACTGCCTGTTTTATTAGCTAGGTTTAGCAAACTGAAATGAATTTTAACACACAAGTATCTGTACACACACAGTTTTAACAGTCGTGTTAGGGAGATACGCGTACACCCGGCTACCCCTGCACCCGTCTGTCCCTGCCTTTGAAATCCTGGCGATAGCTGGATCTCCCCAATAGCACACACTGCAGCTTGAAGGAGCTGGGAGTCACACACTTCTCTCCCGCGTTACGCATACTGTCTCACAGCAGTTCACCCCGACCGTATTTTAACCCAGTGCATGACTGAGTGCTAATACTGTATAAATATTTTGAAACATATCTAAAAAAACCGTTTGCTTCAAACTTTTTACGATAGAGAAATATATAATTATTATGGTTGTCTTACAAATCGTATTGTGTTCTTCATTTTTGTTAAATATGTAGAAAAACATTAAGGGAAAGGGGGACTCGAATGTCTGTGTGTACCGAAATGTATATAACTATTTGGGGAAAACACACGTGCCAAGTATAACATGATGTAAAAATTGTAAATATATGAAAAATTCATTTTTCTAATAAAGATAATTTCTGCCAATTGATATGAAAATGAACAATGGTATCATTCTTGTCTGTCTTCCTTGTTAAATGGTACAAGATGAAGCATCATCTATGAATAAGGCTTACCTTTGGTTTTTTGATAGTAGTTGATTTGATTTGAAAGGTGTTAACAGCCACATGTTTTGAGCCATCCTTTGCTGTTAGAATTATCTAAAGGTGAAGATGCCTGAAGCTAAAGCTAACAGTATATGCTTGATGTTCCCAGTTTAATTTAATTCGTGAAAAGGATGGAGACAATTAACTTATGAACAACTCATTCAGTGTGAAAAGTCTACTTTGAATGATGCTCCCTCGACAGAGGGAGCAGTAGGAGCTAAATGCAGGATGGCCCATTAACCTGTGGCACCATTTTCCCGTATTCTGAAATACATCAGATACACGAAACACGGTGGGCCTGCATGAAGAGATGATCTTGGCTGCAGAAATGCAGGAGCTCTTTGGGCGATTGTGGAGGCAGCATCCAGCCCAAAGAGGAGGAATCGTCCTGCCAAGAACGATGCCATCCCTGAGAAGAGCTGGAGACCTGGGGCTGTGGAGTGCTCCTGGCGTGGCAGTGCTCTCGGAGTTCCATCAGGTGAGGATGAGGGACAGCAAACCAGGGGTGAGAAAATGGCAGAGATGTGACACATCTTCTATGACTTTGATATCAGCAAGTTTGTTTAATGTTCTGGTTAATCAAGACTTAAATCAAACCGGAGGTTTTAGTGGAGCAATCAAAATCTTTTCCAAGATTTGACCATTTGCCTGGCCAGGGAAGCTGAAAGAGCGAGGTTCACATGGCGCTCCTAAGTGGTTCTGTAGGACCCCATTTTCCATCCTGATGAGGATGTCTCATCAGCTAATGAAAGTCTGCCTTTATTCCACAAAATGGGCATAAACAAACCCTTGGCAATTAGAATAATGTTCTTTGAGGCAGTGGGATGAAAGTCATTATATAAATCCACAGCATTGTTTTGATAAATGTGCTTTGTGTTGAATATAAAAATAACAGACAGGAGGTGAAAGGTTGCTCACAGATGTCTCACAGCAGAACAGTCCCATTTATTTGTTCCCAAGATAAACATGACTGCACAGATAATATGAGAGAGATAAAACTGGAATTCTGTCCTTAATGAGGTTTTTAATGAGTAAAGACTGCTGGGCTTATTGTCCTCTGCTAGAAAGCCATTTTAAAGGGACCCCACTGTATTTTTATCTAAACATCTCCATTTCATGAAATAAATTGAAGTATGCCCAAGTTATCGAATCTTTATCTGATCTTGAATCTTTATCCAATGGACAGGCTAATCTGTTCTGCACAGTAACACATGGTGATCTGCATGGCTTTGGTTCACCTGCAGTGATGACCACCAAAGGCCAATTCAAGTCCTTCAGTCACGTAAAAGAAACAGCAGTCTTTATAGGAAATGGGTGATGGAGGAAACAACCTGTGTGATTCTGATCTAGAAACACCGTTTTGACTCCTGTCTTCCGGCTGAAGAGCTGGGCTGGTGTTTGTATCCAGGCTGCTCCTCCCAGCTCTACCTGCCAGCGCAGCTGATTTCTCTCTGTGCATCTATGAGTCATCTCAGCTTCAGCTTTGATTCCCTTTGGGATCTGGTTCAAAGGTAGTCATATTCTCCCAGATCGTTCTTTTGAGTCTTTGCTGATGTGTCTATGGCAACTATCAGTCCTCTAAGACTTTGCTTACTAAAAAAAAAAAAAAAGTAAGTGGTGACTGGGAAACGGAAGCTTTTTAAGTCTGACATATTGTGCATAGCACTGCCAACAGTGTTCATAGCAAACTGAGCAATTCACCCGGTATGAACACAAGTGTCTTCCTGTAATTTGGATGCAAAAACACCTGTTTTAAGGCCAACTGCTGAAGTCTGCTTGTGTCTATATATAGAAACACCATCCACCCTACTTGTCACGGTGAGTTTTTCCCATTGATCACACTAGCCACTCGTCTCTCTGCTTCTTCCAACAGTTTACAAACAGCATTATGTCCCCCTTGCAGATTTGTTGCAGTAAAAAACCCAAACCATGGCTTCCACAAATTGCATCGGATCTATCGTGTGATCCTCTGCCACTGCTGCTGTTCTCCTACTTGGCAGTCTACTTCAGCAGGCATCTCTCCTTGTACAGCACAGCTTGTAACTGGGTCCTTCTTTCCACTGAAGAAAGAACTTCCACACGCTGAAGGTCTCTGCATTGATTTGCATATCTGCTTTCTAGAAGTTCCCCCAAAACCTTTCTGTGGGTGTAATTTACTGACTATTTATTTATTTATTTATTTGCCACTAGCTAGCTTACAGAGGATGATCACTATAGAGGTTGACTGCATTCTGTTCAAATCAGTATGCTCAAATCTTACTTATTAAAAATAATCTGTTTATAATGTAAGCGATGATTGTTCCTTAACTATGGCAATAACGATTTTAATGCGCTGAAGTTTCTTAGCATTGCAGTAGGCAACAGGGGCAGTAATACAGAAGATAATAATGATTAACATTGTTTACACGAGGTTACTGCAAGGTCAAAGACATTTTCCAGTGGTCTCCATGCAGCTCCAGGTGTAATTTAACAGCAATATTCCTTAAAAAACCCTTTGTGCTACAAAAGCACAAGGTCTGGTGTTTTCTTTCTGTCTCTTTAGAGTGGACCTCAGCCTGCTAGTTAGACATGACACGTCTAGTGAGATCGTTGAACCCTTTCAAAGACCACGTATGCAGCATACTGCTGATCAGGCCGGTAACATTTCACACTGTATGTAAAGAGCTATGAAAGATATACAGAGCAGAAAATCTGAGCACAGGACTCTAGAGAGAAAAAATACAATATTAACCAGGTTTGAAAGTCTAAGACCCTCTCATTATAGAAGTGTGGAGTCCCACTAATTACTTTGGGGACTGATGATGTTTGGCACTTCAGAGGCTTAGTTATGAGCAGCTCTTTCTCTCTGTCCTGCACAGGGAAAACAAATCAAGTAGGAACCATATCAGGCATTTCTCTATGCTCAAGGGAAAACAGAGACCTTGGACAGGTTTTACTCCCAATTTCTGAGACAGTATAGTTTTATCAGTTGAGAGGTTTGCCAAATGAAGAAACAGGTTCTGCAGTGGTATCACAGTATCATGATGCTGATTTTACCCTTCTCTTTCCCAGCAAGCGAGATATGGCAAATTGTATAATTCTGGTAGCTGAGTATGCCTCCGAGTTCCTTTACTGCAGTTATAAAAGAAGAACCATTTGTGTACCTTGGAGAGGATAAAAGTAGTAGGAATGAGGATGACTAGAATAGCTTTGATTTTCCTCTGAGAACAAAACTGCTGTTGCATTGATTTGGCCACAATGAGTGTTTCCTAATATGGGCTTTGAAAACTGCAGTGCATGTTAATTCCTGCTACCCTTTTTATTTTATACGTAAATGGGTGTGAAGGGCTTATGTTTAAAAGTAGGGGTGGGGATGATGCTGAGGGCTTTTGCTGTGGGAGAAACTTTCAAATGGCACTAGACAACTCAAAGCATCCTGCAAAAAAAAGGCACAAATCTCTTTGAACATGCCTCTTACCTGCAAGAACAGCTCACAGTAAGTCTTAACCAACCAAGAAAATAATTTATTTTTAATGAAAAATCAAATCTCAAATTGTTACTCCATTTAGATTTTTACACTAAATAGAAATGCTGGAATGAAAATCAGGTCCTGTTTTGCTCAGCTTTAAATCCACTGCCGTTCCTTTCCATGGATGCACTATTATCTTAGCAAATGGGAGCACCCAATGTGACCTTACTATATTTGTACTTCTGTTTGCTTTCACATATCTCTTTTCTGAAGTAAACAGCTCTGATATTATCACCTTCCTTCTTATTTCCCATTCCCTCCAACTACTCCTAACAGTTTTCTCCATTTCTGTCCCTGCTAAAACGTCATGGAAGTGTGAGCTGTACCTTGAACCAGACCTGCATGGTCAGCACATTTCCCTGTGTTAGTTAAAAGCATTGTAATCTCCATGTTCTTTTCTATTTCTGTCTCTATAAAAACTAACATTTTGTTTATTTCTGCACTGTGACTCTGCAAAGAGAAGATGATTTCAGTATTCAGAGCATAATGACATCCATAACCTTTTTTTTGAGATGTTATTTTTGCACTCAAAACATTTGTATAGCTTAAATTATTTTTCCTTGTGTGTATTTATTTTCTGGCATTTCTAAACACTAACGTATTTTTTCCTTAATATTTGAGTCTGATAGGTCATTTTAGATGTCCTTCAAATCAATCTAGCTTGGAATAGCAAAGAAATGACAGGTCAGCTACAGACTAGGGCTAAGGCTAGGAGTTGTGTGTTTTAAGGGATGCTGGATAGTTTTAGATACTTCTGCGGCCTGAATGCCTATGTGTTGTGGTATTGCATTCCATGTGCTGAGGACTTTCTGAGTTAATATTCAGCATTAAAAAAAAGCATGATTATATAATGTGATGTACTGGGTTAGACCACTAAATGCTTTGAAGTCAGAGAATGAGAAACCCACAGTTTAGGTTATCAAGAAAGGTATTAAATATTGATGCCTTGAGAAAATGGCACACATCTTCAATTTTTTCACATTGCAGTCTAAAAAAAAATCACAAGTTTACTTCTTTGGAGAGCTGTAGGCAGGTAGCAGAACCAGTCTTATAAGGAAGAAATTTTTTACAATGAAGGTGGTGAAACACTGGCACAGGTTGCCCAGAGAGGTGGTAGATGCCCCATCCCTGGACACCTTCAAGGTCAGGTTGGACGGGGCTCTGAGCAACCTGGTCTAGTTGACGATGTCCCTGCTCATTGCAGGGGGGTTGGACTAGATGACCTGTAAAGGTCTCTTCCATCCCAAACTATTCTGTGGTTCTATGATTCTATGAAATTGAGTCAATAGTGAAAGTAGCCCTATTTGATCATGGTATTTTTACATATTTCTCAGAGCAGTGGGTGGGTAGATTGGAGTGTATACGAACCAGAGTTGCCAGCTCATTGCTCACATTGGTGTATTCCCCAGCTGGTTCTGCATATTTCTGTGGAAATATTTCTCCTTCCTGAGGCTGAGAGGGAAAGTAGGATGTGAGGTTATCCGCAGTGTGATGCTTGTACCCTCTTGCTGTCCGTGGGCTACTGCTTCAGACTGTAAAGCTGTACCATATTTGCCTCAATGCTGTAACAACAAAATCCCATGATTTTAGATAGGAAGTTGAGATGTAGTTATTTACACATGGGCAACCCATGATGAATTAAATACAAATTAACTCAGAGTGAACTGCAGTCTGTTACCCCAGTGGGCATGCAGAGTAACTCTGGCTCGGCAGCCCGTGCACGAACGGCTGCGCCGATGTTGCACAAAGACCAATTACGACCCGGGAACGCTTTGATCCTCGTAATTCCGAAGTGTTCCCACTGGCTTCATCATACTGGTGTAACCCGGAGAAAACTTGGTCCTGGATTCTTAGTCTTTACCAGGCACTGCAGGGCTTGAGCAGCCTAGATATGTGACTGTCATTGAGACTACGTCAGGGCTGCCAATATTTTTGTGACTGGTTTTGCGCGTGTGTGCGCACACTTCTGCATGTGTGTGCATATTTTAAAGAAACAGCTTCTCAAATGCTCTCAAATGTGAATGTAGTCCTCCCAATACAGACCCTTATTTGCTGATTTTAGCAGCAATCATATGAATGATTTGTAGGGGGACAGATGGCTCGGTGGTTGGTAAGGCCAGAGGAACATTGCCCGTGTGTGCCGAACAGACCCTGATAGTGCCAGGTGCCAGGGATAGCTGGCCAGTTTGTATGCTGCTAGTATGTCCTGAACGAAGAGATAAAATCTTGTGCCTTCCTGACAGTAGGATTTTATGAAAGTCCTGCTTCATTTTTGGCTGGGAACAAAAGAGATTGCTGGACTGGGAAACTCAAAAGACTGGTTTCTAATGCTGGCCCTGGCATTACCATGTCACAGGATCTTGTGAGCCACTTCACCTCTTTGGTTTCCCTCCAGCTCCTCTTCAGTTCATAAGTAAAGTCTTTGCTGGCGTTAATGTCTCTTGCTGTTTTCTCGTATGGAGTAGACACTAAAGTAAGAAGCTCCCAGTCTTGGCAAAGGCCAATTGGTTTTGCAGCAATAAAATATTTTAAAATACTCAATTATTAATTTTTCTCCTACCTTGGAGGCTATTGGCATAACTTCACTGTATCTGACCATTTGTCAGCAGAAGCCTAATGTACAGAGAGGTGTAATGAAGCAGAGCAGATCTCTGGAGCCACCAACATTTAGGATGAAATATAACAATGAAGATAAGCCTCCAAATTGGTCTCATTCCACAATTACCTGCAAGACAAACTGCAAATCCTTGACAGGACTGACACCATGTTGCTCTTCATACCCAGGAGATGTGTTTGCAGTGCGAACACACGGAGAAAGTACCATTTTTAAAGCTGCAGACCTGACGTTAACAGCAATACATGGAGAATGCTAGTCCTTTTGACCTTTGTTGGACTGTTTGTCCTAGTCTTACACAGAAACTTCATTTTCTTTTAACCTTGTATAAGCTATGTTGTTAGATCATTTTTGTTTAAAGACTTTTCCACATGATATTTTCAGTGAACCACACTTGTGACATTTGCTGTTCATTAGACCCCTGTGAACTCATTGAAGTGTCCTCAGGGACCCATGAATATGAAAGTGTTTCCTTTTTTGGCTTCATTTTTCACTGTTTTTGCTGTCTGGTTGGTTGTGTGCAGTGCAGAGCAGCTGTCCTGAATGTTATCGCTCTGTCCTCCTTACAAGGGGCACAAAGGAAAAGCCCTTTGGAGGAAACAGCTTTGTTTCCCCTTAAGAGCTTCAGCATGAGAAAAATGATCATAAAAGAGGACTTAATGAGAGAATTTGAGCTAACTATAACAAGAGGGATCCAAATATTTTTTTAATGAGATAGGTTATAAAAAGAAAAGTCCTGTAATAATGGTTTTGGAGATTTAATCAGAAGAGTTGATTCATATTCCAAAAGCGATCTTTGTGCCAGAGTTACGTCTTCATTAAGGGCCTGCATTTTAATGGCCCACCAATCAAACTAAAGATCTCTTTGTGGATGTAAGATGGCGACAGTCCTATTTGAATGTTGTGATGTCTTTTAATTGCCTTCCCTGCACAGCCTGTGCCAAAAACCCAATGAGTCTTTTCATGGAGCCCTTCGTTGAACTGGCAGGTTAGAGGGAGGAGCAGGAGGAACGGTTGTCACTGGGTAAGTCAATAGGTTGACACAAGCTGTCCATCCACTGGCGGAAAATAAAGTATCGAATGGCTGTTTCAGAGAAAAAAAATCCCCAGCAGAAACTCTGATTCAGGAGTACTGAAACTGTGAGTAAGAAGTTGTATTTGCTACTGAGACTTGTTTCCCGGTGCGGAATGAGGAGCAGTCAGAGTGTGACAGTGTTGGGGATGGGATGGAGCAGCTACATGGCAGCTGCTCCTAGTGTAGCATCTAACCTGGCAGTGCCCCGCTCAAATTTCTCCATTAAATAAGGAAAATAGTCAGTATTCAGCCCATACAGCTAGCAGAAGAAAGCCCTCCTTACACTGATAAATGCTTCCAACTGCTGAATAAAAATATTGTATTTTGAATAAGAGATGGTGCAGAACATGTTGTACAACAGCAATATTGATTTAGGGTCTGAATACTGGGAGGTGTAGTGCCGTCCTGCTAGGCACCATCTAATTCAATAGTGTTGCCGTCTGATTCAGATGAATCTCCTGAGTGTGAGCGAGCCAGTTTTCCATTCCCTGATGTGCTGGTGTAACTGTTACACTTCCCAAAAGTGATATAACACCCCCAAATATTTGGACGATTTATTTGAATTCTTGTATTTATTTACATTTTGATTGCTACAGATAGAATAAATTCTCTGCTTTGAAGTTTTATTACATTAATGAATCTGGTTTAGTGCAGCCTAACTAATTTTGAAAATTCTCTTCAACCTTTCCAGCTCTGTGAAAGACAATTTCAAGTAAAATACGATGAGGCCTGAGTAAGTTGTTTCAACACAAGGCACCCTGCTGTCCTCAGATGTATAGAGAGGAAGAAAAAGACACGTGGTAAATTTCTTAGTCAGCAAGAAGTTTAGCTCTCAACAAAATTAAGTGTTTTTCTTTTGAAGAGCCAAGTTTTTAGAATAAATAACATTTAATTTTTCTTTCCTTTCTTTTTTTGTATTTTCCCCAGTACCCTTTCTCCTGTGACACCTTACCTGCTCCTGGGAATACGCGCTGTGATGTATCCTGACAGACAGAGACAGCGTCGTAAGGTTTTAGGAGCCATACGCATGCGGTGGACTCTGGCAATGTTGTCTTCAGGTACTTCATGGCCCTTTAAATGGTTTGAAAACGTTGGCACCCATCTTCAAATACGTATTTCTTCTATGTTAAATCTCCAACAACGACTAATGAAGTGAGGGTGGGGGTGGCAGGACCACCTGAGTTTGTCCACAGGTGACGTGACACTAAATTTCAGCCTTGTGTGAGGGGACGCCTGCTCTCACCCGTGGTTGCCTCGTTGGCATCAGGTTTGTCCTAGTTCTGGTGGAGCGTCAGAGGGATCCGTTTCTGTTCAGCCATCCTTGATGTTGTGTCCTTTCATACCTGTGAGAGAAACTGTCTATGCAGGTGCCGGTGCAGAAATACATCAGTTAAGCTGTGAACAATGAACTACTTTCTTTCTTCTAACACTGAATTCAGATCCTGAAAAAAAAAATAGGACAGCTTGCGCAGGGAACACAAACTTTCAGTTCAGACAGTGCCAGGGTTGGTCGCAAGTGGTGGGTATGAAAGGCCTGGCCAGGTTTTACGTTCAGCAGGTGTGTGCAGTGTAAGAAAAAAGCTAAAGTGCGTGTACTGCACAGGCAGGTACCGAGGATGCCGTTGACTCCATTGACTTCTGTGTCAGGCTGAAAAACTTTGAAAATCTCTTTTCCCCAGTGTGGATGTCTTATCTGTTGAGTGTACCATGTAGCAGATGTTTTAAAATCTTTGTATTTCCCAATGTGATCACTTTTGGAATAAAGTGCAGCTGCAAATGAATTTACGCTCTCTAATTTCCTTCCCTTGCAATGTGGCAACTTGAAGCTTGGCAAATACAGTTTTCATAACCTATGAAAAATGTGCTCATAACCTTGTATTTTAACATGAGCTGCTCACTATTCTTGCCTTAATCTGAAAAACCTGATAATAAACATGCAGGCAGGGAAAACTATTGAGACCATTGACTGGTTGTTATAATAACTCTGATTCAGTACCTCGAATGACTAAAATGAAATTGAACCTGATAACATCAGTTTTGCGCAGCCTGTATTTTCTACTGGCTTTTAATCATTTTTCATAGCAACTCCCCATTAACACCCTGTCCTGGAAACGCATTCCTCCATTGTTCTCTGTTATTACGGACTCCTTTTTTTTCCCCTTTCTAAATAATGCTTCTTGCTCTCATTCATCTGTGCTCCCTGTGTATCACCAGGTAGATTTGATGGATTTCTCACACTGAAAACTGTCTGCTCAGTTATTTTAGATAACATAAACCCATCCACCAAAATGCAAGTTGATAGAAATTCCTGCTTAACTGAAGCACTCATTCTGATCCTTCTTTCCAACACTTGCCCTTCGGCCAGGCCTGCTCAGCTGAAACCTTCCAGACAGAGCTGGGGCTCAAAACACATCTATGGAGTTGTCCAGTTGGCTGTGACAGGAACTGATGGGACCAGCTCGAGGAGGCTGGCCTGAGTGTATGGGAAGATGCATGAAGTACCTGAAGAGGGAAGGAGTCATACACCTCCGTGGTAGGTCATTGTGTCCAAAACAGAAGATGCGGGAGAAACTGGGAAGAAAGCATTCAGAGAAAGTGAAGAAACTAGGGTAGACAATGTGTGGTTAGACCCTGGGGAACTGCAGCGTGGGTTCAGATGAGCCTGATGAGGAGCAGCAGCATGAGGAGAGGCTCCCCTGTGAGCCAGGGAAGGTCAGCTCCTGCTCTTCTGGCACCAACAGGTGATCAAAGAACTGGATGTGCATCCGATGGGCTTCACAAAGGAAACAAAAGCTAAATAAAACTGCCTATTTCTTTTAGCCAGGCTTTCCCCTGCCCCAGTTCGCTCTGCACTTACAAGGTGGAGAGCTGTTTGTGCAAAGGGCCGTGTCTGGGGCTGTGGCGCGTCGGATGGAAAATGCATCTGCCATTGAGACCTCAAGTTGTGGGAAAAGCCTCAAGGACTGCAAGACATTCAATCAAGTTTGTAGGAGCAATGTAGCGGGTCTGTCACACTCATGACTGAACAGTTGTATTTCTGCCATGTTTTGACGAGGAGATTTTTCTGTTTGACCTGCCCATGTGCAGAAGCACTCTGGCATGAACCAGATGGGCCGTACTTGGGCTAAAAAGGAAGGATTTCTTTACATTAACTTTTTCCTCAGCTTTTTCTCAGCCCAGTCAGTTATAGTTGCTCAGGTCACTGCTCAGCAGCACACATGTGTATGCTGGAGAAGCCCAAGGAGTGGGGCAGGCAAGGGAGGTTCTTGGGCACAGCAATAGCTGTCCCCATCAGGTGGCCATGGGGGAGGCACAGCCTTAAGCACCGGGTCCTCTTTTTTTCTCAGCCTGTGGTATTACACACAGCCCAAACGCTGGTGACTGCATCCAGCTGCATGAAAAAGTGTCTCCAGAGTTTGTGGCTTCTAAAACATTTAAGTTGTGGTATTTGTAATTCTTCACCACCTCCCACAATGGGAGAGGTGGGATTTCTCACTCAGAGGGATGCATGTTGTACCGACTCTGCAGGGTGAACATGTGCCTCCAAGTGGAATTTCACAACCCGGCCCTCATCCTCAGAGCTCACGGTGCTTCAGGTTTCCTTTGGCAGGAGGTACGCCATGGAAAAAGTCACTCCCAGAGGGAGCGAGTGTTACTTGGGCTAATTACCTTGCATTGTTTCCAATCCTGGAAGCATCTAAGTTGATCTGCTGAGTGCAAGAAGGGGAAAGTGGCTACAGCCTGTAATGTAACTTAATGTGAACTAATGAACATTTAAATAAAAAGAAGCAAACAAGTCCCTAATGAGCTACCTGAGCCATAGTTCCACAAAATTTAATTAATCTTTCCTTGGTATTAAACATTATGACGCAGGGAATAATCTGTGTCAAGGCCAGCAGTGACTAATTTCATAGCAAGGAGTGAACTTTTGTGTGCGATTGTATCTCACCGTGTGCCTGGAAGAAGGTACAGAGGAACAACAGCTGAGGACCGAAGGTACAGAGATGGCAGAAACCAGCTGCTGGATGGGGCAGGCTGAGAGCTGACATCACCAGGTTTTTTTCAGTCAAGAAGTAAAGAAAAATATTTTTAGTGCATGTTTGAAACACATCTGCATGCTACTGATGGTTTGTCATTGGTTTAGACTGTGATCTAAGTCACTGGTAAAACTTGGTCCTAAATAGCACTGGCCACAAGCTTGCAACCCTTTGAAAACACTTGGCCAAATGCCTCAGGAACACCGGGTACATAGAGTTAAATCTTTCTATCTCACACTTCATCAAAATAAACCCTTCCAGAGGTTTCACACAACTATCTGGAGGGCAAGAATACCTATTATGTGCTCAAAACAGTCAGAAGTTCCTCCCGAAGTAGCTCCTACCCACAGTTGCTGGTTTATACGTAACTGCAACATGGAACTAATTACTGTAGAGGTAAATATTTGTTTACTCACTAAGATTCATGCCCATGTCTGGGAACTGGCTGAAGGTCTGCATTTCCCCCAGCCATGATCCTATTTACTACCCCACTTTCAGACATCCTGCCCTGGTGTTAGCGATAGCAAATATGCCTGGGATTCACTGAATTGCTGCTTTATGTACCTCTGCCTCTGGAATCTGCTCGCTGTGCTGGCAGAAGCAATCTTCACAAAAGGAGGCAGCTCCTCCGTCCTGAAGAGAGAGACTTTGGTCTGAGAGGTGAGCAGACGGGGGATGCTGGCAGCTGCACCAGCTGCTGCTGCAGGTTTTCTCTGTATAATTTCCTCTGGCAGCAGCTGATGCTCTCTGCTTCTTGTCTACAAAAAAAAAAAAATCCCCTTTCCATTGCTGAATGAATGGATTCCCTGTCCTGGAAAAAGAAAGCATATCAAGAACAGTCCTACCTATAGTGCAGGCATTTTGGTGGGGGTTTGGAGGGCCGGAGGGTGATGCCTCAGCCTCGGCCATAGACCCACGGTGGTCAGGTCACTGCCTGGTGCGAGGCAGCCCCGGCGAGCAGGGAGGGAGGTCTCCTGCCTCCTGGGGTTGCCTGGTTTGAAGGGCAGCATCTCACACATATTGACAGTGCTGGGAGATAACCAGTTTACCAAAACCAGACACCCTCCACTGACTTTCCCTCTGATACCTAATTTAAGGTGCCATTTATAACCTTAACCGCTTTTGGTTATACCAGTAGGGTCTCTCCCCTTGAACACGTTCCACGAATCACAAAATATTCAGCTGGCGGTGGAGGCTGTGTCTCCAAAACCCGGTGGTCAGCCAGGAGAGCTGGATTGCACTCCTGCTCTGGGGAATCATTATTTATAGAGCTAAAGATCTAAAATGAGAATTAAGAAATGATGTGGCGCATCTCATGACAACAATGTTGTCTGAACTTCTCTGAGCAGTTTACTTTGCCACTCTCTGATGAGGTACTGACGTGACAAAAAGCAGGCGTGTCGTGGTTTAGCCCCAGCCGGCAACTAAGCACCACGCAGCCGCTCGCTCACTCCCCTCTGGTGGGATGGGGGAGAGAATCGGAAGAACAAAAGTAAGAAAACTCGAGGGTTGAGATAAAAACAGTTTAATAGGTAAAGCAAAAGCCGCGCACGCAAGCGAAGCAAAGCAAGGAATTAATTCACTCCTTCCCAGGGTCAGGCAGGTGTTCAGCCATCCCCAGGAAAGCAGGGCTCCATCACGCGTAATGTTTACTTGGGAAGACAAACGCCATCACTCCAAATGTCCCCCCCTTCCTTCTTCTTCCCCAGCTTTATATACTGAGCATGACGTCATGTGGTATGGAATAGCCCTTTGGGCAGTTTGGATCAACTGTCCTGGCTGTGTCCCCTCCCAGCTTCTTGTGCGCCTGGCAGAGCACGGGAAGCTGAAAAGTCCTTGACCAGTACAGCAACAACTAAAACATCTCTGTATTATCAACGCTGTCTTCAGCACAAATCCAAAACATAGCCCCACACCAGCCACTATAAAGAAAATTAACTCTGTCTCAGCTGAAACCAGGACAAGGCGGTTGATTAAGTGTCATTTGGTGAGCAGAGTCTGGGAGAGATCATTCATCTCACGGCTGCAAGGGGTGCAAGGGCCGACTGTCAGCTCCGTGATGCTGCATGACAGTGGCCCCAGGCCACCGCAGGGGAGGACACTGACGGGCGGAAGGAGCCGTGTTTCATCCTGTGCATGTCTTGCATGTAATTTGTTGCGCTTGCTAACGGCACTGTGAGAGATGAGCGGTTCATCACTCCTCAAGTCTCTCCCTTGCCTTTGCCCTCAGACATTTAATTTAATGTATGGTGTGTATTCCTGACTGCTTCAATGCCAGGAAATCTCTTGCTATAGCATTTTGATTGAGTTTGTTTTTTTCACATGTTTTGTTGAGAATATGGTTTCACAAGAAATGCAGCATTGCTGCAAATCTTTTGTTACGTGTTGGTGCATGAGAAGTAGTTAGAATATTTACAAAGAAATCTAAAAATATTATCACAGGAAAATAAACAAACGGATTTGTAAATTAATCCAGAGAAAAATACTTGGTTTTTTTTTAAAGTGGGGATGGAGGAGCAGAAGAGCTGTCAATATTATATTATTTTATGCTATCTAACTAGTGATAACAGGGTCAGTCTTTCGTTAACACCCTGTTTCTTCTGTTTGACTTGAACTTAACTTATTGAAGCCAAAGACCTGCATTATTTCATGAATGCATTGGGCACAAATGCATTGTGAACTCTCCGACGTGGGAGCAGCTAATTAGAATGAAGAGGGAAGCTGCGTTCCAGGTGCAGGAGTCATTAGTATTCTTCTGCTCTAGTTCCCTGAACCACTGCATTTATTAACCTTTAGCCAGATCAGAGCCAATTTCTCCTGTTTCTTACATAATGTTGGAATTATAATTGACAGTACTGATGAAAGGGAGAAGTCTCCCTGCAACTCAAGTTTTTCTTGCTTTCATGTAGAGGGTTTTAGAACAAGAGTCTTATCAGCTGTGAATAATTGCATCTCATTAACTGCGTACTGGAGATGTATGTATATGCATATTAGTTGGAGTGGCGTATATATTTGGCTGGAAAATGTTATGACATGCTTCAAGCAGCATCAGTGATGTGAAATTCAGTGTGCACGGCATGTTTATGTAACTGGAGTGACATTGCTAAAGAGGTAGGAGAAGATGATAGTTGTACATTTGGGTGCAGTTAGGGAGGACTTCTTGCTAGCAGGCTTCAAAAAAAAGCTTTCATCCTCATAGTTAATTGGACAGTTTATCAACATTTGCTACTCTGCTAGTGAAAACAGAAGTGGTTTTTTTAAGGCTTCCACTGCCCCCTCCCTATGCTTGCTGCTTTGAGGGTGCAACGTTTCTTGGGGGACTCGGAGTTTCCTGCCTCGTCACTGAGAGCGTTTGCAATGGTTTTCTTCGGTACCTTAGTAGGTTTTGCCCTTCTAGGAAAAGTTAGGTTTGTGCTGGTCTTGTAAATCCCAATTCACAGCAGATTTTGGAGTCTTGAATAGACAGAAAAAGCTGCCAAAAAGTCATTTGTATGAGAGCAGTAAGTTGCCTTAGCCCTGAAATCCTTTTGAACATTAGGAAAATCAAATAATCCATTTACAGTCTTCTGATTGCATCCTTTAGTTCTATGTTTTTTTCCATATGGTCAGAAAGACAGTTCTTTTTAATAAAATTAGATGGTGTATTTCCAAGAGGGCAGGTCTCTACTCCTTAAAGTGACTAAGCAGTTACACCAGAGACAACTTTTCTTAGTACAGAAGCTGTGGCTGCCACGTGGCTGTGTGATAGGGGCTTCCACCCGCGAGATTAACCTGGCTGCAGTGCAATAATTAATTGCTTTCTGGCACAAGGAGTATCTTGTTATTGCTTGTACTTCAGAGACAATTCAACTCGCACATGCATATGCTGGCATGAAGAAAATGCCAACTGCTATTATTTCCAGCAAAACAGTGATATAATTTCAAGCTGATGAAAACCAAAAGCTTCCTCCTAATTTATTTGTTATTAAACGAAGAAACAAAGAAATCTGCTGTTTAACTAAGGAACACTTTCCACACTTTGCTGCAAAAACAGCTAACATTTAACACTGGGACAATTCATGACGAAGTTGTTGAGATATCACTGTCAGATGAATCCTGATGCTTTCTTTCCCAAATGCAAACTGCTGGTTTCTTCTTGCTCCTACTGGATTAGAGCCATTTAACCTAAGTGGAACTTTTATGTATGGTTCATTTTATCTTAGTGTTTTGCCAAAATTACAGTCACTTTATGTAAATCATAACATCAAATTATAGGAGTATTTCCAACTTCAGGCTACTTTATACTTTCCTTTAAAGAGGAAAATAAAATACCACCATTTTTTTCTTCAGATGACTTACGTTTGCCAGCTTCATCTTTGATTTGACCTGAAGATTTTAGCACCTGACCAGAACGTGCTGGGAATCAAACTCACAGTCAGTGGAACGGCAAGTGCTGCACAGTGTAGTGCACAGCAAGGACATGAAGAGAGCAGAAAGCCCATTTCCACTCATTGTGTCAAGATGAACACTTGAAGGATAGTGCTGCTACTGACTGCAAGTAGTGGAACCTGCAGGATGTGTTTCCAGAAACAAATTTAAAAATGTTCAGTGATATATTAATTACCAGTTAGAAAAGAACATCGGTAGGGTTGCTGTAGTGATTAATTGTTTAGCTTATTGAATTATTTTCCTAGCATATGACTTTTTTCACATAAATAAATTACATTGAGTATTATTGCTCGTGCTTATGTGAGAAAAAAAATAAGGTATTTTCTAAGCCAGCAGAATTATTTTCTCCTGTATTTCTATGGAAAGTAATACTGAGGATTCATCAACACTTGTGACCTGCCTGGAAGAAAACAGATAATCAGAGACTTCCTTATGCTTTCAGAGAGGCATGCAAAATTTTGAACCAGACCCTTACAATCAGAGAATTGTGCAAATGTAGGGACAAATTTTGTGAGGAGCACCAATTTTCTGATCAATCAATAAAAGGCAATTAAAAAAACAGGATTATGTTGTCTTTGAGGAAAGATGGAAGGGGCTTAGCGAATTAGTTTTCCATCAAACTCAGCATTTTATTAAAGCAGAGATGGAAGTCCATGTATAAAGCCTTCCAAACCATCAGTCATGACCAAACTCCAAGCTGGACATCATACCAAGAAGTCCTATAAAACTGAGGCACGAAGATGAATGAAGAAGTGAAACAAAACTGCATAAAACTGCAGTTAATCCAAACACTGGCTTCTAAAAAATGTAAGCAAGCCCCTTCTCCTCCATTTTGTAAGGCTGTTGCTAGCATGGGGCAACTATCCAAACTGGTTAGTTGGTCAGTAGATACTAGCATTCAAACGTGCAAGTGGATATTCTGTTGCTTCTTAGACTTTTCTTCTAATGTTTGTTAGATATTTCATTATATATTAAAGATTCATCTTACTTGTGAAAACCAATGAGATTCATGATTTCTCATTAATCAGGACATAAGACTCTCCTGGTGAAGCAGGTCATAGTATGAGCAGTTAACTTTTCATTAAGGAAATTTCAATGTAGTCTGTCCTCTCAACTTTAGAATATAATTTAGCAGGAGGAATATATTAAATCCAACAACTTGCCACCTCCAAATATTATCACCTTCAAACTTCTAAATACAGTCCTACCACAGGGGGACATACTGCATCTTTGCAAAGCCCAGATAACTGATTATTGTTATTTCACTGAGCTAGGTAATGTGACTCGTATTGTTGCCAGGCCATAGCGACTTGGGGACATGCCTATCCTTGACCCCAGTGCAAAGATGGATCCTGGACATGCAAGTTGACTCCTTAATCCTCTGTAGCTGTATTTGCCCTTCATTCTGTGTTGAGGAAGAGTGACTCCCTTTTCAAGATGTGGTAAGAAATGGCCATAATTTGGCTGAGGGGAGCTATAAAACCTAATAATGTTTGGGCTTGCTGAGCTGGTCAGCAAGAGCTCACCATTACTGCAGCTTCATTTCTCTGGCCAAGGCACCCAAATGGATTCAGAAGGATGACTCACTGCCCATGCTGGGTGTTAGAGCATAAAAGAGTGCTACTTAAGCAACTCCTACTGATCTGGAGGACATCGGAAATACAACTGGGTTGATTCAGTACACAACAGCTCTGTGGCAGGACACGCTTTTTTAGTAGCCTTTACCTGGTTTATTATCCTGCTGAGGTGTGGTATTGGAAAGATTAGTCTATGCTTGCACTTTTTTCCTGTCACTGTACTGAAAGGTGGAATATTACCTTTGTGTCCCAATGGGGACAATGAATTAGACGAACTCTTATGCTGGGATCCCTCCACCTGCTCACTTGTCCACGGGTGGAAACAGTACAGGAGCCAGTTCTTCGTCCAACTATATCATGTAGCAACTGGTGCAAGATAGGCCAAACAAAAAAAGGATCTAAAGTAAGTGTGTTCAGGTGGTGCTATTGGTATAATTATACCAGTTAATTTGATGGTAGATTTGCCCATGTAAACAAGCTTAGAGGAACAGGCCCTATTCAATGATGAATTTAGATGACAGCTTAAGTGATGAGATTTATGCCTTTTTTAAATATGTGTCTGAAACAGGTATAGTTGTATCTGTTTCAATCCTCTTTAGTGCTGCCTATAATCATGCCCCTATTAGAATGACACTTTTAGGGACTATTTATTTGATAGACTCTCAAGTATTCATTACCTTAATTACCCAGTATAAATTACCCAAGATACTCTATCCTTGTTTGGCTCAAAAATAATTACTTGTTATTATTCAGGTGCTAATCACCAAATCTTAATCTTTTGCTAGTTTATTATGGATTTTCAGAGGAAAATTAAGGGAGAGTCTTAAATATGTCTGTTCCCTAATTTGTTTAGTAACAACAGTGCATCCATTCTGCCTCTGGAGAACTTCCACAGATCGTGTCAGACTGCAGGGACAGGTAATTGTCTGCACGTTGTGCTGGGAAGTGACAGGACAGGTGTCCCCCTTGCTGTGGCATGCTATGTGCTCCAGCTCTTTCAGAGCTGCGCCTGAGCATTGCTTAATCCGTTCTGATGGGATTTCTTGTTGGCACTTTTTGTACAATTGCTTGGGTTGTTCTCCAGCGGTGCTGAGTGCTTGCCACTGCAAATGAAGCCAGCTGCTGCTGATGTACTGTCTCTGATTCAGAGCAAGGCCTCGAGGAGGACCATCTGCTGGCGGTTTTCCTTTCTTTGACACACTGCAACTGGTGAAGCTGCTAGGTGTTACTGGTGCTTTTAATGTGGGCATGGGAAAGTGGATCTGTGCTTGTATTTGCCCATATGCTTTTTATTGAGTTAAGACTTGAAGTCCATGAATCTCGGAGGTCTGCGTGCAGAAAGTGAACCCCCAGAAGCCAAAAGCTTTTCTTCAGGCCATTTTCCCTGTGCTCCCAGAATATGAGAACATGTGTGTGCAGAGTAGGAAAATGGCACATTTATAAACTGGAAGAGCACATTATTCTTGCTTGGATTTTCTGTGGAGACACTGCAAGCATAGTTACAGCCTCCTGTGAACAAGACAGGACAACAGACACTCTCAATTCCCAGTCTGCCTCCAACCAGAAGGTCACACTGGCATGCTGTACCTTGACAGCATGCCATCCTGGCACTACGAAATCTGTGCGTTGCTGATGCCATGGGTCCCTCACAATGGTAATTTTTGAGCACTTCTCAGTCAGTCGATCTCGTTATAAAGTCATTTATAACAGAGGTAGTATCACTGTCCCCGTGTTGCAAACTGATTGTAAAGACTTTTCGTAAGGTCACCTATCAAATGCATCAAAGCGCAGAAATGACACCTGTAGTTTAAGTCCTGGTCCTATGCTGCGTTCACTAGGCTGCAGTTCTTCACCTGCACACAAAACATACACTGAACCATATCCTAAAGATATGGTGACTAATATCCTAAAAGTATGGTGAAGCTATAGCTTGTAAGAATAGTGTTTTAGGAGGTTGCAGTGTCTGTAGACCGTTCACTGTAATCTGATGGCTTGGCACATGCCAGGAGAAGCCCACAGCATTTTATCTCATTAGCGTCATCACTGGAATTATTTATGAATGTTCTTGGTTTATCTTGGTTGGTCTACTTTCAGTCCCACTCTATAGGAAGAGTGATTTTTTAAAGTCAGATTTAAGATATTTTTACCAATGCTATTTCCAGCTGATGTGATTTTTCATGGCAATTAAGTGAGCAAACAATTACACAGTATGATGTTGAGGGTGTGAAAAATTTAATATAAACCATCTTGTCTATACTAATCAAAGTAATCCTGATCAAAAGATGGTGTGAATTATGTGTGAATTAATATTATCATACAAATGTCTTTAAGTGTTGATACTCTTTGATGTCGCCAGGTAGAAAAGCCTTAGGAATCTGTGAAGACTAGGGGAAAAGTGACTATTTCTGATAACAAATTCTACCTGCTCGTAGTAATACAGATAGACTGGCGGTGCTAAATCACTTTACCAGGCTTTTCAGTGTCTTTTTTTTTTTTTTCCAAACTTGATTTTTTTATATTTGGCTATTGAGATGTTGGGAGGAAGGAGGGAGAGAAAGAGTGTTGTCTTCAAGGGGAATATGTATTTTATTATTACTATATGTAAACAGCACCTGATATTGCACTCAGATTTTAATTTCCTTCTTCCAGAAATGCTAAACGATTTTTTAAGTTACCGGGTGAAATGAAGGAAAGCTCTACATAATGGTTCATTTGGGCTTTACCCCCGTAAGAGTCTCAACTATTGACTTCTACATGCCTGACACCTCCAAGGAGCCTCTGCCTGTGTGGGTCTGTGCATTTTTCTCTCCAGAACCTACTGCATCCTCTCACAGCCTCGGGCTTCCCTGGGATACGAATTGTACAAGCATGCAATTTACCAAGCGCACCATACCTCTAGTCTGCTTTTTCTCCCTGAAACTAATTCCAGTTTTCTCTTTGTTTCTAACTTCTAACAACCTTCTGGACCAAAAAGAGACAACTGTCCATATCATACCTGTCAGTAAGGCTTGGCACTAAGCCTGTTGTAAATTGAATAGGAATATATGCATGGTTATATGCCATGTTTATACAGTTTAAATGAAATTAATTTGAAGTGCTTCCATTTGAACACAAAATTTCCAGTTTGCCACTGAAAAATGGAACTGATTTCAAGTTAAAAGTGAAATTTATGATGATAAAACGCTGATCATTCTAAATGCTCAGGTACATGTCTGATTAACATCATAACCTGATTTTTATGGCACCCTGTACAAATGCAAATGTAAATGAATACGACATGTGCAGAGAGGCCCTTGTTTGAATTTCATTGTTTGCCAAATGTGGTAGGACAAACCTGAAAAATTAGTGAAAAAGCAAGTAACTTTTTGCTCTGTTGGATATGCAAATGTCTTTTAATGATATGTGAGAATATACTCTGACAAATTCACTGATGGACTCTATTGATTCAATGAGCCGTATACGTTCGTTTGATTCCCTTATGAACCTCACATGCAACAGTGTTCTGCACTTCAAAACATGCCTTTTCTTTTTAGTTGAAGCTTTTGCTGTTTACGCTATGAGAACCCTTTTGAACCAGCGCACCTGTTCTTAATGCTGCACTATTAACTTCTCCGCAGTAGTCAGTCATTTGCTGATATTTGTCAATATATGCATTCAAAATTAGTAGTGCTAGTGTTTAAATATGAGTACTACTTAAATTACATTTTAACTAGCAAGCTGTTGGAATCTCTGTTACCAATAACGGCCAGGAAAAAGAATTTCAAACTATAAACTTAATTTGGAATTCACTGTGTGCCAGGAATTATATCTGTCACGGCTCCCCAACAAAAGATTCGGTGATAAAACAGGTATTGTTTAAAGTTTAAACTTTCTTTCAGTAAGTTCCCAGACTGATATCTTGTTTGTTCGCTGCCTGGCAAGAAGCAAAACTTTTTGTCAATTCATGTATAAAATCCTGCAAAATGGAAATGCTATGGATTACTCCACAGTACATTGAACCATGATGGAAGATCTGGATAACAAGGTCTTATTGGATTTGGCCTCCATTCCTATAATAAATTTCCTTTATTCTAGGAAGAGAAACTTCTCATAAATAGCACTTGTTTCTGGCAAATTAAATTAAATGGAGTGGGTTTCCTTGGCACCAGCACTTGTGACTGCTGAGGCCTGCCGTAAGAGCAGAAGTGTCCTACGCCACACCTGAGCTGCATGTAAGATATTTGTGCTGGGGCTCTTGTACACTCGCCAAGGCCTAAGAGAGATTGAATATGACTGAAGTTGATGGATGGCTTGCCAACCGCCGCACATTTGTGTTTTATAAAGCATCTCCCATATTGTGGTCAGGCCCAGAAAATAGACTGAATTCTATCAACTGTCTAATAAGTCATGGCTTTGTTAAAATAAATACCAGAAACTGTGAATGAAGCACTTGAAGCTGCTAGTGCACCGAGGTCCGTTTGCAGCCGCTGCTGAAGACAGCAGACTGAGCTAAATCGACCCTTGGCCTGAACAAGTGCAACATCCTTATATGCCTCTTAGCTTTCGACTGTGTAGCTTGCTTGAACGACTTGGTGTTCATCAGTTAGTTGCTCTTCTCAAGTGGAGCTATTTGCTAGATTTCTGTAAACATGAAAAAAGCTTTAATGCGTGTGGAGCACATGCAATGTGCTCAGTTACTGAAGGTGTTGCTTAGCAGTCACACAAATGATTATAGGAGATCAGAAGAAAAAGTGGGAAGCTCATTGATTTTGGTTAGTCATTATGTAAAAACATGGCAGTGGATCACTGTATGTGAGTAGACACAGCAGGAGAAAAAAAACAGGTGCTGTTCACATTTCCAGTCATTCCTATAGTGCTTTTGTGTGTGCTCACTTGTATGTTCATATACCGTGTGGGGGTAGTGTGTGCAGGGTCTCAGTTCAATCCTGTACCAGTAGCTAATGATAAAACATTATTTTACTAGGGAAAAAGAGGTTTTGCTTTCTCATTTTCTAAGTATTTTTTCAAAATAAAAAGGAAAAACAGTGAAACTACATGTGTTGTGCTCTCAGGGGAGGGAAAAGAAAAATAACATTAAAAAATACGTGTGAATGTATATCAGTATTCCCATGTTATGTGAGCAACATGCAACTTAGCACCTAATTGTTTTGCAAATGTTATGCAGCTTAGGTAGCACGTAGAAGCTAAAGCTTCTAAAAGGAGTCTGCTAGCCCTAGGTGCAAGGCCAGTGAGATGAGGGTACATTTGAGGCCACACAGCTAAGAATGCAAGGTTAACTTGCTAAAGAAAGAGTGCTAGAAAATGGGAAGGTGCATCCTGAGCCTGCTTGGTCCCAGCTTCTGGCCCTGGTTCCCAGGGCTGGCTAAGTATTTTGTGTGAATACAGCATTGCATAATGTGCAGAGTCACCAATCCTTTGCAGCTGTCAACATTTCTCTAGTTTCAAACACGAAGAAATTCCCTTAGATGACCTATTCATGTCTGCTAAGTTTCATTCCTTCAGGGCATACTTCCATGGAGTTATTAAAGATTTTTATTATCCTTTCATGACTGCATAACATTTGAACCTTAAAGTGTGGTTTGGAATTCAGTTCTGCTGGAAAGAATCGTTTTTCCTTTGTCCTTTAATTCTGTTGTTGTAACAAAGCAGAAAATACTCCAGACAGTGCCATAAAATTTAAATAGTTAATGTAAAAATCTTTTCCCAACTGTGACAGGGTAATATCAAAATGTTCTGAATTGTTTATCTGTTTCTTAATGAGAAATAAGGAGAATTATAGATATTAAGAGATTCCCTAGGGCTAATGTGTTTGAGGTCCATGTACTGAAAGTTTCTAGTGTTTAATAAATTATAAACTAGCAATGTAGGATGATCTTAAAGAGTTTAAAAAATATTTTTATTTGTGGGTTTTGGGTTTTTTTTCCAGATTTTCTTTGGATAATGAACACAAATACATTGCACCTTTGCAATTCATGTCTATTCCCATATGAAATTCATGTTCACATAGAGAGGCCAGTGCACATTTGGGAAATGCACTTGCACGCAGGCAGCTAGGTTCATTGTCCTCTTGTGTCTGCAGAAAGCAATCAGGAAAACATCTGTGCTTAGCTAGAGCTGATTTTAATGGATTGGGTTCAAATGCTGGCAGAAGGCACACGCTCCAAGAGCCGCCAAAAGATGGTTAATTGGCTGTCAGCTTTGGAGCCTGACCATTAGCTGGGAGACACAATACTTATTTACAGAGAGTCACAATACTTATTTACAAGGCAAGCAGAAAGCAGTAGGAGTCTGTATGGCTAGGAGGAACAGGAATGAAGAGCGACAGAGTAAGTGGCACTGAAATGCTAGAGTCTTCTTTGCCAAAGGGGGTAAACAGAATAATGCCATCAGCTACAGCACTTATTCCTTCTCCAGTTAAAAGTAAACAAAAACAAAGTTAAAAAAAAAGAGGGGAAAAAACCCCACAGTCATTTGGTGAGGGAGCTTTTTTCTGAAGTTTGTAGCACTAGTCATTGCACTTCAGGAGTAGGGATTATGCCAGGTTTACTGAAATTGTGCTGCTGAAATTTAGCCACTTGGCTAAATTATCAACTTGTCTTATTACAGGTGTGTGGCTGCCTTAAAGGGAATTCAACTGCACTTTAAAATAAATTCATAAATAAAAATATGGGCAGCAGCTGGGTTTGCTGCTCCTTTAGAGTCCTGTGACACCCCTTCCTGGGAGAGAAGATAATGCTCCCTTCTTTATTTTTCTCTTGTCCTTGACATAAAACTGACTGAGTGTGGAACCGAATGCTTGAGGGGTGAGTTACGAGTGCAAGTTTGTCTTCTCAATATGCTAGGATTTGATTGTTTGGCAGTTCCTCCTCTCTTTATGTGATATTCTTGAGCTTCTGTAAACATTTCTAATAAAAAAAAGGCTAGGAAAGTAAGGGATTTTTCCACCCACATTTCAGGAGAATAAGTATGCTCAAACCGCTTGTAGATTTTAACCTATGTATGAAAATGGAAGTAGGGTATTTTGTAGCTGGAGACAACAGCTGTGTTTCAACTTTCTGGAGGAGCAGGCTCCTCTGTTTTGGAAAGAGCAGGGCTGCTGCCTGGATGGACTGGTCTGGAAAATGGGTATTGGAAAACAGTCCAGTGCTGCGTCTTTGAATGAAAGAAAGCCTCATAACAACCGTTGCTGCGGCATCTTCTGACCTCTGTTGCCTCATGCTTTGCACAGTCATCTGCTTTTTGACCCCCTCCCCATTGTTCTGTTGTAGTTCGGTTCCTTAAGGGAAGGAGGGCAAGGGGCTTTTCTTCTGTCTGCCCAGTGGCCCCTTGTCTCGCTGAAAGTTCAGGCTGCTGGATAGTTTGAACCACAGTTAGCAAAGGATATTAAGTTTTATTGAAATGTGGCTGGCTGGAGGAGGAAAACCCTATGGTTGCCTACAGAGTGTATTTGACTCTTAGTTCAATGCCTATTAGATGTAGTAAAATCCACTCAGATGCTCACCTGTAAAAGCTAGTCTAACACTTTAAGTAAATCTTAATTTGTTTATCACAGTTGCTTTAAAAAACCCCCCCAAACACACCAGAACACACACACAAAAGCCCTGCTAATCAGATTTAAAGCATAACAGCCAATGACTTTATAATACATTGAGATGACTTATTTTGGACAGACATGCAAATGTTTTATTATGTCAATTTTTGGCCAACATGTTTTTTTAATGTGTGGAGTCCTAATAGGCTGCAGTCCTTAGGCTTTTGTTTCTGTACTGTTAGACAGTGGCAACAGGAGTTGGAAATGCTCAAATGAAGTATGCTTTTTTTGCAAGCAAGAAGCAATAAACTCCTGGGACCTGAAAAAACCAGTTCTCCCTTCAGTTTGACAGAACAATATCTGCACTAAACTGATATGTTAATTGAGTCTGGCAGCCTCCATTTAATTGTGACTCACTGCAAATGATCAAGTTAGTCAGCTCCTCAGTTGCAGTTCTGTTTTTGTAGTGAGAATAAAAGAAAGTAGGTAGCACATAGTTTTACCTTTTTTTTCCTAAAAAGGTCTGCAATTTTGAATAGTTACAGATTTGTGATTTTCTTGGGTTTTTTTTTTTTTGTCAACCCATTTCACACACTTCTGACCACAATAATTTTAGAATTTATCTATGAAATTCAGTCTCACAATTTATTAGCTGTTATCACAACCATTGCAGTTTTAAATGCATATGGGAAACAATTAAGCACAACTAAACTTATTTGGCATAGTTATGCTACAATAATAATGCCAGTAAACTTCAGTACTGGCTAGTAAAAAGAACAATGCCTGTGACAATGAGTAGCCCCAGCATCTGGAACCAAACTCACCCCACTGTAACTCACATGGTGCTGGTTTTGAGTTAGAACAAAAACAAGTGGTCTGACTTCCTTCAACAAAATAAGGAAGATACCACTGTGGATCAACCTTATGAGAAATATCCATCCTCTAAATCTTTTTAGTCTAAAGAATGGTGGTGGAAAATAGGGAAATAATGCAGGAGATTAAACTCGCCTTACCTGCATGTAGAAAGTAATCAGTCATTTTTATCTTCTGATTTGTATTATACTTACTATTAAGAAAACTTAAGTTAGGCTGAAGTCTTATTTTGCTAAAAGTCAAACACTAAGTTTAATTGTACCCACATCAAAAACGCTTTTAGGCCAAGCTAACTGTCTAAGTTGAGAAAAGAGAGGGTGGAAGGGAAAGAGGGACAAATGAATAATGATGCTGCAAGGTCTTTGCAGAACTAGAATAGACTACTGGGACCACTGCTAAATCCATTTGGTTATTGCCAATTACTTGCAGACCTAAAGAAATGTTCTCCATCCAATTTGCCAATGTAGTCTGGTTTATAAATGCTAAGATATATACATGGCTTGATTAAATCCTCCAAAAGTATTTAAACTTTAGAAGTTTCTTCCTGACTTCTGTATATCAGAGCCTTAATGCACCTGTGAAATTCTGACCATCGTGTAGCAACTCTTCTAATAACTACATAATAATATCCTGTGCTTTTAAAATGCTTTCCAAGCAGAGGATAGAGTCAATTTTTTTTTAAAGTAAAACTTGCAAAAGATAGAGGAAAGAGCTTTAACTTAAAATGGAACATGGAAGAAACTGGTGCCTCAGATATCAGTTCACAGAAATCTGCATTCGTGCAATTCTAAAGCCTTGAAAGGAAGGACCTGCTAGGGTTTCTGCTGTAACGGTCAGTGTTTGCGTTATTCCCAGAGATCCCGCCAGTGACAAGAATGTTTGGAATTGATATTTTGTGTGTGTTCATATATTAACATATTATAAAAATATATAAATAAAAAATAATCCAGGATTCGGAAAAAAGAACTCAATCTCAGAACAGCTTTACAACGTTAAAATAATAATTGGTATTGATATACAATACTGGTTAATTAAAGGCCTACCACTCCCACATAAATAAGAGAAAAAAACCTGTGAATTATCTTCATCTATGTAATATCTCATGTCAGAAATATAGGTTAGTAGGACTGGTTCCTGATTCCTTATCTGAGAGTAAAGATAATTCTTAAATTCTGACATCATATGGAGAGACTGAAGCTTCCCTTTTTTCTGGGGTAAGATATCATCGCAGTAGCTATGCCTTTTTATATAAAAAGGAGCTGTATATAACTTGCATACTTCCAATGATTAATGTTGTAGTTATTTCTATTGTGCTAATGCATAATACTTCTTGCATTTGCTTTTGTAGGACAAACCTACATCCATCAGTGGAGCGTTATCTTGCCAGCTTCTCCGCTATTTTTATTTAGCTAATTCAACCATTGCATTACCTAAAAGGATCTAATTAATCATTATGTTCCTAATCTTGGCTTTTATTGAGACCACAGTTAATTAAGTTTACAAATTGACATGGCAAAGTTTGATCCAGACAAATTACCTCAGAGGAGGATTTGTATCAATAAAAATCTCTGGAGCAATATATTGTTGGCTTACACAGCTGGTGATAAAGATCTGTCTGGGTAGTCCTGAGTTGGGGATGGCTTGTAAATGCAGTCATGCAATGCACGCCAACTTGCTGAAACCACCTCAGCAAATTACAAGTTGGAGAATGTCATGAGCTCTTCTAAACGCTTTTGCAGTGAAAGGCTGATCTTGCAAGGCGTTCAATACCCCAGCTCCTAAATCAATGGCTTCTCCAAGTCTAGTATGGCACTGCTGAAATCAATGGGAACAAGATGGAGCCTTCCTCACGATTCATCGGGAATTGTCTAGTGCCAGCTGGCACAGCCACCCCGGCACCTCGGAGGCCTTGGCCCACGGGTGCCGAGGGGCTGAGGCTGGCGGGGGCTGCATGGAGCGGGGCAGGCCCAGGCGGCACCCTGGCCTGTGGGGCCTGTGCTGGCTGAGCAGCCAGGAGCTGAGGGAGCAGCTGGGTGAGCAGCCAGGAGCTGAGGGAGCAGGCTGTCAGGCCGCGTGGCAGCGGGGGGATGTAGAGACTGACAGGATCTTCATGGAAACCCTGGGGAGACAGTGCCTGAACCCCCATCACTGCACAGGAAGGTGTGTGGCCGTGCTTGGTACGGAGACTCCCGAAATGGGGGAGGCTTGGCCCTTGTGAAAGGAGGCTCATCTCCTGCGTGTCTGCGGCTGCAGAAGAGGCTCAGTGCCCTGGTAGCTGCTGTCGTGGTTTAACCCCAGTCAGCAACCAAGCACCACAATGCAACTGCTCACCACCCGCTGACCGATGCCCAGCCTGTTCCCAAGCAGCGATCGCTGCTCCCTGGCCAACTCCCCCCAGTTTCTATACTGAGCAAGAAGCCATATATTATGGAATGTCCCTTTGGGCAGCTGGGGTCAGCTGTCCTGGCTGTGTCCCCTCCCAGCTTCTTGTGCCCCCCCAGCCCACTCGCTGGTGGGGTGGGGTGAGAAGCAGAAAAGGCCTTGACTCTGTGTAAGTGCTGCTCAGCAGGAACAAAAACATCCCTGGGTTATCAACGTTATTCTCATCCTAAATCCAAACTGCAGCACTATACCAGCTACTAGGAAGAAAATTAACTCTACCCCAGCCAAAACTAGGACAGCTGCTGAGGGGTGAAATCTGTCTGTGGAGGCCTCGGAGCCAGCCACACCCCAAGGCCACATCCGCAGCACGGGGCGGTAGCGGCAGGGTCCCTCCTGCGGGGTGCAGGGCCCCAGCCTGCTCCCTGGGGGTGTGTGGGTGCTTGCTGGGGGCCCAGGATGCCGTGGAGAAGCTGCTGGAGCTTGTCCAGCTGTGGGGCTGTTACACCTGCTGTTTCTCCCTCTGAGGTCAATGGCAGGGCCGGGGTGGCCTGGGCAGGGGGCCCGGGTGGGGTCTCCTCCTGATGGGATCCACTTGGAAAAGGGAGGGGAGGACACCTTTGCTAGCTGGCTGCCGGCCTGGTGAGGAGAGCTTGAAGCTAGGAGCGGTGGGAGGGAGGTTACAGGCCACAGTTAAGTGAGGCAGTGGTGGACAGGATTGAAAAAGAGTGGTGCAGGGTGATGGGAACAGGGGAAACCTCAGGAATGACAGAACAGGGCAGGGAGAGGCCCATCTCAAGTGCCTGTACACAAACACTGAGTAACTGAGAGTAACTGAGGCCTGGTG
Source organism: Mycteria americana (assembly GCF_035582795.1). NCBI lineage: Eukaryota > Metazoa > Chordata > Aves > Ciconiiformes > Ciconiidae > Mycteria > Mycteria americana. Next base: position 13,577,529 of record NC_134376.1, read on the forward strand.
GGCTAGCTCGTGTGACTGGAGTGCTGCTACGGAAAATCGGGCAGGGAAGGTGGGCAGGAGGAGAAGTTGTGGAGGAGCAGCTTGAACGTACACAGAGCTGAGAAGTGCTCCAGGCTGGTGCAGAGCCTGTGGGGCAGGGCCAGAGAAGAGGCCTGGTGGGTTTGGAGTTTGTTAGTCCAGTCCCCAAACAATTCAGTACTCGTGTTTCTAGAGTCACAGGAAAAAGGAATCCTTCAGGTTTTGTGCCAGGTAATTGGTAATATAGCATTAGAAACACATTAAGAACACTGGGCATTTGTTCTGGAAAAATAAACTTGTGTATGAACATTTTGCTTTACTGGATCTCTTATTTTTTCCCAGTGTAATCAATGGTGAGTATATTTAGAAATGTTTTTCCAGCAGTATCTGCAGGCTGTGACAATTCATTTAAAGAGTCCATTGTTCTTTGCAGAGGCTAGGCAAAGCACTGCAGGTTTTTTGTGTATTTACTATGATACTATTTGTCTCATTCCCTTTTTTGTGTTAATTTGAAGCATTTATTCAAATTCATTCTCCACCTTGCTGTCTGCTGTTGCAGTCTGATCTCAGCAGATGACTCTAACCTCTGCTTTAAGGGTATTAAGAATCCTGCACTAACTTTAAACCATGCTGATGTTTCTGTGGCTGCCGTATAAATGGATGTGTGATAGATAGATATCTCTGTTCCTGTTCAGTGTGGTGCTAAATAGTCTTGGATACTATTAGACCAAAGCTGTAAAGGGCAGGACTCTTCGTTCATGCTGAGCCAGAACTACATTTTTCAGGCACATTTGAACATTTTAGTGCAGAACGGCTGAAGTTAGGCCTAAGAGTTTGCTGAATGACAGCACAACGGTTCCGAAGCAATCCACGAGGCAGTTCCTTTGAAAGGGACACCAAGTGGGTGAATAAAGAAGAAATTCATGCAATGGCCACTGAAATGCCATACTGTTTTGCTGATCTTTGGCAGTATTCATGAAAGGGTGGGGGGAAGAATAAGCAAACTGAAGTGTTTTGTTCTTTGGAGAATCTTAAGAGAAAGATTGTATCACTTGCTGTATTGATTTTTGTTTTAATGATAAAAGTCTCCTAAGTATTTTGATTCTTAGTTTTTATGTATTTTGGTCTCCTTCCTTAATTAAATGTTGAAGGAAATTGATGTGAAGCAACTTACTGTTTTATTTTGGGTCAAGTGCTGTTTGAATCAGGTTGATCCAAAACAAATTGGGTTTGTGTTTTATTGTTTTCTAGCTGTCCAGCAAACTACAATATTGCTGATTTGCCAGCTTTTCTTTTCACCTCTGTGCCAGGAATATTTATATGTGTAAGTATTTTTAAATAAATTCCTTGAAGCTAAGATATTTTTGCCCTTACTATGAAAATATTTTGGAAAAAAAAAATCTGAATTTAGACATATTGTTATCTTTTGCTAATTCTGAAAATATTTTCAGGTGAAAATAAGCTTGCTTTTGTAACATTAGTTGTTGTGATACTTCAGTACAGAGAGACATCCCTGCAGTTATATTTTTCAGAGTAGTGTGCTATTACTGGAACTAAATTATTCATATAAAAAGGATGATTGATCAAACACAAGCTACTATAATGTGAGGGCTAGAGCAAGGTCAAACTTATTTTACAGGTATATGGAAACTAATAAAATCAGTAAATTGCACATGCAGACAGGTATTTCCACTCATGAATATCATTGTTTTCATTGTTGTATTTTATAGCCTGTTTTACACTTCTGACTTTCTCATAGACTGCAGTGTGCATTTATTCATCCTGGCCTGTAAGCACTTTAAAAACTATTTATTAATAGTAATATTAAACCCAGGTCCTCAGCTAGTTATACACTCCTATATCATACAAGAATTGGTATAAACCTCTTGCAATATCTTGACATGTCAAGTAAAGATTATACTGGTTCAGTGATCTCTCTCCCAAGTACAAGCAACCTGTTCTCAGAGGTACATAATTCACAAAAAATTTAGAGCCAACAGAATAATAATCATGAGTAGTTTATCTGGTGAATTTGCCAATCAGTTGTGGTATAAATAATTTATGTATGAATTTCAACATTGCATGCATTACCATTCCTAAACAGTGATTACAACTTGTTGGAGAACCTGGGGACTCCAACTGTGTAATAAAGCAAGTACAATTTAGGACAGGTCAGGCAGAAGCTTTATTAACTATGATCATTGTGAGAGAATAGTCGGACAGCATCTGCCCCCTGCTCTCTGTCAACTGATTGCAGACCCAACCTATATACTGTGTCAGAGAAAGAAGAAAGACGTGAGGAAAAACAATAATTTCAATGTTAACAAAGCCGGGTATCCATCCCTGGGGGGATAGACTCCTTAAGTAGCTAATTGCCACCATTCTAAGGAATCAAACAGTAAATAACATGACAATATGGAGAGATGGCTCTTGGTGGAGCCTGGCGTGGTGCACCCAGTATTATCTCAGCTCAGAAGTGAGGAGCTGGAAACAATCACAGACTGTTAGCTTTTAGGCGAAGGGAATCTTCCTTTAGTAAGGATAACTTCTTAGCCAGACCTCTCGATCGTAAATATTAATAATTTTACCACCACAGTCAATCCCTATCACACATGCAACAGGAAAAAAAAAGTTAAGTGCTGCAATAAGTGGATTGAAATGATGCCATGCAACTTCCCTGACCAATCACACAGACAACACTGCCTGAGGAATTAAGATGAATAATTTAATCACTTGCACTATAATCAACAGCAAAGAACAGCAAATATGAAAATGAGTGTCATGAGTTTTGTATCAGGTTAGATGGCAATGCAGACTGTCTCCTGATGCTCTGTTTAGTAGAGACCCTGTTCTGGCTACGTTATGCTCTCAGATCCTGCTTTGCATGTGCTAGAAAAATACAATTGTACACAGGTATAAAGAGAATACATGCGCTTATAGGGGATATCTGCTAATGTGCCAAAGAAACCCACGTCAATTTGTTAATCAGAGCAGGGACGTTACAGGTCCCAAATCTGCAGCAAAAACATTTTGTGATTGGGGGAGGGGGAGGAGCGAAGTAACATTCTTGTCCTCTTATCTTTGTCATTGTCACAAGCAGACTCGATTACCTGAATTCTCTTAACGCTAATTATCTGCTTGTATATGACCCCTCCTGTGAATTCATCCTTGAAACAGGAGGCCAGTACAATGTATCATTACTCCTTATCTCAGCTTATTGCTGTGACCTTTGCAACAAATCGTTAATCAATTACTTGCAATTGCAAATCAATAGCACTTTTCAGACTTGTAGAAGTTCTTCCCCGTATGTCTGGGGTTTCTTCCTACTGTCTAAACTCTGAGAAAAATGGGGAAAGAGTAATGTGGGAGAGATCAGAGCAGATCAGTTGTGGGCTGTGTTCAGCAACCACTGAGAAGCCATCTAGAAGCAACCAAGAAGTGATTTATTTAGTTTTATTGCAATAATGTTCTATGATTTTTCCCCAACTATTTCTGTGTACAGAGTTCCTATCCATTTTCTTTACACTGTTGACTCTTCCTCGTTCTCCTTCTTTCTGGGCAATCTTCTAGAGAGGAGATGCATTTCCTTGGTTAGCTTCAATTAGACACACAAATTGCTTTTGAACGTGCATTGATTTGGTATCTAACAGCTGGACCGCAGTTTAGCAATTTGCATACAGAGGAGATGAACAGGTGCACTGAAGCTTGTTATTCAATATTAATTTAAGAGGGTTATATCTTCTGTACTTGGATATTTATTGCTTGATTTTATCCTGTTGTCATACTGTTGTGGCTATGGTGTGGGGCTTGAGTTTTTCCTGTTGATTGCTTTTTCTTTTAATCTTCAGAAATCTTAAGAAAATTTTTATTGCCAGTTTCAAACTGGTCTCTAGTCAGTTACTGCTACAGCTTAGATTTTACCAGGACTTTCTTTAAAACCGATTGCTGTAACGACTGTGTTGAAGGCTGCTTATTGTCTGTTATCTGAGACATGGTTGAGAACCTCAGTTAGTTGATTAAGATTTTTTTCAAATATTTTTCTCTATCTTCCATTGTTTTAGTCACATAATAGGTCACCTACATTATTAAGAATTTAAATTAATGTTTTAATTTTACATTTTAAGCTCTGCATTCTTCATCATCTCCTTGTTTTACTTATTTTTAGATCTTTTCATCGATGTACAGAGGCCTGCTAAAATTTTTTAATCATATCATTTGGCAATAAGCATAAAAATTAAGTAAATTTGTAAAACAAATGAATTCATAACATGATTATTAAACTAAATGAAGGGTAACTAATTATGAAGATCTGCAAAACTGAATTATGTTCTCTATTATGCATTTCTGAAAAAAAAATAGGAACGCTTGAGAATTAAAATTTCAGCCTATTCAGTGTTCATTGATTAGTCTAGTGAAGCCTCATGGATATGATTAGCTTATGGCAGTCTCCAGTATTGGATGTTGGAGAAAGAATTCACATCCAAAAAATTAAGGTACAATAACCAGTCTTATGCTAATTGTGAATGTTATTTTGTGCAACATGTCATAATGTCTAAATTAGCTGTAAAAAGCAAATATAATTGTTTATATTGTCCCAGCTGTGTGTAAGTAACACCATCCTAAAATGGCTGTATTTGGGCGGCAATGAGGTTCACACTATCAAGTTTAAAACCATAGTATTTACGCCCCTTTTAATTGAAATAGCAGTTGGATATACTGAACACCTCTGTGAGAGAAGTAATGACATGAAAATGATTTTGTTTGCAACACAGGTACTTTCTCTGAGCGGTCTCTCCTCATAACTCCAAAAACCAATTTGGTTCACTGGAGCTGTTATTCAATAAGGTTCCTGTAGCCATGTTCAATATTTCATGATTTGAGCCCCAGATAAAATATACTTCATCACATAGTTTCACTGCTCACATTTTTTATGTATTTAAATAGAACTGAACAGGATGTTTTAGAAGAACATACTTCATCTAGAAATGCCAATTTGTCAAAACCGGAATTGTGTGGGAAAGGGCTGATTTGATCCACTTTTTTCTGTGGAAAAAGCTTTAAGAAACAGATTTCAACTGCTGAGAGCATCTTATTTCAACATTTTCAACATGCAAGTGGCAGTTTTCTTGGCTTGGAAAAAATATTTAAACTATAATTAAATGCGATAAGAATAAAAGAAATGCATAGAATTTTAAGAGAATGAAATAATGCTAGTAAAGTAAATCAGACTTTAAGTACTTAAGACTTTAATTAGACTTTATGGCTCTGCATCCACACTGTTTTCAGCACTCCTGTGCTTGGATGCAGCTAGCTCATATTTCTTAATTTTGCCTGACATACCCTGGGCCTGATGCTACTCCCACTCTAACTGGTAGTAAAATAATGCTACTTCCATTCAAACTGATAGTAAAACTGCTTTGGGGATAGGTCAGTGCTGAACACTTGAAAAGCTCATCTTTGCTCCTATGGCAGTATGCACGATCCAGGAGGTGGCTACTGACTCAAGAGCTGCACTGCAATGTGCTATCAATCCTACTTTACAAGAAAACCACAAATAAAACTACTGCTTAAAAGGCAATTTCTCTGAGAAGATTTGAATGCATTACAATATAATTTTCTATGATCTTTTGGTGACTTTTGAGAATGTGTGGATTACTGTCTGATAAATGCAATTTTTTGTGCATCGTTACTTATGAGAAGAGTTGGTGTAAAAAACCCAGTTAACATCCCATGTTGGAAAGTCCCTTGGAATCATATTACGAGGGATAAACCCAGCAGGATTCAGTAGAAATTACTCTGAAATCAGTAAGTTATTAGGAATTACTTTGATTTTCATTTGACAGAGAATGTTCTTTCTGCACGTTTGTTTTTTTTTTTTTAAAAAATCCTATCCTACATAATTATTTGGTGGAGTTATAGTCCCTCTTTTTATGTGTTATTAAAAATAATTAGATCAACCTATTGAAAAGCCACTGTTTTTTGTTAAATTGTACAGCACTTAAATGCTTTAGAATATTCATTAAAGATGATTGGTATAATTTGGTTAAAAGAGAGTTCAGGGAATATAGTATTGTATTTTTCCAAGCTGTGATTGACTGAAATGATTTTCTTTTTGGCCAGTTAAATATTGACAGAATTGATGTTCTCATTTTACAAAATGCTGCTTTGCCAGACTTTAAAGGTTACTATATGGACCTGTAGAGAAGATGGCTATGGAAGGTTATTTGTTCTTGTGTGCCATGATCAACCCTTTCCTTATTCCAGAGTAATTGTAAGAATGGAAGGTTTTTTAAGAAAATCAATGGCCCTTTGTCATTCATTGAATTACAAGTTTTCTAATTATAACATAAATCTCACAATACTGAGTTACTGGGTTATAAAACCTTGGGCTAAATGCAGACTTAATGCACAGTACAAAATAACAATGCATCAATGCCCACATAGTGGTGAGGTGTACACACAGGGAGAAGATCTTGTATTACTGGTAATTCTCTGAAAACATCAGTCCTGAGCTTCTTGGTAGTCAAAACCTAAATACAGTCTTAGAAAATATTATGTAAAGTTGAAAAACACAAAAAGTCACATTCTGTCTCTCTATGAATTATTCACATTCACACACGTGTACATTCACATGCGGAATACAGCACATTATTCTGATTCTCATCACCTCACAAAAGAGAAGTAGAAAAGAGGGGAGAGATATCTGGAGTGGCTTCCATGCGTGCGTAAAAGAAAGGTATTCTGAATAGAATAACTGGGCTTTGAAAAGATTATGTGTATGTGTGTAAATTATAGTTGCCTCTGAAACCAAGAATGGTGACTTAAACTGGAGAACAAGAAGGCACAAGGTTTAACGTAAGGCAAAGAAAGTATTTCTTCATGTAAAGCAAAGTATAGATTATGGAACCACTTGTTGTAAAGAGCTGTGAAGAGAAATATGTATGGATTCACAGTGGATTAGACAAATTCATGGGGGGTTAAATGTTCATGGGGGCTGTTGAATAGGAGGTTTAGAAGCAAGGTCTGGGTAGAAAGCCCTAAGGCAACAGAAAACAGGAAAATAATTACTCTGGGCTTGTGAGAGGAAAGAAACAAATAATTTGAATTATGGGGAAAACCCTTAAGATTATATTGGGTATAGCATTCATACATGTGTGTGCACACATATACATAATGTTAGACTACATTATAGGATTTTCTATTTTTTGTGTGCATGTGTACAGAAAGCTTTGTCTTTAGATAGGTATAACTGGGGGCATACACACATATTTAGTATCTTTGCTTTTTAGTCACGTATTTCTGGGTATTATTTTCCAGAGGCTACAGACTGTTTTATACCTGTCAGTTATCGTCACTGTAAAACTATGAGGTGTCTCTGCTGTGTATTCAGGGGAAGATTTTCTTTCATCTCATTTGGGCTGTCATCTGTTAGAACTTGGCTTTGAAACTTATTTGCTTTGGAGGATAGGATCATACTGTTTAACTACTCGCTCAGATGGGAAGTACAATTTAGAAATAACATCTGTGCAGCTGTTGGGACATTCACAGGCACTGCCAGGCCTTCTCTGTGATTACAAGCATGTGAGGATTGCATTCCCTCTGCTGGTTTCCTGTACTCAAATTTGAGAATGGAGATCTTGGATCCTCCCTTTATTAAAGATCCTTTCTTATTTGATTTGAGCTTGACTTGAGCCTTTCAGGGATTAGGAGTATTAAAAGGACTGAGCATACCCATGGGAGAAAGATTGTCTTAAACTGCTGTCTGTCAGTAATCTCTGTGTGATGCAAAGCAAGGATGTGCAGGTTGCAGAGACCTGTAGTTCCCGTCTGATGAATGGAGGGGTCACAGTGATGCCAGGTTTTTGATGGGGCTTTGATTATAAAATGTTAACCCCACAGGGAACGGGGGTGGTTCCACTGCCTCAAAGCAAGCTGAGAAATGTTTATTTAGCTCTAAACATAGGCTGTGGTTTCAGAATTTGTGATTCCTGGTGCTTTCCAAGATGTCTTGTCTTTGGTTTTATATGGCCTGCTGTAATTTATGTCATAAAAGACTTGCAAGCTCAGAAAGGCTTTCATATATGCATAATGTAATAAAATGCAGGAACAAGATGAGCTTGGAACATTTTATGGATTCATCTCTTAATTTAAAAAAAAAAACCACCCTGTTTCACACAAGGTAAGATGTTTAGGATGTTCTCATTGACCAGCTCAGTGGGAGGGAAAGTGCATGGGGACAGATACCTAAATGAAGACAGAACAAACCTGACATTTTTGGTATTTCAACAAAATTCACCTTTGTAACTTCTTAGAAATGGGAAGTCTTGCAATTAGGTAAATTAAAACCACGTTTAAACTTGAAGGGCTTTTGTCAAGGAAAGGGTCTTTCTATGGCCAGACCTAGACAAGACTATACCTGTCGGTTATCGTTGCTGTAAAACTATGAGGTGTCTCTGCTGTGTATTCAGTGGAAGATTTTCTTTCATCTCATTTGGGCTGTCATCTGTCATTGCAGGCTTGCAAACCTGTTGGCCTAGACTCTGCTTATGAAGCCACATGCCCAAAGGCATACAAAGCACAGGATGCATCTGTACTGCAATTGCAGGTTATTGACCAGTAGAGACTCTACCCTCGTTAATTTGGGAGGGGGAACATGGGACAAAGAATTTAGAAGGGCTTATTATTAGGAGCACAGAACGCCACCAACGATGGTATCCTATGAGAGCCTGTGCTGGGAGGTTCATAAGGCACCACACTGCTTAGCCTTGTTGCTTGGGTCTCTGCAATCACACTTGCACCAGACATATCCACAACTCAGAAAACTCATGTTTAGGTTTGAATGCAAAGAGTCAGACTTAGTCTGCAGTCTGATCACAAATAAAAGCACATGCTGGAAAAAAACAAACTCTTAATCTGGTCTTGAATAGCAATTATGATGTATTTAGCATAAAATGGTAGTTATGGGAAAAATAGGTTTTCTTTTCCATTTGCAGCAATGTGGTTCCCTGTGAGAATTAATGGCTCTCATTTATTCTTATTTCTCCCTATTTTTTGAGTGCTGAGTATAAAAGAACACATTTAATTTGGCTTCTGGGCAGCAAACAAATTCATTTAATGTTGATATAGAAGCATCTCTTTCGATTTTAGAGGGAAAAGAGAGGGAGGGACATGGAGGGGAAATGTGATAGTAGCATTGATATTATAGACACTTTGAATGGCTTTAGCAATCAGTGAATTTTTATGAAAACCGAATTTATACTCCTGCACAACAATTCAGAGAATGGGGAATTATCTCCAGTAGCACATTAGATAAATGGAGCCCGGAAGGTAAAACCAACTTAATCTGGATGTAACCTTTTCTCTTTCAGGGTGTATAGGAGATGTTAGAAATGCACCTATGCTCTCTTTTATCTTTTTCAATTAAGATAATAAGCTTCCTTTGGATAATGTTGTCTTGAGGAATAAATTTCAGGGTAAGCAAATCTTCCTTTTGGATAAGACAGGCTATGCTACACATTTCACTATGATATTGAAAGGGACAGAGTAGCCAATCTGCAAACTTCCTCCTACAAGCATAGAAAGCAGGGAGTGAGGTGGGTATTGATGGATGGATTGAGCAAGTCAGCTAGAGGGCTGTATTCCTTAAATTAATGGAAGTTTTGCTACCAACTTTCAGTTAATTCAAGATCAAGCCTTCAGGCTTTCATTTCTACCAAGCTTGGTTGCAGACCCATTGGCATCAAGAACTGAAATCCAGTGCTATAAACTTACACCTGCCTGTTTTACATGAAAAAGGCTGCTCTTTAAAGGCAGATTAACTTCTTTCGAGGAGGGTGTTTTTTGCAGGAGAAGCTGGACCTGAAAGCAGCAGCCTATTGTTTCATGTAGCAATTGTTTAGTCCCTGTGTTTGGTTCATAGGGTCTAGAAAGAAGATCAATATGAAAAAGTTTTGCTCCTGTCTTGTGATACTCAAGGTAGCAAAAGAGAGAATGAAAAGAATAAAAGAGAAACGGAAACATAACTTAGCTGTAAAAATTGCTCAAGACCCATTGCAAAGGGCATCAGTAGGCAACAGTGAATCCTGAGGATTTCATAGCATCAAAAGCAGAAAGACCACTTCAGTTTCCTGATGGCTGTACACGACATGACATTTTGATTCCTGCTCAGTCCTGTCTAATATCATCTGATCTCATCCCTGTAGATCAGCCAATATGGAAACACAGGTATCTCTGCTTTTGATGACATGACTAATTTATTTGTTAAAAAAGATTTAGACTGGGGAATAGGGATTTATATTTTGGCTGCTGCAGTTGCATCATTCATCAACTCTTTCTTTGCCTTTGGCAATGGACATATTCTCCTCTGGCACAGTACTAATTTTAGTTCATTTAGGCTCTCTTAGTTTATTTTTTTTCATATTTGTTGCAGCTTAAAGACACGTGACTGGCAATTTATGTACGCCATAAGCTTGGGCTGTTTCTTCCCTCCCCTCCCCTGCTCCCTTTTTAAAAATATTTTCGAGTATGTTTTTTTATAGAGTTTTGAAACCAGATGGTATTAGCAGGAGTGGCTGGCTGAGCCGAGTAGCTGAAGGCTACTTGGCCTTTGTGCAGATCTCTTTGCCCTGTAATGCCATGCAGTTTCCATCACCGAGTTGTCTCACCAAGTGTCCTCCGTGGTCTGCCTTTCAGCCCTGGGGAAATGCATAATAGCAGCATACTCGCTCATCAGGTGCTCTTCTTTCTGGTCTTAAGAATAGTTTATAATATTTGACTCCTATATCACCAATATGTGATTTTCCAGTGTCTTGGGTCTTGTGTGGTCTTTTGTGATAGTAGGGGTAATGGTAGGTACAAAAGAAATTATTTGGGGTATTTTTCAGGCACAAGTTTTGAATGAGTTTGAGGCATGAAACAGGAGAGGATTTGACCTGCTCTCTGTGAGGTGAAAGAGGATGACTGCTACTTTTGACTCCTGAGTGGATATGTAGCTTCACAAATAAAATGTTTAAAGAAAACGATATTCTGGGTCCCCTAGTGTACCAGTGTGCTCATTTCTATTACATGAAAAAGGCAAGGGAAAAAAAATTAGAGTGAAAATAAACAGCTCTTTGCACACATTTATGTGTTGTATTCATGAGGCACCTTACCTTGGGAAGCAGTTTGGATAGAAGACTGCAGATGTGCCATATTCACTATGCTCTATGAACTGCATTTGGAGAGGATTATTCAGGATCAGAGAAGTTATCTTTTTATTCCCTGACATAGTTCTCAATTTTATTCTCAATTGATTGAGATATCTGACCTGGTACAAGGGGCTTTTTTTCCAAGAGAAAAAACGTGGAGTTGATATGATTTGCATTGGCTTTCAGATTCATTTGGCTTATTACTGGAAAATGCCTCATACAAAATCAAAGAAACAGATGCTGCTTGCTGAATTTCTCTAGTGCTCACATACCTTCAAGCTCTTTCCATAAACTTGCTATAGGGGCTGCTGTTGGCCATCTTCCTGTTTTTAATGTCACTGTCCTTTGGCAATACATAGATCTTAGTGAAACAAGATGTTGTTTTTCTCTGCAAGCTGTATGCATTTTTTTCCACAGTCTGTTGTGCATTTTAGGCAGGCTGTGAGCTAATGATAAGATTGTTAAGGTGAATTCCCAGATCACCATGTTTTCTGCCAGGGATGACAAGCCATGTAAATACGCTTTTCTGGCTCCTTTCTCAGATGTAATTTCCCTGTTTTATCTTCTTCCTCTGTGCTCTGCTGGCAATATGGAATCATAATATCTCTGTGTACCTACATGGCCTTCTTCACAGTGTTATCAGAATGCAGTTATTAACTAATTGTCACTATTTTTCCCAAAATACCAATTTATAGTTAAAACTTTGCTTCAGTTTGCACTTGTGTTTAAAATTGCGCAAAGTACTTAAGAATGTTATAATAAAATTAGCTTCCAAAATTGTTAAGTAATGCCTCTTCCAGCAGAAAAATATCTATTTTAGAGGGACTAAGTCAGATGTTTTGGAATGTGCTATATCCCGTACCCAGCAAGGTCATCCAAACTAACCTTAAAAGTGAAAAAAGGAAAAGTACTGAGAGCTCTATTTTGAGCTGGGTCTTCCAAGACTGGCAGTGCTCCTGTTCTCCAGCTGGAAACCCAGAAGCTTAGGACAGAAACAATTTTATGCTGAATGTCTGCAATCTCGTGCTAGTGCTGCTCTGTGGGATCTAGTGTCATCAGGGAATTTCTGATCATCAGCCCATAATTTCTGATCATCCGCCCAATAAACCCCAGTGGTGTCAGGTTCATTCTTAGGAATCTTATGACTTTGGAGAATACAAGTGCCTAGAAAGTAAAGTATAACTTACTCTTTCTATTGCCAACAAAATGGTCTGAATTTAAACAATCTCCTTGTTGAATGGGAATGTTTAGTTGGGGTCCATGTACACAGAAAGAAAGAAAATATTTGTCCATACACTGATTTTAAGGAACAATAAAATTCTTTGACATTCAATTGTAAATGCAAGTTTATGCAAAATCTGCAATGCACATCCAAAGGCAAAACCAAGGTCCATTTGGAAATTTGAATCTAATTAAAGTTGTTCTCAGAACTTTTTTGTTGGGGTCAAGCTGTGGAAAGAACAGTTTAACCCTTCTTGATCCATATGCAGTCTATCAAGTTAATGATGTTCCTATTATTTTGGTAAGTAGTCAGAATATGTGTGACATATATAGAACTATGGCATTCCCTCACGGTAGGTCCTCAGGCACTGAAAGAGCTGATGACATTTTATAAAATGCAGTTATGTAAAGCATTGCTGGAGGCAAGACTGTGAAGCTAAATCTTTACTGTTTCCAAGGCAGAAAAAAGTTCTAATGTGTTTATCTAGCCTCAATTGTCATCAAAACTAGCCTAGGCTTATTAGTTACAGTTAACAGGACTCGTAAGTTCAGCTACAACTAAAGGTATTTCTTAATTAGTCGAACAGGGACTCAAAATTATTCTTAGTATTTAAAGTTGGTTATACTCATTCATAGCTTATTGAACTAATTAGAATCCCCAGACAACCTCTTATTTTTGTCTAAAAGAATAATGTTCCACATCCCATCACTGATTTAATATTTCTTTTAAAGTGAACTGCTGTAGAATCTAAATATAGAAAGGAACTCTGAACAAGAACAGTTTTTGCATAGCTTACAAATGAATTGCTCATGAATCATTCCACGACAGATTTAGATGAGTAATGTATTTTTATAATGAGCAGTACATACATCTTTCTCAATCTTTAGGTTTAATTGGAATACACTCAACTCTCTCTAGTGCCACATATAATACAGTTTTGGGGTCCTCTGTGATTAAAATGGGAATTATAGATGTCAGTGACATTACACTGATGATAACATGATGAGTTTGAAAAGTGGCATGTGTAAGCAAGGAAGGAAAGTGTCTCCTTGCAGTGATGCCTATCTAAAGGTGCACTAAGTTTCTGCAACATGAATCATTCCTGTTTAAATTTGGAAAAGTAATTAAAACAGTTAGTTGAACTTGATCAATAATGGATAGAAATAGATCTTCTTTTTATTGATCTTAGTGATAACTTTTAAAAAGTTTTCTGTTCCTAATGTTTCTGTTGGTAACTGTTAGCTATGGCCAAGCAATTCCCATGAGTGTAGTAAGGTTGAAAGTGCATCTACTTGCTCAAGAATTAGGGCTTGGAACATGCTGTTTGAGGATGGATTATCCAAAGCTGAACAAATAGCTTGTTTTAGACAACCACTCTCTTCTCCATCCCAGTCCATAATACATCAAAAAACAAACCCCAATTTCATCTAGTCTCATGAAATCATGTTTTTCTCAAATTAAATTTTGCAGCTCTGCACTCATTATCTCCCTTTGAGGTTTGTTTACACAGGATTGCACGTGTTGTGGCTCAATCTGTGACTGTTGAACTTAATTTTTTCTTTAAATGACCCATGGCCCAACAGAAAAGGATAGCTCCTCCAGAGAGCCCTAGAAGAGGGCACCTAGGAGGTAAATGCTGCTCTGCCAGTGTTTGGGGCAAGGGGGGGGCTTGTTTGAACCAATCCAATGGGAAGGCCTGGGAAACAACATACCATGTCAGAGCAGTCACCATACAAATTCATATTCTGACACTTGTGGCTTGCAAGATGGTCAGTTCCCAGCTGGCAGAGAGTGGTGGGCCAGGGGAATGGTTAACTGGATCATTGGTAAAAAGGCAAGGCTACTGCAAGCTTGCTACAGGTTTATTTGACTGAGGAGACAGAAAATTCACACAGCCACAGTAGTAATAGGTCATTTCTGCAATACTAAAATCCCCGCATTGACTAAGAAATCAGCTTAGCAGAGGGAAACAGTTGCATGCAATGCAGAATCCTCATTTTGTATGAACGTTTGTAAGCTGCTGTGTGTTTTGTGTAAATGTGTCAAAGGAATGCTTTATGTTGTCTGGACCTGTGCTTTAGAAAACAGCATTTGGATCATACCATTCTGTTCTCTCTTCTCTAGAGGATTCAGAATTAGGCAAACTCAAATGTAAACCAAAATTCTGTTCCCACCTGCAGCTAAGTAACTCTTGAAAAGGCTAAAGGAGGCAGTAGAGCAAAGCATTGTGCAAAGCACAAGGGTATTCTTCCAGTGAAGCGCAGGCAGTTATTGATAGGCTCACTCACGCTTTAAAATGTGGTTTAGATTTTACTATTAGACCTGTGTCAAAAAAGTTCTGAAAACTACATATTCATTGCAATTTTTATTCACCAGAAGTGTCTGAAGTTAGTTCCTAATTCTGCCAAAGAACCCCTACAGCTTTGCATGTACCCAGAAACATTCTAACACAACAGGTATCATATTGCTCCAGTGGCAGTTGCCAGAGGAGGAAGCTGTATCCTTTACAGCTTGAGCTAAATATCCATGGTCCCTAGGTGTGGTTGTTGGTCACACCCATCCTCTTTGGGTGGGACAAGCCCTAGAGGGTGGAAGTGTATGTAATGCATGTTTGACTGATGGTTCTAGCATGAGCATGACCAGGAGTGGAGTTCATGGCTCTTCAGAGACATAAGTATGCTAATTTGCTAGACCAGTCTAGCATGTTTCTTGCCCTTTTGGGAATTAAAAAATAAAACATTAAAGAGCACTGGCAAAGTTAGCTCTAGGAAGGAGATTCCAGTAAATGCTATTGACATTTGATGGTGTGAATTGTCCTATCTCCTTTTAATGGCTGGCCTGCTGTTTTTTGTTTGTTTATTTTTTAGGGAAAGATTCTTAATGGCAGGCTTCAGGAAGCCTGGGATTAGGTTTTATTCCCTTGCTTTGACATATGATAAAGTCGATTTGTATTGACCATACAGTTTGCAGTGTCTGTGTACCTCAAGGTGTGCAAATACTGTGTGAAAGCTACAGTAGATTCATGCTTGGAATTATTATAACAGTTAATGGGTGAATAAGACAGAGCAGAGAAGAAAATTATGAACCAAACAAATGGATTATCACAGGCAGTCTTTGTGTAAATTACTGGACATAACTGCACAGTATTTCCTGCAAATTGTGCTCTACAAGTTGAAGATCTAATTATTGAAGTACTGTAACAGATTAGCATTTGAGTAATTTTTCTTATTAGTAATCCCCAATGCCAGCTATGATAGTTTTATTACCTTGCCTGGTTTTGGAGGTTTATTTATAGGAGCTGTGGTCACAGACTAGTGGAGTTGGTTTTTTGATGCTTCAGTCCGAAGCTGTGTGTGATTATTGGCTAGGCTTGCTGTGAAGTAACAATTTTTCTTTTCTAGGTCATTCTAGTACTTGGAGATTTCTAGACTTGAAATAATATTGCACATGCACACATACATATGACATTTTATTTCCAACAGAAGCACTCTGCAAAACCAAACTGGGAAACAGTAGCCTATGAAGTGTTACATAAGCACCAGCTTGTTTCATATGGGTACAGCAACCTTGTATTGATCTGGATGAAGAAACCAGAGATACAGATTAATGACACAGTGTATGGGAAGCTTTCTTCAGATGTATGTCTGCTTGCAGCCATGAACTGGTTCATGCGGCAGAAGAATATGATTTTCTAAGGGGTGTATGTGTATTTGGATACATGTATGTATGTGAATGTAATCTTTGGCTAAGTTTATCTTTAGGTCAAACCTACTATAGATTTCATAAACATGAGAGCCAATAAGGGGCCCAAAGTTGCCCATTCCACCTAAGTACTACCTACTTTTCCTGGAGCAATCAAGAACCTTAGTTCCAGGAACTCTTCATCCTAAAAATACAAACAAATAAAGTGAAGTCTTGATCACCTGAATCTATGCCCTTAAATTAAATGTAATTCCAAGACTCATGAAATGGAGCATTCTGCTTCAGTGTGAGTTTGGTGCTGGATCTCTTAATCATGACACAAACCAGTGGGGTACGATAGCAGTGCTGCAGCTGAGCATAGATTGATTCTAGCAGGATTTAATGATTTATTGCATCAGGTATAACAGCATGGTACAAGGTATCATGCTATGATTAGATTTAAGCAACATAACTCAATGTGATGGCTGAAATGTCAAGAGGGGAAGGCATCCATTTTTCTGGTCAGCCAATATTAATTCCCCTACCTGATGTCCAGCATAATTTCTTCAAAGAATCAGAACAGCAGGGGAAAGTTTACAAAGAGAGAAATATGTAGTTTTTCTCAACAAGCAACATCATGAACAGGATGATTTATAATACATGGATAACGATCTAAGTTTATATCTAGCTGTTTTAGCTGTAGCTAGCAGTTAGATGGAATTATTCAAGACCAAATCATCCTTAATCCCAGTTCAGAGCTTCTGTTCTTACAGCCCATCTGTTGAGATGACAAATTTGTCAAGTTTCAGAAGACTGTTGCTCTGTAATTTTACCGTACCCCAAAGTGGTGCTGCATAAATATATCAAAGTGAAAACTGATGAACTTTGGCCTTGGGATAAAATATTTTGCCCATTATATCTTTAGAACAATTTTTTATTCTCAATTATTTCATGTTGCCTCTGATATATTTATTTTTGTATCTGGAAAGGAAGACTCACTAATTTACTAAATTTTTTCTCACCAAATCTTGTTGTTCCAAACCATTTGCATGATCCTTCACCAGCCTATACATCCTGCCCTAAAAGGTGAGAGACCTGGACCTGATTCAGCTCTGAAAAAATCAAGGAATTCCTCAGGCAGGAGATTATGCACACTAAACCAGTTAAACAGGACAGCATTGTATTTAACTTGTTTGGTTTTATTGAAGTTTTTGGCACACTAGAGATTCTGGTACCAGGACAAATGCCAGCAGAAGTGCAAGGATTTTTTGTGTAGCAGACAAGTGTGTGATAGGTATTGGGCTAGGGTGGTCTGTGCACCCACACCTGTCTGTGCAAGACAGCATCAACATGGGCTTTGCAGCACCAGGTTGAAGTGGCAACATGGTGTATGTATTTCATGCCTCCTGCACCTTGTGGAGCTCTTCTCTGCAGTGCTGCTGGTGGAAACATTAAGATAGAGCTGTAGATGCATCTGCATCTTGATAGCATCTCTGCATTTCTGCATGGCGTCCTTCTGTAGCCCTTGACACAACATCAAAGCCACCAATGGCTAGACATTTAAGCAACTTCATGCTGAAATCTCTCTGTTTCCAACCTACCACAGTAATACTTGCAGAAGGACTATGGTAGGCTTTGGCTTTCAATGGCAGGGATAGAATTTCCCTCCCTGCAGATATGCATGCATATCTTGTGTCCTTAAATTCAATGTGGGGTTAAAGAATGATCCAGGTTCAGCTAACAAACACTCACTTATACTAATGAGCTTTGTCCCAGCTTCCTGGCTGTAACTTCCTTCCACATAGGAGTTCTGAGAAAGCACCTCTTAAGACTTCCCACCTTCTTGAGGCACCAGAGAGCTTCCACCACAAGGAAATGTGTAAAGGCTAATGTAAAACTTCTCTCTTTAATGAGAATGTGTAGGAACTCCCACAGCATGGCGAAGATGAAGCTTATTAGCTGAAGACCCAAAATAATCTCTTTAATGATTCTTATTTTGTTAATGTTCTCCCTTGAGCAACTTCTGAATTATTTTTTTGGTTTTTGTTTGCTTGGTTGGTTGGTTTTTTTTGTTTTTTGTTTGTTTGTTTTTCCCTAGCCAAATAAGGGCTAAGAGGAGTAAAAGCCCTTTAACAAATACTAGTATCAAAGAAAGTTGTTTATGTTTTGTGGCTGAGTAAAATACTGCATTATCCTGAAACTTGTGGAGTTATCAATACCCTAGAAGGTATTTTAGGAATTATCGGTTTAAGCTCTTCTAGGATTTCTCCAGGAAGGAGTGTCAGTCACAAAGAGAACAAGTTGGCTAGGGAAGGTGGTGTGATGTAGCTGCAAATCTCTGAAAGGTTATTCTGATGGGTCTCATGAGATCCATCTCAGTTTTGTTCTTTGCCATTGTGGTTGTTCTGCCATCCTGTGAGTCTGTGCAAAGAAGTCTTTAATGAGGAAGAAAGCCTAATCACTGGGATAACAGTCATGTTTTGGTCTCCCTTTTTAAGGCCACCAGAGTTTAATATGCAAGTAAGATATAATTAATAATGGGTGGTCAGTTGTTCAGAACAGGATTTTCTCAGCTAGCCACTGCAGTTTACTTGTTCTACTGAGGAAATATTTCTTTATGGAAAGAGAACAAGACTGCTTCTGAAAAGAAGTAATGAGATGCTACATGGCCATTAATGCATGGAAGTGTATTCATAAAGTGTCCGTCATGCCCAGTGACACCTGCATGTGTTTTCTGGGATCTGTCTTGATAAATTGAGCTCGTGAACATTCCCTGCGCCATTTCAAAAGTAAATGACTATATGTAGGTTATTTGTCCATGCCACTGAAATTGTGTTACCAGTAATGGATTAGTGTGTCAGGGTGCATCATACATAAATGATTTTTAGAGTGAGCAACCTTCATCTAGAGTGTGTGGGAGTACCAAAGTATGTGGGGAATACCTGAACAGGTTGTTCTATGGTCATAGAAGATCCAGTGTTTGGAGACATTGCTCGGGGAAAGAAATTCATCAGGTGTGTCACTGGGTATCAGCTCCTTTGCACGTAAGAGATGCGAATGTGCTCTCCGTTTTGAAGACCTTGCCTAGACATGCCCCTGTCACCCAGCGCTCGATCTGTGGTTCACATTTAGCACTGGTCCCTTAAAATGCACAGTTCTACTCAAGCACAGTTTGAGTTGTTGTCTTGTGCATTGGTTTGTAATCTGAAGTGGCTTTGGCTTTGTATGCTAAAAATACTCATAGCCTCAAGGTGTGCAGGTGTTCCAGGTACTGTTTTCATTGTCCCTACCTGCTGGCTGGTAGGATGCTGAAACAACACGTGGCTTATGCTATAACCCACATCTCTTGGGTTATAGCCGTCCTGAGGGTTGAGGTGTCTCTTCAGCATTGCCAGCAAGCAGCTGGGCTTTCTTCTAGCAAAGCTTGATTTTTACATGTTAATGCAACAGCATGACCTTATAACTCCTGCACTGGGATTGAATTTGTAGAAAATCTTTAGTCTGTTACTCTTACAGCCCTTTCTCCCTTTCCTGCTGATATCTGCTTCTGAGCTATGCAGTTTCTATTTCTATTTTCTTGCTCTCTTAAAAAAAAGTTCTAATTCATAATATTAACAAGAAGGAAACATCCAAGAGCTATTTCTTTGACAACCAGTGAAAAGTAGAAGCAGTGTATGTTAATTGGCTATTGTTTGTTGGAAAAAACCTCCAATTAGCTTCTAAAAGTTTGGCTCCAAGGGAGATTTGACCTTTGTGTTTTAGGATGGCTACAGCAGCTAAACCTTGTGACAAAATCTCAGTAGCAGTTTAATTTCTACTATTACTATGATGAGATACAATTTCTAGAGGGGAGAATGGGGCACAGTATTTGCCACAGACAATTTTTCTGACTCTGCACCTGAACTGTCTGCTGATAAACTTTGGCATATTCATTAATCACACTGATTTGATGGCAAACCAATTTCATTGGTATTATTTACTAAGCCACTCTTATTTGAGTATTTTCTGTTTGGATCATGTGACTGGCTGCCTGGATCAATGGAAAATAATTACTGCTTCTTCATTTAATGTTTAAAGAAAGCAAAGGTTTGAATAAGGCCATACATACGCAGCAGCTTTTAGCTGGTGAAGTGATATTGTTCAGAGGTGTCATGTTGTGCCATTCTGTCAACAGAAGTCCTTAAAAAGGACACAGTTACAGTGGCAGAAATGGGCTTTTATGACTAAATTCTTCTATTTGTGTGTGGTTCACAGGTACACCAGTACGAAACTGAACTCTTAGAACACAAATACCTCTCAGCATTTCATTGTTATAGGAAACAGGTTTTTTTTCTTTTTTCTAGAAACAGAGGCTAAATAATTTTGAATGGATTTATGACTCTCATTTTTCTTCTGTGAGCATTCTTGTGGCAGCAATATGGTCTCAGCACAGAGTTAAAATGCCCTTACTGAAAAAAGGAGAAATAAAAAAGACACTTGCAAAAGCAGACTCATGGGAAGGAAGTGAAGAATAATCCTGACTTCCATGGGAGGGAAAAACCCAAAATACTTCATAAAAAATGTGTGGTGTGTGTTTGTTTGTTTGTTTGCTTTTTTTAAATAAATGCAACCCCCCCACCGTTTTCCCTCCTTCTCATTTCTTTGTTCTTGAGCTTCTTTTCAGGGGCAAATGTAGACCAAGGAAGAAAGAGAAAGGTATAAAGAGAATAAGCTACATGCTTCCACAATACCTGTCTTTTTGTTTTGGTAATCTGCTTTTTAATTATGATGATTGTTTATACACTTTAACTGAAAACTGCATCAACTAATTTGGCTTTTTCATCATGCTGGCTGATATTGACTGTGCACATAGTAGCTTGGAGAAGTTTATGGCAAAAAATAATCATTAATTTGTCAATGAGGAATGGCCTAGATATGTAAACCCAACACACTGTTCAGCTCCAGTTTCAAATGCTCCATTGGAATAACATCTCCAAAACTATCAAAACTATTTGGGCATACATAAGTTCTGATGTATGGATCTTCTATCAGTCTGTCTGTGCCTTGCTGAAATGAAGCAATTATAAAAAAATTGATACTATGTGCACATACTCTTTTATTTGGGAATTTCTTATTGACTTTGCTAAGACTGTCATCTGGAAGAAACTTGGAGTCTTCATTTGACAAATATGAACACAGTATTAAAGGAAAAGAAACAACTCCACTAATGTGGGTACGCTTCCAGTCATCTGCCAACACTGAGGAATTGAACCAGTATTATCACAACAGCACGTTTGGGTTTTTTTTTCCCCCAGATGCTCTAAAACAATTACTGTGAAAACTCTTCCTGATAATGAGTATCATCCCTGTTTCAGAGATGGAGGAAACAAAATTACAGCAAAATCTAACCATGGGCAGAAAACAAATGTTAAAAATGAGGGAAAAAAATGTGATTATTGGAGATTTTGGTTCCCTAACCAGAACAGTGCTTGTTCCTTGATCACATAGTTTGGACCCCCTTGAATAAAGTTAATTAAGTCTTGAATGAATTCTGTAGTAGTGCCAACCTCTGCTTTTACTTCAGTTGCTTAAAAATGAAGCGTGTTCCTACTACTACTTTTCAAACCGTAAACAGTTTGGGGACATGTGAAAGACCTGTGTCCACTTTGCCAGTGTTAAATTAGGGCTTGATTGGAAGAAATAAGCAGCATTTCATAGGGGAAGAATGTACATTTCCAAGTCCCACAGAGTTTAGTAAAATGCGGTGTCTTTAAGTGTTAAGCTGTTAGTATCTTGATTCCTGCCTTCATCTTCTGACTTAAATACTTCGATAAGGATGTGGAGGTCAGAGTTTTCAATGTGAGAATCTTGGGAGGACTTCTTCAGGGATGTAGATTCATGTTTGGACTGCTCCTCATTACCAGGGTGATGTTAATTTTCAGGCAGAAGCCTGAAATACCATGGATACATGGTATTACTTCTGCAAAGCAGAAAGAAACCAATCATTATGATAAACTGTGAATCAACATGGGGAATGTGATAACTTAAATCAGTACATGAGAGAACACTATGTTGGTTTCTCCATCTCTTGAAACTGTTGAAAGTGCTGTTTCAGCTGTGCTACCTGCAATTGTTAGATAGTACACGTTTCAGGAGTTTCTCCTTATGTTTAAGCATATCTCATATCTCTACTGTGAGAGGCTGTAAGAGTTAATGTCTCAAACACTGTGGCAAGGCGAGCCGTGATTTGTGTGGCGATGGCAGAGGTTGGCTAGCAGGGCACGGGGGCGAGCGGAGAGCACGCCGGAGGATGCGCAGTTCCGGGTTCTGATGGGCCTTACCATACATGGCCAGAGGTCACACAGCATTTATCTGAGGAAGAGGCTTGCAACCACCCCCCTCCCCCAGGGCCTGCACAGAAGATTGAGAACCTTATAGAACAAGAACCATATAAGTCCTCAAGGGGCGTAATGGGAGGCAGGGACTAGAGTAGAAAAGACACTCCCCCAGGGAACCACACGCGCGCCCGTCACCGGCAGATTGACACGCCTGTCATTGTCATCGCGGGATCTAAGGATGGTGATACCTTTCCTTTCTCTATCCTCCTCGCTTCTCCTTTCCTTTTCTCGCTTCTCTCTTCCTCCACTCTTCCACCATATATTCAGGTATATGAGTTTTGCATAAGTTGTAACAGGTTGCCAGGAAGTGTAGCTCCATTGGCAAATTGCCTCTGTTCGTTCATTGGGCTTGCCAGTTCATTAAGTTTGTCCATTTGTTGAATTCGCCAGTTAATAAAGTTGCTAGTCAGACTGTTCCTCTGAGTCATTGCTGTGACTCTGCTGGCTCTGCGGCTCTGCCAAGCAGAGATTGGCCTTCGTTGGTACACAGACCTTCAGGGAGTCAAAAAGATTCACCCATCTCGCAACCCACCGAGTGGGATGGGACATCTACGTACAGAGAAGTCTGGCATTCATCTAGGACACTGAACTGGAAATGTACCTAGCGTGCGCTAATGGCTCATTATTTTTACTTCAGCAAAGTTTGTTAGTACACCTGTGCTGTGCTTTACAGAAGAGATTAGATACCCTTTTATGATAGGTGCTACCCAAACACAGAACAAAAAGACAGGCTATGCCCCCACGAGACTGTAATCTCCATAGAAATCAAGAGAAAACAGGTAGGGAAGGGAGCACGGGGGAGCAAAGGAGTTAATACTGGTCAGACTGATAGGGAGCGGTCTTGGCATTAGTTGAACTGTTGCTGTCTTTGCTTGCATATTAAGCTGCATGATGAGCTGCATGATGTTTAGAACGAACAAATGTTTTGGAAAAGAAAGAGAGATCATTAATGCTATCTGGCCTTTGTTTTCCTTATCTCTGTAGAAATGTTTTCAAAAATATTTTTAATAAGCAGAAGAACCATTGGAGCAGATTGCTGCAGATGGTTTTGCTTAACAAGCTGCATCTGCCTAAAGATTATGAGCACTATTGGGTTGCCCTTTATTCAGCTGATCTTTTGAGATGGGAGCCCACGTATGATAATATTGAGATATGCTGATATTAATAACAGTTATCACTAATATGAATAATAAGAATTGTACTAATGTATTAGAAAGGAAGAGTAATTTTTTATTAGCTTACAAGAGGCAATGATAGGTCTACTGAAGTCAGTGCATTAGGTCCAATCTTGGTGCCTTGCCGCAGGATCTGTCTGTCTAAACGCGCGGCCTCAGAGCAAATGTCGCTCCAGCACTCTGCCAGCGCCGGTGCTCGTCTGCAAGAACCGGGCGTGCCCAGCCCGTCCCCGCGCTGCTTCCAGCAGAGAGCTGCTCAGGAAGGTCTGAGCTACTGCGCACCGTGCCTGCTGCTGCCTGTGTTTCACCGTGGTCTGCTCTGCGGAGGTATTTCGTCCCTCTTCTGCCTTGGTTTTACTTTTGTTCTCTACATCGCTCTGAGTTTCACAACATAGTTACGCTGTATAGCTGCAATAGAGTTATTATTTCTGTCCATACGGCACGCTGTTTTTATAACAGTTTTTAGTGACCAAGACACCAAAAATCAAAAGGTATAAATGAAAAATCCTTTTTTTTTCTCAATAAATTTCTTTCTAGAATTTAGTTAAGCTCTAGGTAGGACTCTGGAATTCAGAAGTAAATTACAGAGGTTTGTTCTTAGGTCAACATCATTATTTTTAATGTTGCTTGCCTACTCAAGATTGTGTTTCATACATAGTCAAACACAGGGTAAAGGTTCAATGATAGCCACCGCAGGCTGAACATTATAGAAGATCTTCTAATATTTAACAGGGAGGGAAATTCATCACTGAACCGATTCATTTAGGGATAGGAGTGGATTTTATCACAAGCTGCATGTAAATTAGGACTATGAGCTGATGAAAAGGGAAGTTGTAAGGTTGATGCAGAAATTACTCATTGAAGTTTTACAGCCTGTTCCTTGTAAGAGGTCAGAGTAGATTCTGATATTAGTCACTCCTGGCTTTAAAATTAGTGATTTTAAGTATGCATCAGAGTGGTAAAATTTTGAAAATTTAGTCTCAAAGGTGGATGCTTGTTGAGGGCTTTTGAAAATCTATATGCCCTCTAGCATTACTCCCTTGGGCAGTTCTATTTTAAAAAGTATCTTTAGTCTGTTGACTTATGTTAAACACAGAGAGACATAGAAAGGGTCAAGAGAAATAGAAGAAATAGTCCCTTAACTAGGTTAGGCATACTTACATAATAAAGGTGAAACTGAAAAGCCTTTCCAGGCAAGTCAAGCTGATAGGCATGCTCCTAAGAGGTTTTAAATACTTGCAGGTTGCTGGTCTACTGGAAACGTCTGGTACCGAGGCACTTACTGTCACCATAAGCACAAACTAAACAATCACACTTTTGTGAAGATAGCCTTGAGGCCCAATATTTCTGATGTTGCAACAACTTTTCACTGTAGGAGAAAAGAAAATATGGGATGACGCTGAGGATTAGAGTAGTCTGTGTTTTTATTCCACTCACAGACTAAGGGGCATTATGAGATGTAAAAAACGGTTATCTTTCAGAGAATTAGAATCCTACATTAAAAGAAATCAATAGTAAATGCTAAGATCTGCTTGGTTATGGATGCATGCATTAAGTAATATAATCACAACTGTTGGTTGATATTGCTGTGTGCAGTAACAGCCTGTTAAGAAAGACAAAAGACTATTTGAGCAATACATTTCCTTGAGTCATCCTCCCCTGCAGAAATGTTCAGACGTCTCCTGAACAGAGTTGTCTGTAGGTGTTCCAGCAGAGATGGTGTATATCTGTGTTTACCTTGCCTGCTCCTTTCCGGAAAGACCTGAAGTTTCATTTGAACGCCAAAGGCTTGTTTAATGGTGTTGCAGAAACTTAAGCAGCTGGATAGCAGGTGCTCTTTCCATGATCCCTGTTTTTACCCATTTTCCAAGAACTGTAGCTCCACTGGAATCATACAATTGGGCTTTTCCTGCTAACCTCTGCATTTGCTTGTTCCCAGCTTCATTAACGTCAGAATTTCAGTGAGGGAGGAGCCATTCAAAGGGCCATTAAAAAGTCCACCCAGTCTTTGGATGTGTTGAATCTCTTCTTAGTATTAGACATGTCCAGTTTCCCTCCAGTGAATGATCACTCACCCTTCACAGGAAATGTGGGCAGTCCAGAATGTGGTAGAGTATGCCCATATGGCAGCAGCCAGCACACAAGAAGCAGGGGGAATCGAATGGTGACTCCTCCATTTTAGCGCTCTGTTTTTATGGTTGGAGTTTTGATTGTTTGGTTTCGGCTTTAGTGGTTTTTTTTGGTGGTGGTGTTTTTAGTTTTTCAGGATCTTTATACTTTTTAATGTCTATTTCATGCTTGCATACTTTTTACATATATAATTGTGTCATAATGATCACAACCAGGATGAAGGGCTATTAATAACATTTATCTTCTGTTGAATAATAATAGTGATTAAAAAAGTTCTGTAGCTTCAAAGGGAAAACATATAATATATTTTTCATGTGTCTGGCTAGTTTATGAACTTTAGTCTTGCAGAATCCAGTTACACAATCCTGGATCTGAAAGTAGAAAGGTGCAAGCAGTAGAACTGCAATGTCACAGCTCTGTCATGGATCATTATGGGACCCTGGGCTTTGCCAGTGAGGTGCTCTCTGTCTCAATCTCCCCCTCTGCAAAGTACTATTCATTCTCCATTGTAAACTGCTGTGAGATCATCATACGAGAGAAAAATTAGAAAAGCTAAGTTTCTGTCTTTCCCATCTCACTTTGAGCTTATATAAGAGGGAGTATATTGCTTTTGTCAAGATGGACATAACTGGAATTGTAGAAGATTATTTTGGTGATACTGAATTGGAGAGGATTAGTTAATTCCAGTCAGTTAATTTGCTTTAATTTTTCAACACTAGTCTCAGCTTTGCTAAACTGTTCTTTACATGGATATTTTAAACCAGTGAAAAAATGAATTTGATACATTGCTATTGTTTGAGTATATATTCCCAAAAAGGACGTGTAGATTAGCTGATGAGCTCAGAGTAGCAGAGTGCTCCACTGCGGCCAGCAAAGTACTGTTTGATAGCAAAGCAATTCCCTCATAGAAAAGTGGTACAGTACCTCCAGAGTCCATGAAGAGAGGGTATGACACAGAGTAGTAACAGAAATATGTGATGCTCAGCCTTGCCTGTCTTGTGGAGATAATATTTCCAGGCTAAAGACCTTTAATTCGTGTAGTCTTAAGGGGAAATCCTGACCATATCTAAATCGATGTTTTTTCAAATTAAAGACTGTTTTTAGGTTTTGAAACAAACAAACAAAACCCCCCCATCAAACAGTTTTTCAAATTAAATTATTCACATTTAGGACTGCTGGTGCTGAGGTTTCTTTTCATCATCTGTCTTCAGATTCTGACTGATTCTTCATGCAAGGAATGTGTAACATACTGAAAAGGGCGAGTGCCTTTGCAGATTATATCACCCTAGATGTTTTTTGAGGTGCTGCATATCCTATATAATCCTTGGGTAGATGAGGTGCTGCATATCCTATATAATCCTTGGGTAGATTTCAGCAGAGGATGGTGCAGACATAGCTCCTTTTTATGGCGTATGAACATTGCTATTCCTTTGTATTCAGGAAACAGGTAACTGAGAGAGAATCCTTGTCCACTGTATAATTGGTTCTAATCATGTGTTCTCAGGCTGAACATTGCAACATCAATCAAATGAAAAACAAAAATCACTTTTCCCCTGAGCAGTGAACAAGTGCCATGAAGATGGATGGATAGATACAGATTTGAATGCATGACTGACATGGAAATATTCAGGGGGAAGCGTCATGGGTCAGAGGACTGGCAATGCCAGTGGCAGCCTTGATTCAGAAATGAGGAAGACCTATATTCTGCTTTTAAAAAGGAAAAAATCCATAGTGAGAACAAGTAATGGCTGAATCGTGGAAACCTTCTCCATGGCTGCAGGGTGAACAGCAGCTAAAATCTGTATTTGACTACATGATAGCTACTTTATAAAGGGTCCTGTTGAGACAATGACTGCAAGAGGGGGTTGAGTAGTTGTGTTAGGCTGAGCTGGCTGATTGATTAGCAATTAGGGATTTCTATTGATGAGGAGACTGGAAAAAGAAATACTCGGCTTTATTGCACTAGCAACCTGCATGTGAGACGGTACCTTGATCTTGCTGCTCTGTCAGCAGAGTGCCAACAGTAGGTAATAATGTGCCACAGTAACTGGTGAGACAGGTCAGTGTAGCAGAGGCAGAGTAATTATTGCATCTCAGGATTCCCAGAATACACTTTTATGGTTTGTTGCTGTCCAGAAACATCCAAGTTCAAATGATTTAAGTGACCATGTAGAGCAAGAAAATGCTCAAGGGGGCAGGGAGCCAGATTGTTCATAAGCAAGAAGGGATTAAGGTGTTATGCTAATCAGCATGTGGTCCCAGGCAATGCTACCAGATTTTTTTTTTTTTTTTTTTTTTTTGCTTCATCCCCAAACCCCCTGTTCCTCTTTGTGATGGTGACATGCAAAACCTCAAAACAGTGCTGAGAACAGTTGGTGACTTTACTTTTTGTGCCTAGTGAGTATTTATTAGTTTGTGTAAGAGAAACATGTTTGGCATAAACCAGAGGTGTGTAAGAAGACCTTAAACTGGACTTCATAATAAGCAAAGAGAAGGAGCTCATGGCTCATGTATTTGTGTAAGTACAATGGTTATATATTGTATACAAAGATTTACATCTTCTAACTGACATGGTATGCAAAATGTGTAACTAAAGAGACATCTGTGATGTCAGATACTATTTGGATATTGAAGCATGCTATGATTTGAAATTGATACTGAAAATGGTAATCTTTTTTCACTCCTAGTAAGCAAATATTTATGGTGTATCCAGCACCGGGGAAATAACATATTTTTAGGAGAATGTTTTCTGGTTTATCCTAATTCATACATTATTTGTAAGACTAATAGAACAGATAAGTCCTATTGAAAGGTGTGTTTGTACCTGAATGGAACATGAAGAAATCACGTTCGTGTAGTTCTAGCTTGACTATTCAGTATCTGACTCACTGGAAAGATTTGCATCAATTTTGATGGGTCTGAACCATAGAGTATATGCCTTGAATGGTTCTGAGCTTTTTCATTGCAATTTGATGTCAGTAATTATCAAGTATATTGCCAAAAATGGACTTTAATTTTAATATCTCTGTAATGAAAGTGGGGAAAATGTTAATGTATCATAATAATTAATGCTTGGCAGCATTTATCTGAAGACAAGAGTGAAATAGTTTATCTGTGGAAATAGTTTTGATCTACCCCTTTCTAGTGTTATCACTTATCCTTTGCTGACAGATTCCTGTGGTTTTAGTACAGTAAATGTGCATGCTTAGAATTGCACCCAAAGGTCTTTGACAAGGAATATGGACTGCTAGTCCATGTGTTCAAGTGCTTTCTTAGTGCTTAGAGAAAATCTCACCACAACAATCTGGGGATTGTCAGTGGTGGGATTTTTGGTTCAGGAGTTTGAGTGTGAAGCAGATGAGACAATTCTCACAGGTGAATTTTAGAACTTAGGTTTGTTGGAGAAGTTATCTTTAAATAGGGATTGTTTGGCTTATCCTCATCAGATTTTTCTTATTATGGACTCGATAAAAGAAAACCTAGTGTAGCTTATATAGATTCCAGCATCTAATGTTAGATTTATAATTTCAGAGCTAAAGTTTCTGAAAGACTCTAAAACTTAGCTTGGCTTCAGATTTGGAATCTTTTGGTGTTTCATATCCTAAAAATTTAGGGTTTTTTCCTTTAGCAATTATAGGCACTCTACTGTCCTCTCAGATATAGTTGTCTGTACTTGGTATAAGAACAAGATTTCAGGAACTAAAAGATTATTTCTAGAGTTACTCCATATTCACCTTGGAGTAACTGAGAAATAATTTGGTTTGTGAATCTTAAAATTAAGTGAAGAAGAAGGGCTGAGTGTCCAATCAGAAGCTGCAGATTCTATTCAGAAACCTATTCGCAACTAATCTATATCTAGTAATTATCATCACAACATTTTAGCTAATCACAGTTTTAAGAAATTTATCTGCACAATGACCCTATAATTAAGGAATTTATTTTCATGTAAACGTAAACTTAAATTGAATCTCAGAGCAGCCAGGGCACTGTTCTTTGGAGGCACCAAAATCTCTAATTCCTACTGAATTCAAAAGGCTCTTGATCAAGATCACACACTAAGTCTATACAGGGGTAGATAAGTTCCAGCTCCTGAAGTGTCCATATCCATGTGCATCTAGTGAATGGAATATTTCTGAAAACTATTTCAATTGCATATACAAATGGAAGTGAAATGGCACCAGCTGCCCCCACTTTCAGATTCTGAAATTTTTGAACTGAATTGTTGCAAAAACCCATGTAAACACATATATTACATCTAGGTCTTAGAAATTGCTTGTAAAATTAAGATCATTGAATAATCTTATGTCTTCTTGTACCTTCAATGATAACTGAGGTTGTGGCAATTCTTAATCATCTCAGGATACCATCTGAATTTGCATTTCTTCTGAGTCTTCTCAGCTTATGGCACCTTTCTATGGAGCCAGCTCACCTAAAAGACTTCTTTCCAAGGTGACCGATGCAAACTTTGCAGTACAGTGTTTTGGTCAGCTGATCTTTGTTGTTTGCTTGTATTTTTTTTCCCTACTTTTCTCCATACTATTTCTCTTGTGATTTTTCTGCCCAGTACTTATGTCGTCATTTTCAGTACAACCTCTTTTTGCTTTCTGGGCATTTGTGTTTAACTTTGCATGCAGTGCTCTCCTGTGTCTGTAAACTGATACATCATAAATAAATCAGGCTGTGATGCAAGTACGAATAAGATTTAACTTGAATATAGGGTCAATGTCATTGCAGATGATTAGGAAAACAATCAGCCTGTAATCACATGCTGAATATGGATTCTTAAAGCATTGGTAAATGTTAATAAATAAACCAAAGACAGCTTCTGTTATATACCTATGTTATTGATATATACACTCATATTAGTAAAACATTTATGACATAAAATGGGAAAATATATTTGCTACTCATCTTTCATCAAGAACCTATAAATAAAAGAAAACACATAAAGAAATGAAGAAAACACATAAAAATAAAATAGCTTTGAGAAATTTTGTCCCTGCCGGATAATTTATCAGACATGTTGAGCAGAATTTTGTCCCAAGTTTGAATCGTTCAAAATTTGCCTATTTAGTGGGAGGGAATTTCTCAATGTGTGGTTGATATACTCATGTTCATATATAGGAGGGTCAGAGCAGAATGGAGAGGCTTAGAAAGCTTTGTACTACGGTGTATGTATCACGGAACTGCCATCATGCAGGAGCTGTAGAAAACAACCCAAGGGCAATCCTGGAGTCAGTGTCATTCCTGTGCCATCCCTAGGAGCTGTGTGTAGCTGGAGGGGCACTGTGTGACCCAGGGGTGTGCTCCAGAGCTGCAGAAGCCAGGCACACTCCAGCACTGCTTCACTGTCCTCCTGCCCTGGGCTGGGAGGTCAGAGCTGGCTCAGGAGGACTTATTCATAAAGACAACTTTTTCTTCCCTGCGCCATGTCTGGATTTAACCGACTTCTTCTATGTGTGATATAGAGAAACCTGTTACTCATCGTTCTGACTTGAACTGCATGATTTAGCACTGTGGCATTTCACTGTGGGATACCTCTTGAACTTAAAGGGTTGTGATGTTTCAGAGCTGAGCTCTTGCTGCACACCAAAGCTGCCACGTGTCATTGAAAACCTGCTATGGTGGTAGAAAGAATGAAATAGGATGGAAGCAGGGAGGTTGCTTGGTATTTCGTAAGGGCAGGTGGGCAAGGGGAATGTTGTAGTGAGTGGATGGGAAAAAGATGATGTTTCCGTGTGAAATGCAGTGACTGCACCACAGTTACAACACAAGGAAATGGTGCTGTGGTAGTTTGAAGACAATGTATTGCTTCTTAAGTCTTTGAAATAGGTTATGTGATGCAGCCAACAGGCAGCTTGGCATCTTTTTCTTGGCAAGGTCTATAAGGGAGTCTGTGTCTTACCAAGCCTAAATCAAAGTCGTAAAAAAATTACTCTGTAAGGTGGCATACATATTATGGGATTGGGTTGTTTCTAATTGACAGAAACAGATATTTCATCAGTTCCGTGATTCCTACTAGGAATTTATTGCTGTAAAGCAAGTGCAACAATAGAAATACCCATATTCCAGAATGATGTGCTATTTTGGGTTCAATTTAATGGTCTGCCTTGAAATGAAGGACAGCCAACTGACAAAAGAAGTTGTTTGGTAATGAAGTAACTGAATTCTAGAAAATTCCAGGTCATGCAGTGCAAACCTAGTAAATCCACTGTGATTGTCACAATGCTCCTAACTAAAGCCAACTTTGATGAAAGCTATGACAGTCTTTAGCTTAAGATCTTACTGCTCCTTGAAGAAAGATTGTACTGAGAAACAAATAACTAGACTTTTCTGCTACTGGCATTTTCATTCCTCCTCTATTCTGCAGATTGGAAGGTACAGAGGGATAACACAAACAGAGGCAGACAGGACTGAGTGAGAGACCTATAAACAGACGTGAATCAGTGTCTGTAGCTTAGGAAGCCAGGTGGAGTTAGTAGTGAAGGGAGAGAAATATTTTCCTGATTTTTCAGTTCATAAATTAGTTGCCACTAGAAAGCATAATTATCAAAAAGCATAATTTGCAAAACAGCCACTGTGCTATGAATTGGAATCAAGAAGGAAGCTTTTTCCTACGCTGGATTTTTGCATTTAGAAATGATTAGAGCATCGCAGGATTTCAACCCTGCCTGGAAGGGACCTTAGGAAGTCATATTTAAGTCCATGAATGTTGATCCATATTTTCTCCCTTGCTCAGCTTTCCCCTCTGTCTAGAATGGAAATTTAGTTCCAAGTTTTCTTTGAGACACTGTGCTCATCGACTCTGTCATTTGAGGGGAAAAAAAATTCCCCTGAAAGCTGAAGAAGGTGCACACAGTATGTGCTACATATTCACATCGCAGAGTCCAGGGCCTCCTAGCCAAGGGGAGCTTGGCCTCTGGCTTTGGGAAAGGCAATGTACAAAATGTCACACTCAAACACTTTCCAGATAGAAGTTAAACCCTGAAATAAGAAGTCTGTGAGTCTGGAGAGATTCCTCTAAGCAGAAATCACCAGCTGACCCAAGTACGTATTATCTAAGTAGATTGTGTGTGATGAGACATCACAGAGCGACACAGCAAGCTCTGGTTTTGTGTCTTTCATTGATAAAAAGAGCTAAAATTTTTCATCTGGTCCTTGTTGGTAACTGTCTCTCAATAGACTGTGGTGGAGCTGTTTGATTTCTAGTAATTTGTTCCTTCCCCAAAAGTCATCAGATGTAGATAGAGACTGAGATTCTAATAGCATCGACCACGTTATCTCCATGGTAATGAGACATGTTGTCTCAACTTGGGAGTTTTTGTTTGTTTATCACTATGAATTTCATTGCTATACAGGGAACAGCAGGTGAATTTGCCCGTATAGCTAAGGAGAAAATGATGGTTGCTTTTTATTTAATCCACTACAAATGTTATTTGGAATGTGCTTCAGAATACATAATTGTCTTATGTATTTTAAGTCTTATAATTGGCAATATGTTTCAGATGCCTTTGATGTTTGACTTGGGCAGGAGAGGAAAAGCTATTGCACCGTTTGCTGAAGTCGATTCTGAAATTCAGACTGCAGTCAAACTTTTCATGCCCATAACTTTCAGGCAAATTAAATAAATAAAAAAATGCAGTCTATCACTTTTCTGTGAAGAGCCAAATGAGGAGAACTGAAAAAGAAGGAAGAATAATAGGATGTGATAGCAATTCAGGTAAATATCACTGCACTAAAGGCAGCAAGGTTTGAGACCAAGGGAGAAGGATAGAGTGAGTGAGAGAGAGAGAGGTGGCTTTGGTGCTTCAGGGAAATCCTCATCTCTGCCAAGCCCTTTTGAATAAAGAGATACGGGCAGGAGCTGACAGGTGACTTTGGATGTGATGAGTCAAGTTGTCTTCAAAATGGAGGCAGTTTATTACAAACGGGGGAGGGTGATGAAGCCATGATGAGTTAGAGCTATGAATGACAGAAGGCACCCCTGTGATCACCCCAGACGCCCTGCACTGCACACACTGCAGAATCCTACCTGGTAATTCATAGCAAAATTAGTGTCTCTTCTAGAAAGATACTCAGTCTTGAGTGAAAAATTTCAAGAAATGGAGCATCTTTACCAGCTAGTAAGTAGCTGACAGTAGGTGTCTCTCCTCAAGTCTTTTTCCCCCTTTTGATTTCCAACCATGGAATAGTGTTTTATATTGGTTAGCTAGAATATCCTCCACGGTCAGAAATATTGGTTGTCTGTCTCTCTTTCTCTTGGTACTTGTAGGCTGTGGTCACATCAGATCCCAGGAATAGCACAGCATCATAATGGTTTGTTTCAAGAAACAGCAAATAATGAAGTACAGTTGGGTAGAATTAACCTAAACTGAAATACTGTGTTTAGGAATCAAAATACTGGATGGGAAAACTGGGGGGGGGGGGGGGGGGAGGAAGCATTTAGTAATGAAAAAATGGGTTTTTTTGAATCTGTGTTTTCTATCAGAATCCTGTGTGTCTGAATTGATGTATTAAGTCCTAAGAGATGCACTTCTGAGGCAGTCATTGCCAGCAGTGGGGTATGACCAGCAGAACTAAGCTTTGATCCTGGCAGAATCTGCAATTTAAAGAAGGAACTAACACAAATGGTGTTAGAAGGAAGTAATGATCATCTTTGTGAGGGATAATATTTCAAAAAATATCCATGAAATTATAAAATTCATCATTAACTCTCCAATGACAATTGATAATAGCATTACTTTCATTGGATGGATTGTGAAGATCTGAAAAAAGGAGATTTAATATACATTATACAATTACTAGTAAGTTAAAGGCTGCATGAAAACCTTTTCATTATTAGAAATAATCTAGGCAAGCAACACCTCCTCCTCCCCATTTCTAGATTTCTAGCACTGCTCAAGTGCCTACACAGTCCTATTCTTTTCTAGCCATTATGGACGTATTAGGTAAAGGTACACTTCAGAAATAGGAAGCTATATTTAAGGAATCATGTTTCATTTCCTAGCTCTCCGTAGGTTTTCAAAGACAGCATTGCTTATATTTAGTAGAAGTTTTACCAAGAGAAGAGAAATACTCCTTTGAAGAGAGGTTGCCTTTTCAAAATATTTTTCAAAATAATTTCCAATCTTCAAGTAATATAAAACCATGCTAAGAAGCCATAGCAGTAAGTGCCCCTGCAAAGGAGAAAATGATAGCTGGAAGGGGCTGAAGGCTAAGGCAGTTTAGAGAGTTAATTTGTTATTAAGTTTGCGTCTGTATTTAAAGTGGAGATGACCTGATTGAAGTGATTGCACCAATTCCTTTGCTAGTATGAGTTTGCGTTGTGCCGAACATTAAGAGGCTATTGGCATCTGTGTACATGCTGGTGGTTTTTCTCTAGGGACACTCTCTAGGGAGGCAGCCCAAATATTATATAAGATGCCTGGGTATCTCCGACAGCAAGAAATGCGGGCAGCAGCAGGAGACGGTCTAATTACTGGGCTCTGAGTTGAATCATGTGTGACACTAGCATGAACTTAACAAGAGGTTCCATCTGGTTCATGTAACTGTGAAACCCTGGCTGATGGTTGCACGTGCCTTTGAGTGCAGCCCCAGGAGGGTGAAAGAAGGGCGACAGGGCTGCTGGGGGATTGGATGACTTGGATATGCAAAGGGCTGAGGGCCAGAATATGAAGTGGAAAGAAAACCAGGCGACAATGCTAAGGGCTCTGTGCAGCTGGTGGAGACACAGGCACAAGCTCACTGCTGCTTGTTTTTTGAAGTACGTACAAGCAGCACAATGATGTATAACTTTGGGCAGATCTTCATTTAAGAAAGACATAGAAATCATTTTTCTAGCCCTTATTTGGGTTTTTGTTTCATGTTGTGAATTTATTTCTCCTCTAACCTCAGCAATCCACCAAAGGCCACTTTACAAACACTATTTTAAGAAGCTCTTTCAGAGAAATGTCTATTACAATTGTTTTGCTTTTCACTTGTAAAAAATGAGGAAGGAAAGGACTTGGGGCACTTAGAACTCCTTCAGTACTATCAGTAGTGAGTCTGTGGATTGCAATAGATACACCCCCCCCCCCCCATGCACTAAATATCCTGTCTGTGAAACATTAGAATTTGAAGCCTTACATATAAGATCTACTTAAGATTTCATTGCCTTATTATTATGAAATAAAATACTGAAAGCCCCTGATATGTATATATTTGGTCAGAAATTCACATTTTCGAGCAAATATAAACTGTAGATACCCAGAGCTGGATGTTAGGTGAGTTTGTCCCATTAGTCCAAGCAAGAAGCAAGTTGTTAACAAACACATTATGTGTATTCAGGATTCAGTGATGCAGACTTAATATAGCAGATTAGTGGCATTTCAGATTCTCTATAATAGCTAAGACATCTGGATGGGGCTGGGGCGTATGACACAAGAACTAGGGAGACCCATGTCCCATTAGGGAAGCCAGTGGTATGCTGTGAGTACTACAGTGCACTAACCACAGCTGAGTCACAGCCACCATGTTTGTTATAAAATTATCTGAAAGATCCCAGCTTCAATTCTAGCTTAGTTGATGAATTTTGATAAAATAAACACTTGTTATTATTTTTATTAGTTGTACTGGTTTTGTCAGTGTTGGAGATGGCTGAATATGATGCGTTTGGTGTCCCGGGGACTTCTTCCTGGTTGGCCAGAACCGAATTTGGTGAAGTCTAAGAAATGGGATTTTTCCCATCCCAGTCAGATAGATGTCTTCTGCAGGATGGTGGGTTGGAGACCTCTAAAGATTCTTTCTAACTTATTTTTTTCTTTGATTCTGAAGTGATAATGTTATGTATATTGATATCATAACTGTTGAAGTTTTGTTATGTGAAGGTACTGAATGATGTCTAGTTGAACACGTACTTATAGTAAATCCAGTCATGTAAATCACTGTTTGATGCTTGCTACTTGAGCTTTCTAATGGCATGTTAAAATTAAGTAAAAAGATTCTTTGTTAGAGGCCAAGAGAATTATGTAGGCCAAGACAAGGTCAGGAAAGAACCTAGTATAAGGAACTGTTTTCTAACACAGATAAGGATTTTATAAAAAGTGATTTGTGATGTTTATCTTTTCTTCTCAGTTGAATTAAAGATGTTAGAATTATTTTGGCTATGTTAGCGGTTTATGTTATTTTGACAGCTGGAACTGAATTGATTTTTTTTCCCACCAACAGTAAGATAAAGCCTTTAAACAACTCTCCACCTGTTATTTTCATGGGAACAGAGTCCAGGCTTTGACACAAAGCAAACTGTATTAATTATAAAATAATGTTGTTATATTCCAGCCATGAAAGTCATGAAATTAACTTGCAACATCATAACTTGGGAATGTAGTTTGTTCCTGAGACTGCCAATGGAGCGATCTACCTTCTTGTTATTGTTGCAAGTTAGAAACATTATAATCTTTATTTAGGATAGTTAACACCTAATGCGGAGAGATGCACAAATCCTGAATTCTGATCGTGTGAGAAGGTGATGATACTGGTATTCAGGCATATTCTCTGGAGTGGGTTTTTGTTACAGGCTGATTTTCATGTTGCAGTATTTAATAATTTATTATACGTGATTTCTTACACCATTGTTTTTTTAAGCTACAGAAGATAATTGTATCCCAAAGAAGGGACTTACGTCTCTTTATCTAGTCCTCTTTACTCTTCAGGCAAAATTATAATGTGGATTTCTGATGGCTGGTTTCAGGCAATAGATTATTTTAAATCCTAAATAGAGAAAGAGATTTTAATTTTATTGCGAGAGCAGTCAGAATAAATTAGTTGGGAGAGGAAAACCTCAATAAATGACGTTTTTTCAAGGATAATTATCTTTGAGAATATCCAGGATAAGCAAAGAATTATTGACTGAGCAGACTGTTATTGCTTTGTTGGGTTGGTGGGGTTTTTTTGGTATAAAAATATTTCTAGCATTAGATGTCTACGAACATCTTTAGAAAGACACATATTCCTGTTAACACAGA
This sequence comes from Mycteria americana, assembly GCF_035582795.1. Taxonomy (NCBI): domain Eukaryota; kingdom Metazoa; phylum Chordata; class Aves; order Ciconiiformes; family Ciconiidae; genus Mycteria; species Mycteria americana. The sequence continues at coordinate 13,615,320 of NC_134376.1, forward strand.
GTGATAACTTCTGTCTTTCACTCTTCCCTAAAATTGCCCCTGAAGTAGCTCCAGCTTTCATGGGAGGAAAACCCAAGCAACCCCCTTCATGCTCCCTAGCTGGGGGAAGCTGTGTAAGCTGACAGCAAGCAGCTGTCATTTACAAGCCAACTTCTCAGAGCTCTTACTGCTCAGAAGGGCAAACTTCACGAGGCGTTGAACAGCTCCTGCCCGAGGCTTAGTACCCTGCAACTCCTCATCGCTCCACAAAATCTCAGTGCAAGAGAAAAGTGGTAGAGAATTCCTAAAATAACAGCATGGGCAATTGTCTGGGTACCATAGAAACTACCACTGCAAGGAAGAGCTTTCCCTTCTTTGGCTTTGCCATTCAAATACTGAGAATGCAGAGACTTCGTAAAGAAAAAAGAAGTGTGTTATTTTCATGTCATGTGATTGTCCATTTGCTGCAGCTTTCGTTTTCTTCCTGTGTGGGATCAGCTCTGCGCAATTAACTCTAGTGTCCAAACTTGTGTCTCTTTTATGATCCTGTGTGATGAAATTTCATATCAGAACCTTTCATAGTGTGTTCCTTCCTGTCGTTGGTCTTCAGGCAGTCAGATGACTCGACCTTCATGGCTTTTTCTAGTCATGTGAGGCAATGCAAGCTGTCTTGTTGGCAGCCTGCGGTGGCCATGAGCTCTGTACCTTCCTCTTCTCTGCTGAGTTGCAGTGGTTTTTGCATTACATAGCAGGTGTGAGAAAGTCTCAGAGGATGTGATGCCAGCCCTTGGCTCCTGGCACAGAGAGTGCCTTTAATAGAAATGTCTTATTCTGTATGCAACAGGATGACTAGCAAAGACCCTCAACAGCCTGGTAGCTGTATCCCTTAGCAAAAATCTGTTAATAGGGGTGCAGGGAAAAATGCCATCCAAACAGATGGGAATGACTCTAGGCTGCTGAAACGCTGTTCGTGTGCAGTAAGTGTGTTTATTAAGTGAAGGATTCCCAGGCCAGACAGCTGTCCGCAATGTGCTCCCACACCTACACTGAGAGGGACATGTTAGAGAGAATCCAGGGCACATTTCAACATGACAAATAGCTTCCCGAAAAGAAACAACGGGGTTTTGCTTCAGGTCAGCAAACTCATGATTGGGTGGGGAAATCTGTTAGATGAGCCTTTAATTTGCTGGTAGAAAGAACTCCCATATAAATGACAGACTTGTTACACTTTGCATTGCCTGTTGCCTGATTTCCCCAGGCTATTTGAATCAGCCTAGTCAGTGTTGGATGAGGGGTCACCAGGGAATGCTTTTGAGCTGCAGTTGGTGGCTTTCTGGCTAAAATCCTTCAGCACTGGAGTTAATATGCAGTTGCTATATCAGGATGGTGGGGGGAGATGGACTGATCAACTCGTGAAACATGTCAGATCTTGTTCTTTCAACGGCTTGTTGTAGTTTTCACAACGTGCAGAATTTTTTTTAACCCAATATCCTGAGCTAATTTTGAAAGGAAAGTTCTGCCTTTCTAGATTTCCTCCCACATTTCATTTAAATAAGTTATTCTTCACCTTTTGTTCCAGGCTGCCGTGCTCTGTTAAATGCTACTTCAGAAATGACTGCCTTTTACTGATGGGTGAAATAATCTCTGTGCGAAGTCTGGAAATTATTTTCAGTCAGGGAGGTATTTTAAGCTTCTTTGAAGTGAGAAGTGCAGGATAAGGGGGATAGGCAGCGTGTGGGACTATGAAGTAGATATTATGCGTTCTTTATTGGCTTCTGATATTTGGTGCTTTATGGGGTTTTGAGCATGTAACTTAATTTCTTATTATTGCTGTTTTTTTTCAGAAAAGATGTCACATTATTTTGCCACAATGCCTGGAAGAGGTTGAATGGAAGCAATATGGTCACGGAATCACAAACCTATTTTTATTAGCTCAGTGGGACAGGCATGGGCAGTTCCCTGTGTGATCTTCCTTTGAACACACGTCTTCTCAGATAAATCTAGCAGGTTAAAGTGGAGTAATGGGCATTCTATATTAATATCCTTCTCAGACACCAAGATGTCTTGCTGTTGCACTGAACGCTGCTTTTTTGCTTTGGGTCCTTCACCAGACGGGCATGTAGATGTGAAAAGCACGTTGCTGTTCATGATGGTAGATGGTTACATGTCTTTGAAAAGGACCTACTGATGCAAACATCTAATTCACCAAATTATGAGTGTATGTGCTTCCATTTCCATATTAATCAGTTGGACTCTGCACTTTAATGAATGATTAATTTTTATTTGCTCACCTGTCTGTCTCTCCTGGGGCCATAAAGAGATGTAGGTGCCTATGCCCAGAAGAGTGTTTGCTGCCCCACAGGTCAGAGTGGATGTTCTGACACGTGCATCTCTGTTCAGGCTGGGAATGAGGGCTGCCATCTGTTTTTCTCTGCCATTTAGAAGACGCTGTAGTTTCAGTACTTACATTAAGAGTGACAGAAACACTGATTTCCTAGCACTGCTCTTTTCTGCTATGTCTGTATTGTGAAAATCCTGACTTGAGGACTGCTTGCAGGGGAAGGAGGAAAGGGAGGGCCACAATCTGTGTGAAATCACTGGGGTCTCAGTGGGTCTCAAGGAGTAATGGCACAGATCTGTATGTCGCTGTGCTCAGTAACTGCTAGCTGAGATATCGTGGCTTGTCCTGGTTTCGGCTGGGATAGAGTTAAGTTTCTTCCTAGTAGCTGGTATAGTGCTGTGTTTTGGATTTTAGTATGAGAATAACGTTGATAACACGCTGATGTTTTGGTTGTTGCTAAGTGGTCAAGGACTTTTCAGCTTCCCCTGCTCTGCCAGGCGCACAAGGAACTGGGAGGGGGCACAGCCAGGAGAGTTGATCCAAACTGAACAACTGAACTTACTTTTGCTCTTCCGATTCTCTCCCCCATCCCACCGGGGGGGAGGGTGAGCGAGCGGCTGGGTGGTGCTTAATTGCTGACTGGGGCTAAACCACATCATGGCTGTATCAGATTGGTCATGGGGTTTCAGAGATGGCGATCATAACCCAGGGATTTATACATCTATGCTCATGAGAAGTAATTTTGCAGTGTGTTTCATTTGCAGCTCTTGTGTTCTTAGCTCCGGTGCTGAGTGAAACACAATGGCTTTGGAACAATACAATTCACGTGTCCCTGCAAAAACTACACTGTATGTGCTCTGATTATGGTGTTCGTCTCCTTATCTGGTCCAGACATATGATGAAAGAAATGCACAAACTGGTCCCCTTGATAAAGCTGGTGTTCACAAAGTCTTAATAAAATTAAAATGTAATCTTGATATCTCCTTTAATGCTCCTGTAACCTGTATGCCTTTAATCATCTGTACTGTTTACTTCCAGTTCAGTTATTGGGTATAATAAGTGAGCTTAATGCTTTAATGTTTGTTACTGCCCTACTTTCAAAATCCCTTATAGATGCAAGTTTTATATAATTTAAATGAGAAATGCTGCATATAGTCATCACCACTGTTATCTAGAGGAAGGGAATGCCATTTCCTTTATTTAACCTACCAGCCTGTATCCCCTGAGTACATTTCTTAGAGTTAAAACCAATAGTGTTCCAGTTTGTAGGTTGCTATTGCTCCTTAGCTTTGCAAGTATGTCATACTGCTGTGCTCTCCACTCTTGCTAAAAGTAGTCTTACTACTAGGGTCAATCTTCGCCAGAATGCATATCAGAAAAGTTTGGCGATTTGAATTGTATGTCAGTGGCGCTTTTGCAGTAAAATGGACCGGGAGAAAAGCCATGCCTTTCTTTTTTGTGTTCCTTTGAGTGTTGTTACATATTTGTCTTGAAACAGAGGCTCCTTCTAACACAGTGCAACTTCTTCTGTTTGATCTTGCTGCAAATATCTTGCATCTTCTCTTACTCTCCACTCCTGTCATCTCTGTGTCTGTTTTGTTTTGGGGCCTTGATTCTATGTTTTAAGGCTTGACAACTTATAATCACACAGGTTGTTATAATAGCCTGTAGAAAGAGCCTTCTTGATTCATGTGTATCAAAGTGCAGGACTAAGCCCTCACCGTATATTTTGCTGGTGTCAGGTATTCTTCTTTATGCTTTAGTCACACATTAAAAAGTGATGCATTTATTTTCACAACTGAATTTAGCGTGCTAGCACTACATTTGGTAAAAGGAAAGATAACGGAGGAAAGCAAACATTTCTATTGGCTTGCTGTGGTGTGTGATCTGCCAGTCAAAAGAATTTAGAGTTTTTTGTTTAGAAGAGGGAAAGACGATTGCTAAAAACAAAAAATGCAGCTACTTGCTACTCATTTCAGATCTTTGTCCAGCCTGGTATGAAGCTTAGTTCTCCATGTATTAAGTTGACTTCACATGCGGATACATTATATTCTTATGCTAGTTGCAAGCATCTTAATGTAATTTTAGGGCTTTGTAGTTTATTTTGGCAGAACTCTTGGATGGGTACCTATTTCCCTGGTTTTTATTGTTTCTTTGCTTTTATAATTTTAATTTCCTACTGTATCACCAAACTTTCAGTTTAGTTTCTAGCAGTGAAAATACAATAACAGTTAAAACTACTCTAGCTTTTTTAATCTTGATCTAAGGCTCTTGAAAACATCCTTTAGAAGTGCTGAGCACAGCACTTTTTCTGATTTGAACTCAGTGATTCAACATTAGTAGCTGACATGTTGATTAATATCCACTTGTAAAACTTCCAAATACAATTTTGGGTGCAATGTGTAATTTGTCTGAAAGGGGCTCCGGGAAGTTCTGAATCAACATGCAAAGCTGAAGGGATGGGGCAGTGCCCTTTGCTCAATTCACTAGATTTTCTGAACACTTTCTAGCACTTCCTCACTGCATTTGAAAGATTTTTAGCCTTGACATCTTTGCTTTGCCTAGCTCCTGGAGCTGCTAACTGGTGTTTAATCAGTCCTGAATACCAGTAGAAGTTGTGTGGAAGAGAGGGCTCTGCGTGACAGCTGAACTTAATACTTTGACAGAGGTACACAGGTATGTGATGGGCAGATGTACTGTATTTGGTGCAGCTTTGAAGTTTAGTTTGCACGTCCCTGTGCAAAGGGGCATGGAAAAGGGCAAACAGGAAGGACACAGGGAAAACCAGGGTTGTTACTGCCTCGGTGAAGCAGCCTGGTCAGCTGAGGCTGAGGTGGAATTTAGTTGCCTTCTCTTGCTGGCAATAGTTTGTCTTTTGATCTTTTTGCCACTCTTGCTCAGGCCTCATCCCTTCCTTTCATTTCTACGTGATAACTGCCCCGAGAGTGGCATTATCCTTCCTAATTTCTGACAGCTCTTTCCTGTTTGAACTTCTGTAACAGGCTTAGGCCATGTCTTCAGCTGCTGTTTGCTCACTGTGGAATAGCAAGCAGCACGCTGCTTCTGCAGTGTAACCTTCAGTCTGGGCCCTTGGAGCAGATGGAAAACTGGACAGCCTTGGCTATTATTATTTCCCATGCTGTGATTCATAGTTCAGCCTACTCAGTCCACTCATTGGCACTTGACAGACCCCCAGCAGAAAAGCATGGCCCAACAGCAGGCTCAGAAGGGGTGATAGATCACAGGCCTCCGGCTTTAACTAAACCTCCTCAGACTCTTCTGCTAGAGAAGAGCTCTGGCTTTTGAAGAACAAATGGTAACTCAGGAGCACCACAACTTTGGGATCGGATGGAATCGTTTCTGTAGCAGCGGATACTAGTGATGGATGCACAAAAAATGCCAGCATGGAAACTAGAAACATGTGAGTTATTATGGAGATTAATACAAACCTTGTAAGGGCATTTTCAGCTGAACTGTCTCCTTGGCAAATTCATCAAAATGAAAACTTTTTGTGGAAACATATCAGCTGACAGGAGGAAGATCTCAGAACAGACGCTAGCTTAGAGCCCAGGAATTCAGACTGAGCTATGGGGGAACCAGATTCAGATCCCTGCCCTGAATTTCATGTCCAGATCCTGCTCTTTTTCTCTCTGGCTTCCTTTCTTTTTAAGTAAAAAATGTTGAAAGCTTTTGAAATCTTGACATTTTGGGCAGAGCTCATGTTTGCTGATCCAGCTCATTTTCTTGGGAATATTGATAGAAAAACCTCATTTTGCCAGTCATTAGTCCTGCAGTTAAATCAAGGGTCTTATCCGCTCATGTAAATGCATAGTAGTCAGGAAGGGGAAAGGAAGATTCTGCTAAACCACATATATGGGAAACAGAATATAAGCCTTTTTAGTTTAACCTGGATCATGCCTAATCATCCTTCTTTTTAAAAAGTATAATTGTGATCTTTAGCATGGCAAATTCCATCCTATCCTGTGCAGTGTCCAGCCCCTCTGAGATCAGTGAAGTGAGTGAGGCAGAAACCCAGGTGGATATTAACTCCTTTATATTTAAGTTTTTTCTCCCTGTTCCCCTTCTTGTTCTCACCTGAACACATGTACTATATGTGGCTGCATCTGACATCCCCCAGTGGCAAGACTAAAGCCCAAATCACAGGTAGTCTAATGCACTGACTGTTATAAAAAGGGACGTAACGGCCATCATTCCTGATTAAAGGCATATAACAGGACATGCTGAGCAGCATGAACTTCTGGCAGTGACAAGGTATTTTCTTTACCAGCTCTTTTAGAGCTCTACATTGAATGTCAGCTGAGAGAAATTGATAATTTAATTAGGCCTCCAACTATTTGGATTGTAAGAAGATAATAATTTTTCATAATGGATTTAAGGGGTTAGTAATACATGCTTATCACTAATTCTTTGCATAAAAAAATTTCGATAGTCATTCAGAGGTTTTGCCCTTCAGTGGGCATTTTCTTAGGTAAAGGAAGCAAGCAATGTTTTGCCATGTAACATTAGCTTTACTAGTGCACCTGTAATGGTGAGCAAGACCTTCTCACGGTGTTGTGAGCACCTGAGAAGATCCAGTTCAGAGAGAACTCTGCTCACCAGAAAAATTTTAAAAAAGCCAGCGCTTCAACTCTGGTCAGTTCCATCTGCAGACAAGATGCTGCTTAGAAATCTTGTATGTATCATATTAGCAGCACAAAATGCCTCACCTCCTGATGGGGTTAAATGCAACTAAACCACTATTTAATCCCTTGTGGGTTAGTAGGTGGGTAACTGCATTGCTCTTCTGGCCATGCTTGTTAATCCAAGTGTCTGCTGGCACCAGTCTTTCCCAGAGGGTAAACAATTACATTCATCCTCTTTGATTTGCATTATTGCTACCGATAATTGTTTTGGTCAGGCTTTTGTGAGGGTGCCTGAAAAATCAAATCCTGCCTACTTTGAGGTTTTACCAGCATTGCTTCCCTCGACTCAGCATATGAAGTTGAGTTAAGCACAAACATCAGAGTACCTGGGTCCCTTTTGGAAATGAATATGAAACACAGGAAAGGAGGAAGCTGTAGGTTTGTCTTTGCTGCAGAGTGCAGATGAAAGAAAACAGATGAGGCAGAAGGAGAGAGAGAGTTGTTTAGGAGGAAAAAAGTCTCAAAGATTGAGGAGAAAAAGCTAAACCCTGTGGTTTGGGATAATCCTCAAAAAGTTTCCAATCTTTTGGGCAATAAGTTGAAATGAACTGATTTTTCAGAGGCTTTCCAGATTCAACTCAAGCTATTGAAATGTCAGAGGAAGACAAGGGAATCTGCTTTCACCTGGGAGGAGAACTTTGAAAAGTAGTAGAAAGCTCTTGCATTCACCCATCCCCAGACAGCAACAAACTGAGCAATACTGACAGGAAAGAACATGATAAGGAGCTGCTGTAGAAATCTGAGAGTAAAAAAATTTACAGTTTTGCAGAGCTGAAGAAGCCTCCAACCATAAAGGGCTCTGAGCATCCTGATGTCAAGTCCTTTTACAGCTCCTAGGAGTGAAAAGGGCTGCAGGAGTCCTGTCCTGTTGCTGTGCTCCAGGAAGACACAGGCTGCAAAGAAAAAAAAAACCATCCGTGGCAGCTGGTAACTTGCGTTTAATCTGGGATCTAATAGTAGTGAGAGAACAGTGCTAGATACCAGATACAGGTCCCTCTGGGATGACAAATGGCTTTTCTGTGTCCTTTCCAAGGTGATGTCTTCATGAAAGAAGCAGGCAGACGTACTGCCAAGGGAGCAAGTGAAGTGAAGATTAAGGCAAAGGCAAAAGAAGCTAAACACAGCCATTATATTCTTTGGCCTTCACCACTTACTGAGTATACATAGGGTAGAGAGAAGAGATATTAACTGAAAATTGAATCTCCTAAGAAAATGTCTGCAATTTGTTCAGCTACATTACTGCATTGTTGGCTTTTTCTGTAGACTGATAAAAAGAGAAGCTGGTTTTGTTCCAAGTTGAGTTGGATAAAACTTTTCTTTTTTTGAGGAGGAGAAAACTTAGTAATTTGTAGGGCTTTGGACTGAATGCTGTTAATTCATCTGGCCAGGGTTGGGTGAATGAAAGGAAGCCTCTCCTTTCCTGCACGAATGTCAATGAAATGTTTCATTTGAAGAAAGTTGAAATCTTCCCTTAGGAAGAAAATCTTTATTTTATTTCATGCTTTTTAAACTCAGTTTTTGACTGTCACTTTTGAAATGGCATCTTTTGGTAAAATGTGGATAAATAATTAAAAAAAAGTTGTAAACTTTTTGTCCCATCCTTCTTCACAACACCAACACACACACAACCAGAAACACTTCTGAAGCCAAACAAACAATTTTAGTTTAGAACTAGATAATGTTTTTCCTTTTTTCAACTGAATGATGTGGAAAATACTGATTTCTTTTCAACCTTTTCCATGTTTTGCTTTCTTTCCTTTGCTTTCTAATTTTTTTTTTTTAAGATGAACTGCCATATAGTATAAATCACAGCTCAGTCATCTCTCATTCCAAGTTTTAAGGTTAGCTGGGAGACATTTTGTTGTCACATAAGTCTATGTTCACTAAGATTGAAGTTCTTTGGAAACAGGCATTGAAGTTCTCATTGGACTCTGCTATTTCGGATAGGCAGTACTGTTTGAAAGAAATAATCCTGGATAACTGAAAGGCAAAATTCTTTATATATAAGGAAAAAACCAAGCTATAAGATAAAGCAAGACAGCCTCCAGATTTAATTTGAGGTTTGATTTTTATTTCCTCTCTTTGTGGAAGAAAAGTCCAGCTCTGTTGGTCGCACTGGGTTTCTTAACACCAAAAAACAAACCCTGGCTTCTTATGAGTTTGCTTTGGAGGTGAAGTTTGTGCATGGATCCCTTAATGTCTAATAAAGGCTGGTGCTCATGCTGCATCATGTAGTGTAACAGGGGCTCTTTCCTCTACCTAACCATGTGCTTTGACAATATTTATAGAAATTCAGTGCTTTGAGACCTCTGGCAGATTTGGTGACATGAACAACTGGTTTCATATCAAGGGGTGCACGCAACTTTCTTAGGAAACCAGGCAGCTACCTCCAAATTGAGGAATACTGATTTTGGAAAGTGGTGAGTAAGTGAATGTTGAATGATGTGGGAGGTGAAACCCTTGCAGTTAAAAGGAAAAGAGCTCTAAGGCTGCACCACCTGCAGGTAGGAATCTAAATCAGCATATCGCTTTTAATCAGTCATTGGAAAACCCTCTTTCTTCCTCTCTGGAAGGAGTCCAGGAAGGCTAGTTCCCTAGCTTTAACACTTAATGTTAGGTGCATTAAATGAAGCAGTGTAAATCCCCTGAAAATTTACCATTTGTCTAACTTTGTGCAGAAGATGGAATTTCACTGGGCAGGATTGATGACAATTTTTCTTCTAAGAGCATTTCAAAATGTGTGTGTCTTCTGTCAGCAATTTTCCTATTTTCCCTTTGATGAGGCATATGTCTCAATAAATAGCCTGTTCATGTGGTGATTGTTGACTTAGTTCTCTGCTTTTTGGTGGGTTTTTTTATGCTTACCTGTCCTCTTTCAAAAAGCCACAGAAATTCTGAACTAACGGCTATGCTTTACTTCCCTGGCATCCCCCTCTGAGAGGAGATGAGCCTTTCTGGGAGGTGAGCATTGCAGAAAATATGAGCTAAGCGCTGTCAGGATTGTAGCATATTTCTTTGACTGGTCTTTGCTTAGATAAACCTACAGCAGTGTCTCTATGTTTGTGTCCATGTGCACGTGTTTGAGTAAGCAGTAAGAAAAAAAATAAACTACGGTTTATGGGGTTAAACCACGACAATCCAAAAGACCGCTCACATTCCTTCCCCTGGCGAGGGGTGATGGCAGATGTTAGTTATTTGTCCTCCTGGAAGGGATGAGCTAACTGTGGGTACAGAATCTTCTCATTTCCATGGTAATGAACGTGTTCTAGAAAATTTGCTTTATATCATACAGTTTTTGTATACCATATAAAAAAAACCCTTTTAATTTAGATTTCCTGGAAAAGGTTTTATTAAGCAGATTGTTTTGACACTTGCTTTTGTTGCTGTCTGCATTACCATTATCAAAGAACCACTCACCACACTGTGCACTAGAAAACAGCAGTATCATACACGGTCATACAGAGTTTATATTAATTGTTTGCAATAGCTAATGTTCTACCTTAATTTCAGGGCTGTTTTCTATTTGGATAACATATTTTTGAAGAAGTGCTGAATAATTTAGAAGATTCACATCTAATTAATGTGAGAAAACACCAGGAATCTAAACCCATGGCACTAGCTATTCTTTTGTGTTGAATATTAGTCTGACAACCACTTACAGAGATTCCTCTGCAAACCCCTCCGCTGTTAAATGTTAAAAAAATTCTAAGCAACATTCCTCACCTTCAAGTGTATTTTTCCATTAAAAAAGACTTTGGTTCATATCATGAAATGTGCAAGCTAACATTAACTGAAGATCATGTTTTTGAAAATTTTTTACTTTTGGGGTATTTTCTACAGCTCAGATTATGAATGATATTGCTGGTTGCATTAGTGTCAGCTTGGAAATATCTCCAGCTATACACTTGATGTTCATATAAAGCAATTTCGGGGGCCAATGCTGACTCTTAGAGTATATGAAGTAATTGCTTTTTCTCCATTCCCAATCCTGCCTGTTTGGGTAAGTGCTGCTTGGGCCCCAGGTGTGAGTATGGCCTTTTGGCATCAGATTGAGATCAAAAGTCACTTCTTTCTTCTGCAAAATTTCCTTTGGATGAATCATTTAATCTCCTCAGTGGGTTAGCTCCCCACTTACAGATAATTTTGTATGATTTATCTTTTATGTTTTTTCAGATAAAAAGTGTAAACTAGTGACTGTTTCATAAATATTTTTAAAAAGCTGAACCCCATGGAAATGCAGGCTTTACCTTTCTTTTGTCACTATCATCAACATCAAAGCTCCTCTTCTTTCACATGTGTGCGTGAAAAATTACTGAAATGTAATGTGCTGAAATGTAAAATGTACTGAAAGATGTACTTGAAATATGGGTGCGTTGGGTGCATTGGATCAGGCTTTGATGCAAGTCGTCTTGGTGACAGTGGAAGTACTTTTCCCTTGCTCCCTTCTCATTGCACATCCAGAGATGCTAGTTTTTTGTCCTTATTGCTGTCTCATAATTTAAGCATTAATGCTTATACAGGGGTTCAAAGGCACTGATCTGACTTAAAAGTAACCAGAAAATAACCAAGAAATAAATGTTTGGAAACAGTTAAAAAAAATTAGAGCAGGAAATTTTGATTTTTTAAAAAAAAATCTGTGTATAGTGAAAGCAAATTTCAAAATAACGTGACTTGCTGACTTTGGTGCATCTTAGAGGTCAAGTACACTTCTGTGAAATGGAAACATGCAGCATGAAGGTGCTACCTTGGAGTGAATGGGAAGCACTGCAGCATATTTAGCAGATGGTATGATATAAAGACCAACATTTGGCTTCAACTCTGCCAGCTTGGGTGAGCAACTTTGCTTTCTCCACACTTTGGTATCCTCTCATAGCTCCTTAGGAAATGGTTTATTTTTTCTTCTGTGTTTTTACAGTGCATATCAACCTAATGTCTGATTTCATTTGGAGTGCCCAGATGCTAATGGACGAGGATAATAAAGGAGTGACAAATTAAAATGACACATGGCACTGTTATTGGTGTCATTCAGAGAGTACTGGAGAGAATTCAAAAATAATATTGGTGCTATATAAATAATTGATGTTGTAATCTTCAGATCAGTTGTCCTTTCATGAAGTAGTAGTTCAGGGAGTGATGTCACTTCATGTCTTTGTGAACACAGGTTTTTACAACACGTAGCAAGAGAACAGAATCACTCTGCATCTTTGAATGTAGAGTTTTGAAGTACCACCGAAGTCACTGCTGGCACAAAGATACTTCATAGTAGGTGACAAAGAATTACTCTAGTATTGTTCAGTTTACAGAGACAGTAGAGTAATGTCTCTGAAACATTGCCTAAGAGGAATAAGAGCAAAATATCTCTGCAACACTGCTATGATCTCCATGCACATCATCTGTCTCAAATTCCATTGAAAAGGCACAATGATCAATGGGACAGTACAAGATATATTGCCTTTCCACAACCGTACTCCCAAGGATGCCTTGGCTAAGTAGATTCTGCTTTGAATGCTGCCGTTAAAGGCCTGAAAACATATTCAGCATGAATGGTATATCATTTAGAGCTGAAGAATGTAGTAGTAGTAGTGGTAGTAGTTAGGGTCTAACCGTTCTCTAACTCTGCGAATCCTCCATTGCCAGTGACTCCAGAGAGCTCTTGAAAGTTTCAGTTTTAAACTGTGCTGCATCCATGACGCAAAACAACCAAAGCCAGACAATGCAAATAAAATGTTCTGTGAACAAGTGAGTGCTGAATTTTCTGAGATAAACAAGTAGCAGAAAACTAAGCTGTAGGAATACAAACAAATGGCAGCTTTCATACTGAAATTACCCAAATTTTGCCAATTTCAAGTGCAGCTGTGCTATTTAAGTTCAATTAGATTAAAAGAAAATAATTTCCTTTAACACATAGTTCTGCAAACATTAGAATGTTGTAATAAATAAATAAATAAACAAGCCCAGCCAGGGAGCACAGATGCCACTTAATGTGGTAGTGTATTAAAGTTTACAGTTACTTCTTTTAGACTCTTCCCTGGGGTGCCATGTGTCAGCCTCCTGGAGAAGGAACTGCAAAGTCTGATTCACTGATGTATTAGACAACATCTGTGCTTGCTGGCTTGGATTAGAGGTACTGAATCAAAAAGAGTTTGATCTGTCTTACCAGCGCTAAGCTGACACGAGGTTATACAGCTTTAGCTTGTTGGCTTTTTTATTTGTGTTGGATGTTATGAGTCAGCACTGGTTGGCTTTTTGTTTTGGGATTGCCATTTTCCTGGGCAGGGAATGCGATGTGAAATGGGTTTGGCCATTTCTATAACCTACAGAGGAAGAGCTCTGCATTTCACATATTCAGCTGAAGAAGTACAAGGGTAACTCATAGGTGGGAAAAGGTGGCAGCTTGTCAGGGCACCAGCTGCTTCATGTGACGTTAGGTTGGGTATAAGGGTAAGAAAGCTAATTCTTAAGAAATCCTGCTAATGTAAGTCCCTCTGGGTCATTTTCTTTTCCAGCTGAGGCTATATATTAAGCAGGAGCCACTGTGTCAGTCCAGCCCTGCTGCCAGTCAGTCATCACACAATGCAGCCCTGGCATACGAGCTGCCCGTAAGCTGCTAATAGGCACAGGCAGTTCAAAAGGCACAGGTTGGTGTCCTCTGATATAGAGAAAATGGGTTTGTTATAGCAATTAATATTGCAAAAATACTTTGCAATATTAATTACTATATTAATTACATTAATCACAGTATTAATTACTATCTTCGGGGAGATGTGCTTGTGTTAGTGCCATACTATTTTTTCATATTCCATTCTTGTTTGTAACTAAACTGCAGTTTATGTGTATGTTCATTTCAAGAATTCTATGAAACATGCACTGAGCTTCCTAAATATGTGGGTGCATATTCCTGGATCCCTGATGGCTTTGGCCTCTGCTTGAACTTTCAGATAGGAACAGGAGTACTTGGGGGAAAATTTAAACTATTTCAGTTCTTCCATTTCAATTTATTTTAGTGTAAATGACTGTAGGATTTCTCAGGCTAGGAAAGATATTAAAGAGGAGGAGTGTTATTTTTGCTATTTTTAAAAATTAGCTTCCAACTGACATTGCCTTCTTCTCCTAAGTCACTTAAAAACTCACTCAGAAACAGTAAATACAATTTCTAGCCATCATCAATAATGAAAGGATATCCACTTTAATAAAGCACTTTGTTTTTCTCTATTTTTATGCTTAAATTTTTGAAATGTTTTCTGGGTACCTCAATATAATACTTCCTATAGACAAGACATTGGGAACTAAAAGATAGTAGCCTTACTCTGGAAGATACCATATGCACTGATACTGAGACTGAATGAAGGCAAAATGCAAATATAAACAGAAGGGGGCTTTTTCGGCTTTTTTTTTTTTTTTTAATTGAACACCTTCATAATTAATGGCTCATGGTAAACTTTTGCATGTGGTTATAATAAGGAGCAGAGCTGCCATTACTATATGAACATGGTGACAAACTACAGGAAGAGTCACTGTTCTTCCATCACCAGAGGACTTTAATGGGGAAAATGGCATCATCTTAAGGCTTCAGTGTGACATTTTTTGCTTTGCTCTAGGTCTTCTAACCGGAAGCTTCCCAGCCTTTGTGATAGCTAGTCCTCTGTGAAAAGTTTTAAGAGCCATTTGTAACAAAAAACTGTGTTTCCTTTTGCCTAATTTTGCTTTTGGGAAATTTGACAGTAATCGTAGCCCATTCGCATGTACTTGTGGAATCCATTTACTGGATTAGTGTCTTAAATTAAACACATTAGATTAAGAAAATACCTTAAGTTAACCTGCATCCAACTCAACACACAGAAATAGCCAACCCAAGAGACCCTCATCAGATAAAACAGTCCCAATCCTGTCTGGTCGTTCCGGTTTAGTGGCTCTTTCTCTGTGCCTGCTTTACAGTCCAGAAAACTGCTTAAGCGCTAGTTTGATGATTACCCAAAATTTGGTATTTCTGCTTTTGAAATACGTTATCAAAGTTTGAGATTTATGGGTAAATGCCAACTGATGCTTTTGTGAACTGGACACAGGAGAAACAAGCTGCCAGAGACCCATATTTTTGGCTGCGAGTATTCCACCGATGCGGTAGCTATCAAAATACAATCTGGTGCCTATCTTGACAGATACATAGCATTTGTGTGACATAGGCAAATGTCAGCTTGGGGTTCACAGCCAAAACACATTTAGCTCACAAGAGCAGGAAGCCTAGTAGTCTAACCCTTTGTTCTTCAACTAGAAATACACTTTAAGAACTGGGCTGAATGTAGAATGAATTACAGGGAGAGACAAATACACATATATATTAGTGCTCAAGCTATCCCTGGAAACAGTACAGCAATGTGTGTGCTGTGCTTTGCAGAGCCCCTCCAAAGGGCTATGTGCACACCAGGTAAAGGAGGTGGAGAAACAGCTCCTGGTGGTTTTGAGAGACAGGATACAATATTGTAGGTTTAATGTTCAACTCTGATGAAAATGAAAACTGATTATGTGAAAAGAGAATTTTGCTGTAGCCAGAGTGTTGGTGGGGATGGGCTGATGTATTTACTGACAGAAGACAAGCCAGAAAAAGCAGAATGTGCCTCACATTTGTTTACATAAGAATATAAACCAAGGGACTAAGAATATAAACCAAGGGACTTAAGGGACTTTCAGGTCATTCATGTGAGTCCTCTCTAGGACTCACATGTATTCTTCCAGGCTTGTCATTTTTTTTCTCCTCCTTTAGAAGATTAGGAAGCATAAGGAAAAGCAGAAACCTCCAAATTAGAAATTTTGGGATACCACCACCTGTCCTTGGAACATAGTTCTGCCCTTGATGACTTCACTGGAAGCTGAGTGTGTGAAAAAAGGGTTCTAATAATTACAAATTCTATGCTAGTATAGGCAGGCATAGCTATTGCTATATTTTAATATATTTTTTAAAAGAAAATAAAATTACACCACTGTCTCCTATTAAATAGACCATTATTTTAGAAGAATGATAGCCCTTCATTTTTTTGAGAAACAAATCAGATGCAAACAACAGCAAATGGGTATTTAACTCCATGACAGCATCAACAAATCAAGCATGATACATCTCAGTGCAGTTTTCTCCTTCATGTAACTGTGTCTGGTTTTCTGCCTACAAAAGATGAAAAGCAGAAAAGCAAAAGCAGTATGAGGCTTCCTTAAAGGAAATGTTCCAGAGGAAGAAAGGAAAAGCAGTAATGCACCAGTCTGCTCTCCCCCACTTACTGTGTGCTTCTCATCTTCGTAATTACTTGTGTGGAGGGCTCTGGTTTCTCTTGGCTGATTCTATAGCTCTAGACTCACCTGACAGTAGAAATCCTTACAAGTTGAACAAAAGCAGGAGCTACTCTGGCTAGGAGCAATAAGACATGTATTAGCTGTATCAGGTACTTCTTGACACATTTTTAAGGTTCCTAAATTAAAAACAATCAAAAATTTGAAAGATAAATCTAGAATTAATAAACTTATTTCTTTAAACTGCTTAAATAGGATATTTTAGGGCTTTGTATTTTTTCAAACTTTTTCATACTTGGCATCACAGACAGAAACATTTGTTCCTCTTAGCAACAGAGCCTGCGACTAAAAGCCCTACATTTCCCTTCACAGCCAAGGCCTGTCTCATTTCCTCTTTGCTTCTCAGGAAGCTCTTGTTCAAAACATCTAGAGCAGCTGGTATCTCTTACCACAGAGGACTTGCTTACTTGACTGTAGATGACAGAGGCATAATCAGCCTTTTGTTTTCATAATTGTTTTCTACAGAAAACAAAAGCATGATTTAAAGAACTTTCCCTTGCACTGGGGAATGTAGTCTCTCGTAGAGTGCCATATGTCTTAAAAAAAAAAAATCAAACACTTTTTTGTGTTGTTTTGTTTTCCTGTGATAAACCCCTGTGGTGGCAGGAGCTGTGATAGGAGGTCTGTTTGGTGACTCTGTTTCTACCTTTGATTCAGTCCTATAACTGACAATGCATATATTTGAGAGAGGTCTCCACTGACCTGGAAATGCAGAAGCTCTTTATCATAGCCCACAGTGAGCTTTACGAGTCCTGCAAGATCAAGGAACACAACAGAACATTTTGGAGAGCTGTATGTTGGTCCCTTAGCATGTAATTTACTTCTACACACAAATATGTAAAAATATATGTAATGTATCTTGCATCTGTTAGAGTGTTTCTGTCCCAGCATTCAGTTGCTGTTCTTGAAATTCAAAAGCTTGAAGTTTTAAGACTTCAATCTTAAACTTGAAATATGAGTCAATCATATTGAAGTCATCAAGGTTGCTAATAGACTGTACTCAGTCTATTACAGTCTATTCAGTCTATGAACAGTAACAGCAGAGTGTCACCCAGTCAGGAAGTTTGTCTTATAAGAATAATGGACCCAAATTCTCATTCACTCACGTCAATATAAATCAGGAGTGACTTCAATTAAGTAGGGAGAATTACGTCTGTGAAAATTGCCATGAAAGGAGAATGAGATCTGCTTTATTTACTTTTGGAACAATTAAATGTTTGAAATGGGCATTTTTGGCTATATATGTTCTAATAGGATTTTAAATTGTCAGAATGAGTTAAAATCACTGCATTTACTATGCATAGGATGTTTTTAATGGTGCACTTATTTTCTTAGTGCCGTATGTTCCTCCTTATAGAAAAACAAAACGAAACGTTAAGATTATCAAACCAGTTACTACAACATGTGGCTTCTCCTTATATTTGTTTGTATATAAATATATATTGTGCAAGCCAGATAAGAATAACAAACATTGGTAACAAGCCTAATGTGAAAGTGGTTGTTAATATACCATGGCAATTAGTGTCTCTGTCTCTCTTTCTTGACATGGAAAGAAAGATATCGCAAAATCTCTAGCGAACAAAGACATATCACTGAAAAATTCAAACTGAGCTTTACCAGGTCCTCTGCTCTTGTTGATAAAGGTTTTGTTTCTTCCCCACCCAGTCGTCTTCTGCTTCACCTCCATTAGGCATCCTGCGTGCTGCCGGAGGCGAAGGGAGGAATGCCAACTTACCAACTTACCATTTTTCAAATGATGTCACTGACACCCTGGGCTGCATTTTGGGTACACAGTGGAGGGACGTAGTTCCTAGAGGATTTAAGTCAGTATTCCCTGTATTTTTCCAGATGAGGAAATTGAGTTGCTCAGATCAAAGAACAACAGGTCTTCGTGAAGAAGGTGTTAGAAAGAAGGGGTAATTTGTGCTGAATTATACCATAGTTCTATTAGAAGCATTAACCTACACTACCTCAGCAGTGTGAATAAATTGCTGCTCAAGCTGGGGCCAATACGTTGGTATGAATTCTCCCTGCCCGTGTTTTAGATTTTCTGTATTTTGTACTTGTGAACTAGAATACCCTGAATGGGCTGGAAGTTTCAGCAGAGTGGCCATTTGAGAACCTGTGGGAATGCTGGCACCCCAAATGCAGGGAGGTTGGTTCTGCCATAGCGTTACTGTCCCTCCATGGGGCACGCCTGCGGTGCACGGCCTCGTCAGCAAGACCAGCTGTGTGGGGCACCTGGAAGATGCTCTCCAGAGCAGAGTTCGTGTAGACAGTAAGGAAACAGTAGGGCTGTACTCACTCAGAGTCTCTACTGTCTGTCAGGCAGATCCCAATGAAATCAACAAAAGGTATAAAGCACCTTTTCAGGACACTATCAAATCAGTCATTGCTGCCTTTTGCAGTCCATAGCTACTGAACTGATTTTATGGAGATCCAGTCAGCTTTTTTATCAAGGTGCGTTCAGGAAAAAGTAGGGCACTAGTTTTGGCTGCGCTAGACCAAGTGGTGCTTTAGATACTGGGACACTAGTAAGAAATATAAATCTCCCTGGGAATGAGGAATATATTACCTCTCTGAAACCATAATAAATTTTTGACAGGATTCATATCAGGTCCATTTCTGAATTCTGCCCATGTTTTTAGTGACCCTGATCTATCATGTACCATCATGTGTCATGTCTCCAGAGGTTAATGTGCTGTCACAGGCATGGGGAACAGGAAGTTGCTGTGGAGACACTAATTTTTGTCATATTTTTATGAACAGTATGCCTCTCTCAGTGTCCTTATGTCTTGTCCTAAATCTTTTAGAACTATAATAGGTGCCTAATAGAGATATAGTCCAGGGTTGATATAGGAGGTACTTTTTTCCCGTACTCCACCATTAATAATAATAATAATCTGTCAGCACAAGGCATTTCAGAATGTCCATTTTATTTCCTTTAGATTTTCCAAGTCTGTGGTTTCATCTTTGAAGCGATTTTTTTCAACTATGAACTACGCAAATTTACATAACTAACAGTATCTGTGCTGGAAAGTAAAAAGAAAGACTGAATACGAAGGGATACATATCCATTTCCTCAGTGATTCTAGCACTGATCCTTTAAAATTGTGGTGTAACCACCTGGATGACGACATAATGGATCTAAGGTGCTTAATGATAATTACGTATAAAAATCTGCATGGCCAGATGGTGTTCACAGCAAATCCATGAACAAAGACTGTTTTCATTCATCTCTAGTTGTAAAAAAGCCCCAAACAGAAAAAAAATTAATGCAGTCTGAAGGGCAGACTGGCTCTCTGCCCATCACTTTGCCCAGTTGTTCCACTTTTGTTTCTTATACTTCACCAAAGATTGGCTCTTGTCTTACTCAGTAGTAATTGATTTGGCTGATTTGGCTTCTGCTGGTCCATGCCAGTAGTTATTTTAATACAGTGTTTTGAGTCAGGGGAAGGGAAGCCCAACAATCTGTATATATGTATACATACAGACTTGAAATCTGTCTTTCAGCTCTTTGGGGTCTTGAATTAGTCTTCTTTATACACAAGTTATAATCTATTTTGTTTTGTTAGGCTGGCATACTTTTCCTTCTTTTGTTTGCTGTGTGGTGGGTGCCTCTAACAACCACTTGATGCCAACTCAGGAAAATAAATTAATTCCTAGAAGGCAGGGTGTTCAGAGACCTGTATGATGCTGCTCAAACACAGACTGCAAACTGCACAGTACAGACTCGTTTCAAAAGAGGTGCATGTCAGAGGAAAAAAAAAGTGATATTTGCACTAATTTGTATTTTTCATTATTAAGCACTGCCCTGGCTTTGTCAGTACTGCAACAGAAAGCAGACAACAATAAAAAAGAGCGATTTGTACAGATATGTCTAGTGAACCCAAAGATGCTGGTTTAGTGGGAAAAGAATAAATTGGTTTTTGTTTCCAACAGTTTAAAATCCAGAGCTGTACAGGTGACAAAATGTGTTGTCCTTATTTCACTTGGCTGGTTTAATATAATATTACTTTAAAAATTAATATTGACATTTAATGGCTATGGAAACAGCTATTAATATGCAGAAGATTAAATAAAGCAATAGAAAGAGTGCACAGTAAATAACTATAGCAAGATGCCACGGATAGAGTAACTACGATGTCCCAGTAAATAAAACTCAGAGCAGTATTTTCTGCTGTGGGCTAGTGCCTCAGCACTCTGACCTTGATACTGGATGCAGCAGGTGTAGGTTAGTCTATATGTTATCCATCATTCTCATGTGCACTTAGAAAAACTTCTCTCAGAAGAGAGACACTTTTTTTATTTTTTATTTTTCCCCTGAGGCTTAAGGTATCCAGTGTTATACCAACAGTTATAACAGGTATATAGATCCTGGTATACAGGACCTAGCTCATGAGGGTACAGCAAATAAAACTGAGTGACTGGGCAGTAAAATGGCAGATGAAATTCAGTGCGAGCAAATGTGAAGACGGGAAGCATCTTCACATGGGAAAGAACCGTTACCTTTGATTTATCTCTGTGCGTGTTAACTAAAACCCTCCTGCTCCTCAGTCTCCTTCTCAGGTCTGTACAGAAGGCTCTGAAGGGGAAGGCAAGCAGGAAGGTAGTTTCTCTTGAAGGCATGTCAGGCACCTGCCATTTGAATTGGGCTCCTTGCCTGGAAAGGGACTGTCTAGTGGGATGAACAGAACTTGAGAGCGAAAGCCTTGATTTTAGGATGGAATGAGTCTGATAGGGTTTGGAGCTTCAGGAGCATATGCTGAGCTCTCTCCGCTAGTGCTCAAGCTATAGGAGCATTCAAACCTTGCAGATTGCTGTCCTACACCCTGCAGCTGTCTTCTTCCTTATTATTTGTAAAGGGTATGATCTGGCATTGCTATCATCACTGGCTGTCCTTCTCTTGCCTTCAGAATGTATCTGCTGGGGCCTGTACTCTCTGATCCAAAACTGATTGACCCCGGTGGGAATATTTGCCATCAATGAAAAGGGATTTGCGTATTCACAAAAAACTGGAAGTACAGGCTTCTAGGCTGGTTTTGAAGAATAATTCCAATGGTTAGAAGAAAAAATCTTGCTGGATAGCTGAGGAGACACAAGCAGTATTTTATGTCTGCTATGTCTTCTATCTACAGATATTGCACAGTAGTTGAACTACGACTCAGTGATTCATAAAGTTAAACTTTGAAAAGGAAAATGCACTAGTTCTTAATAGTTTAATACAAGAGTTTTCAAATCTTATTGCATTTATGGATAAAAATCCTGGACACTGAGGAAAAAAACATTGGCATTACATGGACTTAAATTTATGCTCCATTAAGTCATAGAATCATAGAATCATAGAATTCTTTGGATTGGAAGGGACCTTTAAAGGTCATCTAGTCCAACCCCCCTGCAAGAGCAGGGACATCGTCAACTAGACCAGGTTGCTCAGAGCCCCGTCCAACCTGACCTTGAAGGTTTCCAGGGATGGGGCCCCCACTACCTCTCTGGGCAACCTGTGCCGGTGCCTCACCACCCTCATTGTAAAATATTTCTTTCTTAAATCCAGTCTAAATCTGCCCTCCCTTAGTTTAAAACCATTACGCCTTGTCCTGTCACAACAGGCCTTGCTAAAAAGTCTGTCCCCGTCTTTCCTGTAGGCCCCCTGTAAGTACTGGAAGGCTGCTATAAGGTCTCCCCGCAGCCTTCTCTTCTCCAGGCTGAACAACCCCAACTCTCTCAGCCTGTCCTCGTAGGAGAGGTGCTCCAGCCCTCGGATCATTTTTGTGGCCCTCCTCTGGACTCGCTCCAACAGCTCCACCTCTGTCTTGTGCTGAGGACCCCAGAGCTGGACGCAGTACTGCGGGTCTGGGGTCTCACCAGAGCAGAGTAGAGGGGCAGAATCACCTCCCTCGACCTGCTGGCCACACTTCTTTGGATGCAGCCCAGGATACGGTTGGCCTTCTGGGCTGTGAGCGCACATTGTCAGCTCATGCCCAGTTTTTCGTCCATCAGTACCCCCAAGTCCTTTTCCGCAGAGCTGCTCTCAATCACATCATCCCCCAGCCTGTATTGAAACTGAGGATTGCCCCGACCCAGGTGTAGGACCCTGCACTTGGCCTTGTTGAACCTCATGAGGTTCACACAGGCCCACTTCTCCAGCTTGTCCAGGTCCCTCTGGATGACATCCCATCCTTCTGGCCTGTCAACTGCACCACTCAGCTTGGTGTCATCTGCAAACTTGCTGAGTGTGCACTCGATCTCACTGTCAATGTCACTGATGAAAACATTGAACAGTACTGGTCCCAGTACAGACCCCTGAGGGAAACCACTCATCACTGATCTCCATTTGGACATTGAGCCATTGACCGCTACCCTCTGGATGCGACCATCCAACCAATTCCTTATCCACTGAACGGTCCACCCATCAAACCCATATCTCTCCAATTTAGAGAGAAGGATGTTGTGGGGGACCGTGTCAAAGGCTTTACAGAAGTCCAGATAGATGACATCCATTGCTTTTCCCTTGTCCACTGATGTGGTAACTCCCTCGTAGAAAGCCACTAGGTTGGTCAGGCAGGACTTGCCCTTGGTGAAGCCATGTTGGCTGTCTTGAATCACCTCCCTGTCCTCCATGTGCTCTAGCATAGCTTCTAGGAGGATCTGCTCCATGATCTTCCCAGGCACAGAGGTGAGGCTGACAGGTCGGTAGTTCCCAGGGTCATCCTTTCTACCCTTTTTAAAGATGGGCACAACATTTCCATTCTTCCAGTCACCAGGGACTTCACCTGACTGCCATGACTTTTCAAGTATGGAGATATGGAAGTCTTAATTAAACCTACTACAACGCTAACTTTGTTTTCTCCTTCAGGCACCTTAGTGGCAGCTTTCAGTTTCACCATCAGATTAGAGGGCAATATCCTTAACAATACCAGTCTTGGCTCTTAAATGAAACACAGAGGGATATATATAGATCTTTAGCATCTGAAGTGTGAACTGAAGGAGGAGTGAACAAAGAAAACTGTAGACAACCTGTTTCCAGGAGAATGTGTTTTCAGACTTTCAAAGAACAGAAACTTGAGTCTTAGAATTTCCTAAATGCCCGTGTTCAGTGCTAGGTTTTGAGTTACTTTTTGTACGCACTACATCAAAATGCAGGTGTAAAATGTAAGTTCTGAATTACTGTGCTGAAAAAATGAGCATTTCACACCTTGCCATGAGTCCTCAACAGAGCATCTGTGTGATGAGGGTTCAGCCTGTCTGCAGCATCTTGCGGAGACCCAGCACAGCTTGGCCAGCTCTGAGATGGAGTCCATGAGGATGCAGTGATGTGCCAGCGCTGCACTCGAACAAGCTCACAAAGCTGCCCTAACACACAACGTCTTTGGATGAAGCCTGGCAGGTGTTCAGATAACTTGACTGCAGGTAGGACAAATATAGAGCTGTGAAAAAAATTGCACAGACACATTTTAAAGCTAGATTCATGTTCAAGTCCAGGTGGATTTTGCTTCACTTGCTTAAAAATCTTTTATCTGGGGGATAGAGATTGGATGCAGCTATTATTCAAGAAAGGTGGTTTTTTATGCTAACACATCAAGGCAGATTAGGAATAAGGATAAAATAAGATAATTCTCAGATAAGGAACTCTGTATCCATAAACTGTATTGTTTGGTGGCTCTGCTTGTGATTTGAACCATACCCTGAAATCTGTACTTGCTTTTTGCTTCCTATCAGGTCCCGATTTATTATAAAGGAGCTCATTCCCACTGCTTCTTTTCAAGCTCTTGCTGACAGTTACAAGAATAGTTCAGAGCTGCTCTGAGCAAGGGATGCTTTTCTGAAGGAGTGTCTTTCTGTGGGAAGTTTCAGCAGGAAACTGAAGTCAGAATGTCCTTGTGTAGTTGCCCAGGATAAAGGGAGGGGTGTTGCTCTGCCAAACACGTACAGTAATTCATGCAAAAAAAACATCGCACAGATATTTTTGAAAACGTATGAAAAATATATGTGCAATATGTCACCTTTCCAGGCATGGTGCCAATGTACTGAGTTCTTCTGGGCTTTTGTCTTCTGCAGAACATCATAAATTAGAACAGCAAAGGCAAAACAAGAAAAAAGGAAAGAGGAAAAAGGGAGGGAAAAGAAGGGGGAGGAGGCTGGGTTTTTTGGCATCTTAAACTTATACGTGCCCCTGTCATAAAACTAAGGGTCTGACTTCTCTTTTCTCAAGGCTGCACTGTGCTCTTCCTTGGTGTGGAGTATATCATCAGGCACTTTGCTAAGGATTCAACTATGTGCAGCTGAATTGAGTTTTCCTCCATGTTGATTTTAAAATGGTCGCAGTCATGGTACATGTTAATCGCAACCTGACTACTGTGCCAGGTCTTGGCATGCTGTGCATGTGGGGCAATTCAACTGCAGATGGTTCTCATGTAGTTGATTTTCATAGTCTGGGCTCTTTTTGTTCTTCTGCAAAAGCATGCAACAGTTGGAGTGGGATGCAGAAACTTGCTCAGAAATTTTTCAAGTGAAGTTCATACCTGCAGAAAACATCCTGCTGACAGAGGTTGCCTAGCCCTTTTCCAGCAGAGGAGACTCTTTAAAATTTTTATAAGCTATGTCTAATGTCTTTGACTTTCACAGAAGGTGTTTGATATTTAACTGGAAGCTCCTGGGTTTACAGAAAAGCCACAGTTCCTTCTCCCATGTATTCCAGTTAACTGGGTTATAAGCTCTTACAAGTTGCTGTTTCTCTTCCACATTCTTGTATTCCCCAAGAAAATTATGGTCTCTAGCCTAATTAATATATGAATATGAAACACTCCAAAGAGCTAAA
Source organism: Mycteria americana (assembly GCF_035582795.1). Classification (NCBI taxonomy): domain Eukaryota; kingdom Metazoa; phylum Chordata; class Aves; order Ciconiiformes; family Ciconiidae; genus Mycteria; species Mycteria americana. Next base: position 13,640,497 of record NC_134376.1, read on the forward strand.
ACTTAATTTAGCCAAAGTAGCAGCAGTAACACTGCATGATACATAATGCACACAGCACAGGACCAGAGTAGCAATCCCAGTTTGAGGGGGAGCTGCTGAGCTCTCATCCCACCTGTATGCTTCCTGCCCAGTGCACATGCCCTCACCAGTCTGACACCTGCGAGATCCTCCAGTGGCAGTGGGGACAGTTGAACTGAAGGAAATAGCTGAGGAAATATTATTGTAATAATATGATCCGATTGTTTATTAACTTCTCACTTAAAAAAAATCACAGTGTTGTAAATCGAGCGCCAATGGATTTGTCGTCATGCCCTCAGAAGTTAGAAATTGCTAGATTTATGGTTGGTTGCCCACTGAACCTTAATTCTTCCCCCAGCATTTCTGCTCCAATCTCGAACTCCACAATGGTGTCCCGTGTTTGTGGTGCTACTTGCAGTAGAGAAGTTGCACATAGAAACAGACAGAGGGAAGATTTCTTGGGCCTCTCTAATTCTGGCATGTGCTAACTTTCAATTGGGTGACTTTGCTGCGTCCTTTAATGTAGCTATTTTTGTGTGTGTGTATAAATTAAAAATAGCTTTATAGAAATAACTTTAAAACCCTGGAGTATTTAATAGCAAGCAATTCCTTTCTATAAAAAATTTATAACAACTTGTAAAATGTAATCAACAGAGAATTGTGCCCCCGCTTTTGAATTCTTTAGGTGGTTTTAAAAATAATACTTTAAGGATGTTGGAAATGGCAGCATGAAGTGTTTCTTTCCTGTTGAACAGCTACTAAAATAAATGATTCCAACTGTATGAAAAATATGAAAAGCCTACCACTGTTACTTATACTTGAGCTGTGCGAAAGCACCTTCGTTTGATGGGATAATTGCTTTGACATATATAAACATAATTTATTTTACTAAGATTTAAAGATTAAACACCAAAGTTCTTCAAAATAAGGTTTTACTATGCCTACTGTCAGAGGTGTTCATCTCAAGTCAGTTTATGAGAAATGTTAACTATTAGGGTTTTATCTCATCTTTATTTGATGTTACTTTTTTTATTTTCAGCAATCAGTAAACACTACAGTAGAGGCCCAATATAAAGAAGCGGTGACGAACTATTTTAAAATATAGCATTTAAAAATCTATAATTTGTAAAAGGATGATAGATTGTGGAATACAGTTTAAAATGCTGTTTAGATAGTAGACAAAATACCAAATCTGTTGCAACCAGATAAAACTTGATTTAAAGAACTTTACATAATCACTGGAGGTGGTAAAAATGTCAACTGTTTTTAATAGTTTTAGGGAACTTAGGATATATTCCCCCAATCAATATTTTCCTGGGAAAATTGTGGATGAGGGTTTTTTGAGATATCAAAAGGTAAAAGATACTATCCAGTTTTAATTTCTTCATAACAAAGCCTCAAAGTGGTGACCAGAATGAAAATAATCGTTAAAAATATTTAGGCCCCCAAGTAATGTTTCGATACAAGGCAAAATAATCTTTTTGCTAAAATCTCTTTATTAGGCTCACATGTCACAAGAGTATCATCTTTGTCAAAAAGAGCAGTTGGGTAGAACAAATCCTGGCATTACGCTCCCAAGTCTTTGTGGAGAACCACAGGGTAAATCTGTAGCAATATAACAGATTCCCACAGCTGTGATGTCTGATGATATGGTGTGCTGCAAAAATTATATTAACACTATGCTTAAACAAGATAACAGAATAAAGTTGTAATATAAAGTCAAATGTAGATAACCGATACAAATACTCTTCCATAACAAAATATTTTATTTCCCTGTACGTGCACAACCTTCTTGCTTTCATAACATGCATATTTGTAAATAATGAATTTTAATGAATGAATGCTAATTACTGTAGATCAAAACAAGCCTCTGAAAGTTTAGAACTAGACTGTAAGTAGAGCTTGTTGGCATTAATATGAGGCGTATTTTAGATAATATTCCTTGCGCAGCTAAACTCTGCAGGGTTACTGGCACTCTTGTCCTGCCATCTATTGCATTCTTAATTCTGTGAGCTTTAGGGTTGATTTACATGCTGTATGTATCTGAGATGGGTTAGAAAATTATGTTCAGCAGGCTTGACTTGTGTAGGGTTCTGAGGAAGGTTGGACACCTTCATAAAGGAATGGTTGAACCACCTCATAAAGGAATGGTTGAACACCACGATTTGACAAACTGGTACTTGCTCCTCTTACACTTCTCTCAGGGAAGGGAAACTGTGCTTCAAGCCACAGTGTCTCCAAAGCCCTCTCCTCAAAGCTTGTGTGCTAGCCATTAAAAAAAAAAAAATAAATCACAAAACCCCACCAAAGGTTAAAGAATAAACATGTTTGTCTAGAATCACTGTCACTGCAGCTTTGCAGAGCACAATTTCCCCTTAAAGACAGATTCACATTCCTTTTGCAGGCTATTTCAACCTGAACATATGGTGAACAGGGTCCTACTAACCCTTTGCTGGCTGCAGCACTTCACAGTGTATCAGTGTGGACTGACTAGTCCTTTTCCCAGGAGCATGAATGAACGTCTGCCATGACTCTTACAAGGAAATTCTTACAAATTCTGTATTTTCATTGTCCTGGTTTCGGCTGGGATAGAGTTAATTTTCTTCCTAGTAGCTGGTATAGTGCTGTGTTGTTTTGGATTTAGTACGAGAATAATGTTGATAATACACTGATGTTTTAGTTGTTGCTAAGTAGTGCTTACACTAAATCTAGGACTTTTCAGTTTCTCATGCTCTACGGACTGAGAAGGCTGGAGATGCACAGGAAGCTGGGAGGGGACACAGCTGGGACAGCTGACCCCAACTGCCCAAAGGGATATTCCACACCATATGACATCATGCTCAGTGTGTAAACTAGGAGAAAACTGGCCAGGGGTCCGCTGCTTGGGGACTGGCTGGGCATCAGTCGGCAGGTGGTGAGTGATTGCATCGTGCATCACTTGATTTGTATATTCTTTTTTTAATTATTATTATTATCATTACTATTTTATTTTCTTTTATTTCAGTTATTAAACTGTCTTTATCTCAATCCATGAGTTTTCTCACTTTTACTCTTCCAATTCTCTCCCCCATCCCACTGCGGGGGGAGTGAGCGAGTGGCTGTGTGGTACTCAGTCATCGGCTGGGGTTAAACCACGACATTCATTAAGCTGTTGTACTGCAATATACATATCTGATTACGTTGGTCCTGCCAAACCCCCAAAATACATGATAGGATGGGCTTTTCTGTTCTTTTTCAGTTTCTGATGTTTGCTTGTGGGTAGTAAAGGCTTCTTCCATCTCACATTCCAGCAGATTGGTGTCCTGTCACCAACATCAGCAAGATCAGGATTGTGCCACAGCTGTCCTTGGCCCTCGTTATCGGGCCAAAAATAACATCAGCACAATCTAGTGGTGCCAAGATTGTAGCAAGATATAATGGCATATGTTTTGTTGGGAAATTGATGTTGTGACTCTGAATGAAAATGATAATAATAGTTGCTTGGATGGTGCTGGTGGTGATTGCACAGTAGAGAAGTGCTGCTCTGCGTCCTTCAGGACTCCCTGGGTATAGAACTAGCTTGTCACTGTTGGGATGTTGGTTTGCGTTTAGAAATCTCCTTATCAAATGCAAAACTGGTACGAGTCTTTGTAAATACAACCTAGGCCAGTTCCCAATGGGCATCATCACAAAACCAAAACACACTACCAGAGCTGGTACAGATAATAGTCTTTGTTCAGAGTAAGGTTTCCATGTATGATGGTGGAGACTGAAAAACCTGTGTGTTACTTAAATATAATATATAAATGTAAAAAAATCATTGCCAGTCTGCTGCTGCCCTGAAAAGACATAAGTAGAGAGAATGCATTAAACAGCCTGCATTGACTTAACAGTCAATGGAGACCGGCTATTAATTTGTTGTGTGTCTCAAAGAATATTACATGTCTGGGCTGCTCTTCCAATGTAGTCCCAAGTTCATTCTGTGCAACTGTTCAGTGTGGATGAGCAGGGTTTCTATTCTGGCTTGAGATAAATCTTCTTGAGCACTAGTTTCTACTCTATAGTGCTTGGAAGCCCAGGAAAGTACTCACTGGACTTTCTACTTGCCAGGCATGTTTACTGCATGCCTCCTTACTGCACAGAGCAGAGACTTTTGTTATTCCTCTACAACCACTGTTATTTATACCAGCTAACACCTCTCCAACAGTGCATGGAAGCTTGTAGTTTGCTCATAAGCCACTTGCCATCCTGCATGTCAAAAGCTAAGAGAAAAAGGAAAAAAGTGTAAGAATTTTACATCAGAGGGTATTTAAAGAATAATATGTCACAGAGCTAGTATATCTTGGCTACCATCCCTCTCCTGGATTATTTTAGTGGCTGTGTCTAGCCCTCTACTAGCTGTGCTGCATTTTTATGGTTTATCATAATCACAAAGATCTGTCTATTACCTCTATCCAGAATTTGGAGGGTATATTTAGGGATGATGCACAAAAACAGAAGCAAGTGAGTTCATGTTAGAAATAATGTAAAAGCCATCTTTACTGTGTCGTGACAAGTCTTTCTCACGCAACAGGGCCTCCTGGGAGCTGTGGCTTGCCATTTACGCAGCCCCAAAGCTAAGCCAGACACCTCCGAGCTTCCCCATGGGAGAGCAGTCTCTGGGTTGGGTAAGGCAGCAAGCTATTCGCAGGCTGACTGTAGCAAAAGGTCCTAGTCACTTCTGATAGGAACACTCAATGACCTGGTATCTAAATAAGCTTTAAATTTGTATTTTTTCTTCACTTTCCTGCATTCTGTAGTTCTTGCTAGTTTCAGAATCTGTTCTAAAGAAGAAGAGGGAACGATTTTCTTCCTGGCCAAGTATTAAAAATACCAGCACAATCACTCGTATTTCACAATTAACGATCTTTCCAAGGAGTTTTAAAAGCTAAATTAAAAAAAAAATCTTGTCAATTGCTTCTCTTCAAGTGGTGATTAGCTGAAATAGGCTATTCATATGCTGAGTCTTAGGAGGAATATTAGAAGGAGGGGAAAGAAGCTGGATAAAGCAGGTCAACTAGATTAGAAAGAATCTTCTTGGGTTTCATTCGTTACCTCTGTGTAACTCTTGCAAGAACTGGTATTAATGAAAACCAGGAACTTTCTGACCTAGCAGAGATGGGTAATAGAGAAATAAATAACAAGGAGACCCTCTGGGACCCTATCCTCAGCTGTGGTAAATTGGTATAACTCTGTCAAAGTTCTACTAAATTATAACACCTGAGGGTCTGCTCTTTATACTTTGCCTACTTGGTGCAGCTAAGTTTTGTCCTTTTCAAGTAATAAGAAAGCAACTTACTAGTCAAATGAAGAATATTTTTGATACGTATATTTTTTCCCCTCTGTAAGCAACGGACTAAAAAAAAAATTATGTCCAAAATCACAAAATGGAACATGCAAGAAATGAGTAAACTCAGAGAGAAGAAAAATGCCTAGCAGTTGTTCTCCTTTCTCTTTACTTTACAAAAGGAAACATTACAGATGTGATGCAGATGGGGGCCATAAAATCCCCAAACCAGGATGCTGACCTGAGATCCGTCAGACTTAGTGCTGCATAAATCCTCAAAAAACACTTGTTGCAGGAAATGGTCCTTCTAGGCATAATGTTTTAATTTCAGCCAAATTATTGATACAGGGTGAAATGAAGTGAGGATATTGCACCAGGATCACTACATCCACAGTTCTATTTCTAAAGCTGTCGGATTTTTAATAGGGGCATATCTGAAACACAAGTTACAGAGTTACTATGCACAAATTCATGGCTTGCTTCCAAGGCAGATTACTTCTCCCAACATTTGTATCTTTCTTCTTTTATAATGTAACAACAAAGCATTAATCATGCAAATATCAATATTTAATGATGATGTGTTTAATGCCTGCAAAGCGCTTTAGAGATAAAAAGTGCTCCATAAATCTAAATATAGGATATTTACTCCTTGGCTTATCTTAGTTGGATACAGAAGGGATGAGAACCAGTTAATGTTATCTGGAAAGGCAGGTACCTAATACTTCTGATATGAGGTGTAAAATACCCACTACAAACTTACTGAGCTCTATGGCAGTCTTTTCATTCACTTCAACCTGCTTTGGAAGTTCGCACTATAGAAACATTTGTATGGTAATGAGTATACAGCTCAAACCACAATATATACTAATTAGATTAAAACCAGGTTTGGGAACATTTGGCCAGCAATTAAAATGTCATAATTGGTGCTGCAGATACCATTGTCGCCTCACACAATTATATAAATGAAGATTTACTGTCTAATGAGGGACTGAAGAAAGAGGATGGTTGTAGACAACAAAGAACTAAGTCAAGCACAAGCTTTTCCTGCATGTTAGCATTGCTAAAAAAAAAATCAATATGGCCCTTTTTAAGTGACGGGTGAGTCACAGTCACCTTTCCTTAACTACCTCCTTTTTATTGAAGAGTTTCTTTTGGACAGGTTAGCATGAGTTACATGGCAACTTATGAAACCATTGCTGAATGATTAAGAGGCTTGTGTACGTGAGTACTCCATTGGGTCTGGCAGTAAGCAATCACTGGGTGAGATAAGGTCCTCAAAAGGAAAATGTTTCTCCAAAGTCTCACTTGTTCCTTTTACTTTCTTTATCTCTGTGTTATGGGAACTGTTCAGGTTTAACTAAGAGATGAAACGTAGCAAAAGTTGTTTCCTTAGGTGTCATTTTTGTCAACATAATTCTCAGTTGTCTGCTGACACATAGCACTTTTCTCAGCCATTAGAAAATTTGGGGAGAAAATATCCAATTCATATATTCTGGGAGAAGGTTTATTTGGTAGGATCCTAGATTTTTCCATCTAGAAGAGGTCATGTTCTCCCTAAAACTCTCTGCTTAAAAACCTTTCCTTACTTGCAAACAAGTATCAAAACCTACTATGCAAAATACTTAAACATATGTTTACCTTTGAGTTTATGCATAAATCTCCCCAATTCTTCTGAAACTTTTGCTGAAAAGGTATGGATGTGTTTTAGAACAGGCCTGTCAAAGTGACGAAGTCTGTATCAAATTTTATGTGCAATGGACCTCCTCCACATGGTGAGGTTGCTTAATGAGAGTACAGTGGCCATGTGTGTAGGGTTTTCAGACACAAAGTTGCCTGGATTGGTGAATGTCTAGAAGCCTGACAAAGCACAGACCAAAGTGATAGGAGGGAAGATTACAGCTAAAAACAGGAGCTGGGAGCCCGAAGTCAAAACTGGTAGGGTGAGAATATCTGAACACTGCAGAATACAGGAATGGAAAAAAAATTGTAACGTAGCTCAGTAAGAGAAGACCAGGGTTGCCTTGGAAGGCTGGAGGGCAGGTTGCATCTCATGGTGTTGCTGACAGTGAGCTCGAACTGTGGCTACGCAGAGAAGAGAGCTGCTGTCTTTGGTGGAGACTGGTGCAAACCACTGCCGCCTTTAGAGCAAGACTGTGCACAGTAGCTAACAGAAGTGTGACAGCTTGCAACTGTGCTCTGGCAAGGGGATACAGGAGGGTATTCAGCCAAGTCTGCCATGAGTAAAAGCACAATTTTTTCATCGTTGTTGTCTCCTAAGTGTGATTGGAAAAATATAATCATTTTATGAAACCATGCTGAGGTTCATTTCAACCTGACAAATAGGGGAGCATGAGTAGAGAAGGCAGATAAGGTATATTTAGTTTAAACTGGATTAAAAATAAGGTCTGAAATTTGCTGGGTTACATAATTTCCGTATGGTTTGCAGACACATAATAACAGCTACGTTCTCTCCAAGGTCTTTGTCTGGAGACCAGCTAGGTTAGTGGAGAAAACCTGTCAGGCACCTCAATGCAGGCAGCTAACAGTCCTGCTGAAGGTAATGGGGAAGAATAACACCTCAAATCAAACAGTGCTCTCTCCATGTTGAATACCATGTTGAATATTTTGAATGCAGGATGCTGATTAGTGTCTGCTTGGACCAAGGACTGATGTCGATTGGTTATAATTAGCTTCAGGCTCTTCTCCATGCTCAGAACTCAGTGCTCTGAGTGTAGGAGGCAAAACAATTACCAAGAATGCAGGAGGCTGCTATTTAAATCTATTTACATAATTTTGCTATGTTTTTCTTAAAATATTTCTGTGTGATTGAAGAACTCTTTCCAGGGTTGTCTTTTGCTAGAGCTGTCTTGGCAATTTTACTGGAAAGTTAGCTTTCAAGGAAAAAGAAGAGGGCCTCCTGTGTGGCACTGGGCTGGTGGAGGTCAGAGCCATTCCCTGGAGGCAAGTGAGTGGAGGTGGCATGGCCCTTCCCTGGGCACCAGCAATGCAGGAGCAATTGCAGGAGCAATGCCAGTCCGTGTCCCTCTGCACCAGTGTCTCCCCCATTCAACCTGAGTATTCCTTGTGCCATAAAATCGTTTCCTCCTTGACTAGGGCAACTTTGAAAAATGTCTTTGATTTTTGAAAAGTTGGGGCTCTGTGGGAAAGAAAGTCTGTGGTTTAGTTACATTGAAAAAGAGAAGAAAGGAATGCAGCATGACTAATGAGGTGCGTGGCACAATGAACCAATTAGCAATTAAAAAACCCCAACAACTTTCACTTGGATTTCTACTCAAACTTATGAATAACTTGTCACATCTTTTAAACAGTAAGCTGCATTAGCATGATCGAAACAGTGTATCCCGTTGTCTTCTCTGATGCCTGTCAGTGTAAAACAGCAATGTACTATGCAATGCCTGTGTTTTGAGACTTTAGACTTGATGACTTTGCTTCATTCAGAGATATTATTTAGAAAAGGTCTTTGCTATGATTTTTAGTAGACAGTACTTCTGAACCAGCACTCAGAAAAAAGTTCATTTTATAAGGGAAATTTTTTTGTTATAAGCTGACATTGGCCAAAAAGTAAAATTAGGAGAGTTTGGGTGAGGGAGAAGAGAAAAAAATTCTACCTTTTGCTCATTGGAGGATGTGCAGTTATGGGACAAAGGAGGACACATTTGGGATTCAATTCAGGCTCAGGGTTAGAAACACTCTTTTCTAATCAGAAGCTTACAGGTGAGACATGCTTTGTGTCTTTTATGCCTACCATCAGAACATTCAGGTGCATGCATAATGCATGAGGCAAGTACCAGACCTGATGAAGAATAATCCATAAAATATGAAGCTGATGTTATGAATAATTAAAGCACAAACACACTCAGAAACACCTGCATGCAGCTAATAGGATGGGTTGGACTTGGCCTATAAGAGTGATAGAAACGTAGGGTTGAAACTGTCCCTCCTCCCACTTGGGTGTAGCCCCACTTGGGTGACTGTGTGCTGAGCGTGCCGCAGGGCACAGCTGCTGGGGCACCCCTCCGGATTTCCCGACCCCTGTTTGGGAAGGGAATGAGCGCTGGGGCTTTCCTCTGCTACAGCTGCAGGGAGGCCATGGTATCTGTTTTCTTCAGAGAGAAATTACCAGCGTGTTTCCTTGTTATAATATTGAAAAGGCTGAACTTTCAGCCTCCTGGTAAGTAAATGCCAGTTTTGTTTAGAGACAGTGAAAAAAGATGAAATATTTAGCTTTTATCAATAATGTACCTTCTAAGTAACAGTGCCTACATCGACACATAATCTGTGACAAACTTTCACAGATCCCCTGATGCATTTGAGTGAAGCTCAAGGTTTTTTTAACTTGTAGGAGATGAATAACTTCTGAAGTTCCCTGTAGAGAAGAGAGAGAGAAGGGCGAGAACTGAGCTAACAATATCAGTAGAAGAGAAGGTCATATAAATTATTACTGCTTGTATGCTAACCCACTCACGGGGTGTCAGTATTCTTACCTAATATTTTTATGATCTCAGTGGAGATCTTGGGTCTGTTATGCTAGACATTGATCACAGAGCAGAGGAAAACACCCTTGTCCTAAAGAGTTTGTTTTAAATAGAGGGGACAAATGGTGGGATCTTTTCTGAAGTTAAATGGCCATCTTCTTTAAGTTGAGTAAAGCTAGGGAAAATGTAAAGATGCATAGCAGAGATTGGTTGCACTTCTACCTGAAACAGGGAGAAAAAGGTTCTATTAGTTTAGGGAGCTTCCAAAGTGTGTTTTAATTTATATCTCTGTTGGAGTGATTTGAATGTAATGGAAAATAGTCTCTGTGCTGTGGTTGGTTTTTTTTGTGACTGTGCACATATCAAACTACAATGTACTGTTTTTATACTGCTGCTCTTATGAAGGAGTTCTAGCTGTGGGCACAGCAATCAGATCTTTGTTATTTAAACTATCTTCTTTGGTTTGATGTGTTGGATCCTAAGGAAAGTCTGCCTGTACTCTTATTTCTTGGAGAGAGAGACTACGGATTACTGAAAAACACATAGCTTTAAAGCTTACAAAATCAAAATGCTCTTGCTGGATCACACAGAGAGTGTGGGTTGAGTGCTCAAGGGATTAGGTGGATATGGTACAGATGAAACAAGAGAAGCTGGACCCAGGGGTCTCTGGGTGTGAACCAGCTAAAGAGACAAAGCTCGAAGAGTGCAACAAAAACAGTCCTTACAGTGGCAGTTTGGATGGCATATCTGTTTACAAGAGGACAGTTTTCCTGTGTTTTCAAAACTATGAATCAATTTCTAGTTTTGCTATAGACTCACTGTCTAATACTGTTGCATCTTCTTACATTCTCTGTTCTCAACTGATAGACCTGAAGTGTGTTCCTATTAAATTAGGCTATAGGCATTAGACAAAAAGAAGTAATTTTTCAGTTAATTCTAGAACTAGGACAACAGCCCCTTTGGAAAATGCTGCCTTTGTGAAAATGCTACTCAAATGAGCCTGACAAAGCACAAAATTATTATGTGTGATTCTCTAGATTATTTTAGCAGCTATTTTTGCAGAACCAAAAGTTCTGAAATACTTTCTGTGGCTTGTGTCTTGGGTCAGGCATCAACAAATCACCATTTGTGCTTATCTCTTGAGGTTAGACTAAATGCTGAAATATTTTAGCATGATTTATTGCTAGGAAATAGCCAATGACTCTTTCTTCCCTTGCATCTAGAAGCCATTAGATTCTGGGATGCAATGCATTCTCCACAGACCTCAGTCTTTAATAAGGCAGACCTTCCGAGCTCATCTTTCTCAAAGGGGAAAGAGAATCTTTGCTCAGGAACTTGCGGGGCTCATCGACAGAGCTTTAAACTAGACTCGAGGGGGGAGGGGGATAATATCAGGCTTGCCCGAGGGAAGCTGAGGGGCGACGTGCCACGGTTAGAGGGAGCGGGTGCCAGCGAGGGCACTTGGCTCGTGTCCCCGAGATGTGCGGGGTATTCCAGGGCACAGCTGAAGTCGAGCGGAGTTGAGCTAGGGGATACTGAGGCAACGGGAGCCAAGAGGGAAATGCCAGTGAAACGCCTCAAAGCACACAAGGGGTGTTCTTCTATGAAGGAGGCACGGGTGACAGCCCAGCTGAAGTGCCTCTACACCCGTGCCTTATGGTTGGACTCAATGATCTTAAAGGTCTTTTCCAACCTATATGATTCTGTGATTCTGTAAATTCCTACCTTGATTTTTCAGTTCAGAGTCATTGTTCTCAGTGAATAAATGTGGTAAAATAAATGTTCTTATAAATAAATAAATGTTCTTCATAACCATGGCACTCTTCTTTCCCTACACCAGAAATGAAAGAGCTGCAGTGGCACTGGAGCATGGACAATACTAATTATGCATCCAGCATCTTTCCCACTGGCAGATTAAGGTATGATTTTGATTTTCAAGCCCTTCACTGTTTTTCAAATTATTCTGTTAAGGAGCAAATTTCCTGGTAGTTCTGGCCTTCTGAGAGTGAGGAACAAATTTTAGAGTGTAGGTTCAGGCTTCCTTTGCCATAACATCTTTTGACTTTAGGCTGCTAGAAAAGTGTTCCTTCATCACAGACCACCATAGAACTTCACAGGGTTCCTGTGAGCTGAACTGACCAATAAGATGTTCTTCACATAAAGCCTACATTTTTTTTTTTAATAATTGCTGAGTACTTCTTATAATAGACAGTAAATGAATGTAAACAAAATTACAAAATATAATCACTGTCATCCAGTCACAGCAAATGACTATACGCAAGTACACATCCTGGAAAGAATAGGGTTGTTAAAAATTATCTTTCTAAAACTACTTTAGTTTTTAAGTTTGTTTTTAATTCTGGCGTTACATCAATTTCAAGAACTTTTTATCTTCAGACCTGCTTTACGAAGGACCAATGTGTACTGATGAACTCTGATGTAAGCACTTTAATATTGAAAAGTAATTGCTGTACACATACAGCAACTGTTGGAGGGACAGATAAAATAAGCATGTTTGTGAATGATTTTGTCCTCTTTCAGTAAAGAATTGAAAAATGACATGTTGCAGTCCTGTGACCTCTTGAGAATGTAACTGCATGCAAAGAAAAGCCATGCTTATTTTAGCTTTCACAACCACACTTCTTGCAACCTCCACACCATCAGACTGATCATACAGTTGATGGATATTCTAATGACCTCGTTCACATTATATCATTTATATGGAGCGACTTCAAAGCCGCTGAACTTACCTCCTATTAACATATGAGAACTAATAGATGGGTCTCTTGGTGAGTCTTTTTGTTTAAAGGACCCACAAACCTGCTGCAGTAGGAATCTTGTATCATGTGTATAGGCTCCTGTACAACGTTCTGATTCTAATACTGTGCACATGGTTCCAAAAGAGACCTTGCCAAATCATTAAATGGATCTTGCAGAGCACTGAATTTTAATTGCTCTGGGGATACTGAGAGAGAATAGCATTGATTGACTAACTTTATGTAAGTTTATTAAGAGTTGTTAATCTAATATCTAATTAAGAGACTTTACTTTTTGTATGATATCTCTGTGATTTCATTAATGATATTTTAAATATCCCTTTTCTAATGATTTTCATAGACCAAAGGGAAATTAAAAACATTACCTTGAACGGAAATGTTTTCTCTCTAGAGCCAATTTTTCAAACATGGTAATTTCAGACAGCTAAATTCAGTTAGCCACAAAGCAAGTGGTGATGAGATACAGAAGACCTGAAAGGAGGGAGCCTGACTGTTTGTGGCAAAGGTGAGGTTACATTGTGTGAGAAGAGGTAGGATTAGGTAGCTTTGTGTAGTATGGGTTCTTTTTGTCTATTGTAAGCTTTCCTCATAAAAATCCCTTTGCAGCTGAAGGTAACTTAGTGAGATATACAGTAGCCTGAAGAAGGGAGGTTAAAATAGAAGAGGCGTGGAGTCAAGTCAAGGCAGTGGGTGTCATCTCTCCTGAGAGCGAGATGGCAAGTGAGAAAGATGCAGAAGTACTTTGAAAGAACAGCATCCTAGCAAAATTACTTTCTGTCCTGCAGAACCTCCACGTTACGGACTGCGATCCTGTGAAAAAGTGAATTTTAACATTAGTGTCAGTGGATCAGGATTTGTCATCTCCCACTGTATGTGTCTCTGTGTCTCTAAGACTGGGGCTCAGGATGGGGACAGAGCAGACTAGAGAGAACTGTGAGGACTTCCTTTTTCCTCGTGTTTCCTGAATCAGAAAAGGATCAGTTAGCTTTGAAGTTCATTCACAAGGAGACTCTGCAGGCTAAGGGAACATGGCTTTTTATCTAGGAAGAGAAAGATCTGATCAGGTAGTTTAACAGACTATGTCTTCTAGCCTTGGAATTTTTCTACTGAAAAATGTAATATTACTAGATATTTTTGGAATACAAATTACTACTGTGGTGCGTATGTCGTGGATGGATACCACGTTACACTAGGTCTACCATCAGTTTTTAATGACAAGGTATAAAATAATATATATTTCAGACCATGTTCCAGGGAGAATATTATCCTGAGACAACTATAATAAACGACACTGAAATGTCAGGGAGAGTGAATTTAAAGAGGGGATACAAAGCTACAGAACCACTTCTAGCTAGACTGACTGGGGGAAAGGACATAGTTTGCATTGCCTATGGCAAGAATTAAGTGTGAGGCTAAATCCCATGTGACAGAATGCTGGAGAGGCATTAAGAATTGAGTATTACCATATAAACACATAGCTGGCATAAGGTGAGTAACAAGTAATGAGAAGATTGACATACGCAATTTATTAGCTGTTATAATAGAGCTAGCTAAGGGATATTTTATACCACATATATAGCAATAACCCTTTGGTATGAAGGCTCTAGTCTGTAAATAACCAAACAAGAAATTTAACAGCATTAAGTATTGCATTTCAAGTAGAGAATGGTGATCAACACACGCAAACTCAAAATTTGGTTAGCGGAGTCAGTTGTCTCATTGTGTCAGTTAAGACTTTTGTAAATGTACGGAAAATACCCTGATCAGGTGTTTTGGTAATCAGGACATTGATTTATGATACATGAAATAAGTGATTGAAAAATAATTTATTGTTTAGAGTTAAATTATTTAAAAACTATTTGAATTTACTTAAATGTGTCAGTGAATGCAGCTTAATTTAAAACCTGCTTGAAATAGTAAATGCGAGGATTAGTATCAAGGGTATCATCCTGTGCAAGCCTGGTCAATTAAATATCTGTAAGGAAAAACTCAAGCTGTGAGGGCTGTTAGTATCTAGGAAGGCTTGTCTCGTAGGCAGGTTTATTGAAATTCATCCGGGCACCAGCTACCATCCTCAGCATGCCTCCAGCGTGTGGCATTCAGTTCCAAAACCTTTCTAGTTTGTCTCCGCTAAGATATGTCCCTGATGACCAGACATGCTAGGATTTAAAAATCGGCCTTGGACAAAATAAAACAAATGCAGAAACCCCAGCAACAGCAAACTGAGTCTTGCAGTTCCTACCGTGAGATGCCAATCCAGTAGGGCTTCCTATGGAAATTTTAAATTGTATTTGTATGCAGAAGTGTTAGTTATTAGCTTTTTCTCTGATCTTTTGTGTCATCATGGTTTTTTGATCACAGACTTTGAAGCAATGTTACTAGGCAGAAAATTTGGTCCCTTGCTTAATTAATAAAAGTTGATTAAAGCTTGTGCTGCAAGGATAGTGATAATGTCGATGTTATTTACTTCATATCAGCATCCTGGGCAAATAAGCAAGATGTAAAAAATACAAGGATAGGTTCCACCATCTGCAAATTGGTGGAAAAAAGCTGATAATTAGCAGAGTGCAGTCTGAGCTGGGTACATCTGTGTGTATTTGTATTAAATGTTCTAAAAGACTTTCAATAAAATGCTTCAAATTACTGCCTATTTTTAAGGTCCACAAGTCTCAACAAACACCCAGGAGAGTAAATGTGTTTTTCAAAACAAAGGTGCCATACGCACTTAACACAGATTTCATTTTTGTAGGAAGGGCTTAGTAGCATTAATTTCATCTACTGAATTGATAGCATTTAGGAATTTTTAATTGTAAACCATAAAATTCCCTTTGCTCCTGGCTCTGTTACTCTCAGATACAGCATTGCAGGGTACAGGGTCTGCTCCAGCTGCTCCTGCAAACCGTAATGAGGCAAACTGCACGCAGGTGATTCTGCTAGTTTAGCATACATCACGTTTTTCCTGAAAAAAAAAAAAAAGGAAAAAAACCCAACACCCTGGGCTCTAAAGCAGTCATGGCATGAAATCAATTTTGTAAATGTCAAGACATTGGACTGGAATTTTCCAGGGAGTCTAAGAGCATTAGCAGCTCAAATCCCATTGAAAACCTACCCTATATAATCTGGACATATTACAGAAACAGAAGCTCTGTAAAAACAGCTGCCCTGGCAATGTGGAATGTTCCTTGGAGAGAAGCCTTTGAACCAAGGTCAGCCTCCGTATGGGGTTGCAGAGAGGGGAACTCACACCTCCCCCGAGTGACTGGAGGTTTTTTACATGCCCTTCTGGACAGTGCTGGATGTATGCAGGGATACGGCCGCTCCCTGGAAATTGCATACAGTTGTGTAGGTGCAGCCACAGTCTACCCTCCAGGCAGTTAGGTAGAAGTGTATGTAGTGCGAAAGTAGTAATTTACCCCTTTAAAACATCCTGGGCAAAAAGGCAGCGAAATATAAAAGTATTTCACTAAAACAAACAGCTTTTATCCTTCAGCTGACACTCACCGATGTCCCTTCGAAGCAGTTAAGTGGAAAGATGACGTGTGTTCACACAGTCTGTCTTTCAGCATTTTATCAGGCAGAAACTTCTTAGCTGGGATACTGCCTGTCTTCCCTTCTGTAGTATTTAAAATGTGATCTGAGCAAAACTCCAGGATTGTCTTTTCCTCAAAAATGTGTATTTGTGTATACAAAAATATGTATATAAATGCATATATACATAAACAACTTTTTTTTTCCTCCTGAAATTAGTCATAAAATGATGATGATGCTTTGATTTTTTGTTTTACCACAAGGCGTTGTAGCTCAAATGTTTCCAACTGCAATTCTTTCTTTAGGCAAGGTTACCACCTTTGGATGCATCTCCCACATTTCATTGCATTCACTGGTACATGATGTGGGAGAGAGCAGGGCCACACTTGAATAGTGTGCTTGCTTTAATTCACATATTAAATAGCGGCATTTCTTTTCCGCTTTCCTGGCACCTGGGGATTTCAGAAATGAGCTGATATACTTTGTAGGTGCATGTCTATATACTAATTGGAAATATAGCCTTGTGCAAATCCTTCAAGCCTTTAAGTTGCACTAAATCGAAAACTGATCAGCACCTTAATTTCGTTTAAATCATACCAAAATCTCAGGCAATATTTGGTAGCCTTAATTATACTTCATTGATTACTGCTGAGAAAGAATAATTGCAAATGGCTAGAAAAGAAAGTTTTAGGCTTGCATTGCAATTAATTTTAAGCATCGGTCTGATAGTGCAATGCTAGCTCTTTATATGGAGAATACTGCTGAAAGAAATGTTGTTTTCTCCACTTTTATTCTTGTCTTAAAATTTTTCTTATTGCTCAGGAAAAGAAGCCAGAGTTCTGATTTCAGTGAAATATACCCCCTGAGGTTGATTGTATATCTCTGAGAGCTATGGGTGACTCAGGTTCCTGTTTATTAACAAATCAGATGCTTGGATGTGTCCTAAAGAAACATTTTTATGTAATTTGTTTAGTGATTTCATGAAGAAATTCTGTTTATGCAGGTTCTTAGTTTGTCTCCTCCCTATAGCATCTGAGGGCTGGGCCTTTACTCCACAGTTATGACAAGTACTGCAAAGAAAAATACATTCAAGGGTGTTGCATATTCTGCTTCCCATTCACACAGTGATAAACTATGTTTTGCTGGAGTTGAAAGTGTTATTTAATAAGTATGGTAGGATTAATACTAATAGTGTTGTTGTAATGAGCAAGTGTTGTAATGAGCAGAATATGTCTGTGATGTTTTTGCAAAGGGGATGTCCTATGCATGTGTGCACATGTGTATTTAAAGACAAGAACTTTGTCACATAATTTTACATCTAAACTTGTAACCAATTTATTTGATCTCCATTAGTTTTTTTAAATGTATTTAGAAAACAAATGCCTCTGAAACAGTTAACATGAAGAATGAGCTTGTTCTTGAAGTTTGTGTTACCGTGGCTTCCTCTTCATCACTTAATCTGTTCTAAAGCAATTTTTTTTATTTCTGCTGTAAGGTAAGATCCTATCTGTGCTGAGTAATGAAGAGGTAAAATTGCTGTTTGCGTGTAGTGAATGTTTTATAAAAGATGTTAAATGTAATGAGCAAAGGCAGAGTACAGTGGTAACTGTAGTATAAAAATATTAGCAAATGATATAACTGGCAAATTAATTAAATTCAGTATGTATAAATTAAGGCATAGTTATATGCAAAATAGGAGTTCAGGCATTTAGCTGGTGGGTTGTGACTAGTATATCCAACTGATGTCAAGTAACTATTTCAGCATTAAGAGCATCATTTGCCTCTTGAGGTTAACAGAACTGTAATTCTGTTCATGGGGAATTTGGCCTGAGTTCTCAACACAAATAAAAAATACCACCTTTCTTTCGTAACAAACCTTTTTGTTCTGGATCTTAAGCTTGTGTAAATCAGTGTAAATCCATGGAGGCCAAGTATATATTGTAAGGAAAGAGAGCTGGATGTGAGGAATGTGGACACAGTGTTTCTGTTTCCATCTTTAGCCCCCTACTTTTACAGGCGTGCTTGGCACATCTCATTTAACAAATTTCTCAAGCTCCATCCTAAGCTGTTTTACTTTTTGTCACTGTCCTTATTTCCAAAGCTGTACCATCCTGCTGGTCAGAAACCTATTTCAGGTGTCCAATCTAAATGGCTAGATTATAGTCCTTTGTTCCCACCCGTTCCAACCAGTATTTTCCTCTGGCTGCTATCACCTTCTTAGCCTTCACTTTGCCGGCTTTGCTGTTCATGTAAATTAGGATCTCCTTTCTTCTGGTTGCCACTGATGCTCTCCTCTGTAGCTGTAACAATTGGGTCTAATCTTTCTTGATGTAAAAAACATCAGTATTGGTATGATTGGTATTACCTGCTTGGCCTGAATATTGTGATTTGTAATACTATCCTGTGGCTTTTTGAATGATTGAGTTTGTTAGTACTCTAGGCATACCCGTGAATGACATAATCCTTCCTTGTGAAGAACACAGGCCCAGTGAGATATGCTTTAACAAAGACAATCATATACCTTTTTTTTTTTTTTGATTGCAAACTTATAGTGTTTTACTGTGGTAAGAATTATATTAACAGAGCTAGATACAACCTGTTTTCAGAAGCTAACATTTATTTGATTGTAATGAAACAGAGCCTTTTGTGGCTTTCCTGTTCTTCACTGCTAAGAAAATTGTCAATATTCTCAGGGAGGCTGGGAGGATTACTGTGTGAAAATATGAGAGGTATGAATGGGGAGAATTAACAGCAATGGCAAGATGCTTGATTATTGACAATGTTGTGTTGGAAGTTCAAAGAATTTAAGTTATCTCTGACTGGAGGAGATAGCTGTCAGACTGGGAAGCTTTTCTTTTTGAGGCCTGGTATTTCATGACTTTGGGGCGCATGTCAGTTGTGTTTTCTAATACACAGGATAAAAATGGAGATGATTCAGTACACAGCTCTGTAGTATTCCCAGATGCTTACAAAATACTTTATTTGAACAGGGGAACAGATTAACTATTTGCAAAGCACATGAAAGTCAATAAGAACTTGAGTAAAAATCAGCATAGATATTCCCAGAACAATGGCTCTTCAAACCTGTTTAACTTCTTACTATAACAAGAAGGCAGCAGATGTCACATATCGTGACTTAAGTTTTTTGGTACTGTCTCTTGTGAATTCTTGTAAGCAAGACACAGAAATATGGTTTGATAACAATAAAGTTAGAAGGGATCAAAACTTATTGGGAAATGAGTCTCAGAGAACAATTATCAATGATTCACTGTCAGAATGGAAAGGCTGTAACATGTGAGTTCCCCAGTAGGCTGCCCAGGGACTACTCAATGTTCTCATTAGCAGCCTGGAGCAAAAAAGAGAGAGTCTGTTCATTAATCTGCAGGTGATATTAATATGAGGGCTTGTATGAAGAAGGTTTATCATTTAGAAAAAGCTTGATGTGTGGGATAACTAGTTTGCAATGCTGTAAGGACAAATAAAAAGAGCTAGACTTGGATACGAATGATTATCTGGGCAACAGGTTGGGGAATAGTAGGTTAGGCAGGTGCTCTGGGGAAGGGGACGTGAAGGTCCCTTAGTGAACTGTAGTTGAGAGGGGACTGCAGGAGTCTTACTAGTAAAGCTCATACTGGGAATTTCAAGTAGAAAATTACGTCTATGAAATCACCCTTCCTTCCCCAGCCAGTACTAAGGTCTTGGTGCTGGAGTACTCAACCCATTTTGGTCCTGCTCTGTCAAAGGGTGTGAACCAACTAGAATGTTCAGAGGAGACCATATTATTTGATCCCCTGAAATGAAATTCTGGCAGTACTAGACAATAAAAGTCGAAGAATGTCCAACACCGTTTGCGAGAGCTTAAGCAGCTACACTTAGAAAGCATTATCAGATTTGCAACCATGAAGTTACAGCAAACGTCAGAGGAGGTATGTGCCTCTCATGCCAGTATTTCACCTCAGTCATGAAAAAAGGGCATTGGTTAAAAGGATAGTATCTGCATGCCCAGATCTGTGGCAAATACTGCCTTAAATTCCTTTTTGTCAACTGTTTTGTAAAATATTTTTGCAAAGACCTAACCTTCCAGGAAAAAAAAATGAGAGTTTTAAGCCAAGTTGTATCAAGCATTTAAGATAATAAGGCCGAGGGAAAGGTTTCTAAAAGATATAAGGAGCCTCACATCTCAGTATGACTAAATTTTCTAAATCAAAGAGACTTAAGATTCCTGTGTTGTCTATTCAGGAGAAACATTAAATGGTAGACATTGCCCTTGCCTGGGCACAGCCACATGTAGCTGAAAATCAGCCATGCTCTTTACCTTACAGTCACCATTTTAATTTCTGAAACTTGCTTGTTTTAAGCTGATGAGCTGGTCATTATTTTTACTTTATTACTTCTTATTGCTGGTTCTTTGCTTGAATTGTGGATTTTATTGTTCAGTTTTATTTGTAGTATAAATTATAAGAGTCTTTACCTAGGGCTTAAATCAATATTTTAACAGACTTTCTTGCACAGAACTAGCTTGTTTTTCAAGACAAGTTTTTTAGACTTGCTAATGATGAGGGAGTTGAAAGTATGCTCAAGCCATATGGTTGTTTTCAACCTTGTATCAAAGTCCTTACCATGCTCCACCAAAGAGTAGGCATAACTGTGTTCCTCAAAGGTAGCATCATAACAACGTTATTCCGCTGGTCACAGTAGACTTGCAGGACTTTTTTTGCTTCTCTGTGCTATAAAACACATGCTTGCTCCCTGCATCCGTTCCTCGGCTGAGTGGTCTGTCTCCACAGACAAGCACCTGCAGCAGCTGCGTGAATTTGAATCCAGTGGCTCTTAGAGGACCAGCCATTGTTTAACAAAGAATAGATTTTAAATCTATTTAAGTTCACTGTGACTTTAGTTATGGACCTGTAACCTGCAGCTCAAAAGCACAGCCTCCTTTGCAATCCCTGTGCATGCTGAATAATACTTATTTCCAAGAGCTACCAGGTAGGGTTAAACAGTCAGTTAAACATATCTAGCTAGTGGGAGCATGACCGTAAAAGATGAAATGCTTCAACAGGCAGTGCTATTCCCCTGGGGGTACAGTGGCTGAGAGAAGATGGAATTGTGGCCAGTGCTTAACCACAACAGTTGTAGCATTTGCCAAGCATGTATTTATTTGTATTATCTGTAGTGGGGTCTGGATTGGGGTCTTTGGGCTAGAACCAGAAATGGGTTAGTGATAGTAATGTTGATTGCTGTCATTTCTCATTTTTAGCTTTTTATAGATAAGGCTAGTTAGGTCATAGGACAAAATAAGGTTTCCAAGGAAATTCTGTGAGAGTAGAACTTGGATCTGATTTAACACTGATTTTATTCATGCTCTGTGTGAAATTTGTTGCCTGCCTTGACAATTTTGGAAAGCAACAAAGTAGTTTAAGTGCAAAGGGATCAGGAGGCTCCTCCAATATTTGCAGAAGCTGAGTTCTTTGCAGGGGGTAGCGGAGGGCCCTGCTGGAGGCCATGGTAGGATGATTATAGGTTGCAAAGTTTAATCTGTCTGTTTTCACACATCATGCACCAACTACAGACCCTGCCTACTGACCTTTTCTTGTTTCTTTAACAGAATTAAAAAGAAAACAATCCAGGAATGCTGTCTAGCATAAGGAATAAAGTAGTAGAAAAGGTGGTCCTTTTCCTATCTCTACCAGGGGCTTGCTGTGCAGCCCAGGGTGAATGAGATTTTCTCTCTGTGCTCTGTATTCCCTCCTGATAGTTGGCTCTTTAAATGGGCAGGATCCTGGGAGCAGAGACTGTATGTGCTTCTGTAACGTGGACCCTGTGAAACCCACGTTTGACTTTTGCACTGAAATAGCACGCATGAGAATAATGCACTTCCCTATACTTGTTTACAAACTGAAATGTAAGTCAGTAAAGCTACAGCAGTCATTAAACTAGGAAATAAATATAAAAGTAAACATTTCTATTTCTCAGAAATTAACCAGGCAAAATATATTGTTCTATCTGGAGTTTATGGTTTACAATGCATATTGCCACATGAGAATGAAGTTACGGTTGACAAAAATGTAGACATTTAAATATAGTTAAATATTTCAATAAAACCTCTAAATTAGGGCTGTGTAAATTTAAATGGAACTTGCTTATCTTCTCTTTCATGGTCTGGTGAACTTCATAGCCTGACATTTCTTTCAAATGGTGGAACTATAGCAGGAAAAAGCATAGTGCTGCCGTGAATAAAAACTACTGTTGTTCCCCAATGAGGTTTTGTTGTCAAGAAGCTCTGAAAGGGAAAGCTTAGGAAAGGACAGAGAGAGGAAATGATTACAGATGAAAAAAAAAAAAAAAAAGAAATGAGGGAACTAGGGTTGTTACCAGAAATTATTTCAGCCATTATAAGTAGCAGAAACTTCAACACTACTGAAAGAATGTTCTTAATGGTTCATTATTTTATTGTTGTTTGCTTTGATTATTATTGCTGCAAGGTTTATGGGTGTTACCAATCCACCGGGGGAGGTGTGTTATGGAAGCAGCTCACCTATATTCCTGAAGCAGCAGCTGTCCACTTGTGCAGTGTAATTCAAAACCAAGCCTTGTCGGCTGACGCTTTGAACATTTCTCTTTTTGACTAGTCTGTAAAACACCATTTACCCTGGCAAATTTACACACATGCAGTCAGATGTGAATCTGCCAGAGTCACTAGAAAATAATCCCTTTGCCATTTGGATTCAGGGCACAATTAATTTTAAAATATGATTATTTAAAAGATTTAAGAGTGGTTAGGTGATCAGGATTCTGGAGTTGATCAGAAAATATTCTCTTGACTTGTGTTTCTTTCAGCCTCCTGAAATTTAAGCTATAGCCATAACCCTAGGGGCTCCCCGAGGGCCATGATTCAGCCTGAAGCCTTCTGTTTGACCCTTTGGGAGTTCAGCCCTGGGGCTCACGGGGGCTCTGTGCTCAGCTGCTGGCGACATGTGAGGCTAAGGCTATGATTCAGGTCTCTCCTATGCACATTTGGTTTTTCATTAAAAAAATAACTAGACAGTAACTGTTTGGAACATCTTGATGTGGACAAGCAGATTTTATCAATATAGTGCCCTGCAGAAACTGCAAATTGTTTGTTGCATGCGTTAGGAGATGAGTGGTGGTACATGCCAGCTGCAAGTTCATAAGGGAAATAGAAATATCTGCTTTTCTGGCCAGATGTCAAATACCTTTGTTGGATCATGTATAAGCTTTCAAGAGAAGAGGCACTGGTTTTGAATCTGAACCTAATATCTGGTGAAGAGAGAAGAGGTATGGAGAGATGTTTTTAGGACATTTGAGAGTTGCCAGGTGGGTTCTGCTGTCAGTTGTAGTCCACTGCAATCAGAGCTCTGGGCTACTGATTTTCTATATCTGAAGTGCCTGAGGGAGGAAATCTAAAAGGGTTTTGTATAAACTATCTGTTGCCTACAAGTTACAAACACAGAAAAAGTCCTCCAAAGAAAAATACTATTTCCGTGCTGTTATTTGCTTTGAGTAGTCTAAAGGTAAAAATGATTTCAAAAAGAAGACACTGGAAAAACCAGCTACACCCCTTCGAACTGACTGTACCTGTTGGAACAGCATGAGGGAGCAGAAAGGCACTAAAACCCCAGCAAAACAGTACCAGTGTTCAGAAAAGTCAGCCTGGTAGAATGGAAACAGCAGCCTTACCCTGGGCACTATGTGTGAATGGGCATATAGATGCCACTCGTCCTTGCAGCAATGTCCAATGGTGGATGGATAACATCATCGCAAGACAATCAGTTTAGGAACAAAAAATTTTCCAGTTGACAGACAGAAAGAAATTTGCTCTCCTTCTTCACAATCATGCATCTCATCTAAAGGTACGTGCCTAAAGAGGATGTGGAATTATTCACCAGAAGCACAGATTTTTCTCCAGTGACTGCAAAAACTAGGCAGGATGTTGACATTGCAGGGTGGAGTGTGGTGAACCCCATCTCCCACTGTGAATGGGCTGTGGGACATCAGCTACAAAACCCCACAGCCAGCGGTATGGATGCATGGGATACACCTGGCTCTGCTTCCAGGAGCAGCGAGTTGTAGCAGGAGACAGAGATCATGGCAGTAATAGAGTTGAGATGCCAAAATGAAGGGGTAGCGTCTAACTGAAAACTGGATTTAGGGCTAGAGCTGATTATGCCGTATTCACTGTTATGTTATTTTATGTTATGTTATTTTATGTTATGTTATTTTATGTTATGTTATTTTATGTTATGTTATTTTATGTTATGTTATTTTATGTTATGTTATTTTATGTTATGTTATTTTATTTTATTTTATTTTATTTTTCAAGCTATGGAGCAGGTTTTAGAGTAAAGGAACTGATTGTCACAGTGAATGTAATGCATTAGTAGAGTTAAGCTGCCACCTCTGAAAAGGACTTTTTCCTACAGGTTTACTTGTGGTAGCATGTTGGAGACTAGTTGGAATTTCCTGAGATATTTTTTGATCTCTTGTTTTTTTTCTATTTTTATCATTGGAAATGAGAATGATTCACAGATTTGGCAGGCAGAAGTCAATCGGGGCCATTGCTATTTTAGGCCCTTAAAAAATTATCTCTCAAAATCGAGAACATAAATTAAATACACATCTTCTCATTTGGAAAGTGTAAAAGGTTCAAAGACATACAAATGCACATCACTTCTCCATGTGGATTTTGTAAGGCTTGAGCATATTTTGCTAGCAAAAGGAAAATTCAGGAAAGAAACTGTGTGTTTAAGTTATGAATCTGTCTGGGAACTCCATGGGAAGTTCTTTGCATTTAACAGCTTCTATTCATGGGAATTCTAAAAAAACCCTTAAACTTTTAGGTTAGAGGTATGTATTAAATTTTTTATCTGATGGATTTTGATCCTTTTTTTCTGCTGGCTGAATAGGCATGAGCATGTCACAGTTTCAACAAAATTAGGTTTTTTAATCAAATGTATTCAAGTAATATTGTTCCAGCATAAATTTTCATGGGGAAGTAGTAAAAATTCAAACTCTTTTGTCTGATTTTAAAAGGGTTGCCATTGATTAGAGAAAGAATTGTTCTGAAGTCCAAGTTTAAAACTGAATGACTGTTATTGTTTAAAAATAGGGCAGTCGTTTTAATTTCTTTATTGGGTGTAATAGCACTTTTAGGGAAAAATATTGCATGTGGAAATGTGAAATCTAGTCTATGTCATTTTCCACTGATACCACAGCTGCATTTCCTTTCTGCAAAAACTGCTGTCAATGAAATATTATACCTGAATATTGAGATGAAGAATGCAAACAGGCCAAACTTATGTTATAAGAGATTGTTAAATAACAACCAAGTAGTCATACACTCCCTGATGTCTTTCCAACAAAATATTTGTGATGTTTCTTACTTCCACTATTTGTTTCAGTTCTAGTGAAAAGCAGTGGAAGAAGGAGTATTCACAACATTGTCCTCAAGCTGCATGCTGGCTCTGTCTCTGTAACACTCATTAAAATGGGCTTAGGAACAGTTTTCTGAGATGCACAAGTACTGTGTAGCGCTTCTACTGCATCGACTCTTTCTTCTGTAGGATATAAACTTTTCTGAGACCTATGAATCACCTATATTCATCAAACATCTCTGATCCCCGTACATCAGAAGAGATACATGCTAAAATTAACGTGCCTCTTCTAAGGTCGGGGAAGAGAGACCATGTTGCATCATGCATTAGCTCGGCTCTCACGGGAGCTGTAGCGATGATCAGTTGTTCAGATGACTTAAAGCCATCTGCCATGGGTACCCGAGGATGCTCTCTATGCTGATAGTCTCCCACAGGGAAACAGAAGGTAAAAATAGCTTTTCACCAACAGCTGCTTTCCACTTCTATGTTAATGATGCATGATGGACCTCAGGAAAGGTGATAACATGTGGGAATAAAGTGGGACTGTTTTATTAAGATGTCTGATATTCAGATATGGAGTCATCACCTTAGGACCCCTCCATCTAGAGAATCGCATGTTTTGAATCTCATCAAGAGCCATTTTACCTTGTAGGAGTGCCAGAATAAATATACATGTTATGAAAGTGCAGCTAAGGCAGGGATCTAGCTCATACTGTTATCTTGGTATATTTTGCAAATAGTACAGTGGTGAGCCAGGCCCTTTAGTTTTTATTTGTAACGTTTCCAGCTTGAGCTGGCATTTTGCTACAAAAATAAAATCTAGCTGAGGCAGTCAAAAAACCCTTGGCTTGCTGGTAACTGTAAATAGATGCCACAATGTAGAACACCGCAACTGAATGCTTGCAGGCATTCATATGCAACTTGTGTGTTTAATTAATGACATAATAAAACCAACTAAGAATTCAAAGTACCTATTTTAAATATATTCTGATAAATAGGAGTGTATAAGTGTTGAATAACAGCTATTTGTGGACTGCTCAACAGGCTTTCTTTTTAAGTCTGCTAAGGGTTATTGTTCATTATTTCTGTTTCCTCTATTCAACTGGCATGTCCTCATTTTTGGCTATAAACAGGTACCATATGCTCAAAGGGCTGGCTGGTAAGCTTCACTGCGCTTGTCTCTGATGTTATTGGTTCACAGAATTGTAAACCAGCAATGTTTTGAAGTACCACGTTGCACAAACTTTGTGGATTTGAATTTTAGACTCTAGTAGTTCTAATGCATTTATTAATTTATTTTAAAAATACCTAATAAGGACAAGAATATTCAGTGCTAAAATTCTTTTTAATACTGAAAAGTTTCAGTCAGTAAGAACAAAAAAAGGAAATGGAATAAACCAGCCATGTTATTATTGATTCACTTCACGGTACTCAAATTACACAATACAATTAACGAGGCTGTAAATTTTTCTATATTTCAATACATTGCTGCATGTCTAACTGAAGTCTAAAATCCCTGCTTGTTCTCCTCTGGATGATTCTTTTCCTCTGTCCCTTTTCTGTCTGTCTCCTCTCCAGTAGGCAAGCACAGCGCAGACAGACAGAGCATCTTTCCGAGCAGGACGGGGACAGGTCTCGGTGCAGGCTGAGTACAGTGCCACCAGCTCTATGTGCAGGCAGGTCATCCAAGCCGTGACTGCTGCGGCAGAGGGGTATGGACAGGCTGCTGCCTTCACTGCCTGGGTAAGAGCCCAGAAAACCAGGTTGAAGCCTGGCAGTGGTAGGAGTCACAAGCACCAGCTCCTGTCTCTGCTTCTGGCCTCTTCCCACCCCATTTCCATGGGAGGAAGGGTCCCTAATGGGGCCTGATGTTGCCAGCATCAGGTATCTGCAACATTGAGTGGTTACTCTAGTCCCAAGCTACCTTCTGTCTAGTGGCCACCAACAACTCTGGGGCAGAGGGAGCTACGGCAGGAAACTCAAGGAACGTCTCAAGGGGATCAGCCTTCCCACCCTGCCTCCCCTCAGCTCTGGGTGCCAACCTGGCTCCATCCCTGACCCCTGCTATAGCTGCTGCGCTCTGCCAGGACAGCCATTTGCAGGGCCACATGGTGAAGCCAGGTAAGCCTGATCTGGCTCATCGAATCATATTTGCATGGGCTAGGACAGGAATCAGAGGCTAGAGGCAGGGGAGACAACAAAAGCAGCTTGTGATAGAACTGCTGTTGACAGAAACATCTGTGACCGGGGTCCTGGTTATCAGCAGCATGGGACAGCGTGTCGGCATCCAGGGAGCTGATGCCTTACTGCACACATGCTCTTTGGGAGAGCATTCATCACAACACAGGGATTCACTCTCCTTCAGCAGCAAGAATTAACAATTCTTAACAAACCATGGTCACTCAGACCATGCACTGAAAATGGCCTGCTTTGAATTTGCAATGTTTTCTCTCTGGAGGATTGCAGAGGATTAAGCTGGAACGACCTCAGAAGCTAAAAGGTGTGGGGGTTGGCTTGAAAGACATTGGGGAACTTCAGTAACTTTGAGATCCTTCAGTTGAGTTATATTGCATAATCCTGCACAGTGGATACAAGAGCCTTGCTCCTTGCGAGGGACTGAATGTTGTTAGCATGCATAACAGGTCTACTATTAGTCGGAGAAAGTAGCTAAGAAAATGAACCCTGTGAGAATTTGCATTTTCTGATAGTTGAGGTTGCCCTAACTGAATTAGCATTTAAGAAGTTACACTGGGATAATCCATGCGGTAGTTAATTTAATCATTTAGGAAATGGCCTCAAGTTGCGCCAGGGGAGGTTTAGGTTGGATATTAGGAAAAATTTCTTCACCGAAAGTGTTGTCAAGCATTGGAACAGGCTGCCCAGGGAAGTGGTTGAGTCACCATCCCTGGAGGTATTTAAAAGGTATGTAGATGTGGTTTTTAGGGACATGGTGTAGTGGTGGACTTGGCAGTCCTAGGTTAATGGTTGGACTTGATGATCTTAAAGGTCTTTTCCAACCTAAACGATTCTGTGATTCAATGTTTTACTGCTCTGGCTGTGTAAATCCTAGTAAATTAATTTCTATAATGCTTGAGAAGTTTTTTTCAGACATTTCCTTTCTCATTCATATTTAATGAACTCTGAAAATTTACATTAAAATCTATGCAGCTTTCTCAGTTTTTTACTTGTGGGCAAAGGCAACCCTGGCTATTGATGTTTAAACAGAAGGCTATAAAGACATTAATGATACTTAGTCAACTATATTCTGTATTGAACCGGCAGACCTCTTTTCCTTAGATGGATTCTCTCCAACTCTGTTTTTAAAACATCTGCTTTCCCACTTGAGACTGATGTTCATGGCCAAATAATCTAAATCTTGAGGGGGCATGTTTTAAGTAATATTTTGATGGGATGGTGGCTCTTTTTTCCTTTTGATTTAACAAACCAGGAGATACAGGTTAGAAAAGACTCTTCTGCTGAGTTCTGTTTATACCCTCTTGCTTAATGCGCTGTCTTGGAGAAGCTGCACTCTCAAGTGGGATGCAGCTGTGACTGCGAGAAGAAAAGACGGAATTCAAAGATATGTGACTGATTGTGAGTCACATGAATGGCTGCACACTCAGCACCATAAGAGAAACATCCTACTTAAACCCTATTTTCTTATAAATCTGTGCATGAAGTGCCTGAAAAAGGGAACAATAATTTTAAATAATCAGCCAGTGTAGTTACATCTGATATCTTTCTACACTGACTTTTGATCACAGAATTACAGAATCGTATCACAGAATCATAGAATCGTATAGGTTGGAAAAGACCTTTAAGATCGTTGAGTCCAACCGTAAACCTAACACTATCAAGACCACCACTACACCCTGTCCCTAAGCACCTCATCCAAACGTCTTTTAAATACCTCCAGGGATGGTGACTCAACCACTTCCCTGGGCAGCCTGTCCCAATGCTTGACAACCCTTTCAGTGAAGTAAAATTTGCTAACATCCAGTCTAAACGTCCCCTGGTGCAACTTGAGGCCATTTCCTCTTGTCCTATCACTTGTTACCTGGGAGAAGAGACCGACCCCCCCCTCTCTACAACCTCCTTTCAGGCAGTTGTAGAGAGCAATAAGGTCTCCCCTCAGCCTCCTTTTCTCCAGGCTAAACAACCCCAGCTCCCTCAGCCGCTCCCCATCAGACTTGTGCTCCAGACCCTTCACCAGCTTTGCTGCCCTTCTCTGGACACGCTCCAGCCCCTCAATGTCTCTCTTGGAGTGAGGGGCCCAAAACTGAACACAGTATTTGAGGTGCGGCCTCACCAGTGCCGAGTACAAGGGCACGATCACTGCCCTACTCCTGCTGGCCATGCTATTTCTGATACAAGCCAGGATGCCATTGGCTTTCTTGGCCACCTGGGCACACTGCTGGCTCATATTCAGCTGGCTGTCAACCAACACCCCCAGGTCCTTCTCTGCCAGGCAGCTTTCCAGCCACTCTTCCCCAAGCCTGTAGCGTTGCATGGGGTTGCTGTGGCCCAAGTGCAGGACCCAGCACTTGGCCTTGTGGAACCTCACACAATTGGCCCCAGCCCATCGATCCAGCCTGTCCAGGTCCCTCTGCAGAGCCTTCCTCCCCTCAAGCAGATCAACACTCCCACACAACTTGGTGTCATCTGCAAACTTACTGAGAGTACACTCGATCCCCTCATCCAGATCATTGATAAAGATATTAAACAGAACTGGCCCCAACACAGAGCCCTGGGGAACACCGCTTGTGACCGGCCACCAACTGGAGTAAACTCCATTCACCACCACTTGGGCCCGGCCATCCAGCCAGTTCTTTACCCAGCGAAGAGTACACCCGTCCAAGCCATGAGCAGCCAGTTTCTCCAGGAGAATGCTGTGGGAAACGGTGTCAAAGGCTTTACTGAAGTCTAGATAGACAACATCCACAGCCTTTCCCTCATCCACTAGGCGGGTCACCTTGTCGTAGAAGGAGATCAGGTTGGTCAAGCAGGACCTGCCTTTCCTGAACCCATGCTGGCTGGGCTTGATCCCTTGGTTATTCTCTACATGCCGTGTGATGGCACTCAGGATGATCTGCTCCATCAGCTTCCCCGGCACCGAGGTCAGGCTGACAGGCCTGTAGTTCCCCGGGTCCTCCTTCCGGCCCTTCTTGTAGATGGGTGTCACATTTGCTAATCTCCAGTCAACTGGGACCTCCCCAGTTAGCCAGGACTGCTGGTAAATGATGGAAAGGGGCTTGGTGAGCACATCTGCCAGTTCCTTCAGTACTCTCAGGTGGATCTCATCAGGCCCCATAGACTTGTGAGTGTCTAAGTGGTGCAGCAGGTCACTCACCATTTCCCCCTGGATTATGGGGGCTCCATTCTGGTCCCTGTCCCCATCTTCCAACTCCAGGGGCTGGGTACCCAGAGAACAATTGGCCCTGCTATTAAAGACTGAGGCAAAGAATTCATTACGTACCTCAGCCTTTTCCTCATCCTTGGTCACTGTGTTCCCTCCTCCATCTACTCGGGGCTGGAGATTCTCCTTAGCTCTCCTTTTGCTGCTCATGTATTTGAAAAAGTATTTTTTGTTGTCTTTTACAGCACCAGCCAGATTGCTCCAGATTGATCCTTACATTTCAGTCTCCTGGCTCAGGCAAAGGGCAGAGTTATAATTTTGCACCACACTCACCTTATTAGTACTCAGACAAAATCGACATAATATCAATGAAATATTTTGGAGGCAAACTACATGGATGTAAATTACTTGGAAAGAAAATGGAGCAAATGAAGGTGGAGGGCCTTAGGATGAATGTTTATGAGATAAAAAATATATTTTTCCTGCAAAGCCATAAACTCTGCATTTCCCTTTCGTAACTCCAGTCATGCAATTATTGTAGCTGGAAACTGCAAAAATCTGCAGAGAACCATAAAAACTTAATCTCAGGTTCATTCCTGTGCAGTGTTATTAAACACTGACATATCCCAAATGTGAGAACTGCAGAGCATTTTTCTGCAGAGAATGACCAAATCTGTTGGGAAAAAAATAATTTCTGCTGATAAACAAAGCTGCATACTCCATCTTAACAAGATTTTAGTCTTTATTTTTAGTCCTTTTAATGGAGAAAAATATGGTTAACAAGCGTTCTACATGCATACTGCCATAGATTTCCCCCTGGGAAAGATGGCAGAGGGAGCTGATGTCTCTCCAGAGGTGCAGTAGGGAAAAGCACATGAGTGAGAGAAAGCAAAGTGAGAGGGAAGGCAAGGGATATGAGGGGGAGGGAGGGGAGCTTTGCGGAAGATTGGTTAGGAAAGAAGGATCACTTTGGGGAAAGAAAGGCAAAATCATGGGAGAGAAGTTTGCAGTTGAGGGAACAGGCTAAAAGACAAGGGCATGGAGTTATTGAGCAGGACTGGACAGAGTTCATTTACAAAGAAAGAAAAAGAAACAGTTAATGGTATTTCAGGGGGACAAATGGGAAAAAAGGGACACAACTCTTCTCTAGGTGTCAATGAATAAGTCGGCAAGCAGAAAAGAAGTTGAACAGCAAGAAGGAATAAGGCTTGAGAAATACGTAGGCATATTTTCCCCCTTAAGTGGATTAACTGGTTTTTTTTAATGAAAAGTTAATTGTAATATTAACTTTTATGTTCTAAAAATGGAGATATTATTTAATAAATTTCCAAAAGGGATGATAGACTAGGTAATTCATCTAATTTAATAGCAATTGTCCAGAGCTATAGAGACTAACACACTGACAACAACAAGCTCTTAGATATGTAAGAAGAGCTCTTCCCAGCACTCTAGCTAGAGAGGCTGGCATCTCTGGCTCTCCTCAATAAGTTGACCCAATGAAAGCCTACTCAAGAAAAATATAAGCATAGACAGGCATTTCTGCAGGCTGAATGCTCATGAAGATAGTCTATATACTTTGCAATTTACATACTCTCAGTCAGAAGGCTCACCAGGGGGGACTACTTATATTTGCTTTGGAGTGGTATAATAAAGCAGTGTCATTTTTGTAATGCACCTTTTGAAATGTGTTGTCAAAAAGAATAATTGTTTGGCAAACCTCCTGAAAAGATAATATGCTCAAAATGTCACTTTTTGCAAGAGTTTAATGAAACTCTTGATGTTTGCCTTTATTGACCCAATTTAATCAAACTTTGTACTTCCCCCTTTATTGATTAAATTTTCAATAGAAAACATTACAGCTGGTGATCAATGGTTGTAATTTAGAAATTAATTCTTCCCAAGCTGCATAACTCAGAGGTGTTGCTGCCATCCATACTATCACTGTGCAGTGGGTATGGTACTTGATCATATATAATGTTGTCAGAAACAACTTCAAAGAAACTTTGGTTGCTTTGTAAATGGGGAGGAGATTGTCAGGGCCCTGAGGGCACTAATGGGTGTTAATTGCCCTGAGCAGCCTCACCTGGATCCCACACCCCCTGCTTATGGCCCAGCTGCTCCAGTTGAGCTCAGGGCTTGGTCAGTGCTTTGCTGTGGGGTTCCAGTCTTCAGCCTGGTCTGCTGAGTTGCTATTTGGGTTTCCTGGATTGACCTGAGATCTGGCTCATTCCCTCGCTGTGTCTGCTGCGTGCGGGGCTGTTGCTGGTCCTGCTGTGTCAACTCCATTCAGGTACTGTGGGAACTGTGCCTGGCAGTACAGGGTCATCCTTGGGGTAGCCCCGCTCCTGCTGTTCCCCAACAAAGGTGACCTGCCAGAAAAAGGGGTCTTCTAGGGTGGCTTGAAGAGTGTAAATAAATGGAAATGAGAGGGGAAAGAGTCTTGTTCCTAACTACATAGGTAGGATAACCAAAGAAGCTAAAAGGAAATGGAAAGAGCTAGAGATATTCAGCTGCTGGGGAAAAAGAAAATGGGAAGAAGCAGCAACTGATAACACAAGGGAGGAGCTTTCTAAGGGCTGGGACAGGGCCCTCAGTGGCTAAGGCTTATCAAAATGGAGATAGAAAGAGGACTGGAAGTTCATGCTGAAACAATAGTAACTGTGTATTTCTGCACTGCAAAAGACTGTATGGGAGCAGGCCAGAGCATGATGTGTGTAAAGCCTAGAGAAGAGCACCAAGGTAATTCCTAGTAGGCTTATGGGGGACAAAATACAAGTCCTGGGGTGAAGAAGAATTATGGAGTAGGTACTGAGTCCAAACAAATCCTATCAACTTGACTTAGACCACAGTGAGTGTGCTACGCATGGCTAGATACTGATCTGTATGAAGGCATCAAGCACTGCTCATTACAGATGCAAGATATAAAAAGAGAAAAAGGAGATGATTAGAAGAAAAAATGGAGCATGGGGGAGCAGAGAAATAAAGTAAGAGAATAAAAAATTTTATTTGAGAATAAAAAAAGAAACAGGCAGACATATAGTTAGTGCAGAGAGAAGGTGGTAACATAAATGCCTTCACCTGTGTGACTCATTTGGCTCTTTCTTTGCTGGTAGATTATGCTTTAATTATGTCTTTGTGAATCAAATAGTGGTAAGCTGTGTATATATGAAAGATGCCAGGTACCAGATAGAAGTACATAATTACTGAAGAGGTGCCAGTGTCCTACAGCCACACCCTTGCATCTGCTTCCCATCGTGGTATCTAGTATAACTAGAATGCCTCTTGGGCTTTGTTTTGAGTGCTGGTGACCAAGTGATGATTTTCCCTGCCAAAGCTCAGGTACTACTCTGGCAGCTCTGCCAATCCAAACGTCTATGGCTGATTTCTCAGCGTGGGTATTTGATACTACTGGATGTAAGGAGAAAGCTGTTCTATTTGCTGAAACATCACATTGAATGATTTATGGCAGACAAATAAAGATCCATATGTGAGGGGGTCTAAGTAGGACTGGTGTCAAAGGAAAATATTGAGGGGGAAAAAAGATTGCAAGTTTCTAATTAATTTGGTTTATTTATGCAGACAAACCTTGAAATATTACTAGAGAATGTATAAGTACTTGATGGGCTACATATAATTTTTTACTATCTTAATGTCGGGACAGGCAGGAAGGCCCTTTGGCAAAGGGACAGGCACATTACAACCTCAAAAAGGTTGTAAGTTAAGCCTGAAGCTGCCTAGCTGCTAGGAGTGACCAAGCACCCCTTACACTGAGCAACCATCGCGGCCCACTTCTATGACTTTTATTGAGTCTTATGGGTCCTTTCCTAGTCTGGCCAACCTTGATATCAAATGGTGGGTCAGCTTTCCATCTCCTATTTAAGGCGATGAACTTGAAGGAATGTTTTCTAAGCAGCTTAACAGCTGAAATAAAATAAATCCATATCCAAATGGTAAGTAGACATCCATTAATGTATGGTATTAAAAATCTGATAGATTTTAATGCCTGACTCATGATTTTGTGAGTGCTGGGATTGCTAGCAGACACTTGTCTGCATTGCGAAGCAGAATCTCAGGAGGGTGCAGGAGGTGGCACGCATTAGCAGAGTGGGTAGCAGTGTGTTGAGCATAGAACAAAGTGCTTCTATTTTTTTTTTTTTTTTTTGTAAGTTAAGTATTTTTCCTTTCAGAAAAGGAAAAATAGGCAAAAGGGAAACCGTGAAAAGATTGAACTGCTAGGAATACTGTCTTAATTCTGCTTCTGTTTAATTTGATTGAGTTCTGGAAGAGTAGTCAAGCTCAAGCCCACTATGCTGGATGTCCCCACTTTGCTTTCCTCAGGTTTTCTGAGGTCACTGGTGCTGAAGGTATCAAGACCCTCTGAACCGTAAGTCTCCCACGTGTGCCAGTCTGCAAAAAAAGTACCTGTGCTCCCATACTTACTGTGCTGGGTAAGAGAGAGACAACTGCAAAAACCCAAGAGTTTCCTGGGATGTATCTCTATGGACAGTAACAAACCAGTTCATACTCTTCTGCATTCTCTTTAGCCATTTTTCATTGTTGGCAGTGCCCATTCTGGCACAGATCAATCCATATGCCTATTCTCTTTAGCCCAGATGTCCTTCCTGTTGGATGGGGTCCCAGTGTCTGTACTTCCATCTGAAGGAAAGCAAGAAATCCCTTTAATTTTCCTGCAGGCTACTGCCCCTGTCGACCTTTTTAGCTTCTGAACATTTAGCTCTCCCTATTCTCTGATGTTGGGTATGAATAATTAAAAGACCAGGGAGAAGGGAACACAGGAAATTCTGTGTTTTTTATTTTAAATGCCACTGCTGATTTGATGATAATTTTAAGATTTGCATATCTTGTAGGCTTTGGGTTTGGTTTATTTTTTGTTTCTTAAGCTATCCTGTAAAAGGGACAGCTAGGACAGTGGACTGGTGGTCAGGAGGCTCACGTCCCTACCAACGCCATATCAGCCTTCCTGTAGTCAATACCTCATTTCCCCTGATGACAAAGCCAGCTAATAAGTCTGTACCAAATCTTGCCATGAATGGCCTTGAGGAGTTATAATATCAGAAGCTGTTTCTTCTTGGTACTCTTGATAGTGGCTTATCTGAGGCCACAGATTTACTGATGCTTGTCCTGATGGCAGTGCTGACAGTGGCTGCTGGTTCCCTTCCCCAACAGGTTGTGCCAGTGAAACTCTAAAGACAATTTGTTTAAAACGTAGGGATTTATTACAGAGTATTTCTCCACTCAATGGAGTCAGACAAGCATTTCCTGAAGGCAATTCATCCCGATTAATCCCTGACAATGATTAGTTTGTTTAGGCTAAATGTATGCTGATTTTTAAGCATTTAGAGTTGGTTGAGATTTGTGTCTGTTTGGAGCACTGGCTTGAAAATAAAATACCACATTAAAATATTGACTCTATCCTTCTTTCCTCCATTTCATCCTGAATGCCCATGCTCTCATGAGTTTCTGAGTGGAGGCTACAGCAAAACATCCAGCCAAAAATCAGACTCTAATATTTTGCAAGTTGTCTCCGCAGTAGGAGGCTTATTTGGCTGCTTCTGAACATGGTGTCTCTTTTTTTGCTTCCCACTTGACTTTTGTCAGAAGTGAATTGACTGCAGCAGCTTCTCTCCTGTTCCCTCACCTACAGAGTCACCTCGTATATTTGAGAGCATCTCACCAAGCACATGGCAAGTATTCATGTCCACTCTTTCAGGGTACACTTTGTTTTAACTTGGGTATCTGTGGAAAAATCACTGTTAATTCCATGGTAGCATTTAACATAACTGTGAGAATTTTCCTTTGCTTAGTTGTTTAGTGGTATTTCCCATCCAAAAGGTCATTTTAAGTCATTAAGATTTTTATATGTCCCTCTTGCCCATAAACTGTATCAAGAACCCTTCCAAATTCAAAGCCCCCATATGGGTTTTTACAGTCTAGGGATGTTGCCAAATTAGCCCTAAATCTGCATTATTTAATTTGACTACTTGAGAGCTAACTGTTTTGTAGCGTGGTTCACTTTTTTTCCTTGCTTAGGATTTGGGGCTGTCTCCACAGCATGTTGCACTCTGGAGCCGAGAGAGAGCTCTGCTCATTCTTACTGCTTCTTTGGAGTACTCTGTATCCAACGGGAATATTTGCTTACCATAATGTTCAAAAGATGAAAATCCTGTCCCAGCATGGCTAATAATTTTGCTGTACACTTCAGCGAGCTCAGGGTTGTACCCTTTTATTTCAAAAGATGTTAGATTAGACACAAAGCTTTTTTTGACAGCCTGTACTAGTTAGCAGATTTAAAACTGCCTCTTTTCCAGGCTGGGCTGACCTAGCAGGCACCTTTGCAATGCTGCGTAAATACAGTGAACTGTTCGATTGGAAAAATATTTTAATAAGCAGCATTTTAGTAAACCTGTGGTTTGTCCTCTGAATCCTGATTAATAAAAATAAATCTCCATTACCCTCTCACTTGGCCTTACCTTCCTGTTTGGTAGAATTTTTTTTTTTTCAGCAGCAGCATTAAAGATTCAGCCATTATTTGGAGTAATTCTTGTGCAATGCAAATCTAATAGACTTGACGCACAGCATTTTCTTTGGAATGAAAGCCAACTGCCTTTATTCAGCTTACACAATCCTTTCCTGAAAGAGCCCTTTATACAGCTCATGTCATGTCAGCAGTAATCATGGAGTGAGTGGTGGTGCATGCAAATCAGTCAGCAGCTGGTGTTTAATTGGGCTGGAGGAGTCAAATACTGAATTTGCCAGTAAGTGCAAGGGTAGGTCATATTTAATGCTCATGGTCTTTCAGAGTATTGTGTTGCTCGTACCTTTGGGTGCTGGTAGCTGAAGGCACATCTAGCCCGATCAGTCCGTTATCTTTGCTGTCTTTGCCCTGCCCAGCTAACACCCAGGCTGCCACCGTCTGCAGTGCTCCTGGCCCTTCCAAACCTGTGGGGCAGTTGTCAGGAGCCACTAAAAGTTCACCCAGGCATTTTAAGCTGGGAAATAAAAGGAGAGTTTTCATATTCCCCTGATATTCAGACTTTCCCCAAAGTTACAGCATGGGATAGAAGCAAGCCAACTTACCACTATAGCTGTGCCTCTAACCTTCTTTTAGGTATCAATCACATCAATAAACCACATCGTTAAGGCGGTTGGGATGCTAATGCTGCTCTACGTAGTTCTGGCTGTTTGGCCTGTTTTGGTTTTTTTTCTTTCCCTTGCCCTCAGCTTTCATGGAAGTTATGAGCACCAAGCATTTAGATATGATGGGAAGCCACTTATAAATGCAGACTAAGGTGGTCTGGCTGACCTAGGAGTCTGACCCGTTCCCTAAAGCAGGTATTTGGGAAGGGTGGGAAGATGGAAGAAGTGACAGCTTTAATAAGACAAGCTTCTGTTGTGATTGTAGATATAAATCTGGTTTCATGAGTAGATAAAAATCACCATTCCTGCTGCATACTGGGCAGGCTCATGCTAATGAGAAATCTGTGGATTGCATTTTGCTTAAAGAGCCAAAGGATGGTAAAAACTGTTTTATACCTGTGTTTTTCTAGCAATAATTTTGAAGCTGCTTGTGTGCTTCACGTTTTACTGGGAGTTTCTGTCATGTCCTCACAGCACAGGTTTCCAGAAGAGGGAGAAGCTCTAGTGATTCTCACAGAAGGTAAAAGAAGGGAAAAGATAAGTTATGCATGGGAATGTTATGCACTGCAAACTGAAAACTACTGCATTGCCTGCCCTCTCTTCTACCAACCTCTTCTCAGACAAAACCTTTGTCTGTTGCTTTTCATGACAATCAAAACTATTCCAATATCTTTTTGTTACTGGATCCCAGCTACATTGTTTCTCTTGTTATATACTTATACAAGGTTGTAATGAAATAACCCCCTGGACTGGTAATTCTCGATGCCACAGTACAATAGCAGTGAATAACTGACAATAAATAAGGCTTTTAAGATCTTGGCTGGTTCTGGTTTGTTCCAGAAGAAAGGGGTGGTCAGGAGAAGAGTGCAGCTGCCTTTGGTAGTTCAACTTAAGCATCACTCTAACCTTGTTCAGCTGAGCTCTTAGTTTGTGTTAGGTGATGTCATTTCTTTGGCCATACCAGATTGCACAACAAGCAAAGCAGTGCTCTGGGCTGATGCATCACATTTGATTTTTGAGATGTCTGGAGCCGCTAAACACCTTCAGTAAAAGGAAGGTGTCCTGCTGTCTTGCAAGACAAACGAGCAGGAAGCAGAAACTGTTTCAGAGGAGTTAAGTTGTTTGGGTTTATTTTTTCCTAAATATATATGTAAGAAAAAAAAACCAGTCTGGAAGTATATGTGAATTGCCTTGCTCTGCTTCTTCTTTGGATCCTGTTCTCTTTCTTCTTGTGGAAGATTTCCTTGGTGACTGTTAGAGTAAAAATACTTCTTCAAACTTCAAAGAACAGTAATGAATCACAAAGAGGAGATTTTACTATTGAAAAATAAACTAAGAGCAGTGCAAATGCCACCTGGGTATTTCAGGTGGTGGCTGATGCTTTATGTTGCTGTCAGTGCTCACCCAGCAGTTGCTTTTTCATCTCCCTTCCAAGATGTGAAGACATGAAGCACTGTTCATTCCTACAAACTGCTTTGGGTTTGCAGATTCCTTTCTTTACCCCTTATTTCACCCTTTCTGCCCCCTCCCTCCTCCCCCGCAGCCTTTGTGCAGCCTGCCAATCCTTTGCTTAATCCCAGAGAACATATTTTGGGTACTGGCACAATGAAGAAAAAGAGACAAATTGATTTGCATTTCTTATCTGGGAGATTCACTTGCAAAATCTAGTACAGCTTCACTGACGCAGAGGCAGGAGAGATGATCCTGTAAATCTGACATCTCTTTATTAAGGCTGAGATGAAAGGGAGTGGGAGGATGGTCTGAGCTCACTACAGGAAATAATACTGTAGGTAGTTTTGTTTGCTGTCTCAGTCCATGTTTCACTGAAGTTTTCCTAGTTGGTTTGGAGACACGCTCACGGTGCCATTGCATGGCTACCCATTCGCAGTTTATCCAGTTGCACGCAGCTCCTGTTTCCCCGTAGGCTGGCTGGAACTGAGCAGGGAGAACCTGCAGATGGGGCGTACGCATGTCCAGCCATTCTAGTTAAATCATCTTTATTTTTATGTATATGCACATGCTGAACCCAGAGATTCAGTTAGTTCTGGTGAGGTTAAAAGCTGACTTGAGCAAGTTGTGCGAGATGGATCCTCTTTGACTTCCCCTGCTGCCTCCCTGTGTGTGCAAGGGGCTTGGGAGGCAGAAGTAACCAGAGTAGATAAATCTCCTTATGGAAATGTCTCGGGTCTCCCCCTTCCTACAGCTGCCAGAGCAGCACCGCTGTTGCCTGTCTCTGGCAGTCGTCCCGTTCAGGTTTCCACTACATCAGGCTGCAAGCTGTGAGCAGTGACTTTCTTACCTGTCTTATGGCAACCTGTGCTATCCTGCTGCTGCTAACATAGCAGTGCCTCTCTGATGCACGAGAAGTGGAGGGGTGAAAAGCCAGTCCTGATCGCTGGTTGGCAAAATTCCCTCCTGACTTTAAAACAGGTACTTGGTCAAAGCCCAGCAGCAGCGGTGACGTATGTCCCTTGTTGCAGTGCAAAGGCACGCTTCCAAGCGGGACGCAGAGGGGCTCTTTAAGCATAATTTTGGGCAAAAAGAAATGAAAACTTGAGAGGTGGAAAA
Source organism: Mycteria americana (assembly GCF_035582795.1). NCBI lineage: Eukaryota > Metazoa > Chordata > Aves > Ciconiiformes > Ciconiidae > Mycteria > Mycteria americana. Next base: position 13,681,095 of record NC_134376.1, read on the forward strand.
GGAAAAATGATAATTGGCTGGATGAGACAGTAACCTCCTTGATGCCTCTGCAGTCAGTGCTTAATGCAGTGTCTCATAGCTGAACTATGCATGCAGTAGGCAGGAGGGTTGCCCACGCCTTGGATCACTGTGTTCTCTGTTCAGGTGCCTCCACCGCCTTTCCAGGCACGCCTAGAAACATGGAGTCTAAGGGAACGTGGGTCTTTGGGTACCTGGTCCTTGAAGCAAGCAGGAATTGCAGATCAGTCAGTATAGATATTAATGTGCCACTCCAGAGCTGGTTAATCTTTTAGAGCTTGCATCTGCTCTGCTTGCTGCAGCAGTCCAGCTGTCCTGCACTCGCTGAGATTGTCCTGTTTTACATCAGTGTAAAGGAAGAAATGGACTCTTCAATGTGTTATTTTCATTGTCTGATGCTCCTTTTGCCCCTTTGCTTCCATTCTGCCTGCCTCAGCATCTTCAGTGCTGCGTGCTCGAACTGTGAAATGACAGGATAGTGAAACCTTTGAGGCTGGAAAGCATCTTGGGATATTGTCTAGGGATAGCTAGGGCAGGCTGCTCAGGGCAAGGTCCAGTCAGGTGTTGAGTATCTCCAAGGATGGAGATTCCACAGCCTCTCTGGGCAACCCGTTCCAGTGTTTGATAACCTTCACAGTGAAAAGGTTTTTTTTCTCACGTTTGAACAGAACCTCCTGTGTTTCAGTTTGTGCCCATTGCTTCTTGTCCTCTCACTGGGCACCACCAAGCAGAGTCTGTCTCAGTCATCTTTACACTCAGATCAGCTATTTACGCACATTAATGAGACCCTCCTGACCCTTCTCTTCTCCAGGCTGACTGGTCCCAGCTCTCTCAGATTTTCCTCATATGAGAGATGCTGCACTGCCTTAATTACCTTAGTGGCCCTTTGCTGGACTTGCTCCACTATGTCCATGTCTCTCTTGTACTGGGAAGCCCAGAAATGGGCCTAGCGCTCCAGATGTGCCTCACCAATGCTAAGCAGAGAGAAAGGATCACTGAATGTCGGAGCACTCACTCCAAAATCATTACCAGATGTGCGATCAGTTGTGATAGTTCTGTAGCCAGGCCATGGAGCAGATTAACTTCAATGAATTTTCTAATTTTACTTTATACTATATCTGCAGAGTAGTTTGCTATTTGGCCCTGTGTCTGAGTTATCTTTTCTGAATGGCAAAGCAATCCATGCAAGTCAAGCCCCGCTGACGAGTTTGTGATAAGATGATTTGTGGTGCTAGCCTGGTACTTGGGAAATTATTTTTTTTTTTTTCCTGGTTTTTCGTCTTGGCATTGTTCCACCAACATAAAAGTCATGATGCCAAATGTAGACAAAAGACATTTTTAAAGTTGCATTGTAAGGTTTTCTAACTTGTTTTTTGTGATAGACCTATCTTTGAATTCTTACTAAGGCCAATGAATTGAAAAGAATAGTTTTTTAGTTTATTTTAAAACACTCACATCATTCATGAAATACGTGATGACAAATATTCTGTAGTCTTTTTGTGAGTGGGCTGCTAGCCTGTGTTATTTAGAGACATTTGTGAGTTGATACACTCAAGAAAGAGACTTCTTCATTAATTCTGCAATGTTCAGGTTTTTTCATTGGATTAATCATTCTGTGAAATCCGTCAGTAGCCATAACCCTGGTGATATTATTTTTCACTTCTGTCCTTACGGAGAGCTAGATTTTTATTATGACAGCAGACTAGAATATTCCAACAGGATTTCCGTGAGTAAGGTGTGGAAAGGAGTTTTTGTTGAATATATTTCCATTGTGGAAAGGAGTTTTTGTTGAATATATTTCCACTGATTTTCTATGTATAGAAGATGTTTTTTCTGCTTACAGATCACAGGACAGAAAGGTCATGTTCCTGTCTTCCTCTTCTCTTCCTCTTCCACTTCCTCTGCGAAGCTTCAGACCAGTTCAGGAAGGGATTCTCTGTAGTAATTCTGTTTTAAATTTCATCATCCAGTATTTTATCTCCTTGTAGCAAATGTAATAAATATATATACTTTATTTTAAATACTTCTGTAGAGGAGATAAATGCAGTGTGCAAAATCTAACCGTGGCTCAGAAGACAAGTCCGTGAAGTGTAAGAATCCAGCAACGTGGAGGCAACCACAGGATCTGACCTCATTTGTGCCCATCATACTTTCAGTTTCAGCTCTGACAAATTGCTGGTGCATAACGTGCTCCGGACTTTGGGAAAAGCCATTGATGTGCTGATCCCAGAGAAACTTCCTGAGTCATAAATCCCCTTTTCATTCTACTCTTGTTCCAGGCATAGCAGTAGCAAAGTCAGGCAACTTTTGCTTCTGTATTTATCATGCAAACTGGTATTTGCAGCCCCGTGTTTAACGCCTGTGTGCCTAACCAGTTATGAAGTTTCTGTTGGCTAATATGGATTGGGTGCTCTATCAGCTACATCTTCCATATAACATGCAGTGAGATGCAAGGTGTCTTTCCGCCCCAACTAGTCCCTTCTTTGAATGTATGGACTCTAAGATTATCAACAAAGCATTTTTAAACACCTTGGTAGCTAGCCCATGAGTTTTCCAAACTCCCTGGGAAGTACAATCTGTAAGCACAGTACCTTGACATCCTCATGAAAAAAATTGCCTTGGAGTGACTGAGTGAAAGGTTAGAACTGTTGAGTGTTTTAATCAATAATATATGAGTTGGATGAGCAGTATACTGTACTTTGCAGTGTGCAATCAATAATACATTTTTATGCTCAACTTTTTAATCCTCAAAAAAACTACATCAAAAATTTCATGCTAGGCTGCCCACAAGAATCAATAATAGAGAAAGGTTCCCTCTTCCCCTTAGTACAGTTTAATGAAAAGCATAATGAATTTATTTACTGAATGATGCTACAAATCTATTATACATCTTCTGGAAATACCAAATGGAAAATAGTGTTTAATATAGTAATATAGGTATGAATTTTCCAAAACTGGAAATGCAAAGATTAAGGTTGTCATTGTAACACTTCAGTTAGTTACTGAAGAATAAAATCTAGGAAAACAGTTTACTTAAATCAAGCTGGGTCTATTATTATTATTTACTATTTGTATCATCATAGTGTATAAAAGCCTCAACAAAGGGGCCATGTTCCAATATACAGGGCAAATAATTGTCTCTGATTTCCATTGGCTTTACAGCCATGGTCTCCTACAAATGTCTCGAGTTAGGCTAGACTGCCTCTGTGAATTCCATATCAGTAAAATTCACAGAAATTTTAAACTTTGGTTTCTCTACTGAATCACATAGAAAAGTTTTATACTATTGAAGTTTTTGTGCATTTATACAGCATTTGCCATTGTACAAAAATGAGGATCAAACTTTTCTTAATGTTAGCTGACCACATTTCTGTTTCAGGCTTGAAGTCATTAGTTCCTTCTTGCTGAATCACAAAGTGTATTGCTTTGTTAGCAGTACTTCAGATCCCCCTGGACTTCTGCTACTGTTTTACTGCATCACCAGTTATTTGTGATGTATTATTAATTACATGTGATCTATACTTGCACCACTTCCATGACTCTAGTGGTAGCTCACTTAAACAAGAAGCAGGAGCTTCTGTAAAAAGTGGTGCTTTTTCTGCTGGGGCAAGTTGTCAGCTGTGTAGTATAAGAGGATCTTTACTCACGCTGTTATGAAAACACTGTCACGTGCATGTCCGTACCTGGCAGGCGCATGCTCACACACTTCTGGACGATGACTGGAGAGAAGGTGGGAAATGGGCAAGAGATACGCCAAACTCAATATTATCTGATTTTTGCCTTCTGGAAAAGAAAATATTGCCTTTGGTACCGAACAAAGATACTTAGGAAGAAAACCAATTTTATTCTTCTAGGGGGACTGTTTATTCTTTTGAGCTAAGGCCTGTGAAATGAGTCCTGGCAGAGCTGGGATAGGGGGGTATAATAGGAATAGTGTAATTACCTTGGTGGTCTGGTGGTTACCTCGGGGTTTTTTGGTGCTATTTTGTAAGGTGTAGCATTCAGTGGGGACCTTTTGACTCCATTAAAACTGGTGGCATATCACCAACACAACTTGTAGTCCCTAAAAATTCCCCTTGTGTGTGGTATCTATGTGTGATCAGATGAACGTGTTGCGAATGACCCTGCTGTAGTAACATAAAAAGGTGTTTTCTGATTTCAACAACAACAGCAGCAAAATAATGGAAATGGGAGAAGTGAATGCTGCCACTTTACCATTATCAAAACCCACAGAAACCATGATGCAAGGATCCCTCAGCAGTGTGTCTGCTGCAGATGTGTGTAGATGTTTTTGAGGTTTTGGCTGGGTATTGGCCAGCTCTGGTGGAAACCTCCCTGTGGATAACTGAAAAGCAGAATTCAACTTTTTCTTCACAAACACAACAGAACAGTAAAAGCCAGTTTCTACCACGCTGGTACCTTAAGATAAAGCTATATTTCCTTATCGCTGCTCACAGCTACCTCCTTTCCCATCTACAATAATTTTTGCAAAACCCTATAAAACAACAACTACTAAGAAAACAAATGTAAGTGCTGCTGAAGGTAGGAAACAAAAACAATTAAGAATTTCTAACAAAGTAATTTCCCTGTTTCACAGTCTGCTTAATCGTTGTCTCTGAAACTCCATCACAGGGATGTAATGAAAATGTCGCTTTTTATGCTGTTTGTGTCTTTAAGAAAGCATCCCCCGGTCAGGAGACACCCATGCAGGATGGGCTTATGCTGATATCTTGGATACCAACAGCAGTTAAATCCCGGGAACAGAGTTCAGCCCCTCCCAGCTGCGGGGCGAGTTCATCTCGACCCTCTGCATCGCAGCCTACGCCTGTCTTGCCTTACTGGAGGTATTGCTCAAGTAGTCACTGCCGTGCCAGTTAAGAGTGAAACCCTTGGTTTCCTTTATGTCGCTGGAGAGACAAACACCCCCGGAGTATGACTCAGTCTCCAATCTGCTAATTTTCTGGAGGTGTCTGCCTATCTGCATTTACTATCGAGGGAGTACAAAATGACTATTCTCCTAAATTAGGTATTCTGCTCAGATGTTTCAAGCTGGAAGAATGAATCTGCATTTAAGTCCTGAACATCCTTATGAAGGCTAGGCTGAACTTCTTGCCATCGTTATCCAACTTAGTTAAAGTCAGCCTTAGAGTGCCTGCACATCAGGTCTGATTCCATTGTGGAAAATGCAAGCACTAACAACTGCATGTCCGCATGGATGTGGCTGGACACGGGTAGTGGTGACAGCCATGAAAGAGTGCAAAGTTGAGAACAGGTGTGTCTTCTGTCGAAGCTGGGGCAGGGGGGCAAAAATCTGACACTCTTGCATAGGTAAATCTGGTAATTCCCAAGAATGAGATTCTCTCGCATGATTACTTTAAGCAGTGCATTACATATGTTTTATTTCTGCTTGGTAATTAAAATTCTGAACTTGTGTGGTGCTGAGTGTAAACCCGTACTCCCTGAAGTCAATGGAAGTAAAGTCAGCTGGCACTTTGCAAGACCAAGACCTTTATGAGGTGCAAGGAATTAGCAGTGATTATTTCAAAAAATTATAACCTTTGCTATGTGGGTGCTTGCTCACAGTGCATGCAAGACTTTCTTCTCCTCTCAAAAAGGAGGAGGTAATTAATTACCAATATCATCTTCTTAAAAAAAAAAAAAACCAACCAAAAAACAACAAAAAACAAACACACAAAAATCCTTGATGCATGTCATTCTATAGCCAGAGGGAGCTAAAAACATGTCTTTAAATATTGTAATACAAACACTCCTCCTACTCCTGAACATTAACCAAATAAACTGGATGTTTTTGTCACTCTTGGTTCTTGTACCAGTTGTAAAGTCTATAGAAAGAGTAAGTCAGTTTGTCAGGCTGGATGGAAACTTGTGAGATCCCTTGCTGCTTTGCAGAGAGCATTGCATGGCTGATATCTAAAGCATTACCTACTTGTAAGTAATGGCAAATGTCTCTCTTTAGTCCCTCTGTTTTCTTCTTTCCCCATCACAGTTGTTTTCCTGACCACAATCGTAATTTGTATTCATTTTTTTAATCATCTTAAAAATGCTGACCAAGGAGCTTTCTCTTGATTGATATATCTCTCAAGTGACTCCCCACAGTGATTATCATGGAATTAATCATTTGACTCCATCAGCAGAAAGACCTCTGTGTTGACTTTCAGCAGATGCATGTCATCATTATTATTGCATGCCAACAAATTTATTTGGGGCTGAATGATAGCAGTAGATGTCATCTGGAAGAGCTAGTTTGCAGTGGAGTTGCTTTTGTTTGATTGCTATAGTGTTGGTTAAAATTCCTCTCAGCAGCACTATTGCTTGATTGCTGGGTACTGCAAATTCAGGAGAATTAGAGCTGTTTGAGTGTAGTGGATAGGCTGCGGTGATTCAGCAGATATTCTGCCTTTGTTCTTTTTGCAGCACCTCCACATGAAAAACTACTTTTCCTACTTTGCCCATGGAGAGACAACCTATTTTATTTCTTTTAACCACCTCCAAATGATGTCTCCTGAGACCTCTTGGGAAAAAAAAAAAAAGACCTATAGTTAGTTATAACCCACTCTCTCTCTGACACGTTTTATGAAATCAAGGGCTGATAAAGTCAGATGACTTCACTTACTTCTGCCTTACTTTTCACTCCTAGCTTTACATCCCCTAAATGAGAGGGGGGAGGAAGGGTTGAATAATGTTGCTTAAGTACTTGGGGAAGTAGAAATACGGCATTGCTAGATCCAGAAACTTTCTGCTGTGTTTCAGATGTGCATGCTGAGCCTTGACCTCCAATGAGAGCGATGGTTTGGAGTTCTGCTTCCATCAACACTGTGTTGCCTTAGGGAGGGATAGGTGCATGGTCCCACATCAGCTTCTAACCTGGAGTAGGATTTGCCAGTCAGCTTAAGCTGGTCTAAATACACGCTACTGTGGAAGGGGACGGTCCGGTACAGCTCTGCGCTGGCTGTTACTCCTATCCCATCATCCGTGTTGCTTTGGTGACCGGATTATTCTGAAGTGGGTCAGGACAGCTCAGTGATCTGGCTGAAAATAAACCTGTGCTTTGGGTTCATTTTCAGTCGTCACTCACCCCCATGCAAGGGAAAATGCGATGCTCTGCAGGTTCCTCCTGAGCGGTAGAAGGAGGGCAGGCCTGCCCGTTCAGCACCACCGTGGTCTTGGATCTGCTGAGACCACATGAGAAATCATGAATTTAGGTGTCTGAAGTGGGAATGCTGACTCTTTAAATAGCCGGTAGGCACAAGGATTCCTTTCAAAGCTTTTCCAGTGTAACTATCTTCAGCGATCTATTAATAGTCTGCTAATTTAGAGAAGTACCAGTGGCAATTAACATTGTGTAGTGACACCCGTTCAAGGGTGGAAATGCTTATTCCTGCAGTGATTATGTTATTGCATAGCACAGCTTCTGCTGGTATATGTTAGTTCATGCACTTAATCAGGAGCTGTGAAATCTGTATCGAGGAGTTTTGTTAAAGCATTGGAGGGTGGTTGGTTTGTTTTTTAGTGGTTTGCTTGTCAGCTGTTCCACAGAAAAGCTGCATGGGGAAGGAGGCTGGGCTGCTATATAGCACAGGAAAGCTGCTCCCCATTTCTCCCCAGGGAATCAGGGATGTTGGGCAGCAAGGTTCCTTCAGGAAGCCCCTTGGGAGATCCCCCTGTGGACCCAGGGTCCTGGAGCTGCACAGAGATGATGTCCTGGTGCTCTGTGTGCTGCTCTCACAGGTACTCACCCATTTCAAATACACCCCGATCCTCCCCCCACTCCCACTTGCTTGTGTTACTTTCGGTGCAGTTGCACAAGTCCAGAGATCTCAGAGCTGACTGGCAGGCCAGATCCGGATTGCAATGCTCGGTGGACTTTGCAGGCCAGATTAAGGTACTTGGAAGGATCAGTCTGGCTCATGGGCTATATTTTTGACATTCTTGTCCTAGAAATGTATTAGGAGTTGTAAGAAGGACTAATGTAAGCTTATATTTTACAATTTGGTGTTGTAACCCCTTTGTTAGGGAAAGCAGAATTTGAAATAGTTATACTATTTTTGTCTGTTGGTTTTTTTTGTTGCAGCAAATGCCTCTTATGCCTCCTGCATTGAAAAGCAAACCCCATTCCCGCATTATAACCATTCAATTAGTCTCATCTCCTCTGCTCCCATTTTCCAAGCAACTTAACAAGATGAGACAAATCCTTCAAATAGCGCTTATATTATAAACACTGCCGATGAGTCTTGAGCAGGCAGGAAAGCTAATGGGACAATCTCAATTTAAAGAAAGCTGGTTAACAGCAAATGCGTTTCTGTTTATAAATGAATGATGGCAGGTAAAGACATGTGTCTGCATAATATAGTTCTCATCTGTAAAACTTTTTCCATCTAGAGATCTCAATGTACTTTGCAAAGAAATGTGAGTAATGTTCTACTTCTGTGACACAAGGAAGTGAAGGACAAGCCTGAAGTAACTTCCCAAGGACGTGCTGCCATCAGTGGGAGAATTCTGTGGCTAGTGTCAGATTTGTTTGTATTGGGCATCTTCCACGTTAACCACCGCTGGTGAATCAGTCTTGAACAGATTTATGAAATATTGTGTCCCCTCTGCAGTCAGGAGGTGTTATTGACCTCACTCTGCACACGAGGTACAATGAGAGACTTCAGCAGAGTGTAGGAATCAAAGAAAGCCCCATGGAAAGCTTATTCTCCAGTGCCATGTGAAACTGGGCTTCTTTCTCAGGCTGGAAATGTGAGATGAGCTTAGGAACAGTGCCTGGCCTGGGAGAGAGAGGTGCATCCCTCTCGCCTGAGTACCACTGCAGTCCAGGTAACGTCTCCTTCGCTGTGCAGGCATGGTCTGAGCAGATCTAACGTGCTGCCCAGGAGACCTGATTTAAGCTCATAAGAATGGGAGCCATGACAGAGGTACAAAACCCAGTATGACTTAAATACCCACTTTTGGCCCATTTGCAGAAACTCTGCTCATTCACTGCCTGCTCTCAGCACTGACTGCATCAAGTACAGTCCGTTCCATGAGAGTTCCCATTGCTTTGCAGTTTTATTATTACTCTTGTAGAAATAGATTTCTAGATAAATTATCCAAGGAAGGTTACTGATTTGAAATCCCATGCGGGCTCTGATGAGAGCTTTCACTTTTTATACAGTGTCGTATAGGAACATAACAGGAACAACTGTATCATGGTGTTCACCATTAAAATAGTTTTTGAGGGTACAGCAGATGCAAGGAGCAGTTTGCTGGTCTGCATGCCTATTGAAATCTCAGTGTTTCAGCAGGTAACACGTGTGGATGGACAGTCCCTTAAGTTCAGTTTCAGGCCACCTGCTAGAAGGCGGGAGACGAGTCTGGTACCTGAAGTCGGCTTCACTGGGTCTAAGATTTTTCCCTGCTGAACATCTCACTTGCTTCTGTTCATTTTAGTAAGAAGTTTGATGGAGGATGTGAAAGAAAATGGTGAACTTTAGTCCTTTACCTAAGAAAAAGATAGGGATAAATGCCACCCATGCCAATATCAGGTACCTGATGATTCTCTCCATTACCTCCCTCATTTGAAGGCACCTTTCTTTACCTCCTCTCTGTCTATCTTCTATCTGAATATTACGGCTTCTTGGGGAAAGATTTTTTTAATTTTTTTTTTTAATGCCTTGCAGTATTTAAATGGCTTGGAGCACTCTCCAACTGGTGAATCCAGCTGGTCAGTGTGAATGATCTATAGGAAATGCAGCACTTGCCTGGCTGGTAATTAGGGGATGTGCTAAGCAGATGACAGTATTGTTGCTAGGGGAAGAACATGAGACAACTAGAAATATCAGAGGACATCATGATCAGAAAGAACTGGGATAACTGGTGCAAAAATGGCAAAATAAATTGATAGAGGGTAAAACTATAGGAAATGTAAGTTTATTAGCTCCGCTGTTCTTTCACACAGCAGCAGAAAAAGTTTAGAACTGACCTCAAAGTTTTTGATAGAAGAAAAGAAAAACCCCACCAAAAAAAAAACCAAACCAAAAACCTCCAGGCTGCAGTTTGAGAATTAGCTGTACCACCTGCAGGTCATTTTGATTTTTTTTTTTTTTGTATTAGCTCTTCCTTAACTTTTTATATGTAAATGTATACAGATATTTTGGGCAGATTTTGTAGGCTGGGTCAAGCAGGCTGAATAGCATAGGCAGTGAGGATAAAATAGTACAAAAAGGATGTTATCTTGATATTTGCATCATAGTCTTATATGAAACTTGGCATTCTGCTGGATTTCATCTTTGTGTTCATTGCTTCAGTCATCAAATTGCTGCATTTTTAAAAAAAATTTGGGGGAGAATGTGGGCATTTAAATTTAGCATTAGAGGTCATTTAAGAATATTTCTGAGACTTCAGCTATTTCCTTTTCTGCTCTTAAACTTCCCCAGTTTACACTTCTTGCCCTACGCTTAGGGGGTGCTAAAATTTTACATGGGTTTCAAAATGGATTAGACAGCTCCTTGCTAATTTTTCATCCTTTAAACACATCATTTATGATTCAAGGAGGCTTAGCTGCAGACTGCTGGCCTCTGGATGGATATCCAGGGGTTGTATTACCACATGTTTTCTCTGTTGTACTCTTCCCTGGGCCATCAGCGTTGGTTGCTGGCACTGGCCACCAGTTTTATCTGTACCAGCTTCTGATGAAACCCTTCCAGATCACATTTAAATCCACTCATCAAAAGTAAAAGGGAAAACCCCAAACTGATCAAGACATTGCTAACCTTCTCCCCCAAACCTTTCTGCCTCCCCCTGCTCTGTGTTTGGAGGTATTTCCCGTTCTTCAAGCCAGCTCCCAAATCCCGGAGCTGTTTCTGTGAGCCAGAGAAGAGGGACTATCTGGTCTCATAGTGCCTTCATTCAAGTCAATGGGAAAGCCTCTGATTTCAGTGTAGTTTGGATCAGGCCATAGTGCCCAGTCACTTTAAAACGGCAAACTTCGTTTGCTTATGTAGTTTAAACCAATGCTCACTTTGCTGCAAGGAGACTGAGCTTTGAAAAATAAGATGGCGGAGTCCATAGAAAAATGCGTACTGAAGCGTGGCATTGCTGATGGGTTCAGAATTTGTTTTCGAAGTTTTAATTTGATAGACCTGAGGTTGAAACTGCTCAACTTGCTAAAAGCTTAAAGAATTGTAGCCCTTCAGTAAGGACATGCTAGTCTGATCATTTCCTTTTCAACAACAACCTCCTTTGATATGGTTGCCATTGCAGAGGTAAGTCTTTGCATTTGGTATCCTCTTGTGAATTAGTGGCCATGGATACTTTTTTTTTCTGTCTTACAACTGAACACTAAAAACTTGTCAAGCTCTTAATCTCTTTGCACCAAAAATAGCTTTGATCGTTGCAGGATACAATTCCCACTAAATGTGCATGATATTAATATCTTTTTTTGTATGCCAATCTTAGCTAGAATTTCCTTGAGCAAAGTGATTGGGACACCATTTTTCCGTGCAATTTTCATGGCTTATAGGAGAAAGTTAGGAAAGGCACAATTTCTATAGATGAGTTTAAATGCTTAAAATACCGATTTGAGAAACTTTTAAGATTTTGAACTGGAATCTTGGTGATTTACATTTTCAGAGTGTAGTACAGGCATTACTGGAGTCATTGCAGCAAGCCTGGTTGAAGGGCAGTGTTAGATCTTTTATTTACAGAGTGCAATTGGGTCACTTACATCCTGTAAATATTGTAGACCAAATGTTCATTGTCTTGATTTATAGAGTAATACCAGGAATTACACACAACTCGGTCTGTGTTAGACCTTTATCTGCTGCAAAATCAAGGCCACAATATTTTCCAGGCCAATTTCAAAGGAGAATAAAGAAAATCCATGAGATGTGATTTTCCTGAAATAAGATTCAGACGGGGGTTAATGACAACCTTTAGGTTGCTGCCTCAGGACATACCTAAAATGTGTGCAGCCACTTGGCAGCTGTAAGCCTTATTGAGGGTTATTCCTTTGGCTAATAAAAGCCAGTTTGTGTCACCAGAGTGATAAACAATACACCCCGTAGTAAGCAAAGAGATTAACAATACATGACATTAAACAAAAGATCTGCAAAAAGGAACAGAGTGTTCAGTAACTCCTCTGAGCTTCATTTTATCTCAAAACATAAATTTTGTTGCCAATGGAACTCTATATAAGAATTAATTAGGGAACTTCACAAGCAGTCAAAGATCTTGTATGCCATTATAAATTTATCATTGCTGAAAGGATCTATTTCTGTTGTCAGACATCATGCTTATCTGGCAGACTGCACAAAGAATATGGAATAAATAACCTTCTTCCTATATAAAGAACCCTGGAAAAATGTTTGGAAAACTTGTTTTTAAAAAGCCAAACATTATGTTTATTGTCTGTAAGACATTTCTGAAGAAACAATCCATTTAGTATTCTGCCATTCAAATATTCAAACAATTGCGGCAGATTCCTCTGATTCCCCACCCGGAGAGAACTTGCATGATATCGTGTTGAATACGGCAGTGCATGTGCCTGTCCGTAGGTGTTCACCACCGAAGAGAGGTAGAGGGTGGGCTGGGAGTAAACCATTACCATGCAAGTGTTCAGACAAAGTCCTCTTGGACTGCAGGACCAACTTTCTATTCCAGTAATTTTTATTTGGATTTATTAACCGTAAACAATGACTTTCTTCTGTAATTTTCTAAGCTTATCTCACTCATTCCAGCATCACAGATGAGCTGTATAATTATACATCTAACACTATCAAGATAATTGGGAAAGCCACTGCTTTGTATTTCCTGGCTATTGTTAAATAGTCTGTGCTTCTACTTATTTCAGTAACTCAGTAACTCCACCCCCAACAAGTATCAGAATAAGTGATATAGAGAAGGGGATTATGTATGCTTTTCCTGTAGTGGCTGGCATTCAAGGGCCAACCAATATAAAATCTGAATGACTCAGAACTATTTTTCCCACAGTATGTTAGTGAAGTAACGTCACTTGCTACCAAGGTACAAGTGTGTAGAGAATGACAAGAATTTTCCTATTCTCTGTGCACTATTAGGTACCTTGTGTAGCTCAAACACCATCACAGATAACAAGACAATTAAATTATTGGAAACTGCATAGCACTACTGACGCAAGCTCCTGTGTGAGCTTGCACTTGCTGTCCCCCAAAAGAGCACTGGCTCCTCTAAAATGCGAAACCATACAGCATGAAGGGAAGGTGCTGTATCTATGTTTCCTGCTGCAAAGTATTTACATAGTCATGCCCTTATATGAATGAGTGAATTGTTCAAGTCAAAGCAGCAACTGAGTGGTTTGAAGGTAGCAAAGGTTCCTGTGCTCTGTGAAGCAATGCTCCTTGGCAGCCAGCTCTCTGTAAGCTGCAATGACCGCACTGGCTCCTCTGTTGCCCACACTTACTGACGTGTCTAGCACCCTGATGATGTTCTCTAGGAAATTCTGAGGTGTCAGAGGCCCCTGTTTCTGCCTGGTTTTGTGCTGCCCCTGTAAAAGCGGAAGGAACTGAAGAAGCTGAAGGAACTGGCAGAAGTGCTCACCAAGCCCCCTTCCATCATTTACCAGCAGTCCTGGCTAACTGGGGAGGTCCCAGTTGACTGGAGATTAGCAAATGTGACGCCCATCTACAAGAAAGGCCAGAAGGAGGACCCGGGGAACTACAGGCCTGTCAGCCTGACCTCGGTGCCGGGGAAAAATATGGAGCGGTTCATCTTGAGTGTGCTCAACAGGCATGTGCAGGCCAGCCAGGGGATCAGGCCCAGCCAGCATGGGTTCAGGAAAGGCAGGTCCTGCTTGACCAACCTGATCTCCTTCTATGACAAGGTGACCCACCTAGTGGATGAGGGGAAGGCTGTGGATGTTGTCTATCTAGACTTCAGTAAAGCCTTTGACACGGTTTCCCATAGCATTCTCCTGGAGAAACTGGCTGCTCATGGCTTGGACGGGTGTACTCTTCGCTGGGTAAAGAACTGGCTGGATGGCCGGGCCCAAAGAGTGGTGGTGAATGGAGTTTACTCCAGTTGGTGGCTGGTCACAAGTGGTGTTCCCCAGGGCTCTGTGTTGGGGCCAGTCCTGTTTAACATCTTTATCAATGATCTGGATGAGGGGATCGAGTGCACCCTCAGTCAGTTTGCAGGTGACACCAAGGTGGGTGGGAGTGTTGATCTGCTTGAGGGTAGGAAGGCTCTGCAGAGGGACCTGGACAGGCTGGATCGATGGGCTGGGGCCAATTGTATGGGGTTCCACAAGGCCAAGTGCTGGGTCCTGCACTTGGGTCACAACAACCCCATGCAACGCTACAGGCTTGGGGAAGAGTGGCTGGAAAGCTGCCAGGCAGAGAAGGACCTGGGGGTGTTGGCTGACAGCTGCCTGAATATGAGCCAGCAGTGTGCCCAGGTGGCCAAGAAAGCCAATAGCATCCTGCCTTGTATCAGAAATAGCGTGGCCAGCAGGACTAGGGAAGTGATCGTGCCCCTGTACTCGGCCCTGGTGAGGCCGCACCTCGAATCCTGTGTTCAGTTTTGGGCCCCTCACTACAAGAGAGACACTGAGGTGCTGGAGCGTGTCCAGAGAAGGGCAACGAAGCTGGTGAAGGGTCTGGAGCACAAGGCTGATGGGGAGCGGCTGAGGGACCTGGGGTTGTTTAGCCTGGAGAAAAGGAGGCTGAGGGGAGACCTTCTTGCTCTCTACAACTGCCTGAAAGGAGGTTGTAGAGAGGTGGGGGTCGGTCTCTTCTCCCAAGTAGCAAGTGGTAGGATGAGAGGAAATGGCCTCAAGTTGCGCCAGGGGAGGTTTAGACTGGATATTAGGAAATTTTTCTTCACTGAAAGGGTTATCAAGCATTGGAGCAGGCTGCCCAGGGAAGTGGTTGAGTCACCATCCCTGGAGGTATTTAAAAGACATTTGGATGAGGTGCTTAGGGACAGGGTGTAGTGGTGGTCTTGGTAGTGTTAGGTTTACGGTTGGACTTGATGATCTTAAAGGTCTTTTCCAACCTATATGATTCTGTGAAAGCTGTCAGATGACAAATGAGAGCTGATGGATGCTCCAGAGATCAGGACAGGTGGTGGCAGATGGGGCATTTGGGCTGTCTGGGCTTTGGTGCTCTGAGGACTGTGTGGCTCATCCTGTTTCAGCGGGCTAAAATGAAGGTAATCTGTTGCAGGGAGAGGACAGGTGGGAAGGGACAACACTGAGTCATGTATGTGTGAGGCTCAGGATTGTAGACCCCAGGGCTGTTGGGCAGGGGCGAAAGAGGGAGTAGGAAAAAGCAATGAAAGAACTGCTGAAGAGCTCAATTTTAACCATCTGAGGACTGAAGTGGCAGGGCTGCAGCCTTACGTGGTACTGCAGAGAATGGCTGGATGTGTGTGGCTGGGCTGTGAAATGAGAGCGTGGGTAGAGGTAGGGCTGGGAGCCCTGAGCAGTGTGGTGTGGTTCAACCCCAGCCAGCAACTAAACCCCCCCCAGCCGCTCGCTCACTCCCCTGCAGTGGGATGGGGGAGAGAATCAGAAGGGTGAAAGTGAGAAAACTCCTGGGTTGAGATAAAGACAGTTTCATAGGGAAAGCAAAAACCATGCACACAAGCAAAGCAAAGCAAGGAATTCCTTCCCTCCTTCCCACGGGCAGGCAGGTGTTCAGCCATCTCCAGGAAAGCAGGGCTCCATCACGCATAACGGTGACTTGGGAAGACAAACGCCATCACTCTGAACATCCCCCCCCTTCCTTCTTCTTCCTGCAGCGTTATAGGCTGAGCATGAGGCCATATGGTATGGAATAGCCCTTTGGGCAGCTGGGGTCAGCTCTCCTGGCTGTGCCCCCTCCCAGCTTCTTGTGCGCCTGGCAGAGCAGGGGAAGCTGAAAAGTCCTTGACCAGTGTAAGCACTGCTTAGCAACAACTAAAACACCTCTGTATTATCAACATTGTTTTCAGTACAGATCCAAAACATAGCCCCATACTGGCTACTATGAAGAAAATTAACTCTGTCCCAGCCGAAACCAGCCCAGTGGGAGCATGAGCTGGCTGCTCGGAGAAGCTGACAAGGGCCAGAGCCCTGGGGAGCCTCAGCAGGCGTTGTTGCCAGCACCAACGAGGAAATAGCCAGCGCCAACTGGATATTTACACTTACGTCGGCTGTTTAACTGAGAACAGAAGCACCTACACACTTCTGAGAAAGTGATCTAATTTTTTCTTTGGCTCTTAGAGTGGACACCATGTTATCCTGTTGTCTCGGCAAATTACCTTTGGGAAGCCTCAAACAAGGACTTAGTGCTGTCAAAGCCTGCAGACTGAGTCTTTCCTAACTCTTGGATCATTTTGCAACCAGATATCCTCATGTCTATGTCCCAGGATTTTAGTGACAAGCCACGTTTGCCAGAAAATCACGCTTTACGTTTGGTGCACATCTTTCACGTATACGTACTGTACTATGGTGGCGATCTTCATCCTGCTTTGTCTGCTGTTGTTATCCATGGTATATATCACCTTAAATGGATGATATGAAACAAAAATTATCAGGAGCAAGATTTTTTTTTTAGGTAGCAAGTCTACATGGTTTAATGTTATTTCTAACTGTATGTGATACATTGAACTGTATGAAGCTATCGCCTCATAAATACTTGTGAGTCCCCGAGATGTGCTTATTTGTGTCTTCAGCTTGCTTCCTGGTGATCAGGTATTTTCTCACATTCTTCTTGTCATTCTCTCATGTTTCATTTTCTCATGATCCCGTGGTTGAAGGGTTGGTTGTTTTTTAATGCCATGAAGATGAAGTTTGTTCTGTGATAAAAAGCCTTAGAAGCATTATCAAAGTGTGACTTTACTGAAGATAATCTGTGTCATATTGCTCTTACTTGTTTGAAATATTCTCCGTTTATTGTAGTGAGTCCTTAATGCGGGTGTGGACGTGTATGAATCAAATTCCTTAGAGGAACAGCCTACAGCCTCTTCCTTGGTACTCATGTTCCCACGGACACTGCTACCAAGACACAGCATATAGCCATGCTTGGAATAAATCAAATACCAACACTTGTGAGTACATTTGTACTACTTAGGGCTACCCTAAAAAAAATTAGGTTAGAAATTCAGGTTGGATAGTAAAACTGTCTTTCTTACAGTGATGACATCAAAACAGTGGAGTATATTACTACGGAAGAGATTACAGATCTTTTGCTAGAAGAAAGACCAGACAAATTTCTATTGTGAATGGTTAGGTAGAGTTGATTTGGATTTGGGAAAGGCCTAGGCATTTTTTGGAGGTCCCTTCCATCCCGTGATTCTGTATTCTATGCTTCATCGTCTCACAGTCAGTCTATCAAAACCCATAAATCCTAACGTAGGCTGTTAAAATATAAACCTGACAGTTTACGGTGAATTGCATGCCAAGCAGAAGGTCTCCAGAGGGGGAAAAGACTCTGAAAACCTTGTACTGAAAGATGGATTTACACCTGAGCACACTAACAAAATATGAAAGCCTGAAAACATCTGCCGTCAAGTATGATCCAGGAGATCTGTGTGAAATTCTAACTACAATCTGTTCTGAACATGCAGGAGCACATTGAAAACATGTGGAGATGTTGAAGAAACTTGAAGCAGAGGGGCAGTGAGCAGTGGAAAAAGGATTTCCATACTCTGATTTAATTAATTTTTTTTTAAATGTCTGAGAATTGAAATCTTGAATGCCTTTGTAAACTCAATAATATTTATGGAATGGGTTAATTGAATTACTCAAGTTCCTGAACTTAAAAAATATTTGGTTTTAAATTTTGATCGTGTTATAGGTAAAAGCTTATCCTGGCATGAAATGACATTGGGGGGAAGAGGAGTGTGAAGGAAATCACATTTTGGTGTTGTATTTTAAACATGGTAGCATGAAATATTTTTGACAATTCCTAGCTTTTATTAGTTTAGGAATTCAGTTCTAATGAAAAAATTAGTAATAGACCATGACCACATGAGAAAACACAGAGGCTGTAAAAGTTACAGAAATACTCTTAATGGGTCAAATTAGAAAATGAATACTTTGTAGGGAACAAGACTAGTATGCGTACCCTGCTGCCTGTTCATTAAATAGACATAACTCAGTCTCTCTAAAACAGGTAAACTTACTGAGACTGGACTGAATTTAAGTGTGGAGGATGCAGGTTACTGCAGGCTATAGAGAGGAAATACGTCTTTTTTTTTTGACACTAGGTGAATACATGGTGGGCAAATCCAAAGCAATGCAAGTTGGAAGAAAGAGTTTTAAAATGCTTGTACATAAGGATGTGTTCAAAATTGTTGCAAACCGTAAGAAAAAGGTGTCATATTGTTGTGGACCACTTAATTATGTTTGCTGAATAAGCAGAAGTAAAAGAATAATAAAAAAGCTATGAAATAAAGGAGCAGGCTCTATTAAGGAGACAATAATGTAGAAAGCTGCTAAAATGAGGAAGCAAATGAACAATGCTATATGCTTATTTCTCTAACTCATCTATGATGGCAACAGAAACATTTAAATGAAAAAGAAAACACAATTAAATTAAATGAAAATTAATACAACTTTTTGTCCAAGAAACAGTTCTCCAATTTTCCTCACATAATGCTCACTTATTGTATAGATTAGAGATGATTTCTTCATAGTACTCCGTGCTGGCTATGACCTGAGACACAATATTGGGCTGGAAGAAATCTTGATTTCTTTGGTAATGATAAATTAGATACTTCTGTTGCTGTATTTAGACTTGAAAGGAAAGCATGCTTGACAGGAATTTCATGCTACAGGCCAGTTTAGGACTGAGATACACAATTCCTTTTTTACTATCCAGCATCTCGTTTGTACCATTAATGAGACTTCCAAAATTTTAAGTCTAATGAAGGTTTCTAAAGAAAGATGTTTGCATTTTTACAGAGGCTGTTAATCTTCTACTTGATCTTTTTGTCCCAGATTCCCTTTGTCGTAAATATATATTTTTCTACTGCTTACTCTGAGGTTTTTTCCTCCGAATTGGAACATTTGTTTGAAAAAGTCTTCTGTTCCTGTGAGCAGAACCAGCTGCTATGTCTAATGTGTTGGCTCAGACTGAGGTTTGACCAACATCATACTGGATGGTCCCTAATGATGGCCAAAAGCTATTGCTATAAGTATAAAAAGACAAGGCTTTTGCAGTGCGATTCTTTCTTCTGGTTTTTAATATAGATATTCTGTTGATTTGATTGAGATTTTTCAGGGAAATCACGCCAGGTAGAGCTTTCGGGCTACAGACTTTCCCAGCTTTTAAGGAGTAGTTATAGACCCAAGAAGTCTGTTTCATCACTCTTAGACCAATTTCTGCTTTGATGTTCCACATTTTCCTATGGAAATGGGTTCCATATAGCTGTTTTTAAATATTCCTGGGGTCAGAGTAGGATAAATATTCAGTAACGCTGGTCTTATGCCAAATACACAAATATATTATGATTTAACATCAACAGGAATCCTACTCTGTAGAGTCTGCACAAGCTGCATGTTGCAGTGTAGCAGCCTGTGCGTGCTGAGGGAGTTGCCCCTCCCTGTGAAGCCGGTGGCAGACCCAACATTCAGTCCTGCTCGCTTGTCCCAAACAATTTATCTATGCAGCCACACTGATGCTCCAGCTAAACTTGCTGCATTAATTATATCTGCCCTGAGTTTACAAGCTTTTAGAGCTATTTTGAACATAAATTTTGCAAGCTTGCAAGTCAGCAAGGGGTTTTTATTTTTCCAAGGTACCTAACTTGCAATGAAACTAAACTGCCAGATCCTGGTCACTATCAAAACTCTCCTTCAATCTATGGATTTAGGATAAAGGAATGAATGATATTTCTAGGTTATTGAGTAAGTACCAGGTAGTGGTTATACTTTAAGACACTCTTTGTGTTGGAGAGTTTCTACCTATCCCCCTCAAAACAGGACTTCATTTAAGTTTACTCTTGCTGAGGAGTGCAAGAAAGATGTTTTCTCCAACACGCCCCCACTGTATGCCTTTACAAGTTAAAAGCATGGACCGAGATTCGTTAGATGCATTTAAACTCACCATTTGGTCTACTGTGCACTGCTTGGTGTCGTGAATAGCTAATGATGGAGTATTTGGGGCTGTGATAGACCTGTATGACCAAAAAAAAGGTCTACTAATCCCATACTACAAATTATATTTTAGAATATAATGGTCCATGTAGTGGTGTCTTGGTGTGCTTAAGGAATACATAAGGTCTCTGTTTGCTTCCTCAGGACAAGGTAAAATGTGGAATCTTGGAAATATGAATGTAGAATTTGTGGAGAGACGGCACAGAGACATGCATATGCTTGAGTCCATGTTAGCAAGTACTTCTCTGGTAACCGAGAATAATTCTATGAGCCTCTGGATGCTTCTTCCCTTGTTTCCTTAAACTTCAATCTGTTTGTGGATAGCTTTCAACACTTAGAAATAACTGTGTCTGAATTTTTGTATTAGTAACCAGCTGAAGGCACGCTTATCCAGGCAGCAATCTTTAACTAGAAGTTTAATTATTATGTATCTTTTTGCTAGGTATTACTGATATAGTAGGAAGCACAGCTTTTATCCACCAAGCATTGTTTCGAGTCAATAATTAACTTGTGGTCCACCAATATAAAAAAACCTAATGAATGTCTATTTGGTATGGTTTTTTTTATGAAAAATTTCATTGCTGGTTTAATCTCTACCTGGTTTCTGTTTAATCTCTTCCACTGGTTCAGCTGGTATCAGAGAAGAATGTAAGATGTTATATTGCCCATTACTTAAACACATACATTCTTGAATATTTTGATGTTTTTGAATATTTGAATATTTTGGTGGTTTAATCCTATCTGTCATAGGGACTTCATTTTAAAAAGTATCTTCTTAAATCAAGCCACAGCAGACTTCCTGATTGCTCAGAACATGCGTTCTTAGCGGAATAAATGGTAATAGATATTTAAACTGAACTGAAGAGAGTTGCTTTTAATAGAAACCTCCTATCTCAAGTTTTCTGTAGAGCAGTCTTGGAAGACAAAATCTGGAAAATGAGCCAGGCTGGAACAGCATCAGAAAAAACTGCCCAGGGACCTAAAGCTTGAATACCATTGATGTCTCGTATAAAACACCTAACTAAAAAAGGGAGCCCCAGCCAAGCCCTCGCACATATGGTACCTCTCTTTGTGTGGCCCGGTGTACAGAGTGACATCTTCCTTCATACAGGGTAAGCATTTATCTCTTTTTTTAGGAAGGTGATGTCATGAGTAGACACTTTCTTTTCAGACAACATTGCTTTCAGAAAGGCCAGCCTTTGCAAACTAGGTCACGGAGGTATGTTGCAGGGCGTTACTGCAAAGACAAACCCGAGCAATGGCTCCTTTTATCTCTGCTGGTTTCTCTTCCCTCTCTCACCCCTCACTCCCAATATAGATCAGATTCCTTAAAGCAGCTGCTTGTCTTCCAAAAATGCTCAACACTCCCGTCTCCCCCTCAGTGAGAGAGGGAAATGGTTACTATGGATTCACTGCACAAGAACAGATGTATTTCTATATGCTGGGTACTAACCACACTGCTCGCCGTATGTTTCAGTTTTTTAAAGTCCAGAACAGGATTGGCCATGGATAGCCCAGGTAGGGCTACCCTGGCTCCAAATTCCTTGCACTTCTCTTCTGCCTGCTAGTATAGAAGGTATCAGTGAAAAATAACAAGAGAGGTGCGAATCCTCCTTATACTTTTAGGCATCAAAATCTCTTCCTCTCCTAGTTTTTCACCAGGTGTCAGACTGATCAATGGCCCCAAGATAGGGTAATACATTCAGATGATGCAAAAGCTACGTTTGGGCCTGATTCTACATTCAGTATATAAAGAAATCACCAATGTATATATATAAATTAAGTGGGGGCTGGGAGGCTAAGGCAATATGCAGCAAGAGGGAAGGGGCTTTCAGTTGTTATGCTATTTACCCGTTAATATATTGCAGTCTATTACAAGGAAGCGAGTGCATGCTGTAAGTTGGAGTTGACAGAAGCTAATTCTCAAACTTTGGGGAAATTTGAGTGTGGATCTTGAGTGGTGTAGCTTGAACCCTCTTCTATATGCAACGTTAGCCAGTGAATCATTAAAAACATTTTGACATTCTGCCCATGCAATCCTATTCACTTCAGCTCATTTCTAACATTTGATTCTGTGCTCTGGTATATTAAACCTGAAGAGAATGGTGGGGGAGTGGGAATAGTTTCTGGATCATTTCCTCCATCACTAACTTCTATAAGGGCTCTAAATAGAAATGTAGCATACATTGCAGAAGCACATGAAATGTCAGTCCTATAGTGCTGTCATTCATGAGAAACTCAGCGATGTTATGGCAGTCATGTTTCTAAAATCATACTCATTTTGGCATTTCTCTATTTTTTTCATCTTTGCAGAAAACAATGGCTCTCTGAGAATCAACCTGCCCAACTTGAGCACGGCCTTCCATTAAATGCACAAATAAGCTATCTCTTTCTGATCGAGTCTCAGATCTTGAGAGGTTTTAAAAAGTATTTTTTAATAATGTATATATTGTGTGTAGTAGATATACCCTGTGTGTGCTAACATCACGAGGTCTTACGGGATAGAAAGCCTAGAACTCAGTTTCATCTGTATTTTCAATCTACAAAAGTAAATCTTTTGCACATCTGAGCTGTCTGGTAAATGGGTCTCCTATTTTATTCCTCATTATTTCTTTTGATTGGAGTTTCACTGCTGTGTTTTCTAAAGCATCACAATTCATTTCTTTGATATATGAAAATATGTAAAAAAAACTTGTCCGTCTTCAAGGACATTTATTTTGTAGGCTTCTTTATAAATCAACCCAAGTACTCTAAACACAATGCTGGGTTAATTTATAAGTGCCCTCAGTGGGGATGCAAAAGGATTAGAATAAATCATTGAATTGCTTCAGACTGGAGGTCAGGCAGAGAGTAGGTTATTGGAGCGATATCTCTAAGGGAAGAATTAACAGAACTGTTTCAAAATAATACAAAAATACTGCAGTTAGTGTACGGGACAGGTGTGCTCCAAGCAGTGTCGCCTGCTCACGAAGCACAATGAAGACAATTCCTCAACAATCAGCATGTTCACAAGTTTGGCACTGGGTCACCTGTACTGGCAAAGACGGTGGCAGCTGACTTGCACGCTAACCACAGAGATGTGCTTCTTGTTCACGTTGTGGCTGCAGAGGCAAATGGAAATATTGATCTTGCCTGTTACTGGTAGCTACTAAAGAGCCGTATAAGAGATTGTACTGTGATTTCCAGTGAAGAAACAGTGTCTAAATGCAATATTGCACTATGCTATCTCTAAGATCAAGGCTCGTGGGCCCATGAGGACCAGCCCTCTGGTCTGCGTGGGTGGCGTGGCCAGTGCAGCATATGCCCCGTGCAGGGTGTCTGTGCAGTTTCCCTGTGTGATTCTGGTCCTATGCCACCTGTAATATATTCTCATCCTACACTTGAGAGGTACATGTTTGTCTTGGCTAAATTCCTCCTTCTACTTAAGTGGTATGCCCACTGGAAGGTTGTGGTAGGGCAGGAGTTCGAATCCAAATCTCTGAAATTTTAAACTAATTTTAATTAGATACTACTTAATTGACTAGGAATCACTTTTTATACAGCATCACTTTCATGTGTGACTTTTCTTTTCATTTTTGCTCTGATGTGAACAGGATGTGATATGCTCAAAACAACATCTGAGGCTATCGAAACACAAAGGATAATGTCTGAAAAATATTACAGAAAAGGAGAAAAGGTTTAAAAGATTTAGTTGCAGTGAAAGAGCATCTCATCTTCCTACATGACTCTTGGCCTCTGAGGCTTACCTACAGGTGAGAGTAGACATGATCAAAAGTAGCCTGTTCTTTGACAGTCAGGACTTATTTCTGTGTCTGCTAAAACCCTTCCCACAGTAATGCCCTGGCACTTTGTTAGCCTTCTACTTTTCTGTGGCTTGGACAGGACAGCTGTAACAACTTCACTGAAATGTTTAAGAAGAGAATAAAATCAGTCTTGGGAAGAAATGTTAATTTTTTTTATCCTTCTGGGATCGTGTGTATATATAATAAAAGGGAGTTCAATGTTCCTTACTGGCTACTTAGATTATCCTTCCAGAAGGCTCAGTTCATCGAAGCACTTAAGCACGTATTTAACTTCAAGCACAGAATGAAGTGAGAGCCAGTTGTCAGCTCTGTGCTTTTCATCTCCCCCAGCTCAAATTATCTTCCTTGCTGCTCTGATCATATCTTTCACATACATATTCTCTGTTCTCTACGGCTTCCTATCTTGTCACCTGAGACCTTGCTCTCACCTTAAAAATGCCACCCAGTGCTTCCCCTTTACAGGGTATTGCCTCACAGCCAGGTAGGCTTTTACTCCCACTTCGCGCTGGCAAATTCCCTTGACCTGCAGCACCTTCCTCCATCCCTCTCCCTTGTCTGACCACAGACCTGCTGCTCTTCTTCCCTTGTCTGCAGCAGTCCCTGTCCCCCATTCCACCAAGGACCTCTTTGGTGGTCCATTGCCACTTTCCCAAATAATTGTCTGTCCTTATTCCTGTTATTCATCTCATTGTCCTTTCTCATAATTTATTTTGAGTGTGTGGTACATTTTAAAACCTCCAGAACAGCTGGTTTCACAACAAATTTAATTCTTAAATGATAGGGTCAATATTCTTTGCAGCTGGTGAGATACTTGTCCTATCTAAGAGGCAGTGGAGGCTTAAGAGTTTTGCATGTGAATTCAGCTGCAAAGATCAAGTATGGATCTGAACTTCAGCTGATTCTGGATGGTTCATGCCCAGCTATTGCATGAAAGGCAAGTGTATGATGTTTCAGAAAAGGAGACCCCCCTGGAGAGATACCTGGTACAGATGTAAACAGTTATATGCATTTTACTTGCATGTTAATGCTCATGGATGCTTTGTATTAGAGTTGATTGGAAAGACTGATTACTTCAGCCTGTTAATGAAGATATTTGCGGAGTACAGGGATAATGAAAGACATTAAGGCTTCAGTACATCAGACATTTCAAAATTGCAAACTATTTCTCCCTTTCAGTCTTTTTTGTTCTTCACCTTTTTAGTTCTTCCACTTTTAACATAATAAAAATAGAGAAAATTCTGGTGAATGGCCATTTAAAAAAAATTTTTTTTAACTGCTTTGATGCTAGAGAACAGAATTTGGTCCCTCATGAAGTTGTACTGCTCTTTACCAGCAGTAATATAGTAAATCAGTTCACTCTTCTATGATAGACTGCACTTTAAGTCTTACAAAGCACTGCAATTTCACTATACTGACACACTTTTTCTTTCCAACAAAGTTAATTTCAAGTCATCTTTATTTACCTGACTAGCCCTGTCTTTGCTTGTTGCATCGTTTGTTTTTCAGTAAGTGCTGCTGAGATTTACTGTGACCTGTTAACTATTACTTCCACCAATTACCTGTTTAAGTTGTATTATTGGCTGTATCAGACTGTAACATGACTGAAGTGACAGGAGTTAAAAATAGATCTCTTTCTCTAGAGCTCAAGACCTGAAAACCATAAAATAAAATACCTTGAACACTTGTTAAAAGCCTGTTAAAATTAATTCTAAAATTAATAAATAAAGCAATTGTAGCAATTAACTTCATCTCTCTTAAGAGACCCTAACTATACAAGTAAATTTCTGAAGGTTCTTTGAAAGTATTGCCCACAGTCATTTCCAGGCACGAGGTCTCAGCAGAGTCCTGTCCTACTTAAGAGAGAGGTCCAGGTTTGGTGAGGCCGGATGATTTCCAACTTACGCTTGTAGGAGTCTACATTTGATTTTGCTGGAAATATGCTATGGGAACAAGAGCCAAAAGCAGTTGTGGCCTGTAATCATTAGTAAAGACTTTTATAACCCTATTCATAAGTCAGCTCTGACTGCATTTCCAAATGTGCCACTGCCACGAGCAACTTACTTTGTGAGAATGAATTCAAAGTTGGTAACAAACTACTTGGACAGTTTTAGCTGAGATTCAGCCTCATAAATTTGAGAATGCCCCATTTACCAAGTGACCAGTTTTACTTAAATATTTTTCAAACACAGCCTTAGAGAATTAGGAAGACTGGGAGAGGGAAAAGAGTTGTCGTTTCTGCTTAAAACCTGAGTGAGAGATTTTTAATGGTCTGTAGGTCCCATAGGGTATCTCTGTATTGCGTCAATGTGCTATAAATTAGCGAGGTTGGATAATTGAAGCTATGGTTGCATGGAGTAGGTGACAAAAGCTGCTCAAAAGGCAAAATAAGATGTACTTGGTATTAAGTTGCTGAGCTCCCTGTGCCACTTTAGCCTATAATAGGTACTAGAGCTGGCTGTTTTAAAATCAGCTCGTGATTGTCTACAGTCCATTGTGGCACTGTTGCAGTCCCCAGGAAACACCTGAAAGCTACTGGTCATATTCTTCACTCCAGAGAAAGAGAGTGAACACATAAACCCCGAAAGAGCTGCAAAACTCAATATTATAACTGAAGAAGTCGCTAAATGGTTATGTAGTGTAGGAAAAAAAAAAATCACTGTGTGGCTTGCTATTGTGTCTATTACTCTCATACTAAAAAGGCTGAGATATTTCAGTCGTAGGAATATGACCAAGTGTCTTGTTTACCCTTGCAGAGGCCGTAGGCAGATGCACACCTTCACATTTGCCCCTATTGCTTATTGAGCTGGCCAGTTCCAAGGCAGCTCTCATCCAGGAGCCCTGGAGCTGCAATGCAGAGATGAGTACCGCTATCTTCAATTTTAGACATCAGAAAACTGAAACACAAAAAGGTAAAATGAATTACCCTAGATCTGTTTTTCCCCTGGTACTGTCATTTATAAAACTTGGGACTGGTCCACTCTAGTTCTTTATCCAGTTAGCTCTGATGTTTTTCTGTCCCTTTTGTGGAGCATATCTTTAATCGCAGTAAATATATTCTGTGACAGAATCTTGTTATATTTGCATAGTGGGTAGATAAAACAATAAAGTGAGGGTATAAGTACCGAAGTGCAGCTCCTCATCACAATTACTTGGCAATAGTGCCCTGCGTTCAGTTCACCGTGGAAGATGGTCTAATCCTTACTAGATTTATCACTGCTAAAGACGTGATTGCTGATCCCACTGCAGATTTCTTCTGTTTTTAAATGATTACTTTGCTTAAAGGCACAAAGTGTCCCAGTACTTTCTATTAGAGTTGTAAATGCTATTTTTTCCCCCTAAGACCCAGTGGAATTTTGTCATAGACATTTCTGATGCCATTAGGTTCTGGGAGGCCATTCTGGCTCAGGGTATCTATAACGGTCTCAAAAACTTGGTCTTTGTCACATTGCAAAGACGGTTTCTCTGTTTCTTGTACAATTGCAAATGTCCTTGAAGAACATTTAATTCTCTACAGTCTTCCAGCTTAGATTTTATCAACATGAATAGCAAACTCAAAGTTAAGTTCCTTTTACAGACAAAAATGAAGAACATATGGTTTTAAAAAAGGACATATGGATACAAATGTACATATTTATACAAACATGTTCTGATCAGCTCAGATTTTCCATTTCTTTCTCTTGTGATCAAAGCGTGATAAGATACAGAGGATCGTGTAGTTCCTACACAGCTGGATATGAACCTTGCAAAAGGTGTTTAGAAAGATTTCAAGTGATTTCACTGAGCCTTGGATCAGGTCTTTGTTGTTGCGTACGTACCAGTGAACAATTCGGACTAACTTTAACTACGTGTAAACCCCTTGTATGTAGTTAAAGATACAAAATATTTTCCATGTAATTTCATTTCCATTTTGAATGTGTACTTCTTCCACTAAATGGCTAAATAAATAAATAAACCTATGTAAAATAAGCTTAACAAAATACAAGAAAAGTACAACCAGGGCAGTGAACTCATGGAGAGATGATGATATGGACAGAGAGGTTTGCCAGTTGTTTCTGACTCAGTTCCCAGGGAAATCAATAGGAGATTTACTCAGTTTTCATGTGAACGGTGCTAGTCACCTAATATACCAGGTTCTGAGATCTTCAGCTAATATGTAAGTAAGTAAACAATTCAGCTAGTAAATAAGTACATTAGAGTCAGTAGGGTTACACCAGCTACATAAGATGAGGATCTATTCCCGCAGCATCTGCCTGTGACATCAAATATTCAGATAGCTCAACAGTTTAGCCATTTGAATTTCAAAATCTCATAAAGATGAATCTCATAAAGTGCTCTGCTATCAGGTTGTAAACAGGGTTTGTGTGTTTCTTGTGCTGCTTGTTTTCTCAGGGAGAGGATCATTTTCATAGCTTAATAAAGAACATCCAGCTCCATGACATACCTTCTAACAATGCTAGGAGTATATTGAAATACCTAGTTAATGGCAGCTTTGTATTGAAAATGGGCTGTTGTGGATCATAGGGAGCATTAAAAAGAAGACATTTTCTTATCTGTATGTTCAGCAGCTTTCTAACTGCTCATGTGTGTTCCAAATAGCATTGCAATTCCCTGTGTTGGCAGAGCACTTTACAAACCATCAGGATTTAGATTTTCTTCCTAGTCTCTTAAACGGAAAAAAAAATTAAATGCAGCCAAAAAAATTTGGAAGATTTGCACCCTGTTATGGGCAATAAGGAATATTTCCTATTGCACAATTTCCATCTTGTTAATAAAGGGTAAGAGTGTGCTTGTGTATATTGTATGCCTCTCATTTTATTTACTTTCTACCTTTAAGTGTTGCTATTTTTCATACGTAGTAGGACATAAATATAGCCGTTTCGCACTAATAGTGAGGGGAAAAATAACAAGTATTAAAACGATCGAAAAAAATGTTGAGTATTTGCTGCTGAAGCAGGTTGTGTTGCAAACTCCCATTCAAATTCTGTGGGAGCTGAGGGTTTTCCAGCTCTCTCATATTCTCAACAAAGCCTGTAGGGCTCCGTGGTTCCTGTACCACACAGTCCTGAAGATGTGCTGTGGCTGCTGACAATTATATATGGAGTGCTGGGAAATGTCAAGGAAAATAGCTTTATAAGGCATCTAAACTCCTAACCACAACTACAACACTTTGCATAAAGGTGGTCTAAGGTAGTGCACTCATGGTCACATAGTTAGGGTTAGTATTTACTAACCCAGCTTAGTATTTAAGGTAAAATATCCGTCACTTTCTTTTTGAAGAAGAGTATGAATAGAAAGGAAAGAGCATATGATAGATGCCATCTCTTCTCTCTCACTCTTTTTTAAAATGAAATTTGTAACTGTAATCCCCTGCCAGGCCCTTTTCAGGGGACAGGGTGGGATGGGAAGGTCGTGTGGTTGAGGGCTGGTAGGCTGCTGAAGGTGTTAGAGATCAAATCTCACTTCTGCACTAGATGATGACAAATCTTCCTTATCTGTTCAGTCATGAGATAGCAACGGCTTCCAAGGGTCAGCAGTGGATTTGTGGTAAAGCAAAAGGGAGGAAAGATGAGGAGTTTCCTGCAGGAGGATGTTTCCAGTATGAGCTTCTCCCTCCTGTGTCAGCACAAGGTGAGCTGCTGCTAGAAAAGATCAAATCATAAAATTCCAGGCTCAAGAGGTCATCCTGTCTTCCCCTTCCAAATGGGATAACTGCACCAGTCCTGACAGCTGTCTGTCTAACCTGTCTTCAGAGATTTCCAGTGATGGAGACCACTCTGCCTCTAGGCAATCTATTTCTTCCATATCCCTTTCCGTGAGATATTTTGCTTCGTATGTATCTGGAATGTTCTGTGTACTCCTACTTGATCTATTTGACATACAAAAGAAAAAGATTATTCTTTCCTTCCTTTCATAAAGAGCTCACAGTTTAGCACACTTGAGCTTTTTCTGTTTGATCTTTATTTTGCAGTGCATTATGTGTACCAATAAGGATATGAAAACAGAGTCTGAATCTACCAGCCAGCTCAGAAAGTGTCAGCCAAGGATGCTAAAAGGCCTGAAAGTTTGGAAAAGTTTGGACTTGAATTTAGGTGATAAGTTTTGGCCCAGGTCCAGCTGTTGTTAAAATCCATTCAGGCGTGCAGACAGTAGCTTTAACAAGCTGGATCGATGGGCTGCCAGCCAAGCTTTGCTGGGCACAGGCAGAAACCTGCTTCGTGTGCTGAATAGGAAGTGTAAGATGTAGCTAAAGACAAAATACATGAAAACATTGGTGTCCAGGGTCCCTGGACATACAAGCAGGTCATTCTGGGGCTAGGCACCTCCCAAAAGGCCAAGAAACGTTTGGCAGCTGGCATGTGCACATGCCCTCCTTGAGGCACAGAGATACCGTGTCAGGACCAACCACACTTCAAAACACCAGAAAATGCTACAAAATAGCCCCCAAAGCCAAGAAATACTCTTGAGAAGTGATCTTGGCCTCTTGGGACTGCACTGTGATGCTGGACAGTCAGTCCCAGTCCCAGTTCTTGCCCCTCAAGTATGAATGCAAAATATGGAAGCATATTGTCTGCTGTCACAACTCATCTGCGTAGCAGATGTTTCTTTTGGGGAATTATTCATGCTAAAGATCACACTTCAAAGTAAACAATAATTGTCATTTGTTCCCTTTAAAAAAATGAAAGCTGGAAATCAAATTAATGAGTATGTGTCCTCAAGGGAACAGACAGAACAGGGAATATGATCCTTTTGGCATATTTGTAGCAAATATTTTCAGGAAAACATATTAGTTCCACACTATTTTCACGTGGATTTAGATAAGGGGGATACAAATGACAGTAAGTGGAATAATAGTGATTGCAGAGGGGGGCCGGACGGGAAAAAGAGTACAGAGGGGCTGAAATAAGAAGAGGGTAAGATCTAGGGGGGAATACATTTGGGCAACAGAGACAGCACACTGAAGGGAAAAATAGTCCATAAATTTGTAGAAACTGCAAAATTCTGCATGATCAGACAAAACCAGAAAGGTATTTTTAAAGGTAGTATGGTAAACGTGATGCTGAGGGACTTGACTTTACAGCCTGCATTAGCTCTGTAAACCTGGTTCTGCATCTGACATGTCTTGGTTCAGGTGGGCTGGGAAGTCTGCAAGAAGAGAGACTGAAACACATTAGGCTTTCTGATGGGCCACTGCTTTGCAGCCTCCTGGTTAACACTTCATTTCAGTGAGCTCATACAACTTCACAAGAGCCAAAAGCAGTTGCATTTCAAATTGCTATGTGATTTATCACCCAAACCAATTCTCAGCTACCTTGGGTCAAATACAGGATGAATGGCAGCCTCTAAGTGTTTATGAATAACCTGGGAAATCAAAGTCCTGTGTGATACGGTTCTGGGACTCAAAGGCTGTTTTCCTCCTAATAAATTAAATGGTGCCAAGGAACGTTCCCAGGCACCAGATCTGAGCTGCATTGCCAGGCTGGTCTGCCGTAGAGATGCAGAACCCTCTTTTGGCTCGTTTGGATCCCACAACAGTGTGTCTATCTAGAAATCTTCCACGTGAAATATTTTGGACTTGCAGACCATGATTTTCAACAAAACTATTTCATCAGGTAAATTTCTGACCTTTCCTAACTGACCATGTGCAATATTTCAGAACATGAAAAATACCCATCTTGCATTTACATCAGTCATATAAAGGCTGCTGTATGGACCTATTTTCCCATTTACCGTCACTCAAATTTAAGAAAATATTTTGAAAAATGATAAAAATACTCTTATTCTTAATACTTAACTTTTCTTGGAAATTCCTTGGATCATTAATCAATGATACTTTCTTCCTTGTTCCAAAGACTATTTAAAAACCTATGAAGGTGTTCTGGAGTCAGGCTTCATCAAGTCTTTTCATCATCAGTTCAGAAGCTTGTACCCAGAGCTAGTGCAATTACTGTTATGAACTTTGAACAGGGTAGTTTAATGCTATAGCCTTTATTAAGTTGTGATAAATACATTCACTGCAAGTTTGTATCCCAAAGATGTTGTTGCTTTGGTTTGACTAGCTTGAGTACAAATGCTACGTGTTGGAGTTTTCAGGATGAGTATCTTACTTGGAAGGTAGGAAGGAAATGCAGGTGTTATTTAGATTATTTATTTATTTAGTTAGTTATTAACGTTAAAGCTGACAATTCAAGACATGTCTGTGCTAGTTCTATTTCTTAGCTCCTAAAAGCAACTCCTCTCCCTGAGCTGATTTGGAATTTATGAGTATGGTGCATAAATCGTTACATGACATAGTGCTAGATAATTAAACAGCTGCTTTGCACAGAGCTCCTTCATTCTTCGATGAAGCAGATGTTGTTTCATCTTTTTGCTGATTTCAAGTATTCCATGATAACATAACATATATACATTAACATTACTCACATTTTTAATGTGTTGGTAGCTTCCTAACCGAGGATCAAAGCTTCGTGCTCCATTGTACGAGGCTCTGCACAAGCAATTAGCACAGCGGAGGGTGCTTCTCACAGACTAACCCCAGATCCTAAATAAGTGTCAATCAGTGTGTCTCCACTGGGCCCAGAGGAGCAACAGCAGTTCATGCTGGCTGACATTTCAGTTGCAGATGTCAGACACGATGCCATGATTTACATACCAATTGCCACGAGTAGGAGGATAAAATTACAGGAGGAGCAGAAATGAACAGGGGTGCAGAAGTCAGAGCTTGCCGTTTGCCTTTCTACTGCAGCTGACAATGGCAATCTGAGTGCTTCATCTCCATCCTGACCCCTTAACAACAGCATTCGCCCCAGCGCACTGGTGGTGATATCTCATGGCGTTTTGAGCATGTTAACAGGGAAACCAGAATCTCTTCTGTATTTACTTTTTGTGTTATCAGAAACACCAAGCAAATCCCAAATGGTAGATGAGCTGAATAAAACAAAGTATCAGGTTAAATGATGTATATTCCTTGTCAACTTAGAAAGATATTCATGCGTCATGTTTTTATGCTCTTTATTGTCATGGTACTTGATTTGAGAGAGGCATATGTGTGCATAGAGCTATATAGCAGGCAGGCGCACCCCTTGAGGCAAAGCCTCCTACCCTGCCCCACTTGTGGTCTCGTGGCTGATGCTGAAGCTGCTTCCCAGGGCAATGTGTCCAGCAGCTGCTAAAAGCCTGTGAATGGAAAGAGGAATATTGTAAATATCAGGAAGTGATGGCCAAGGTGTTCCAAGGATGTGTATGTGCGTTAGCCAAGCAAAATAGCCTGATTCCACCATCAGTCTTCAATCAAACACTGATTTCCAAAGGTCTGTACTTCCTCATACAAATATTTCCATTTAGTTATGCATTTCAGTGGGATAAATTTCATACACTGTTGATATTTTTGGACATGCAGATTTTTTAATTGGCCCTGCTAGGAAGTATACATTGTTCCTATCCCTAATTTATGTTCTTTATAGTTATTCCCAGTATATTTATAATGGGAATAAAATTTATTCTTAAATCCATAATTATTCCCAGCAGGGAAAATCCCATGAACTGCTTGTTCGGTGGATAAATGGGTATTGTAGTACATAGTCCATATTCTGGATTTTTATAAACTGATCCAGCTCACCAGTTGTTTCCAATTAATCTACCTCTTTGAAAGTGAGTGAAGGAGATGTGCCAAATTCAGAGCCTGGCTGAGAGTCTGGCTTATTGTCTAGAGATGCTGAATTTTCCAAGGCTGGCACTTTACCCTTCACTGATGCAGAAGAAATGACTGCCTTAGAAGGTCTCTCTCCCTTTCACAAAAAGACAAAATTTTAAAATTATTGTGTAACATGCCCTTCTCTCCATAACATGGTCCTCATTGTGTTCACCATTATTTTTAATGGATGAATTTTCTCTCTTGCTTTTCATCCACTGAGTCCCTATTATTATTATCATCATCAACATGTTTGTGGGCTGCCAGCATTTGATATTTCATTTCACTGATTTAATTATGTCTGCAGCTTGGTCTGGGCCTGTTTATTTTCATAGATCTCCAAATCCTCCTCTTTACCAAATTGCTTACATGTGAATATGTTTGTTCATTGTTTATACGACACTTGGCAATTGTGCTCTTTTGTACTTTGCATTTGTTCCAGGGGGGTGTTTTAGTCTGATCAAATTTTACATCTTCATCAAGTAAACATGGGCAGACAACTAAGATGAAAGAGTCTTCCCATCTGCAGGTAAAAGGATGTTCTGGGCATAGCTTTTTCACCCCCACGGGCATAACGGAGTGTAGAGCCATGTGTGTTATCAGCTATTGGTAACTGATAGCTCAGGACAGGCTGGGTGGGTGTTAGGTTAAAGGAGGAGACATAAGACACACGCTGTCCCTGCATGTGCAAATAGGGTTGTCGTGGCTTAACCCCAGCCAGCAACTAAACCCCACCCAGCCGCTCGCTCACTCCCCTGCAGTGGGATGGGGGGGAGAACTGGAAGGGGAAAAGTGAGAAAACTCATGGGTTGAGATAAAGACAGTTTCACAGGTAAAGCAAAAGCCGTGCACGCAAGCAAAGCAAAGCAAGGAATTCCTTCCCTCCTTCCCATGGGCAGGCAGGTGTTCAGCCATCTCCAGGAAAGCAGGGCTCCATCACGCCTAGCGGTGACTTGGGAAGACAAACGCCATCGCTCTGAACGTCCCCCCCTCTTCCTTCTTCTTCCTGCAGCGTTATAGGCTGAGCATGAGGCCCTATGGTATGGAATAGCCCTTTGGGCAGCTGGGGTCAGCTCTCCTGGCTGTGCCCCCTCCCAGCTTCTTGTGCGCCTGGCAGAGCAGGGGAAGCTGAAAAGTCCTTGATTTAGTATGAGCACTGCCCAGCAACAACTAAACCATCAGTGTGCTATCAACACTGTTTTCAGTACAAATCCAAAACATAGCCCCATACTGGCTACTATGAAGAAAATTAACTCTATCCCAGCCAAAACCAGCATATCTACTGAGCTTAGTTTAGCTTTCGAAGTGTGGAGGATGGAGATGGGGACAAGGTACAGAGGTATACCTGTTTAACTTCACTAGCACTGGTGGATGTTACGCTGGTTTAAATATTCTGCTTTTGTCTTCTGAGCATCATGACCAGCTTTTTAAACTTGGTCAAGTGATTAAAAAAAAGAGAGTCTCCATGAGATCCTCTGAGCTAAGGGGGCTTTTTGTTATCATCTCTGCTGTACGTTAAACTGTTCCTTACATGAGCTGTTAAGGTTTTTTGCCTGACACCGTGCTCAGGGGATGAAACTTTAGGAGTCCTCACTTGAAGCTTTCTGCCTCTCAGGATGATGCTCATCCCTGTGGAGATGTTAGGAGTCTCTCAGAGCTGTCTGCAAACAGCTGTGCTGGATCCCGCGCATCCTGCTGTGCTGCCATGGGGCCATTAAGCTTCCCTGTGCCGTCGGTGGGCCGGGGATTTCCTCCCATCGCTTAGCACGCCCATCTTTTATTAAAACAGGTGAAGAAATCTCTCTCACACCCTCTCCCCTTGCCTGCCTGTTGGGAGAGCATCTGCTGCGGCCACAAAACCAGCGCAGTTATTCCAAGCATGTGGCCTGCCTGTGTTTTGCTTGCGTTCAGCGAGGCCGTCCTCGGACGCTCCTGCCCCGTCCGGGCTGCTGGTGTCATCTGTTGGCCGCCTCCCTGGCCCGTAACGCCATCTGCCTGCCTCTGCTCGTGTAATCTCTTCTCCTCACCTGTGTTCGGTACTCTCCTGTGCTTCAAAGTGCTTCCTGCTCTGCGCCTTCTGAACAGAGCACCTGCTGAGAGCCTGTAATATTTCAGCTTGGAGTAGAGGCGTAGATACAGGTAATTATAGGCTTGGCTTTTCCTCATAAATTAACAAATAAGTACCTGACCCTTTTTTGTAGAGGGCTGCAGAAGAGGATGACAAGAACAATATGACAGCAAGAGTAAAATTTTGGCTCAGCAGCTCTCCGTGACACAGCGTCCCTCGGCTTTCCAGCCTCGGCCAGAGGCTGGCACGGTGCAGTGAACAATGGCAGGGGACAGCTGGCACCGGTCCCCTTGCCTAGCACTTTTGGACACTTGGGGTAGCATGCAGTGGTGCCCCCAGTAAGCAGGCCAGCTTCTGGGGCAAGGATGGCACCTCCCGTGCTGGCCTCACGGTGCGTCTGGCAGCTCCTCATGGCAGAAGCACCTCAGCTAACGCTGTGCGGATATGCGCTTGGAGTTCATTTAAAAAACAGGTGATGATGACAGCCACTCACAAACTTAATAATGTCAAAGGACTCGCATCCCAGAAGAGCAGAGATACTGGTATCACATGTCCCACTCTGGAAGAGTCCTGGCAGGAAGCTGATGGTTCGTATGCACTTTTTCTTCCAAAAATCCACAGGCATGGGTAGATGCACATTAGGTAAAAGTCACTGGCATTGGACTTGGAATTCTCTTGCTACACCTTTCATCATATTTTTCTAGTCAACTCGCCATAACCATTGCCCTTTATGCTATATCTTTATATGATCCAGAATATTTGACTTAACTCTCACCAGCACCTCAGTGGCTGGTCCCTCAATTCTCATTCCTCCAGCAAACCAGGCCAGTCATGTGCTGTCGAGAAAGGTCGTGTAGCTGTTAGTTTTTCAGAGAACTTCAGCCCGGCTTTTGCCTGGCCTCCTGTAATTGCAATTATTTTAGCAGTGATGATATACACACACACATGCACACACTGTAGTTTTGTGAGTTTCTTGGATCTATTATAATCAAGAGTCCATAAATAACTGCTTCTAAGGCACTTGACTAAAGAAAGTAATTGCTGTTTAAATGGATAATTTATTGTGTGCTAATTAAACACCCAATAGGTGAGAACATTTTAATGAAAAGTAACTTAACTCAATAAAAACGTTTTGAATAATTATTAGTTGCCTGAAATGCATCTGATGCAGGAGTCCTGTAATGATAAGCTCTAATTGATGTTTTAAAAGTATGTTTATTGTGGATAAATAGCTATTTTATTGCATATATCTCTTTCCCTGTCTTTCACGTGCACAGCTTCCCAGCTGGAAGCCCTGTTCTGCTTTATTTTAGTCTGTTCTTCCCTGCTTTTGAAACTGCTCTCACTCGTGCTGGTGAAATAATCTCAGTTACAGCAGCACGAAGCAGCATATGAGCAGAGGCTTCTCTAGAAGAAAAAGTTCTAGGTTTTAACTTCAGCTGACTATCCAGCTTTAGGTTTTGTAGTAATATTGGGTGCAAGGCCAATAGAAGTCTGTGTTCTTACAGTCAGACTTATAGGGTGAGCCAGAGAAACCCTTGGCAGCTGAGCTTCCTCCAAAGATAGAAACCAAAGTAACAGGGCAGGGCAGAGTGTCTTTTCTGTAGACATCCTTACAACTCACAGATCCCAGAGATCCACAAATGATTCCCATTGTCTCACATCCCAGAAGAGAAATAGATTATAATTGGGGTTCCCAAATTGGGAATGTTTGGATGCATGGACATTGGCCCCTGGTGATGGTACATGAGCAGAGCTGGGAACCCCTACAACAGAGAGCTTCTCATCTAAGTGTGTACAGTGCCAGGCATTGTCTTGGAGTAAAACGGTTATGCAGAAAAAAATGATAAACCTGAATGTCTATCGCTAATGAATTTCATTTGCAATGAAGGAATCTGAAGAATGGGAGCTCAAAAGTGAATGTGCTTCAGGCAATGCAGCAGTGCCAACTGTGTTTGAATCAAATATCCTGGAAGGAGTTTGAATTGGGAACAAGTAGTATCAGATTTAAGGACTGGGGGGAGTACACAGCTGATTTGCTTTCTTGGCAAAAATATTACGAGAAAGCATGTACTGACCTTTCCTTAGCACTCGCTTGCTGTTCATCTTCACACGTCTTCATTTCACTGTGCTTCTCTGGTGTCTTTTGCCATCACTGGGCAAGGACTGTTATTTTTTTGTGAACTTAAAGAATGATCTTCTGAGACTAAATTGAGCAGTGGACAGGGAGTGGATCTGTCTAGCTCTGGTGGGGTGGGGGTAGCCATTAAAAAGTCACTACGCTTGCCTGGACCTCTCTTTTCCCCATCTGTAAGGTGAAGTTTACCATGTACATTTCCTTCATGAATACCACTTGGTATTTCCTGACGAAAAATCCTATATAAGTTATAAGTGTTCATTGCTTTTGTCACTCAGGCACTGATTTAGGAATTTCTGGAGTACTCCCACACGTTGAGAATCACAGTTATCCTGAGGACGAGAACATTAAATTCCAGTGCTGAACCTGGCTAATTTGACAATGACATCTTTTTCTAGGATAATGTCTCAGATAGGTCTTATATAAGAAAATGAATTGCATTTATAGCTAATAAGAAACACAGGATCATATGATCTTACCTGTTTCAAGCCAGCGCTCCTGCATTTAGTGAAGCATCTTGTGTTTGATTATGGTAAGGTTTCCGGAGAGACATTACATCTTCCTGTTCTGTTGGGCATTTGTACCAATGGTTAGTCACCTCTTGACTTATTTAAAAATTCTTGTTTCCTGGTGTCTTCTCTTTTTGCATGAAAAAAACTAAATTCCTGAGGAGGTTTTCTTTTTTCCTTTTTTTTTTTTTTTTGGGGGGGGGGGGGCGGGTAGGGGTGGGGTGGGTGGTTGAGTCTTTCAAGTCTAACGACCCATCATTCTTACAACTCCTTGGTTCCTGTCACTGAAAGGAGATGCCCATAATTATTTAATTAAGAAAGTTGCTAAGGTAAGTCTTTAGGCATTTGCTCTAATTAAGATGGTGCTTATTCAGTGAAGAAGCAGATACTTTAACAGCATGTACTATCCCAATGAATTACCCAGCTTGACTTTTGGATAGTCACTACTAAGTGGAAAGAAGAAATCATGACATGTCAACAGAGCAAGGCTGAATGCTACTATTATAATCTGCTTATAGTCATACATCATAATTAAATTTTAATTATGTGGGCTTCAAAGGGCATATTCAGAAGGTCCACTTTCAGTCCAGATTTTATTAACCAGTGGAGAAACTTCTGAAGGTCTCAGAATAGCACTCAGCAAGCAGGAAGCCACCTTAAGGCAAGAAAGAGGAAACAGTGGGCAAAAGCTGACATTCAGACCACTGGATGTAGCCTGAATTGTTAGAGAAAAGAAAACAAGAAGGCCAGATTTGAAGAGACAGCTAATATGTTTTATGCAACCAGCTAACAGAGCGTGGAAAAAATGGACATGCTTTCAAATATGCAAGTACTGCTGCAGGGCTGGCAAAGAAAACAATGAACTTCAAGTTTAACCCAACCTGTGAACAAATTACTCTAGTGTTTAACTGAACTTACAATAATCACCTAGACAATTAGGCAGAGAAAAGGTTAGCCACAGAGGAGCATTTGGGGATGCCAGCTCCTTAGCCACAGAGGAGCATTTGGGGATGCCAACAAAAGGTCCTGAGCTAATGAGCCCCTACTGGCCAGGGAGAGGGAAGGGGAAGCCTGGAGAGAGCTCTTGGGAAAGGGCAGGTGGGAAAGCTGTACCACCGAACCACCGGCTCTGCTGGCTCCATGGGTTATAGTGCTTGGGAGAATGCTGAATTTCCGTTCCCAGGTATTTGATTAGTCTCCTTTGGGGAGACCAGTAGATTAGGACTCAGAGAATTAATTGGCAGACCTTCAGCTAATTGTAAGCAAGAAAGCAACAAACCAATCCCCCAAAACCACAATGGAGATTGATTAATTCAGAAACGTCTCATCACAGAATACGAAGAACACTTTTCCCCCTTCCTCTCAGCTGCAGATTCCTACTTTAAGTGTTAGGGAAGAAACTGTAAACTTGTCTGAATCACAAGCAAAACTGTCTGCCTCCCCCAAAAACGGAAAAGAAAGTATTTTTTAATGCTTACACATTATATAACATATAAGCATATATCATTTAAAAGGCCATTAGTAACTTGACTTATTTCCTAATTTTGGAGATGATGCATTAAAAGTGAAAATGCCACTACTGCAGTTTTTTCTTACATAAGGCAGATTTGTGTCCACAGTGCCTGTGCTCAGATCTTCAGGGCTGGTGCACTGGAGAAGCAAATCCTCCTTGCCGACAAGTAAATTTCTTTGCTTTTCATTGAAGGCCATTGCAAAAGGTTCTTGGGCAGTGTGGCCAAACAGACAAATAAAGGTGGCACATAAGGAGCCTGGTGGGCTCTAGTCCCACCTTCGTTCATGTGCCCTGGCTGGAACAAAGTGGAGGGCATTTGCATAGGTCTTTTATTCAATGCTAATTCGCTTCTGGTAAGCAGGCAAAGCTGCTCTCACTCCTATTCCTTTTGCACAGCAGAGATGTTAATGTAAGCAGCCAGTGCATGTATCTACCCTACTCTTGATTTACATATCCCTGAAATATCCTTAAAATGCATAGGAAATTAAAAAATTGGTGGTATGGAAGGTCCAGTTCGACAGCTGGAAGCCACCCCATTTATCCTCTTGCACAAAGGTTTTAATTACAAAAGGTCTGTTGAGTTTTATTTGCAGAGTCTTTTACAGTCTGGGACCTGGAGCAGTAGGTTAATGAGAGATGCTGGGAAGGAACCACCTTGAAAGGAGATGGTTCATGGAAATGAACCATCTACAAGGTGCAGAAGAGTTTTATTGCAGCTACTAAACCTAGGAAACACATAACGTCCTAGTATACAAGGTATTATAATTAATGTGATCAGCTATTTACACCCATTTTTTTCAGACCACTTCCATGTATACCAAAACATTTTGCGCTTCCTGCTAAAGGTTTCTGAATCACTCTCCAAAGAAAAGGATTTGTTCTTTTTTTTTATTGTCTGATGCCTCAAGGTTGATTGCCTCTCATGATACTGCAGAAAGGAAAGAATTGGCAGCTTTTCTGGGTATTGTAAGTACAAGTACACATTCAGAAATGATCCACACTAGGAGACGTCCAATTGTAATTTACTTTTTACCTTTGGTGTGAATCTACCTCAATAATTTTCTGTAAGAGCTGTGTGCCTCATGTGAGTCCCTATTTGTATCTTGGTCCAAAGAAAGGGCTATAATTCTTCACCAAGCACCCTTTGATTCTTTTGGAAATTACAAGTCGAAGTGTTAATTCTTCAGCAGGAGAGCCGGCTCTGGGTAACTGCAGTGACAATGGCCCATTATAGTGATCGAGTTCAGGGACTCCCTTCCAGTGGAGGGGACGGGTGACCTCCTGGGGGCTGGACACACCTTGCATGCTGGCCAACCTCAGGACATGCCTGCATCTAAGTGGTGGTTTTGGCAGTGTTAGGTTTATGGTTGGACTCGATGATCTTAAAGGTCTTTTCCAACCTATATGATTCTGTGATTCTGTGATTTGCTGACCCAAGTGTCTTCCATCTCTCCAGACGGGATGACGTGTCTCCATGCCGTTCCTTTTTATATATGTGACTTCAAATAGGCACTAATGGCAATCCTATCACCACACCTGAGCTCTTAGCTGTTGTATGGCTGCTGCCAGGCTTCTTAGCCCATGCTAAGATCCTTGCATAAACGTTCCTCATACATTGCGAGAGAGGATGATCAATGTGAGTCTTACAGAAATAAAGCTAATGCTGAGGCTTGCTGCTTTCTTTTCAATATGCTTTTGGATTTAAATTTTATGGCGCAGAAACTCCAGAGAGGGAAAAACACTATTCCTGTTTGCGAACGTGACGTGTTTGTCCCAGCCCGCCATTTCCAGCTGCAGGTCTCTGCAGCTGAGGGAAGGACTCCAGCGGCTGCAGCACCTGTGGACATGAGTACCACAAGCTGTGCTGAACTGAACGGCGAGGAGAAGATGGCCATATATTTAGCATGGGAGCTTTGGCTTCGTGGTAAGCCAGGTCTCTTATTTTTTTTTTTTTATCATATTTTTGAGCTTCATATTTAATCCAGGTCAAATCTAAACTACTAAACAGAACTGTTATGCAGCACACAGATAAACGAAGTGTGGGTTTAGCATAGCTCTGACCTAGTTACTTCATGCAACGTTTTCCAAAAGCAAAAATTGAAATCTCTTATCTGAACAAGAAATGAGTCTTTGTTCCCCTGCCTATTGTGGCATTTTGCATATATTTGGTTTCAAAGACTGATGACATTTACCATTCTGAATCTTTCATGGGTATCATAAAGGCTTGTCTTTGCTGGTAACCCAACCCAATAGTGTATTGGAGAAAAGAATGTCTGCCATCAGAGGTACGCAGAGCAATCTTGACACATCAGATGGCAGAAAGACAGGACTAGAGTTGGTAAATATTAATAAAACATTAAAAATAGCTAGATGTTTTTAAAGAGTATTTCTATTTTTGTTACTGTTCTCAAAAACAAAAGAGAAGATATTGGCAGGAAAAAGAGGTAAACCAAAGATGAAATGCGAAGATGTTTGAAGGACTCACAAAATACAGATGTGC
The DNA here is from genome assembly GCF_035582795.1 of Mycteria americana. Lineage (NCBI taxonomy): Eukaryota > Metazoa > Chordata > Aves > Ciconiiformes > Ciconiidae > Mycteria > Mycteria americana. Next base: position 13,723,450 of record NC_134376.1, read on the forward strand.
TTTTCTAATCTTTCTGAAATAAATATGTATTTCCTACCATCTATATCTCTTCTTTTACATATATATATACATAAAAATTGAGAGAGTCTGAGAGAGAAAGAGAAAAAGAAAAAAGGTCATTAAAATTTCTTTAATTGTTAATTTAAATTTCAATTTACATACTTTAAAAAAATAGATTCATTCTGAATTATTAAAAAATCCATAAAATAGCTATGGGAATTTTTCAAGTTTGTAATCAAACATGTTTTTTAGTAATTGATTTTCATTATGCTTGATTTTAGAAATCCTGCCAGGTTCTGATTATTATGATTAAAATGGGAAAAGTGAATGTAAAATGAAAGTGATGAAAAATGAAATGGAATGTTCTGCATTCAGCCCCCTACCTGAGCTATCTAGAAAACTAATGCTTAATTAAAACCCTGATTTTAGAGAAATAGCTGTTTTTTTGTTATAAAAAGATTATGACAAATTGTCAAGTAGCTGTATTAATAAGTGCTACAAGGCAGTTATAAGGCAAATTTCACCAAGAGAGCTAGGTGCTGCTTGTTACTGCCTTGGCAGGGAAAATGCTAATATCCTAATGGATTGATTTAGGAAGTGCCGTGTAATTTGTAACACTTCAAGGCTGTCCAGTGATTGCACTTACAAGGAATATAAATGGCAGCTGGAATGAAGTGCTGAGATAGGTGGAGGGCATGAGGATTCAGTCATTCCCGTGAGGCGAGTCATTGGGATTCTGCACTCGTCACAGAAATGTCTGTTGCTTTGCAGGACACCAGTGTGTACCAATGCAATTTAATACTTTCCAAAGTTTCCGTTCCATGCCTTCTGCTTGGCCAGGCTCTTTCCCGTTTTCTTTTTTTCCTCTTCTTGCCGCTTTCCTCCATTCCTCTTTTGTATTCCTGCTTCTTTCTGACACCCTGGCAAATATAACACTTGTTGCTCCAGTCTATCAAGTGCTCAGAACTGAAACCACACCATGGTTCATCTTTTATCTATTATTTAGCAGGGCAGGCTTTTGAAAGCAATGATCACTGTTAGACACAAAAACTGCTGGATACCTCATCAGACAGCACGGTTCAGACATGTACCAGCTCAGGAATACTATGGTGACGGAACAGCTATTTCACAAGTAAAAGAGAGAAAAACAGGTTGTTGAAATTGTAAAGCCCATAAACTCTGCACTGGGTCTGTGCTCTGTGGCCCACAGTAACTGTTGTCTGTGGGAGGGGCTCATTGCTTTTCCTTTAAAAACTGAAGGGAGAAAGAAACAAAAAAACTTTATTAAAGGCAATATGTCATTACTTGAGTCAGTAGTGCAAGGTTATTTCTATGGTACAAGTCAACTTTATCCAGATTTACCTGCTTCCTAAAATTTTAGGTAAAGGGGACAGTCAATAAATAGCTCATGATAAATTGCTGCTTGTGCTAGTTTAGACTGAGACTGGCACTTACAAAGCTGTGGTCTGAGGAGGAAGGTCAGAGCCCTACTTTGGGTGGTACACCGTGATTCTTGGTCCCCTCTTATTCGCAGGAGCAGTACCAAAATGTGGCTGTGGCCGTCTCCCTTATTCCTGACCACTAGCTCCATCACCTGCTGTCATGGATGATAACAGAGCTTGGAGGGGAGTTCTCCAAAACTTTGCCCTTTCCCGAGCTTTCTTCATCATGTACAGAACTATAAAAACTCAACCCAACCAATAGCAACCAGAGACGGGCGAAATGTTGCCTGTGAGCGTTTCATCATTTGAAAGGTTGAATAACTGTCTCCAACTCCTCGCCTTACCAAGGTGCTCTCAGACTGTGCTGACGTTATTCCTTCTCATTTTGAACAAGGCAGAACTCCACAGAGAACATGCAATTTCCCAAGCAGTCTCTTCAAATCTAGTTTTATTTGAACAGAAAATTTGAGTAGAAGCCAGGTTGTCTTAACTACTTTTTCTTGGCTACCTCTTCATACTTCCTTCTGTAACTTGGAGGCATTTCCAACTTGGATATGGAGGGGAAAAAAAGAATAAGAACAGAATGGGAGACTACTTCATTGAGATTCTGCTTTGGCTTCTAACATTTGTGGCTAATACTTAGAAATTAGTCAAGTTGGATTTTTACACTTCATGTGTGATTATGCTGGGCATAATTCTGCTGTCACTCATGCAAAAATAAATACTGAAACTAATGGAGTTATATGAAAATGAAACTGATGTAAATGAGAAGAGAATCAGCCCCCCTACGGATAAGAGATCAGATTACTACCATGCTCTTATTTACACTAAAACTCCTTTATACCACTCTGACAGTCAAAAGTAGTTCTAAATTGGTGGAACAGTGATATCCACTCATTTTAAGATGCTTTTATGCTCCCAGAACAGTGGCAAAGGCTTTAGTGTAAGTGTGAATAGACTTCCCTGTTAACAGACGCAAACCGTTACAAGGAAAGCAGGAAAGCACGGCGGCTCCTGGCCCCGCCGCGGCCCTCCCTGCTGCAGGGTGCATCGCTTCCGACTCCACCGCTCCCCTTCCTGCCTTGCACCAAGCACCTGCACCAAACGCTGGGCACCGCTCAACATGATGTCAAACACCAGTGATTCAGCTTTTTGCCGCCATCTCCCAGTGATGGTCTTGATGTTGGCCCCTGTGGGAATTGCTATTTGAGGGATGCTTAGTTTGGTCATCTGCTTTCAGTCTTGCCCAAGTAGAGAGGTGCAGAATTGTCTCTGGGAAGGCTAATTCAGGTAGATCACATTTCTAATCTGTGTTTGCTAAGAAGTGCGTGACAGGAGGCAGAACATTTCCTTCTCCTGATGGAAAGTCTCCAATTAAATGAATAACTGATACTGGAATGGATCCAATTGGTATTGGATTAAACGACAGTGAAATGTCTTCCCTCTTCTCGAGTGGGGAGCGGTGTGTTGTGCAAATCTGTATCCATCTTGCATCGTTCACTACAAGGCAGGAGGGATACCGTGTGACTGGACTGAATCTAAAGCACAGAATCAAGGTACCAAAACAGATTTGCTGCATTCATCAGATGAAGACATCCATCAACTATTGTCCAACAATAGTTTTGCTGTGTGTCTGGGTCTGCTCAGAGCCAGCAGAGAGTAAAGGCAGAGCAGGGAAGAGACTCTCGCTGGAGTCTCAGGTGGAAGAAGCAGCTGCTCCAAAGTTGTTCTCATGATTCTTCTTAGCAAGAAACTATATAATCAGATTTCTTTTAAAATCTCCCAAATCCTTCTTTGCGTTGATTCTGTGTATAAAACTACGTAACTCTTGGATAATGTGTACTGCTATGATGAGTCCTGAAATTTAATGGTAAAACGAAATGTTAGATAAGGGAAACTGTAAAAAAATCCTGCCTTCTTAAAAGTGTCTGAATGAAGAGCTGAAACAGCTCCTCTCTTCTCGGGGAGCAGCCAGGTTAGATGATAGCAATGGTCTTTCCCAAACAGACGATGACACTGATGTTTTGTATGCGGTGTACTGGGACCCCATCCCTGACCTGAATGCAGGATAAGGGGAATGAAATAGTTTAAGATGTTTAGTTGTTTCCTGTTGCCGTAAGGAGCCTTTCTAACCCCAAGAGATGACTGGAGTAGATAACTAAGGTGCACACTTCATGGGCTGGGAAATATGCTGCAGCTCTGGGTGATTTATTCGTACAGGCGGAGCGACTGTTTCTGTACTACTTCAGTAAAACATCTAATAAACACTGTCATTTTAAGCACTGCACATCGAAATTGCTTAAGTATGGGATGGGCACCAAAAAATCAAAATTGGATAAACACATGTGACTCTGTAAATGATTGAAGCATAATTAGCTGTAGTATTTCAACAAACTCTTTACATAGTACATAGAAAAAGCAGCTTGTTTACACACAAGTTCAGCATTAAGAGCTATGCTGTAATTTGTTATTTGAAAACGCGGTACTGCATGCCTCTGATTTTATAATCTGTTGACTCAAACCACAAACTGTCAAGTACATTTCAAGATTATCCATGTTTGCATGTCAGATTATATTTTTTAGGGAACACAGCTTCTATTTATTCTTAACTCCGCTGATGATTTTCTCAGGTTTCTGCCATATGTTACACGTCACAGGTGAGTATTTTGCTGTCTTAAAATTTGACAACTCTGTATCCAGTTTAATAGTTCTGTCATCTCAGCATTGCCATTAGCATTGAATTACAATAGTGGATATTTAAGCACCAGATTATGGCATCAAATATTTGTTAAAATAACAAATGACAAAGGCAGATATTTTAAGAAGAGTCAGTAATACTTTAAAAACATCAGTCAGTCAACAAAGGCATAACGACTGATTTAGTGACTAATTAAACAAAGTTTGCTGAATGTTTATGTCTACCTAGCTAAACTGCAGTTTTATGCATCTATCTCACTGTGGGCTTTATGCATAATTCACACACACTGACAAAACTCTGCTGAAAAAGGTGTATAGACAATATATTTAATGAACAGTTTTAACGGTTTGAAGATTAAAAACAGGGGAAGATTTGTAAACCCATATTCAGAAAGGATGCAGATATGTTCTTGTGCATAAATTACACATTAGCTGGTTCTCCAATGTAGTTTATGCAAAATAGAGGCAATATGTAGTACTGTGCAATGTTAATAGTGATCAGCTCTTTTGAAACCACATTCCTGTCCTGCTGAAGGTAAGCACCCTCCTTAGATTCAGAAACACAGAAAAAATAAGTGGGTGGTTAGATAAGCACTAGGAAAAACACAGCCTTTTAAACTCTAAAGTCAAATAAATACATACTGCTAAATGGTAGCAGTCATTTAGTTTTACCATTTTCCTGTTATAATATCACCAGCCCATCAAAGCAGTGAAACTTAAATCCCCTTAAAAACGGGGATTATTTATGTGCCTGAAATTACACACTTCATGGGATTAGAACTACAATTCCAAATATGAACCTGATTTGAACAATAATTGCAAGTTCCTTGTTATTGGAAAGGCAGCCTTGTTTCTCTATTGGTTTGCTTCCAACAGTTTTTTCTCTCTCTTTTTTATAAACATTTCTCTTTTAACATCTCTCCAGTACTTGAACCAGGAGTAATCCAAAAACAGTAAGGGAAAGAGTTTCAATCAGCAGGTGGGAATTTATGTTCCTTTATCCTTATAAACGCTGCAACCCAAACCCAAGCATCAGAAGCCAGTGTTCATTCTGTTTATTTTCACACTGTGATTTTTAACCAGTCCTGAATGTTTAACTCATGTGAGTGAACGTTTTTCTCATGGAAGCAGTTCTTCTGTCTGACATGTTCAAGTTATTAACTTTGCTTTACCTTTGCTTGGAAAGATTTATCTGCCCATTGCTCACAGGCTGCTGGGCGATGTCCAGCCTCTTCGTTCATGGCAATGTTGTGCTGACTAGAAAACTTGCGACAAATGGCAAAATCTTGCACACGATCTTTGTCTAATCAACTTCAGCAAGGCTCTTCCCTAACACTGCAAGTGAAATCTAAATACTAGTTCACTCTTTAGGTTTTCAGGCCATACTCAGCATTGCAGCCTGCCTTATGCAGATCATAACTACCCCAATATAACGTGGAAATGGAGAAGGGAAGAAACAAGAGTAAGAAAGCAGAAATCAGTGTTCGGCGTTACTGCAGTCTCCTCTCTTCTGGGCAGATTTGGTAGGCAAGTGATGAGGTTATTAACCACAAAATTCAATCTGGAGCCAATTGACATTTCATGTGAGTCAGGGCTGGAGCTGGCAGCACAGTGGGACAATATATTTGCAATTAGCAAATATTTTAATGTGCACTGGCATGTCCTTCAGTCAGCTGCTCTCCCAGCCTTTCCTGTTTACTTTTCTGTGAAGAAGGTTTGCTCTTGTGAGAAGGTTTCTCTGAACAGCTTTCTCTGTTGGCAGGAAGGTGATGGAATAGCAGCTTCTGTCTGTGTTCAAACCTCAAGGACACGGGTACTGACAAACATTGCACCTCCCAAGCAAGCCCTCCTCTCCTTACGAAGTGTCTGATATCCAGGCTAGCACAAGGAACAATACCGTGCGACTGGGACAGCCCATCTTTTGTGGCAGGTGAGGAGTACAGAATCTCTTCTGAGGAGGATGTGAGTATGAGAATGTGAATCTCTTCAACAATTTCTCTGCTGCGCTGTGTTGGCATACCATTTTTCAAAGCATTCAGTGAAGTAAAAATATTTTTGTGAATCAAATCCGCTTCTGCATAGTTCACAGAGAATAATAAATCTGTCCACTATAATAAAACAACTTGTATCTAGGTGAAAATAATAAACTTGCAATCTTGAATTAAATAATATCCCATTTCCTATGCGATTGAGAAAAAAATGCTTTTGTTTTCCGAGCTTCTCTAGTCCCACACCGCAAGGATTACTCCCAAGAAGGTACGTGGCAGTGGCCTATCTCCATGAGTTACCTTTCCTGGATGCGGCTCCCACCGGGCTTTAAGGTCCCAGCAAAAGCAGTAGGGCTTTTCCTTGGGAAATAGCAGCTCCGGAATATTTTGCATTGCCCATTTCTACAGTGCCACCTTTGAGGATTTCTAATGCAGTTGTGCAGGGTGAAACTGTTCAAGCTCACGTAGTTTGATTTCACTGTTTTTCCTTGCTATGACTCTTTTTCTTTTCAGTTCATTTTTCTGTTTGGCTTGTTAAGCCGCTGCTTTTCCTGTACCAGGACAGGCTGCACACTTTATTGATTAAGCTGCCTGGTTTTCTCTTTCAGTGACATCCTTCATTTGAATGTGTATCAGTTTTGCTGAATCAGCTGTGTATTGAAACGCTCGAGGGTTCAACTACTCTTCTGTTTGAGCTGCATATTTGGTTTAATCCTCTTGTGCTTTTTCGCTTGTTCAGCTGGCTACTACTTTAGCCAAGTAATTTTGGGGGGGTGGAGGCGTTGCACTGCAAATTTCATTTTGGACTGGGAAACATATTCTATAGAATGAGTTCCAGTCATTCATGGCTGCAGCTGCATATTGTTGGAGTTAAATGCCTTTTAAAAGAAAAAAGAACTTATTTATTTGCAGCATTTGCAAGCCAGTGTCAGGAACACTGGAGAGTTCCCAACCTGGAAGCTAAACGTAAGAATCGGGAGCACAATCTGAAGGCCAGTGTGTGTGTGGGGGGGGTTCAGTTCAAAGAGAGATTTAAGAAGATCTGCTCATTCACTCTCTTTAGCATCTGTGAAACTTGGAAAGCCAAGTACACAGCCTAGCAAAGGGAGCACGGGTGCAGATTCAATTGCATTTCAAGCAAACAGTATATCGCTATGGCAGTCGCTTCCCTCAGAACTGAAGCTCGGGTCACAGATAGCTCTATATATTTATTTATTTTCAATGGATAGAGATCCCAGACTTTAAGGGATGCTTTGCAATGCAGACCCAGAAATGCTAACTGCCCCAAATCCTAATCGATTCTAGCCACAGATACCACTGTTTTCTCTAGCCACTTCCTGCTTTCGGCATCAAGCTTCTGTTTGAGACCTTTCAGATGCTGCAGGAGGTGCCTCTTGCTCAAGAAAAATTAGCGCATCTCTTGGGAGGGAACAGACTGCAAGTCGTAGCCCACAAACGGGTAAGTGATAGCACAGACCTTGGGGAGAAGAGCTGCGCTCCATTGCCAGCAAAGATATGATACTGCAGCTGAGCGCTGGCCTTAAAGTAGTGTCCTTCCACCTTCCTCATCCTCTTCTCTTTAGACATCAGGCAGTGCCTGAAGTCACCTGAAGCCAGCAGTGGCTTCTTCAAGTCTTCGATGCAGTTCACGTTCCACATACCCTCTGGGGACAGCCAGGGGTTTCTGTATGGAGCATAGCTACAGGGAACTGCTCACGGGCACCTTAAGCTCCATCTAAGATACCATAAGGACAAATTTAGCATCTCCATTCCTGAAACTGCTTTAATGTCTACCTTGTCTCCAGTTGTTCATCAAGTAGACTCACCTAGAAAGTGCTTGAAGCCATGGGATTAAACGGGGAGCTGCCTGACTAGAACTAGAGTCAAGGGCCAAAGGAGAGCAACCACCAGCCAGGTTTCTCAGCTGGAAAAGCCTCTCCTTCTCTTCCTCTGGCTTCGCATCTACCTGCAGCTGGAGGGGAGCCTGCATGCCTGGGCTGTGCAGCACACAGAAGGCACACGCGCCAAACCCAGCCTGCAGATGGGAACTCCGGTAACGGGCTACATCTTCTCTGTGGGCTGGTGACAGTTGACATGTGCGTGGCTGCCTGCTTCTGGGTTGTCCCAGCAGTGCTCCCTCGTGGCAGGACCAGGAGCTCACAAGGGTATTTGTAACTTGCCCAGTAGACCCTTTCCACTTTCTGGAGTGGGGAGACATGAAAAATTTGCAGGAGCTTTCTCACTGACACAGTGGAATAACCCCCAACACATCATCTCCCTCTTAAGTCAGGAGAAAAGGTTTGTGTAACTTGTGCCCCTTGATAGTCATGCATCGTGGCTAGCAGGTGTTGTTCATGTACTTCAGTTCTTTTCTATTTTATGCTTTCTTTTTTCTTTTCTAACACAGTTTGGGTCTGTATGTATAACAAGAACTCTCTAAGATTTACCTTATCCTCTTACAATTTCTGATTATCACTTATTATTATGGTATTGTTTCTGCCAAATCACTTGTGGCGTTTTGAAAATGGACATGATAAGAGAGCAATGTTATCAGCAAATCTCATGCTTTCTCAGTAACACTAAGCAAGATTGTTAGCTGTAAAAAAACGCCGGGAAGGTTCCCACATGAAGCTTTTTGGAGACTCCTCGTACAGTGCTAAACAGACTCCGGTGCAGACTGAGGACTGCAATGGCAATTCAGTGGAATTTATTTCAGTGCCTACACCTGCCTCTTCTGTTCAAACGGTTGCAAGTCTGTGAAATCATTACTAGAAATTCTGTGACCTGCTTCATCTAGGCTCTGTAGAAGGCTGTCATTTAATAAGGAAATTAAATGAAACTCAAAACAATGCAAAAAAATAAACGTTTGGAGAAAATGGCAAAATTGCAATGAGGTCTAGCAAAAGACAGACATCCTGTGCTGGTGAGCAGCATGAGCATAAACGACTGATGCTTGTGGTGTCCCTGCTTCAGGACCCAACTCTCAAGGCCCTTACCATCAGAGGGAAGATCCTCTGCAGTTCCTTACCATTATATCCCTTTTAAAAATGTGGCATCTTTTGTTCCTGCATTTCTGTTTCCTAGTTATATTTTATATTATTTCAATACTTTCATATTTTAAAAACATCATCCCCCGAGGCCTGGGGTAGATCTGGTGCAGGAGCAAGCTCCCTGGGCTGAGAACATAAAGGCTGCAGAGGAAGAAAGGCGGTTTGGCTGCCCCGATGCTGGAGGTGTCCCCAGAAGTGGTTTTGCCTTTTGTGAGCAGCCCGTGGAGATTAGAGCAGCCTGAACTGTTTGCAATCAGTCCTCCAGAGACCTTTGCTCCCTTGAGCTGAGCTGTAACCAGCAGCTGGCCCCACCGTGACCTTGGTCTACCGAAATGACATTGGAGTGAAGGACTTTTTAATTTTCTCTCTCCCTTTTTTTTTTTCTTCCTTTCTTTATCCCCCCACTTTTTCAGCGTCTTTAATACCGCTGTGGATTAGAGAGTCTCTGCTGTAAAGGAGAGGGGGCTCAATTGGCATCAGTGTTATCAATTCGTCTGTAGGCAGTTCTGTAGGTGATGCCTTAGAGCAAGGCGGCCTGGAGCTAAGCAACTCTGCCATCATCAGGCTCAGTTCAGCAAGGCAAAACGCGGGGAGACATCGCAGCCGCGCTGTGAGGGCTGGAAGAGCTGCTGAAAGGCTGCAGCGGTTCCTTGCTACAGGCGCTGTGCCGGAAAGATATTGTAAGAGTTTGTAGCTATCATAGAAAGTTTCCCTGTGAGAAATTTCCTATTGAGTGCTGGAATTTTTTAGATCAAAACCGGGGGAAAAAAATAAATCTGAAGGGAAAGGCTATTATTACAGTTCATGAGCTGACATTTTATCTGAAGCCAAGAGAGATAAAGAAAAGCATTAGAGCAAAACCACCCTAGGAAGTTCGGGCTGGCTTTGGCAAATACTTTTAAATATTTACAAGAGAATTCTGCAGATCACCTACTGCTTATATCTACAGTCCTCCTAGGGCAGGAGTTAAAGCACAGGTTGGATGATCAAGGCCACTGAACACATATTTTATTCCTCAGGCCAAGCCAGCTAGCTAGGGAAAAGGGTCAACCTGAACCAAAACTGTACATAAAGCTTGAACTGAACCCAGAGGGATCCTTTAGAGCATGAAAAATTCTCTCCTCTGAGGAGAGACGTGTCCTCACTTCCAAAGCCCTGTTGTCTGTACTCACTCTCCACCCCAAAAGCGTGTTGAAGAGGCAAAGCTGTCCTGCTCAGGACATTCTGGTGACGAAGAAACGTACCTGTAGCAGCCCAGAGACTCATAGCCCAGCACATACAGTATGAAGGGTCTATGCAGTTATAAACATTTATGTAAAGAAAGATAAAAACCAGCTAACTAACAGGAAAATTCATGTTTTTCACATATTTAATAGACAGGTTCTTTCATAGCTCATTTCTATGGAGAAACCAGGGCTCCAGTGGACTGGGTATAATGTAGCTATAAAACCTCGCTGCCTTTCCGCAGTGCCCCGTGCTACCTGTGCATGCTCTGGTTCGTAGGAGTTACCAAAGCCACAGGACACGGGCACTGCTGCCGTTTTCAGGCAGCGCAATAGCAGTTTGTTTTCCTAGTGCTGCCGTGTGCCGTAGCTGTTCATTGAGCCGGTGTTGGCACACAGATCACACTGACGTTTAAGTCCTGCTGTTCTAGAGAGTCCAAACGCCTGAACAGCCAAGGGAGGTAAGGGACAAAACAGCACAGGGGAGAGGCAGGCAAATTACCTGTCCCACGCACTGCCTGCATGCTGTGGTGAGGTTTTGCCACTTGAGTTACCAGAGCACAGCTGAGGTCCAATTCTCCTCCTGCATGGTGGGATGGCATGAGAGCAAAAGCATGGGAGTGCAGAGCAGAGGAAGGTCTCCCACAGCCGTACTGCCCGGGCCCTCTGCCTGCCACCGCTTAAATTCATAGAATCATAGAATCATTAAGGTTGGAAAAGATCTCTAGGATCATCTAGTCCAACCGTCGACCCAACACCTACATGCCTACTAAACCATCTCCTGAAGTGCCACATCTACATGTTTTTTGAACTCCTTCAGGGGTGGTGACTCCACCACCTCTCTGGGCAGCCTGTTCCAATGCTTGACCACCTTTTCAGTAAAGAAATTTTTCCTAATATCCAATCTAAGTCTCTCCTGATGCAACTTGAGGCCATTTCCTCTCGTCCTGTCACTAGTTACTTGGGAGAAGAGGCCGACCCCCACCTCTCTACACCCTCCTTTCAGGTAGTTGTAGAGAGCAATAAGGTCTCCCCTCAGCCTCCTTTTCTCCAGGCTAAACAACCCCAGGTCCCTCAGCCGCTCCTCATCAGACTTGTGCTCCAGACCCTTCCCCAGCTTCGTTGCCCTTCTCTGGACACGCTCCAGCACCTCAATGTCTCTCTTGTAGGGAGGGGCCCAAAACTGAACACAGTATTCGAGGTGCGGCCTCACCAGTGCCGAGTACAGGGGCACAATCACTGCCCTACTCCTGCTGGCCACACTATTTCTGATACAAGCCAGGATGCCATTGGCCTTCTTGGCCACCTGGGCACACTGCTGGCTCATATTCAGGCAGCTGTCAACCAACACCCCCAAGTCCTTTTCTGCCAGGCAGCTTTCCAGCCACTCTTCCCCAAGCCTGTAGCGTTGCATGGGGTTGCTGTGGCCGAAGTGCAGGACCTTGCTCTTGGCTTTGTTGAACCTCAGACAGCTGGCCTTGGCCCATTGATCCAGCCTGTCCAGATCCCTCTGCAGAACCTTCCTACCCTCAAGCAGATCAATACTCCTGCCCAATTTGGTGTCATCTGCAAACTGACTGAGGGTGGATGCAATCCCCTCATCCAGATCATTGATAAAGATGTTAAACAGAACTGGCCCCAAAACTGAGCCCTGGGGACACCGCTTGTGACCAGCCACCAACTGGAGTAAACTCCATTCACCATCACTCCTTGGGCCCATCCAGCCAGTTCTTTACCCAGCGAAGAGTACACCCGTCCAAGCCATGAGCAGCCAGTTTCTCCAGGAGAATGCTGTGGGAGACCATGTCAAAGGCTTTACTGAAGTCTAGATAGACAACATCCACAGCCTTTCCCTCATCCACTAGGCAGGTCACCTTGTCATAGAAGGAGATCAGGTTGGTCAAGCAGGACCTGCCTTTCCTGAACCCATGCTGGCTGGGCCTGATCCCCTGGCTGGCCTGCACATGCCTGTTGAGCGCACTCAAGATGAACCGCTCCATATTTTTCCCCGGTACTGAGGTCAGACTGACAGGCCTGTAGTTCCCCAGGTCCTCCTTCCGGCCCTTCTTGTAGATGGGCGTCACATTGGCAAGCCTCCAGCTGTCTGGGACCTCCCCTGTTAACCAGGACTGCTGATAAATGATGGAGAGTGGCTTGGCAAGCTCCTCCGCCAGCTCCCTCAGTACTCTCGGGTGGATCCCATCTGGCCCCATAGACTTGTGAGTGTCCAGGTGGCACAGCAGGTCATTAACTGCTTCCTCCTGGATTATGGGGGGTTTCTTTTGCTCTCCGTCCCTGTCTTCCAGCTCAGGGGGCTGAATACCCTGGGGATAACTGGTCTGACTGTTAAAGACTGAGGCAAAGAAGGCATTAAGTACCTCAGCCTTTTCCTCATCCTTGGTGGCAATGTTCCCCCTGCATCCAATAAAGGAGGAAGATTCTCCTTGGCTCTCTTTTTGTTGTTAATGTATTTGTAAAAACATTTTTTATTATCTCTTACAACAGTGGCCAGATTGAGTTCTAGCTGGGCTTTTCGCTTTCTAATCTTCTCTCTGCATGACTTGATGAGATCCCTGTTCTCTTCTTGAGTTGCCTGCCCCTTCTTCCAAACGTGGTGAACTCTCCTTTTTTCTCCTGAGTCCCAGCAAAAGCTCCCAGCCAGGCCAGTTGTCTTCCCCACTGGTTCGTCTTACGGCACACGGGGACAGCCTGCTCCTGCACCTTTAAGATTTCCTTCTTGAAGAATGTCCAGCCTTCCTGGACCCCTTTGCCCTTCAGGACTGCCTCCCAAGGGACTCTTTCAACCAGTGTCCTGAACAGGCCAATGTCTGCCCTCTGGAAGTCCATGGTAGTGGTTTTGCTCATCCCCCTCCTTACTTTGCCTCGAATTGAGAACTCTGTCATATCATGGTCGCTAAGCCCAAGACGGCCTCCAGCCACCACATCTCCCACCAGTCCTTCTCTGTTTGTAAACAGCAGGTCAAGCGAGGCACCTCCCCTGGTAGGCTCCCTCACCAGCTGTGTCAGGAAGTTATCTTCCACACGTTCCAGGAGCCTCCTAGACTGTTTCCTCTCTGCTGTGCTGTATTTGCAGCAGACATCTGGTAAGTTGAAGTCCCCCATGAGAACAAGGGCTAGCGATTGTGAGACTCCTGCCAGGTGCTTATAGAATGCTTCATCTGCCTCTTCATTCTGGTTGGGTGGTCTATAACAGACACCCAGCAGGATATCTGCCTTGTTGGCCTTCCCCCTCATCCTTACCCATAAGCACTCGACCTTATCGTCAATAATCGCCGAGTTCTACACAATCGAAACACTCCCTAACATACAGAGCCACCCCACCGCCTCTCCTTCCTCGCCCATCCCTTCTGAAGAGCCTATAGCTTGAAGCGATGTGTGAGACGAGCTTTGGGGTGACCTTGTTTTGTTGCTCAGCTCAAACCTTGAGGGCAGCACTGTCATTGTGCTGGTCGCTTCTCAAGCAGCAGAGCTCGCCTCTGCAGTGGACTAGGTGTAAACTCCTGGGTTTCGTTGTGCATTCCCCCCTCTGTGCCCCTCCTCCTGGAAACACCTCACTTGAGGTGTGACTGTTCAACAACACTAGAATAAAGATATAAGAATAAATGTCACCAAGAAAGTCCCTGACCACCACCAGGTTTTCCTTCCATGACCAGGTGGACTGAAGCTAGGGCTTTTGCAGGCTGTTTGGGATTAGAGAGAAGGATTTATGATTTAGCCTGATCGTAACAAACTCAAAGACAAGAAGACGGGAAAAATAAATAGCTATTCCCCTAAATAGTCACCTTACACGAGAGACCTAACAGCTGAATGACTAAGATGGGTGAGCTGGGTCCTTTCTCTCCCAAGGTGTTCCTGTGCTCAAGCAGCCCACAGCTGATGCTGCTGAAGGTGTTGCTGGTGCTTCTTGCAGTACTTTGCACATAGGTGGTGGAAGTATTAGGCTTATATGCAAATAGGAGTGCAAGGCATGTATACATAATTCAGATCAGTTTTCCATTCCTAGTTAGGCAGCTGGATATTATTCTGAGGATGGGTTTTGTTCTTATACAGGAATAAGTGCCCCGATGTCAGGATGGTTTTGCACCCGTGTATTTGTTATAGAACCATTACACTGGCCCAACATGGAAGAAATGGCCCAATTTCTCCCCTCTCATTAGCAAACATCTGACCTGAAACGACTCCCACACCTACATATTTCACTGTTGGTCTCATGGTTAGCATTAGCCAAGATGTTTTGCTCGTTGTTTGTGTCCAAAAATTGGAAACCTTAATCAGCCCAAGCTGTGCTTTTTGCTCTGTCTATGGACTTCTTTCAAGGTACATGGCAGCTAATGAAGTGAAGCAAGCCTATTTTCAGAATATCAGAACTGTTAAATAGGGGTTAGCACCTCTGTTTCAGGATTTTCTATCAGAAAAAGGCTGAGATCTGCTCCTTTGGAAAAATAATTCCTTACTGACCCGGAGCGAGACAGTAAGTTCAACTAACAAAATGAAAAGGACCAAGCCTGAAACCTGACTGGCACACACACTTTCTTTTCCCCCACAAGATTAAATACACAAGATGTATAAAAGCTGGAAACTGGTCCCTATTGCACCTCTAAATCCCGCCTTCAGGCGTCTCCAGACCATTGGAGCCCACCTGAGAACCCAAAGAGCCCAGAGGAGATGTTTGGTGGCAGACCCTTGCTAGGACTGCCCAAGAACAAGGAGAAAGTGGTCAGCTTCTAAACAGACACAACATCATGTAAACACAACATCACAGAACAGCAAGAATAAACTGGGAAGAGTCCAGAATGGAAATGAGCTTATTTCCTACTGACATTTTATTTCCTACTGACATTAATCCTTCATGAAGTATGGATGATAATTAAAGTTAATCCACAAAGACATTCTTAGAAAATTATCTGTTACATCTCCAGGGTGAAAAGGTCTCAGCTGTGGCACTGAATACTAACAGTATCATGTTTGGCTTACCAGCGATCATCAAGTTTTACACCAAAGGTCAGGAATAAATCTTGAGTTTGTAAGCTGTGAGAAAGAAATGTATAAACACTTTAATTTATTGCCCTGTCACTGTTAATTCATTTGGTATTCACTGTGATAGCATTGCTGTTAATGAATGTATTTGGTAATAATGCGGATGTCATATATATTTATGTTCTAATCTCTTTCAGTGGTTCAGCAGGGAGAAGCAAGTTAGAAGCTTTGCCATTCTAAATTTTAATAAGTTTAAGAGGGAAAAGAATTCATATTTTATTTCAAAGAAGTACTTAACAAATGTGTATCACATGTAGCTACCCCAAATGGGGACCCATCCTATCACAGAAGAATTAGTACTGAACACAAAATGATAGGTGTCTGGAATTGACTGAAGCCAAGGGGAAAGCTTCCCATGTCTTTCAGAGGCAACAGGTCAGACGCTGCTCAAAATATGTAGATCAGTTGGTGTTTGTTAAATATAGCTGTCGTGGTTTAACCCCAGCCGGCAGCTAAGCCCCCCCCAGCCGCTCGCTCACTGCCCCCAGTGGGATGGGGGAGAATCAGAAGGGGAAAAGTGAGAAAACTCGTGGGGTGAGATAAAGACAGTTTCACAGGTAAAGCAAAAGCCGTGCACGCAAGCAAAGCAAAGCAAGGAATTCCTTCCCTCCTTCCCATGGGCAGGCAGGTGTTCAGCCATCTCCAGGAAAGCAGGGCTCCATCACGCCTAACGGTGACTTGGGAAGA
This sequence comes from Mycteria americana, assembly GCF_035582795.1. NCBI lineage: Eukaryota > Metazoa > Chordata > Aves > Ciconiiformes > Ciconiidae > Mycteria > Mycteria americana. The sequence continues at coordinate 13,739,595 of NC_134376.1, forward strand.
CAAACGCCATCGCTCTGAACGTCCCCCCCACCTCCTTCTTCTTCCCCAGCGTTATACGCTGAGCATGAGGCCATATGGTATGGAATGTCCCTTTGGGCAGCTGGGGTCAGCTGTCCCAGCCGTGTCCCCTCCCAGCTTCTTGTGCCCCCCCAGCCCACTCGCTGGTGGGGTGGGGTGAGAGGCAGCAAAGGCCTTGACTCTGTGTCAGCGCTGCTCAGCAGGAACGAAAACATCCCTGGGTTATCAACTCAGTCTCCAGCACAAATCCAAACCATGGCCCCATCCCAGCTACTGTGAAGAAAATTAACTCCATCCCAGCCAAAACCAGGAAAATAACTAACAAAGAAATTTTAAAAAATCATGTCTGTATATTTTGTGTATGAACAAGAGTTGGGTCACAAATGGGAAAAACAGCTCTTGGATATCTGTTTCAAATCCTGCATAAACAAGAAAAGGAACCTACAAAGGAACCATAACCTTTGCACAGTGGAGAAATTTGTGCCTGGATGGAGCCTTAGCTTATAAAAATCTCCTAAATGTAAGTTAACCTTGATTTTTGAACAGTCAGGTGGTACATATACATTTTGCTGACTCTTTGCATTAAGGTGATTTTCCACACATTTCAAAATTAAACACAAATACTTTGTAATCCTTTCATCCATATTTTTAGCCTGTGCTCTGCAGATCATGCAACGGTGTCTCAAAACCTGGAGTTTTTTTCAGTTAAAGTCAGCAGAAGCCTTGCCGTTGGTTTCAAAGGCTCCATGACCAGGATTATAACCAATTCATTTTTGTAATCTAATAAGCTATTTCATAACAAAAATGTGGATAAAAATGCTGCTCCATTAATGCTTTGAGTCCAGTTCAACAGAACTGAGCAGGAGGAGGAAAACAAATGACTATAAATACACTTTAGACACCTCTACTATGACCTAAACCACCTTGCCATGATCTTGATCATGCGGTTCAAGTTCAGTTTAGTTACTTAACTAAATCATGATCTTGCAGTTTCAAAACCTGATACAGTATTGCATACACGGGCTAATGCAAGCACATGGCCCTGTCATTTCCAAGGCTCCTGGACACCAGGGAGCTCAGGTCTGCCTGGGGACAGGAGGATGGACAGTCATCCTCTCCACGGCCCTCGCAGCCCTCTTTTCCACAGCTGCCTGTTATTTCTGTAATCGCTTCGTTACAGCCTTTGTGAATTGATTAGTTTTGGAATCTGCTGCGGTGGAAAAAGGGGTCTCTGGCAGGATGCGTACCAGTCTGAGAGCTGGTGTTGCTGGGGGGTGCGCCACCCTCTTGCACCTTCGGAAGTGGGACTGGGTTCAAAAAAATCCACATTTTCGAGGGGAGAGGGAGGGACAGAAAACCTAAATTGTTTTTTTCAGACTCTTTCAGTGTTTTCTTCTGAAAAGATCACTAGTTTACCATGCAGTAATGTGTTCCACAGATTAATTTTATGCTTTGATTAGGAAAACTTAAATGTTTCCTTGAAGCCTTTTACAATTTGTTGCCTCTTAATTAAGATGGAAAAGTACCTAAATGCTTGAGTGGTGGATATACTATGAAATAATTTACTATTTTATACTTTCCCATTTTATATTTGTAACTTGGTGTCACACCAAATCTAATACATTCCTTTCATGATGCTCTGAAAGCCTTTGGAGCCTTTAGCAAGTGTTAGATATACAAATAGAAATTGTAATATTTGCAGCATACTTATTTAGAAGCTTATGAAACGTCAGGCTTGTATTTAGTGCAAAAGTGACTCGTGAAGGAGTCTTCTGGCTTCCTTTGTTACCACATGAAGAATTCATTTTGGCATCTCCCTTTAGGGTTGGTTTCTTTTAAGCTGTGATTGCATTAGTAATATCATCTCAGGGTGTAACTGATTGAATTCTTTTCACATTGGGGAAGAATTAGAGCCCAATCTAATTTGCTACTGACCCATAATCAGCAAAGCCATGGAGTAAAGGACATTATTTTCTCTCAACTTTTCTGTATGGGTATATTAATTTTTATATTTCATAATCCTGAGGCAATTAAATGCCCCTAAATGAGGAAACACTTCATGTAAATGTAATTTTAACACCAAAGATTGTGCCTGTTCCCAGGGAGCAGTGTTACTTAACTAAAAAGCTGGTTTCATTTTTTAAAAGCAAATACATTTTGAGGCCAAAATTGTTGTTTTATTATTATTACTTTGCTCAGATGCAAAAACTGGTTTTCTAGCTGAAGAATAAAAGGACACCTTGATTTTTGCAAGTGTACATACTGTACTTTTTGCATGGTTCAGCTTGCAGATTCCTTAGATCTATTTGCTTTAGGATTAGCAAGATATCAAGCATGTTCAGGTTCTAAAAGAAAGATTGTTATTGGTGATGTTCTTTGAAGTACTGAAAAAAGCGAGCTTAGCTTCAGCTTTATAACTAAGGTCTGTTTACCACAGCTAAGAAAAACACAAACAAACGTGGCATGGAGTCACCTATATATTATCTAAGAAGAGGGACATTTCTCCCAAGTGATTTTCTCAAGGAAACCTGCTGTCATTTACAACCAGTGAGCAGTGCCGATGGACGGCAGATAGTTCTGCATGGGAATTTGAGGGATGTCAATGTCCTGATGCCTACTGAAGGCACAAAGGAATTTGGCTATGCATTACATTGACAACCGCAAGAAATATTGTCCAGGTTGTTACCACACAGCGGGAGGAGAAGAGGATTAACGGCTGCTTCCTTGCTAAATGACCAGCCAAGGCCATAGGAGATGTGGGTGCAATCCTCCTTCTGTGAGAACTTAGACGTGTACACTTTCCTATCCGCACCTTAAAAATAATTAGCCTCACATGTAGCCTTCCCTCATTTTGTTCATTTTTGCCTTGGTTTACTGATACCAGGAACTTCTCTACTAGATGAAACATAAAGCTCACAGAGGGCAGCAGCACAGTTTGGATAGCAGACCTGTTTCTTCAGCTCTGCAGTCAACCATCCTGCTGAGGTTTCCAGGGTGGGTAGGTGTCATGTTTGCCTCCATGGCAAACCTCTTTCTAGTCCCTAATTCTTAAATGTTCATTTAAACCTGAAACTTGAGAAGATTCTTTGGATTTCTTCAGTCTGATGATTTTAGTTTTCCCTTTTTAGTGATACATATGCCCGGTCCTTTCTGAAGCTTGTTAAATTTCTGGGCTCAGTGACTCCCTGTGATAGAGTCCTACAGCCTAATTATGTGACAAGAAAAATATTCTTTTGGTCACTTGTGATTTTTTTGGTCATTTTAATCATATTTAATGTTGCATAATGAGTCACCTAAACCACAAGACTGTGGTCATACGCCACCTAGATGGAAGATACCTCTGCAACTGGGACCTTCAGCAGATGCTGATCTTGCTGAACTGTCTTTGAGGACCTGCCAGCACTGAGAACAGAGAAGAGAGAGGAAGAAAAAGGGCTGGACTGTATTTAGAAGCAAGGAGTCCCTTGGAGAAGAGCCCCAGGGTGGTCCTGCGGCAGGACAGAGCCTCAGAGGGCACCACCTCGCCCTGCTCACCAAGGAGCAAGCTCTTCTCCTGAGTGAACCCTTAAAGTGAGCAGAAAGTGAGGGCTCTGACAGCCACCCATCCTCAACCCATGCGCCTTCCCACAAGACTGTTCAGAAACAAGAAAAGTCACCTATGAATGTTAAGCTTAAAAAAGCAGCAGCACCGATGAGTATTTTTGGCATGAACTGAAGAATCCTTTTGTTCCAGCTACAGCCCACATGCTGATTCAGCTCATCAGCTCTCCTTTTCTGTTCTTTTCCTTTCCCAGGGCTTTCTTAAACACCACTTCTAGGTTGCTGTTTTCTTCCAGACTGCTTCAGTTATGTTTTATAATGATGGTTCATAAAAATATTGGCACATACTCTCAACTGGTGGCAATAGTCTGTAGGAGCATGCTATCAGTCAGGATATGACTGTGCTCTTTTTTCACGTTTTTGCTATATTTATTTGATCTCATCTACAATAAAGCCTTTTGATACTTCTGAAGTGATAGAAAGGCATCATATGGTAAATGGTAATCAGGCTTTTCAATATGAAAGGGTTTGAATAAATTTGCTTTGTAGAGTCTATCCAGAGCTAAATGCTGCTATAATTTACCACCGAGTCACTGCCCAGGCTGCTCAGCGTTAGCAGGTGAGGTTTTCCCCGGACAAAGGGGGTGGTGTCACCCCTACACACTGCGCCTGAGTGTGACTTGCTGACCTAGGCTCCAGAGAAAAGGCAATTTTAAGTAGAAATGGATCCTGTCTGAGTTCTATTTCTTTCCTGCTTAACACTCTTTATTTACTAAATGATAGCTGAAACTATAGATTTTTTTTCATACTAAATATACCAGTATTTCAAATAAAGCCAGAATCACAACTCACTGCACACTAGAGTGTCTAATATGTTGAACGGCTATTTACATCTAGAGAAATGAAAAAAACAGATTTTTGAAAAATGCAAGGGAAAGGATAAAGACAATAGTCTGAACACGCTGTAGAAAAAAGAGGGGAAATACTTAAGAAGAGCCAGATCTTGACCAGAATTTAAATATCCTCCCAAATGCTCAAAATTTCCCTGCAACAATCATGTTCTCATTCTCAGGAGTAATTTATTTGACTAGTGCACATGAAGAAATTGCATGTGCACTGGCTGAGCTCTTTATAAGAACCAAAGGGGGAAAAGCATGTAATTAACAAGTGATGAAACACTGAAGTGATGAGGTAAGCTATTTTCCCAGTAAAAGTTGCTCATTGTCCAGCCGAGCTGATGTTTCCCCCATAGAGATGTCCTCAACTGTTGTGTTCAATAGCATTCACAGAAAATTTAGTTGGTTCGTATAGTTTACCCAGGCTGTATTTTCAAGTGATGTCCAGTATGCCAGAAAGGAATCTCTTCTAGTGCTGATTTACCTCACTTGGGCTCGAGACATGAGAGAGATGTGTCCTTCATGGCAGGTGGCATCAAAGGAGCTCCAGGGACATTTGCTGCATTTCAAGCCCTAAGTGATAACAATGTAATGTGTTTATTTGATTTCATCATGCAAAACCAAAATCGTCTTATACAAAACTTCAGGCAGATCAGTCTGTACTTTTTGTTTTCCCCCTATTTTTGGCCCTAAGCCTGACAAATTATTTCTAAGTTACCCAAAATGGAACTTTCTTCCTCTGTCTTCAGGTTTATGAAGTTCCTTTATGGGTATTTTTAGTTTAGGTAACAAAAAGTGTATGCCACAACCATAAATACAGCTGTAATGGGTTTATTTCTTGTATTATTATTTCTCATATGGAATATTTTATATGATGAATAATGAATTTTTCTGTGTCTCACAAGGCTTGCATCTACATGCTCTCAGCCCAAACTGCAATGACAGAGCATTCTCACCGAATCCTCCTCTCACCCTTTCACTCAAAAATCTCTACAAAACCAGCTGACAATAATTCATACTGACGTTTCATTGCCGGTGGCCATGCAGCTGCATGTTGTCTCCTCTGTAAGGAGGTAAGTGCTGGGTAATTTCATGATCATCACCTCCAAAACCTTAGGGGATGCTGGCAGAAAGTTAAAAAAAGAAAGTAAATGCTAAAACCTCAAATGAAAAGTCAGTAAGTGAGTTTGTAAGCTTGGCTGGGAAGGTTTCAATAAATGTGGACAGCAACTGGCTGTGGAGGTACTGGAGATCTTCCACTGTCCAAGCCAAGAGCTCAGCTGTAGCTGCCTGAAAACCTTGGGCATCTTAAAGTACATTTGTCAGTGAATTTCCGCTATGAATTTCCACCAATACCCATCGGTGGCATTCACGTGGCCCCACTTTGGCCTCATACCTTAGCTGGCTAGGCTGAAGGGTGAGTCTCCATAGGCTTCCTAGAGAGCCACTGAAGAGAGGTGAGGAACCAAAAATACTGGTCCTGATCTTGGGGGATGCACCTTCTGAGGGGGCTTGTCTTTTCTAATTAAATATACCAGACCCTGAAGGATACTTCCCCATAAACTAGATGAATCCCTATAAAGTGAAAGCTGAGTATACTTGGTAGCTTTCTGTTAATACTCAGTTGTTCGGTTTTTATTATTCTTATTTTCAGGAGAAAGGGGTTTTTTCTTCTGAAAAATGTTGTAAGGAACTTAAAATTCAGAAGATTTCAGCTGTATTTCTTATCTGATGTCCTTTCACAACACTACTGTGCCATTGTCAGAAATGTATAATCACATCTTGAGAAAAAACCTTATTGCCAGATTCTGTTGATTCTGTGTAACTATATTAAAATATTAGAAATTACCTTGGCACACTGGTGATTGTTTTTTCCCCTTTAAAAGCTGGAGAAAGGATAAAGTGAACATTGGACTGACTATTTTCTCCTTCTACTGTTTATAATAGTGACTGACCTTTCTTTGGAATGAGAGATCTAAAAATGGCATTCATTGCTGGTGACAGGATGGTGTTTGAGATGCAAGCTCTAACCCAATCAGTTACCCAGACGTAGGAGTAAGCTATTTCTATTGAACAGTAAGACGGATTAAATGCAGAGTGGCATTAAAGGGAGATAGCAATGCAGAAACATCACCCTTGTTTCTTGAATGTAATTTTAAGTAAATGACCTTAAACTGCTCACACGCTTGAAAATAAATCTCTGTTCTGCTTGGGTAGTGTTTCCACAGTGTTTGTTATTTGCAAGCAAATATGAATGAGACGGATCCTGAATTTTCATTTCTTTTTTCTGTTTTCTGTCAAGCTAGCAATTCTTTAAAAAAACGAGTCAAAAGTTACAAGAAAGACTTTTTCAGGAAGGAAATATAAATAACCTGCCATGAAGCAGTGGTGGGTACGTGGATGCCGCCAGGCCTGGAGAAGGCACTGGCATGGGGGTCGCAGGACGCCCAAGCCAGCTGCTCCCCGGGCAGCACTCCCCCCTTCCCTGGCTCGTGACCACAGAAGCAGGTGTGACACATGGTGTGGGCATGAGCACAAGCGGTGTTTGTTCTCCTCATCTGGGCTGCAGTAGTGACTGTACCTGGCAGGGACCCCAAAACTGCACCAAACCTATGATTTGCACACCTTACTTCCCCTTTTCCACTCCTTAACTCTCCTTCTCACTGCTCCTTTTCACCTTTCTTCCACCCCAATTTCCTTCCAAATGGCCCCAAATTATATTTTCCCCACTAGTCCCCGTCCTGCTACACCCATACCCAAGTCTGGTTTTTCCAACACTGTTCCCTAGGTAACCTCAGCCTTATGTAGCATCACTGATACAGACAGCTCGGTGCTGTGCCCTTGCGAGGTCACGCAGCCCAAGAAGTCCCCAGTGCTCTCCTCAATTGTCTGTGCACTTTGGCCATTTCTCACATAGCTCCCCCGAAACCACCCGTGAAGTCCAGACATCCCTCACAGCCCTATCTGGACCTTTCATCACTCCTCACACTTATCTTTCGCATTGGGTGATCCATCCCGTTGGGTGCAGTGGTTTCCCACGTCCTGCCCAGCCCACCACGCCAGGCCAGCCCACGGCCCCAGCACCTGCCTGCCACCCCAGCACGTGCTTTTTCAGGAAACACTTTGGAAGGGCAGAGACTCTGCTAAGATGGGGGGTACACAAGAAGATGAGATGAGCGGTGGTGTTCAGGTGGTGCACAGTTTCACCTTGCCCAGAGCAGAAGACCCGGCGGTGCCTCCAACCACGACCTGCATCCTCGAGGTGGAAGGAGGTGACGAGAAATCCTGATGTGGCGGGATCCAGCAGAAAGAGGCACTTCTGATAACTTACAAGGAGGTAATTTATTTTTCCTGCATGTGTGGCAGTTCTTACCCATCCAGAAGGTGAGGGGGAGCGAGGAGAAAGGCCAGACCACGGGGACACCACAGCGCCCTGCCCTCAGCCCACTTTTAAAGAGGTGCAAGAGCATCAGCTACTGCCCAAGGGCCTGGGGTGCCCAGTGCCCGCCCCTGGCAGAGCACTGCCGTGGCCCCCCTCGGGCTCACCTCTCCTGGCTGAGACTGATCTCGCATCAGGGGCTGGGAAATGGTTTGGCAGCTGCTGGCTTTGATGAGCCGGCCACGCACAGAGCTCCTGGGGCAGCGGGAGCGAGCGGCTAGCTGGGAACTCGTCACAAGCTGATGGCAAGCTGTGCAGCCTTCAAAGCCGAGTGATGCGCCGGCCATTAAATTATTCTTTTAAATTCTAAACTTGGACAATGCACAGTGATAAAAGCATCACAGACATTTGGCAGCAACTCAGAAAGGCACTTAAGCATATGCTCAATGTTAAGCATATCAGCAATCACGCTTCTCCCCAGGAAAGCGCATTCAGAAGAGCTTTGCCAAGGGTCGGGCTTAGAGGTCCGTCAGAGAGCAGTAGTCCCAGACAAGATCATCAAAAGATCCTCTGAACGCATTCCCCTCAGTATTTGGGTTTTTAGGTAAAACTATGAAAAAAAAATCATCTGTGGAAAAATGAATTATACATACAGAAGTAGGGCAGTGAATACATTTTGATGAATTTGGGGACTCCAATTTCTTTTCTAAAAAAAAAAAAAAAGGGTGTGGGGGGAGGGAACTGAACTAGCTGCCCAGGTGAGGAAGTATTCAGTGAATAGGTTCAGTGGAAATCATAGTCATTCATACTTTTGGAAATGTCCAAGTGCTCCATTTATGTATTTTCAAAGTGAATGGTTTCAATTCTTCAAATTATTAAGCATAAAATATCTTGAAATTTACTTAAATGTTAAGGAGAGTGTTAAAAAAACCTAAATACTATGAAAGTGGACTAAAATATTCTGTTCAGGTTGAATGAAAACATTAGGTAAGTCTGGAACAGTTTCAGAAACATGTATGGTCCACTGAAACAAAATCCATTATTTGCACCATTTTGGTGGAAGATACCATCAAGTAAAATTAATATTGCATGTACCAATTTGTATTTTCTTACGTTTCTACAGCATATTAAATTATTAAGTCAATGGATCAGGCATAAGTACCTTAAAGAGAACAGAAGATTACATCTACTTCCCTTTCCTGCTGATGGCTTTAGCATAACTATTTCAATAGGTTTTTAGCCCTCCCTGGGTACCGCCGCTCTGCCACCACTAACCCGTCACAGGCTGCAGGGGCTGGGTTCGTCCCAGCAGTTCGTTGTGGCAGAGGCGGGTTTCTGTGCCCTGGCAGGGGCTGCAATGCAGTGGCACAGGGCAGAGAGCGCAGGGTGGAAGCCCCGTCTCCGTCCACGTCCCCATTGCCATCCATTTTATTGGTGAAAAAATGTAAAGATGGTGCTTTTTTTAGAAGCTGAGGGATGCTGTCAAACTCTCTGGGGGGAAATTTTACGTAATGAGAAGAGGTCTGGATTGAGGGGTGCTTCCAGCAGCAGGCAGATGAGAAGAGCAGTGAAGTCAAATGATAGTGGCTGAATCAGAAAGGGATTCCGGTTTCACCTGCTCCTTGCCCCTCTGTCTGTAATAAGGTTTTTGCACAAACCGGGGGAGATGGAGACTGGCACTGCTCAAAGAACCATTTAAGCTTTTCTGCCTTTAATTTTGAGAAGGGTCATGGCCGTGCATCCCCAAAGCTATTTCTTCTGGAAGAACAGTTTTGCCAGACTGAAGTACCTACTCTGGGTGATGCTGCTGCACACCCGTAATGAACAGGGTTTGAGGACACGCAGATCTATCTCCTGAAAAAAGGCAGACTTACTTAAGTTCTTGAGCATGTGGTTAGTCATAAGCTCAGCAATGAATTGAACCCTAAAAACCTCTCTTTCGTGAGAAAGAAATCATTAAATCGCTTTTATGACTGCACATCCCTAGCATGTCATCCTCCATTCACAATACACTTACAAAGCTATTTCTTTTATAATGCTGTGTTGTTGCTATTCTCCATTCCCACACAAAGCGGGATGCCGAGGGAAGGCAACTCTGAGAGGGACCTTTGGCAACGACCGCCGCTCCTGAGTGATATTCTTGCTACTCAGCACAAAGCCTTAATGCGCTTGCTTAATGCATCAAGGGCTACCCGTCATTCCTCCTGTCTCCTCCCGCATGTTTGAACTCTTCTATATTGTGTTTGTGTCAATTAAATTCAGAAAATTGTGTTCAAATGACATTAAGGTTTTGACACAAAGTTTCAAAAGCAGTCACTAAGCAAGGTAAAGCCAAGAGCTGATATTTCATCACCTGCCACCTACCACAACTACGAAAGAGCTGGTTGTAACCCAGAGAGAAAATGCTGACTTTCCTTACAGTTCAGTTTTTCCAAAGGTGATGTGCAGTTCTCCAACCAGGATAGGTAATTCTTCTTAATAAACAGGACTAATTAGGAGCGTATTTTTTAGCAAAATAGTGCACTGGTGGCTCTCCGGGCCCTCACAAAGCTTTAGACTCAACAGATGAGTTATTGGTACATCAAAATCATTTGCTCTGTCAAAGAGGAAAAAATTCTATGCATTCAGCCAGGCAATCTTTAAGACTGACCCCAGAGAAATGGGGTGGCTTTCAGCTCCCCTCCCAGACTTCAGGGAAGGTGTCCTAACCCCAGAGCAGAGCCGGGAAATCTCAGTGGTTTCTGCTCTGGTTGCCCTTGCTGGAAGAAGTACTCAAACTGGTTTTCTAGGGCAGCTGAGCCCTTTCCTACCATGCAGAGAGCAGTCACCGTTCAAAACATACCTGTGGAGGACAATCACGGGTATCGCCACGGGCTTTATTTCACAGAGGACGATAAGAGTTGATGCTGTCTCCAGCTATCACAGGCTTCTTGGTGATCCAGTCTGCTTAGACCAAGCAGATCTGCTGCTCCCGTTTCCTCTTTGAGAGAGGGGTTTCCAAGCAAGGAGCTGATCCTGTGCCCAACCCCGTGTCTGCTGGGTATCGCCAGGGACATTTGTTTCATTTCACATTTGCAGCTAATCACAATTTTCTACAGATCCTGAGTTTATAAAGATTTTTTTTATAATCCTAAAGTTTATGTATTTTTTTTTCCCCAAGAAACAAGGCAGAAAATATGGTGATATTATGGCATTTGCAATTATGTCATAGTAGGAATTTTTATTTTGCTGGTTGGCAGATATCAATACTTACTAACAGCATCATGATACATTCAAATAGATTACTTTACTTTAACCGCTTCTATTTATCTTCTAGCTATCTTTGTTATTTTTTTTGCACTACTGTTACAGGAATCAGTCGCAGACCCTCAATGTTTATTTCAAGATGAATTACAATGTTATTCTTTGGAGAATTTTCTACTTTCCTCTCATGTCAGCTGTAGCGCCTGTTCTCATTGCTGAAAGGAAGAAAGCTGTGCTGTGAAAATGTTGGACTGAGTTAGTCATTCAAACTGACTTTGAATTTCAAACTTAGACCCTCACATTTTCAAAATTTGTTTCAAAAATATGCTTTAAAACAGATTTTTTTCTTACTTTCAAACATCAGTGGGTTTTTTAGATGTATTTCTTTATCAAAATCCAGTACAAGTTTGTAGTGTATCATTACTGACAGGTAAATAAGTAATATGAAATTATACATAAAAAATGAAATACATTTGAAAATGAAATTACAGTAGTTTGAAAAGGCAACTCCGGCATTTCAGAATCTGAATATTCCGAGTATATGACATGCAGAAACTTTCATTTCAATGCTTTTCACTTTGTAGGACTTTTTCCATTGCAAATTCTATAGCAAAAAAAGAAAAAAAATAATTAAAATAGCAACTGCCAGTAGAAAATTCTTTCAGCTGATCTGAATTTTCAATTTATAATGTCAGATGGTTTTTTGGTTTGTTTGTTTGCCTTTCAAGCCACCTTTTTTTCCCCAGTGAAGTTCCCCACACAATGGTATGTCAAGAAAATGATCCCCATAAAAAGACCTTAAATATCAGATACCCCCCTGCCCCCAAAGCAGCCAAAAGAAAAGAGGCTGCTGAGCAATGAATATGAACTGTCTTGTCTTTTTCCCTCACAGATTCAAGAGCTGCTACACAAGGAAGAATGGTTCCTCTACATGTTACAAGGAAGATGGGTTCCTCTACATGTTTCAAGAGATTTCTTAGCCAAGAAGGATTATTTGTGCTCTCCAAAGCATGAGGATGGGAAGGGTCGGTATGAGGCTGGACCGCAGAGGGGGTCCCCCCATCCCAACTCTGCCTGCCGTATCTTGGATGAAGAAGAGTGTTCTGTGGTGCTGCCTGAAGATGGCTCAGGTCAGCAGCTGTAATGGTCCCTCCATTACCAGGAGGAATAGCTCAGTGGGAGAAAAAGAAAACGGACTGCCAAAGAGGGGGCTTTGAAGCCAGGAGTGCTTTTGCAGCATGTGTGCTCCATGGCGTGACAGCCAGGCAGGAGGGGAACTAGCACGAAAAATGCCCATTAAGGAATCAAAAGAGCGTATGGCTCCTCGCTGCTTTGATCCTGTCTTCAAAGACACCCTGTGAGCCTCTTCTTCCTCTGCAAGACAAAGCCCGTGCAGAGCTTTGCCTGGCATGTACGGGCATTGCTGAGGCTGCAGGACAGGCAGGACTCAAGCGGGGAGAGGAAAGGCACTTCCAGCAGCCCATGTGGGGGTCCCTTGCAGCCCCCAGCCCACTTCCGAGATCAATGCTGACTTTTTTTGGCTACAAACACTGAGCCAAAACCGTACAGTTTATGAATTTGGTCCTAATTGCACAGAAGAAGGCCTGGAAGGAGATTATCAGGGCTGCCCCGTTGCTCCAAGTTGGTGTTGCTTCACTCCAGTCTTCAGGGACACCACACGGTCATGGTTATGGTTACTGAGTGCAATCAGGCCACCAGCTTTGCCTCCAGCTACTGACAGGGTCTTGCTGCAGCCTCCAGAGGCCATTTCGACTTGCTTACAGCTCCTGCCTGTGGCACAAGTGGGTTTGGGTGACACAGGGGTGACTTGTCTTCTCTGCAGCAGGCACCATGCAGGGCAGCATGGCCAGCACAGCTTGACCCTGGCCCAGTGAACAACCATGTCTCTGTATGCTGAGGGAGACCGGAAAGCTGGGAGCAGTGGGAGAAACCACCTCTCAACGTGAACAGAGTTGTTTTCCAGGCTAATTCTGTCCTTCCGTTGGCAGAGATTCCTGTAGCATCCAAAAGGCTGAGACGACGCATTGCTGGACACTTGGCCACCCAACAAAGCTCACAGGGTGTTGACTTTTTCCTACCTCTGACCTGAACCACATTGAACTGAAGGCAAAAATTTCCACGTCACCCTTGTCAGCTGCTCAGTCCGAGGCGGTAGAAGGTAATGTCAGCCTGGCCCGATCTCGAGCAGCTGGGGTCAGCAGCATCTGGAGGACGGTTCCTTCGTGCCATCCCTGGACCGGTCCCACAGCAGTGGCATCAGGATGTCCTGTGGCTGCCTGGGGACATGCTGTTCCTAGAAACATACATGTCTTCTTGCTAAAAATGTTTACCGAGAGAGCCTGGATGGCCATTTCAGCCGGATTGCTGGAAGCAGGCGTGCCTTATTCTCAGATCTCCACGAGAAATGACAAAGCACAGCCTAAATATATTCCCTTAACTTCCTTTCAAGCCATTTTCAGGGTCTTTGAAATATTACAGTTTTACTGGTACCACCTTAATGCAATGAAGTTTTCAAGAAAAAAAGGTCACAGTGCTTGAACAGCTCTGGGTTTTAATACCATGAGATATTTCCACAAAGTTTCTGCCACTGGCGGCACAAGGAGCACGCAGTTACAGGAGCTCTCCGATAACATGCTAATAGGCTCGCGGATGCGAGTGCACTTCATCCACATCAGTTGTATGGAAAAATGCTGTCTTTCAACCTCACAAACCAGTCTTTAATAAGATAAAATATCTCAGGGTATTATGGACAAAATTCTCACACTGGAAAAAATGTTAATGGTTTCTGCAAGGACCATTCATCAGCCAGCTGCACTGAAGCACGAGATGGGGACACACAGGTATAATGCACGGTACTCCACCACTGGTTGTTTTTTTAATACGAACATAAATGCAAAAATATCTTAGGAGAGTTATAAAGATCATCCTTAACTGTTTGCCTTCGAATGATGAGAAAACCTGCGTCAGTCTGACGGAGGGCTCATATTGGTCACGCACGTGTCTGGTGGTGCACCGCGGGCGGCAGGGACCTTGCACTGCTCCCGTACCAGCGTCCTCGGGCCGTGCGCTCCCCGGGTGCCGGCGGGCTGGCGGCGTGAGGGCAAGCTGCCGTGTCCTGCCAGGCTGTGCCAGGGAGCCAGCCTGGCCCAGTCGGTGGAGGTGTGTGCACCAGGGAGCCTTATATACTCTGCCCGAGAAGGTATTTATTTTACTCGTTGGGTTTTCAGAGCAGGGCTGTATTTAGACACCTACCTGCAGCCCTTTTACTGGAAACATACCCTTGTACTAACCTGGACACCAGTCACTGCATATGTCAGGCAGGGAACGGAAACAACCCTCCTTACCCTATGTGTCCAGCCAGAAAACATCAACCATCAGTGCTGTTTAAAGCTGGAATATCAAATATGTTTGTTAACTAGCTGGGGACATGTGAAGGTTAAAAACGGACTGCAGAAAGTGCCCAGGACATTTGCAGTCGGCATATATATGTATACACACACACACACACATATGCACACAGTACTCAGTGAACATCGTTAAGGAGCTCCAAGACAACGAGGCTAAATTTAAAGTGTGCATGGTTTATTGAGACACTGTTTTAGGCTTTATTGTAGCTTTCTCTATCTTTTTCCCTCACTGGCTGTGTCTCCTTACAGTCCATACACAGATTTGACCTGAGCAGGCACCAATGAAAGCCTGTGAGAGCAGACATTAGTCTTTTACAGTTAATAAATATTCTCATTCTCTACAGGCTGTAGGAAGGCACTAATGATTCATGTCTTTTGAATAAAACATGCCACTACTGTCCTTCTCAGATCATGGGTAATTACAACTATCATTGTCATCATACAAATGCTCTTGCAGGGCAGTTCATGTATTGTAAAGGATGGCAGAGTTATATCAGGCTCAGCATTGGTGTCAATACTTTCTCCACAATTATAAAGCATATCAAATATTAAAATGCAATTAGAGTTATTACAAATTTTTAGAAGTTTAAGAATGGCTTTCTGCTTTCAGTCAATCAGACATGCTTTTGAAAATGAAGAATTGCGTGAGGATGGGAAACTTTAGTCACAAATTTGGGTTTTAGCAAATATTTTCTCAGTGTTAGAAATCATGTCTTTATCTATATTTAAAAGAGAAAAAAACAACCTAGAGGTTTCACAAGACTCTGCAAACATTCTGCCACTACCATTTAATCAAAAAGGAATTATTTAGAAAGGAATAAGTTCAATGTGTGCCATATAAAACAGTTACGGTTTTCTGGCTCCCTCCCTGAAAACACTCACGAGGTCAATGGTGGCAAGTGCAAAAATTAAAACTGGAACCAGTAATTTCACCACAAACCTGCTAAAAAGTGGGAGCATTTCTACACTGCCTTCCCTTGAAAAACTAAATAACTGATTACCAGTTATTGTTAGTGAGAGCGAGAACTTGTCTTCCCATTGCCGGGCTAGGCAGAAGCCTGGCCAAGCTCCAAATTAAATAACCATGCTGCAGCATCCTTGGCTTCCCTGAGCACGGCGCTGGATGCCGCGTGAAGGCTAAGGGAATAACGGCCCGTCCTGTACCTCTGAGGAGCCAAGTGGACGGCGAGGGCTGAAAGCCAGCGGGACTACAGGTTCAAAGGGATGTGCGCATGTAAGCGCGCAGACAGCCCTCCTGAGACCTGTTTGTCTTTGGCATCCTGATGTAGTCCACACCAATGGAAAAAACAGCAAAGAAATTGCTTTGAGTTGCTCGCTGCAGGCGCATCGCTCCCTGCTGCAGGGACCAGAGGGTGATTCTCGCATCCCAGCGGGGAGTCTGAAGTCAGGCAGGATAAATCCCTGTCTGGCTGTGTTTGAAGATGTGGGTCTGATGCCTGATCCGCAGCGGCATCGCACGCGAGGCTGCGTCCACCCCAGGGTGGCTGCTGGCCATCTGCACTGGCTGGCTGCTGGCAGGGTGGCCCGGGGCATGCGGGGCCCTCTCCCAGCCTGGCTCAGCAGGACTGCGTCCACGGCTGTGTCTGAGGCTGCTTCTCACTGATCTCGAGAGACGAGGGGATCAGCCAGCCTGAGAAAACTCAGCACTGCTGAGTGACTACCTGCAATTTCTTGCATCTTCATACTTTACGAAACCTAAACTCCATCCTGAGGTGATTCTCACATATGAGCAAAGATCCAAGCCGAAGGAGACATCAAATGCTGTGTGAGCCAGAGACCAATTATTGCGGTCAGCTGTGGAAGAAGATGACCTTCATTGTCTATGCCATTAGGCCACTATGACTTTCCACATCTGTATTTTATTTTTTCCCCCAGCCAAGGAACAGAAACAGGCAGAACCTGATTCCCCACACTTTTACAAAGAATCACAAACCTGCAATGCTCAGTTGTCAGTAGCTACATGGGAAAGGTGGGCTAAAGGTATGACATGTATAATCTGAAGTTCCTTGCAAGTCCATCCAACATGTAGTGGCAGCTTTCATTAGGTTTTGCCGTGAAGAAGCTTCACAGGAGACAGGAAAAGAAAGTGGGAAAATTATGAAGTTTGACAGTGATTAAAAGCATTATCTAACCCCTTCCTTTGGTACTAAAGAGCCATTAATCACAGTGTGGGTATGGATTTATGTAGTGTTCAGCAGTGACCATGAAGGAAATAATGCTGACTCTCCTGAAAAAAAAAAAAAAAATAAACCCAAGGTTAAGGATCTTCTCTGAAGCGCTCAGAGGACTCGCAGCTCCCGGGCCCCGTCGGTCCCCGGGAGAGCGTGCTGCCGCCCCGAGTACTGCTGCATCCGCCACGGCTGCTGCTTCCCTTGGGAAAGCGGGCGGGCTGGGGGTCAGGTGCCCCGCAGCCCCCGTCCTCGGCAGCTCGGCTGCGTGGGGCACCGGAGGGCCGCTGCGCTGCTGCCTCCAGAGCACCGTTTCCCTGCTGCTCCTCTCACCTGGGTCTCGCGTAACACACAGAGGATTACTTTCATGCTCGTATTTTTTTTCCAGGGTGTCTCTTACCTTGTGTTTAATACACATTTTTTTTACATTTAGGAAGGAGGAGTTTTATCAAGGTCAAAATTACCAAATTCTGCCTTTAACTAGACTTCAGCAATGCCCTCGTACTCTAGATCTCTGTTTTTACAAGCACACGGGTGTTCTCATCTTTAAGAAACCCGGCGAAAGCTGAGGACACATGGAATCTGAGTGTGATGAACTGGGGGAAAAGTTTGTGTCAGCTAATTAAAGTTATATCCTGGAACAGGACTGCTGTTCTGGGTTGATAGTTGATTTAAAAGCATATCACAGTTTATACACTGATTCTCTGGTTTTGGTAGGGTGCACAAATTCAGCAGAGACAGCTTGGAAAACTAGTTAAATTAGACTCTCTTTCTACCTCTACCCCTTTTTCCCATCAAAGGCTTCACACATATCGGACAACCAAACCACAAATGAACTACTGTTGCATAATTTCTGTAGGCATTTTTGTAGAAATATTAATTCTGGGGCAATCAAAGCATTTTCCAGCTTATTCTGTCAAACTCAAACCCAGCTGATTCCAGAGAATTAATTTCCAGAAAGCATACAAATATGGAACAACGATAACACCTCATTGATAAAGGTTGTATTTTTTTTGAGTTTTAAAGTGAACATTAATTTAAGGTCATTACATGATCATTACATTTTTTATTTGTAAAATAAATTACTATTCGGAATATAAAAAAATCATAAAACTGCTATTGCTTACAGACTTATCCAGCAGCACTTTATTTTGCAGTCTTCCAAAGGGGGAGAAAAAGCCACAGCTGTACAAAAATACCCAGCTGGACTTGAAGTTTGCACTGAATGAAACAGTTTCCCTGAGAGAAATCTGTTGTTCTGCAACAGTGATTATTTTACCTTCGTGTTTTTGAAAGTTGCTATGGAAAATGTTAAGAACATAAAGTACCACTTAAACCTTGAATTGCCTTGTTTGGCTAACTTGAATTCTGAAATTATATTTTGCTGCCATAGTCCTCTTTTCAGTCTTTAATTCAGCTGAGGCTGCTCAGACATTATGAATTCACACCAATATATTTCATGGACTATCTTTGGGAATACAGGCTTTTAAAACAGCTGTCTTTTTACAATGTGTTTATACCTCCTTTTTTTTGATCTAATGCATAACATCTGGAGGGGGAAAATAATACTGCCTTTACGGAAAGGATGAAGGAGCTTTCATTTCTGTTGTTGGTCCATCCTGATACTCTGCCTGCAGAAAGAACAATTCCAGACTCTCACACAGCTACACAGAGTCGAAAACATTGGTGCCTTGAGTTCGATTAACATTTTTTTAATAACGGAGATTAATGCCCTGATCTGTTAATAGAACAAAACTTAAATTCTTCAATAGACACCAGTGAATTTAGACACGTGCTTGAAGTTAAGTAAGTATTTAGGGCCTTTCTGCATTGAGGTGTTGGTAGGCAAAAGCGTCTGGAGCAATGGCAAGTACGAGAAGTTTGGTTTGAAAATGCAAGGTAAGTCTGCATTTTCTCATCAACCTACAGACACATATTGGCACTGGCGTTAGGTAAAGTTTTAGACAGAAATAAACTCTGACGTTTGACCTGTATTTCAAACTTGGGTGCAGGGTAGATTTATCTGAATTCAGAGCTTCCCTGAATTCGGGGAAATATGGGGTCAGCTGTTGGCTCCAGTGCTCCAGTGGCCAGTTTTGAACATTGGGTTAAAAAGTCTCACTTCTAGAAATGGGAGAGAAATGTTTATGTGAGCAAATACACAAAAGAAAAAAGAAACAGCGTCATGGGAAACAAAACGAAAAGGCTGGAAAAGGCAGCTGCTCAGTAGTATTGTGTGTAATAACTTCTGGTAGGTATAAATTAGAATTACAAAAAAAAATCCGAAATGCAGCGACTAGAAATGTCAGCCGTGGCAGATCCCTCTAACAGCCGCCACCCTCCCACCAGGCCAGCGTGCATCCAGAGGAGCTGGATCTGTACGGTGTCTTCTGGAGCTGCCCCGTTTCTGATCAAAACCGTCTCCATGCCCCAACAAGAGCCCCAAGCCCCCCAGATCACGAGCTGCCCAGCTGCCCTGCTCCTCTCCTTGCTGCTGTTTGCTGCACGCACTAGAAGAGAGGACTCATTAACACACAGTTAATGATGTCAGGCTTGTAGTAGGAAATCTAAGCAGTCAAGTAATACCTAAATTAATTCGTTCCTTTATATGATTCATCAGATGAATCACTAGACCTTTTAATTTACAATTCACCTTTCTGATTTATTTTGGTTTTGTCATACTGCTATTAAAGGCACTCTTGTTCACTGCGCACGCCAAGCTAAAAAAACACATTACAAAAGCCTCAGCTGTTAAATAGTAGCATGTTGATAAAATGAATGCAACAGAGCAGATGGGTTCCCACCACTGTGCGTGTTGGCCCAGGGCTCCTGGTAAATATAGCAGAGCGATTTCTGTCGTTCTGTCGGAGGTATTTATATACTGACAGTCACCATCCTATCAAGGGCAGAGTAGTATTAGCATTCTTCCCCAGCACGGTTTTTCTTGATCATTGAAAAACTTTGCTCTGGCCTGCCAAAAAAGTCACGTAAAATGTTAGATGGTAAATAGATTAAATAAATGTAGGGTAATGACCCATCCAGATATGAAACACTAGTCCTCTCTACCTTCCTCCTTCCAAGAAGGACAACAGGAATCTGAGCTTCAGAGGGAATACCTCTGAATATAACGTTTATTGGAGAAACATGGGGAAATGACAGAAGTCACTATTGTAGAGAAGATAAACTGAAAGTTTCTATTCTTTGGGGTTTTTTTTATATTAAACAATCACAGAAACACCATATTAAAATGAGGTAATCAGAAATACTTCTTTTCACCATAACCTTTTAGCTCTGATACTGCCTGTGACCGGGTAACAGTGAATTCAAGAGGCCAGCAGAGTGCAAGGAGGGCTAGAAATGCTGGAGCAATGAGGACAGGCCACACTTAACATCTACAGCTTACCAGAGATAATTTTTTTTTTTAATTAAAAAAAAATGAAAAAGGGAAAAATCATCACCGTGCATGTGCTCCTGTCTCAAGACTTAATCATATTACTTTCAAGGTTTGAAAACATTCAGACTGCCTGGAGAGAAAAATGAGGAGTCTTGGACTTTTCAGAAGAAAATGTTTAAACAAAAGAAGATGCCAGTCCCTCACTGGATTGTGTTGCATGGTAAGTACAAAGACCTGAATTTATCTGAGGCTGAAACGTGTAAAGATTACTCTGTACGCCTCACCTGCCTGCACCTAAAGCATTTTGCAAGTGCGTGTGTGCTGCTTCCGAAAGCAGCTCAGCAGCGGTGCAGCGCAACGCCGCCGGAGCACCGTGCTGTTACGGGCCTTTTGCTGGCCACTGCCGTCACCGGCAGGTCACGGCGGCCTGTAAAATGTTAGCAATACAATGGATTGAATGGAATTCCTGTTTGCCGAGGGAGACTCTTTTGATTTAGATCTTGCTA
The DNA here is from genome assembly GCF_035582795.1 of Mycteria americana. Classification (NCBI taxonomy): domain Eukaryota; kingdom Metazoa; phylum Chordata; class Aves; order Ciconiiformes; family Ciconiidae; genus Mycteria; species Mycteria americana. The sequence continues at coordinate 13,760,188 of NC_134376.1, forward strand.
GATATCGACCTGGGAACCGCACTGCTAGAGTCAGAGAGCAAAAACCTAAAATGAGGAGGACAAAGGCACTGCGATCGAGACAGCAGACAATGGCGATTTTGGCTTGCCAATCATCAATTCATAGCTTTGGGTTGGAGTTATTGTTTTTAATTGCAATTGGCATAAAGATTTTCCCCGTGCTTCTCTCAGGGCCCAGCTGCCGTCTGTGACGCTAAGAGGGGCTCCGTGCCCTGGGGCAAAGGCAGCGTGTTCGGGGCTCAGGGAGGATCAACACCGGGCACGGGTGTGCTACGGCCGCCTCTGACCCAGCGCTCGGAGAAGGACATCCCCGAGGAGGGGATCGCAGCTCGGTTCCCTCTGCCAGGGGTCCTGGTGCAGCTGAGGGGCAGGACGCGCAGGAGAAGGACCAAACCTGCGAAGACCCGGGTCTCTTCTGTGCCAATTTTTGCATACGAGGGGGGGAATTTCCCTGGACTGGCTCTACCAGGAGCTCCTGGGCCGACACACTCTGCCTTTGATAGGATGGTGACTGGCAGTATATAAATACCCCCGAGGGCAGGAAGGTGGGGGTAAGCAGTTCTGCTGCTCCCCTTGCCCTCCCAGACATGCCTCTCTCCGGGGGTCACGGACCTCCACGCAGATTTCAGTGTCTCCGAAATATGAGAGGAAGGGATTTCTCCCCCTTTGGATGAAGAGGATTTCCACCATTTTTCTTAAATGAGAGGCAAGAGATACATGGCTTAATAAGTAATGTATGGATTTTTATCTTTGTCCTGTTTGCCTTCTCCTCCCGCTGAAGGAAGCCTCTGACCCAGCTGCAGAGGTTCACTTCCCACCCCTCCTCTGAGCATCGACTTTGTCCTGCTCATAGCAAACTCTAGAGGGGACCCTTTTATTTACCCGCCCCGAGAGTAATTTCTTAGGACTTTTACTCTCATGGTATCTTCTGTGTTGGTGTTATACTGAGCAGGAAAACAAATCCCCTCTTGGGTACAGAAAGATTTTTCAAAAAAGCCTGATAACCCTCATATATGTGAGCATCAAATTCTTTTTTGAACAACAAGACCCAAAAACTATTTTCAGTTTTGATGACAGGCATGCATAAAATCAGTGGTCCCTTATCATTTCAGGACTTCACTCTGCTGCACCTTCTTCCTAGGGCAAATGTTTACGAAATAAGCTTATCCTTATCTTCTGAAACAGGCTTGCTAGTTAAAGGAATGCAGTACCTTTGCTTTTGATGCCATCTTTCCATCGGTCTTAATGGAGAAACTCATAATCTACTCAGGCATGACTTCTCTGAGAATCCACTTAATTCCTTCTCTTTTTTTAAAAAAACTTATTATAACTTTCCTGTAGTCTAGACTGATATTACAAAGACCTGCCTAAAAGGACAATGGGATTAGAAAACTTTCTTTAACTTCAAGCCTGAATACCACTTAAATTTTTTTCTAATGGTTGTTCAATAAGGATGTTTTCCAGTTTGAATTTGTCACACTGCCTTCCTTCTTGTGAGATTTGAAAGCATCTGCTAGTTTCTACTAGTGAAACACAGATGCATCAGTACACCTACATCTCCCATCCCCTGAAAAACCCACTTCTGAGCAAAACAAAATGCCAGGAAGCAAAACCAAACCCAATCAGGCAGGAAAACAGAGGAGTTTTATATGGGCAGTGGAAAACTAGTCTGTTCCTCCTGCCACCTCCCATGTACCCTGAAAATAAAACCAGAGTATTTCTAAAGAAGATACTTGCACTGTAATGGAAAAGGTCATGCTATTTTGAACCTATATGATGAAAAACCCTTCTCATAAGACTGTTTGCTGGTGGAAGACCAGCAAAATAAATGTGACCGATGTGCAGTGCGTGATACAAAAGTCCCAGTGACTTTGAGATACCACAGCGTTTCCATGTACGCCAACAAGAATACAGCCGCTCAAAGATGATTTAACCGCAGCAAGAGCTGCCTGGATGTCAGTGGTGGCTGTGGGGGAGATCTGGAACAGGCGTTTAGTACCAGTCAGCGTACACCTGAGGGTTGCTCTCCCCCAGAGAACTGCTATCCATCTTCACAGCTGCTAAAACACCTGCCAGCTTCCCAGAGGGAAATATTTATGGTCCCAAGTGGCAAAGAACTGTTGATAATAATCTATCTATCTGTCTATCTATCTAGCTGGCTGTCTGTCTGTCATCTGTCTATCTGTCTTTTTATCTACCCATTGAGGACAGGAAAGGGAGCAGGCATGCCCATTGCTTATGAAAGCACTAGGATCTACATTCCTTTTTTGCAAAACCCACAAATTTTCATTAAAAGGAGAAATTAAATCTAACTGGACTTCATTCTTTAGACTGTTTTATTTTTCCAACAGCTCTGCCTCTTAGAAACAGAGTAGTATGTGCAGCCTAGGAACTGAGCCATGAACACAGAGCTCAGGTAAATACCAGTCATTCTGCTCCCAGCCTGTGTTTTTCCTCTCTTTTCTCTTGAAAAGAGAAAATTATCACATTCATGCAGATGCCCCATTTTCTAAGGTAGCTGCAATCAGATGTGTTGCACGTCTCCCTCTTGGAAATGGCAGCAGCTACGCCCATCTGCAGGTTAAAAGACAGCCCCCCCCTCTCCAATGGCTTCAAGTCTTTCACGGAGCTAATAAAACAGCATGCTCCTCAAAGCAGAATTTATGCATCTGAAGTCTTTCAGGTATAAAACTACCATGCACCATCTCTAGCAGAAGGGGGTCTTTGCTTAACATTTTATTCTCTTTCCTTGAAATCAGATCCTTGCTAACTAGGCTTGACTTCAGTTTGGTGACTGTGCGGAGGGTGTGCTGTCATCCAGCACAACTCTCAGCTCGTCAGAAAGGTAAAACATACTAGGCTGAGGGATTCAGCATGGAAAGAGACCACAGGCTATGCACGGCAGCGTGAATAGGCAGCGGTAAGGTGGACCACGCCAATCTACTGCCTGCTAGCAGAGAGAGGCGGGAGCTGAGCCGGCTGCAAGTGCAGGCTGGCCCTGTGCCACCCACGGCGTGCTGCAAGGGCTCCTGACGCCTTTGAACCCCTGCCTCCCTGCGAGCGTTCAACCCTCGCTGCTCTAGCACAATGACATCACTTGTGCTGCAGCAAAGGGATTTATTAAATCTACTGATGCATCACGAACCAGTAATCCTAAAAGAGAGGCAGCCATCCTTTCCTGTTTCACAGGTGTCTGTACGCTCTCGCTCAGAGATGGGACTGACCTAACACTGCTGGCACTTCAGAGCCAGCGCACTGGTCCAGATCAGGACGTGGAAAACAAATCCTCTCTGTAACTGTGTAGAGCAGGGCATAGGCTAATAACAGGGACGGTACAACGTCTGGTGCTGCAACCCTGCTCTCTGTGCCAGGCTATCACAACTTCATGCTGCTGTAAGTGCATCGCTTGCGACAGGCTGAGAAATCAGAGCTGAAATTCTGAGCAAGCAGAGCTCAGAAATATGTGTTAGTCCGTAATGAAGACTGACGGGCTCTTAAAAGAGATGTTATAGTTTTGCTTTAAAAATACTTAAAGCTGAATTCAGTACTTCTTGATCCTTTATAATTGAATCTGCTCAGATAGGGAAGTTTTATGAGACTAATTACCTACTGTCTCTACTTGAAGTAAATATTAAAGGCAAGAAAGATAAACATGGGCTGAAGTATGCTATGCAAATAATATGTATAATTACCAGTTAAACCCATGCATTCATAGTCTATTAATCACTATGTGGGTTTAGACGGTATTTGCAGCAAAGCAAAGGCAGTATGACAGGATATGACTCCCTGTGTTTTTGTCCCTGATTGCAAATAACAAGTTGGGAAAAAATATATTAACCTGTTTGTATCCTGTGTCTCATCATTGTAACATAAATGGTAAGAAAATTTCTTCTTTGCCAAAGTCCAGCTGCTTTACTCTATTCAGGGACTGCTTTTCTAAGAGCGGAGAGTAAGGCTTGGGTCACTTGTACAATACATAAAGGAGAGAGATTTTTCAGAAGCAGTGGATTTCGAAGCAAATCTAATCCTACCAACGTTAACAAAAGGAAGCCAATTCTGAGCAATGGATTTGCTATTTTTTTTCCTGCATAAAAAGATGATGAGGAATACAATTGAAGAAAAAAATACTGTAAAAAGTGAAGATAGTCTGAGAAATAACTTCATAACAGCATTGCTCATAAAGAAAAGACAAAACCAAAACATCCCTGGTCCATTAGGGTTAAATCCAGAAAGGGATCTGAGGTGAGTGGGGAGACACTGCACTGTGAAAGCCAGAAGGGCGAGGCTTGCGTGTGCTGAGCTGGGGCAGCTCTGAGCCATGAGTTGTGCCAACTGCCCTAAATTTCTGGAGACTCTCCTGGCGTAGGGAGCTGCCCCCAGCCCGGGGCAGGTGCCGGCTGCCTCTCTGTCCCCACTGCCAGGGCTCGGCGCCGCAGCCAGCCGTTATCTTCTCTGCCCCAGGGAAGGGGCAGGGGCTTCGCTGTGCATTTCACTGAAGCTGGATGGGTTTCATACCTGTCTGTGTCCTCTACCCCATCCTTCTGCCAAAGGGAAATAGGTTTCTCATGAAAGAAATTGAAAGAAAGCCGATTCATTATTGAATTAGAATGACAGTCACCTTTACCGTGTGGAGTATTTGTTGGTTGTATCACCATGCCTATACTCATGGGTATTTCATGAGTGGTGTCCACACATGAATGACTGGCTCTTCTGAATGAGGGCAAAAAAGGGACATTCACAGCTGTCACTGCTACACCTGGCATAGAGCAGGGAGACGTTGCACGGACCCTGGCCATTGCGTGGGCCTTGGCAAGGCAGATGATGGTTTAAAATGAGCCTAGGCATGAAAAGGATGGAGAAAAAGAGGGGGGAAAGGAAGGACAAAACAACCTCTCCGTACTGTTTCAATAAACATTATATGACATTTTCACTTTTTTTAGATATAGATTCTTTCTGGGAGAGAATATTTAGAAAAAGGGATTAAAATAATCCTTTTTCATTTCCTCTCCCTCTTCCTTTTCCTTCTCCCTCTCCTTTTCCTGTAGGGAAGTGTTTTTAGAGCTGCTTGAGATCCTGGCATATATTTCTGACCTCTTCTTGTTACATGAGATTTGGCTCAGCTCTTAACCTCTTCTCAGACAGACTGTGTTTTCAGTTCTCTCTTGACATCAGTAGTTTTAAATAAGAACAAACTTCATCCCCGGCCGGCGTCCTACATTTCAGACTTCAGCACTGCCTCTCCATGGCTAACCTTGTGTACCCAGCAGCAGCTCCTCGGCAATCAGCGCAGCTATGCTATTTTTGGCAGCCCAAGGTTCTTGCTTGTGGGACCGGGGTCCCTCCCGCAGTGTGGCGGAGAGCTGGGCTGCTGGGCTTATAGCCCACTTGGCTGCGAGTGCCACATCGCCATCGGCCCCTCTGTAACAGGGAGCAGAGAGTAGGAGCTCTTAAAAATATACAAAAGGACACAAAAAGCTAATGCTGCTGGTTTGCGCTTTGTGAAGATGCATTATTCATAGTGTAGAGACAAGAGAGGGAGAGAAGATGCCTGGCAAAGCCCCCAGAATGGCTTATTTACCCCTGAGTAAAAACTTAGGTTTGTTGAGTAGACTCCATAAATTTAGCAGGACTCCTGAAACGTCCAGATGTTTCTAAGCAGATGAATAATGTTCTCTTTCTGAAAGCTTACTGAATTTTTTATTATTTTATGCACTATTTGCATGGGCAGGTCTTCTGAATGAGTAGCGGTAAATAGCAATCTCCGGTGCTGCTACAGGTATCCAGCGAGAGAGGAGAGCCAGAGACACCCAGCTCACCTGGGAGGTCCTAAGGAAGTCCTAAGGGTGGCTGGAAGTGGAGACCACTGTTAAATAGTCAGAAAATAAACACTGAATCAATGAGTTAAACCTCTCTTAGGAGTCTGGATGTAGCCGTGCCGTAAGGAGAGGATGGCTGAGCATTGCCAGCCGTGCCCTCAGACATAGCTGTGGCGGAGCGAGGTGTTGCGCTCTTGGGTAGCCAGACCTCCAAAAAAGATTTCGGAGTTAAGGCAGAAATTGAGTTAGCCCTCTCTGTTGAACCAATGTTGCATTTTTTTCAGATTGGAAATACTTTCTTCTCCATGGTAATTCTTTAGTAATGCTGCTCCACTTAGACCAATTTAAACTGGAAGAAAAAGATTTGCCTATGAGAGCTCTGCCTCAGTAGGGCAGCAGAACCAGATTTATATCTTTACCTTGTTTATTGTCCGGAGGGCTTACACCTTCATCTGATTATGCTCTCTCCTGTGAGATTCCCTCTATGCTTAAAATAGAAAATGCCACTAACCTTGGGACTGCTGATAGGACTGGGGTGCCTCTTGAATAGTGGTTTTCTGTGTTTACTGTCTCTAGTTAAACTAACCCTGCATCTTTTCTATCTATGCCTGTACTGCTGGACTAGCACCAGCCATATGTATTTAAAGAATTGAACCAGCTTCCGTGACTTTATAATGGATGTATAATTATTTTGTTTTTCCTTCCAGATTTTGGTCTCTTCTGTTCTTCCTTCTATTGTGCACTGCCTAAAGACTTAATTTACATGATTCTCAGTCTTTGTATGTGTGTGCTTTCTTTACTGAGCAAAAAAGAGCCTATAGTGATTCTGAGTGTGTATATATATGCTTGCTCTCTGTGTATGTTCATGCTTTTCTACAGCTACACCCACATGCACGTATATACGTATATACATACATATAGCTGTGTGCAGTCAAAATGAGATTTATCTCACTTTTTAAAGACCACTGGCAAGCATTATAGTTCTGCAACCTTGATACGCTGTTCACATTTACAGTCACTGTAAATGCGACTGACTCCAGCCGAGACCGAGCTGACTGTGCTCAGGGCTGATGCCCCAGTATCTGGATATGGCAGAACCTCTCACCCCAAACCCCAGCTCTCCCTTTGCTCTGGTGCTGCCGGCCTTGCGCATAAGTCAGCTTGAGCAGCTACAAGCCTGGCTGCAACCTAACTCCAGTTCAAATCATGCCCAAGACGCAGCAACAGGATTTGTTACTGCTTTATTTTAAAGCGTAGCTGCAAGAGGAAGAGATGGCATCAGCACCCATTTTTTGTGACTGAGGCGGTGTAGGGGCATGGGAAGCGGCACAGCTCCTCCACAGCTCCTCCTCGCCCAGCTCCAGCCCGGCCCTACCTCCCCAGCCATACAGCAGGCTCTCTTGAAGCAGGTAGCTGTTCATCACATCAGTGCTTTGCTGCCACGGACCAAAGAAAATGCAACATTCATAGGACATTCAGAGAAAGTCAAGGACCCATCGGGCAGAAGAGATTCACAGGGCAGACTTTTGAGGAGGCACAGCTCTGTGGCTTAGCAGTGGGTACATTACCCGAGGAGAAGTGAACTTGCGGCTGGGAACACTGCTTACCCACGTCACTTTAAAGAGCCGTTAGGTAAAACCCAGAAACCACCCTGGGACGAGAGGCAGGACCTGAAGCTTCTCTTGCCAGCTCAGCTTCATCTTCACTGCATCGCCACTGACAACTCTCCTGAATTCATGCAATAATGTACCATTGCCAGGATATCTGTCATTTTTATCGGTTCCTATAGCTCAGCTGCTCAAAACTTCCTGCTAGTGTCATTTAGCCTCTCTCCTTCTCATAGATAGCTCCTAGCTGCTAATATATACTAACAATTTTCACAGTCGCCTGCTTTCCATCTGTTACAGTTTCACTGCTGTTTTTTTGTCTTACTTCCTCTATGATCTCAGCTTGCTTTTGTTGAAGTTACACACTTTTTCATCCTTACTGTGAGTTTTTGGCTTTTTAGACATCAAATAAAAAGTCTCTAAACAGTTCTCAGTTCTCAATCACATTTCACTCTATTTCAGTTCCTTCTCGCAGATGATTCAATTTGTAATGGCTTTCACGTTGGTGACACCGGCATTTCAGAGGTGTAGAGATGGTTGGTTGGGATTGTTTCTCATGGTATAAAATGGATGTAATACAGTCATGCTCTCTTGCACCTAAGTATTTTTTAACTTCCAACCATGTGGTCACTCCTTTAGAAGCCGACATAGCACTCCCAGTGCTGGCAGCAACGCTTTTTGAGTTACAAATGTCATTTATAATTTCAAAAAGTTCTGACGTGTCAGTATTATGCTGTGAGTCCTCCAGCGGCTGCCACTCACTTGGCAGCCCGCCTGGGAGCTCCCCGTTGCAGACAGGTGGGGAAGGAGCCGAAGTGCTCCGTTTCTTGTGTGATTTGCCTGTCCTTAGCAGACACCAGGTAATACCTGATCTTGTGTGTTATTCCTGAGGCCTGTGAGCCGTGTGCTTCGGTGTTGTCTGACTCATATATGGGTAATGCAAAATTTGTTCTAGCATGTGCTGCTAGCTTGTTTTTATCCAGCTGATGCTCGCCAAGTATCAGAACTGCTTTGCGTGTCCGAGTCACATGAACCTTTTGGGTTTCAGCAGCAGAAAGGTCAAATATGTATTCATAAATGACCAACTCCAGTTTTGTTTTTAATCATCAGGCATGTAGCACCTGTGACTAGCAATCAAAAACAGTTCTTCTCTTTCGCTCCCATGATTGCTTGACCTCAAGTGGAGTTAATTCAAACTTTTAATTCATCCCGTGTCTAAAACCTCCCTGTCCTCAGGGACAGAACAGTTAGAAGGTATTTCAGGTTTGCCTGAGGACATTTGCATTCAGGAGTATGGCTTGACAGGGAACATCTCAAGCGGAGCATCCCCGGGTGGCCCAGTCTCCAGAGCCCCTGCGCTTGATGTGCTCGCGCCTGAGAGAGGAGCTGCAGGCCCTCGGGGTTCTCTTTGCCCACTAAGGAGGAAGGCAAGCGATGCTGAGCCACGCCAGAAGAGCCAATTACAGTGCTATGATCGACGGCAGGTCACCTAATGCCTGGGATTAGACCGCAGATACAGGAGTTTGCAGAAGAGAAGCACTGAGGAAACTTTGTAGCACTCGGTAGAAATCCTGCACCTTTTTTATTAGGATGATAAGAGAAATGAAGTGTTAAGTGGGAAGGGTGGGTGCTGAAGGCTGCAAGAAAAGCATCAACTGCTTTACCAGTAGCAGTGGTTCTGAGTGGTGGGTTTAGGTGCTTAGAGAAAAAGGATCTCTGAGAGATCAGGTCTATAATGGCACTGAGGAGCCTTCAGAGATAAATGGCAGATAGCTGATTTCTTACAGATCGATGATTTCCTAAGACAGATTTCATTCTGAGGCAGTGAAAACAAAATTTTCATAGTCAGAGGATTTTTTACTGAAGTGCAAATTGAAACAGCTAAACGGTGTTTATGCATGTGTATGCATATAAATATGTATCAACTTTCCTTCCTCACTTGACATGATTGCAAAAGAAATTCCCATCCTGACTTTTCACACCCACATGAGTACAGGAAGAAGGAATTTAAAGGTTGCTTGAATTTATGTATCCACTGTGAAATTCCTGAGTACTGAAAAGTACATTTTGTTGAAGAGATATGAGTGCTATGTAATTTACTGTTTGAGGGCTTCCAACTGAAATGTTACTGTACATCATGTAACACTTTTCATTGAGTGGGCGTTCACCTTGCTTATCTTTGGCCAAAATTTTGCAGTGTTATTCACTGTGCAACAGCTACCCTTTACAATGGAATTAGGAGCATTTGACTGGTATTACATAAATGTTAATTAGTGCTCAGGAATCCCTAAAAAAGCATGGAGGAACTTCCTGCCTTCACCAGACAAGAACGTGATTGTTTGCTATTAATACTGATAGTATTGCTGTGGGCAATCGATCTTCAGGGATCCAAGAAGTGTGATATGCAAAATATGGAGGTATAAATCCAACAGCTTTGCAATACACAATGGAAAGGAACAGAAAATACACAGCCGTGATAAACCTTTTGTCACTCAGCACCGATAAACTCTTTTCGGAGAAGAACCTGGTGGCTCAGGAGATGCAGCCTCATCCCACTGCCTGCCTTCTTGCCAAATCAAATCCGTCTCTGACCATCTTTGCCCAGAAGCCGGTCCCTCACTAGTGAAAATGCTGCACTGACCTGCAGGGCATAGCCCTGTTCCGTCGATAGCTGTGCTCAGTGCCAAGCTCCCCGGAGCTGGTCCTGCTTCGTCCTGAGCCTCTGCCTGTCTTTCTCTTAGACACGTCATGGACGGATGAAGCCTCAGGAGCTAAAAGGAGGACTTCTTCTACAGAGCAGCCTTGTGCCTTTCACAAAATAGGCTTGAAAAATTGAATTAGCCCTGTTCTGGTTTCTCTGGGCTCCTGCCTGGGCTGGCCCTGCCTGCGGCGATGCTGGGGCTAATGGAGGAAATATTGAAAAGACTCAGGCTGAGACTGAATTCAATGCCAGGGATACTCACAAGGGATTTCCACATCATGCAGATTACACATATTAAACCGAATTTGATTTCCTTGCTGCTTGGCATGATTGACTTATCATCGTGTATGCGTGAGTGTAAATAAATACATGCATTTTCCTTATGCTTTGTGGATACATGTCATAGATTTGACTTTTCTGTCTTGGAGAGCAAGCCCCACAGAGGATTATACAGTAAGAACACATAGGTCAAATATAATGTTTCATAGCTCCAATCCTCACTGAATTAATAGGTGACTCAAAAGGCTGCAATCACTATTTCAATTGCTTTCATGCTACCGGCTTTTTTAAGAAAAAATCTGACAGCAAAACAACAGACTTCATTTGCCACAAGCCTGGTAAACATAATGAGGGAATTAAGAAGAAAGTGAAAATATCAAGAATGACACTGCAGCAAATCTGGCTCTCCTGAATTCATCAGTGCCAGTTATGTCAGGCCAGCTCTTCCTCCTTTAAATTAAAACAATGTTTTGTCTCAGAATAATTTAATTTCCTGGAATAAATGCACTGTAAAATCCAAGCTGGGTTTTTTTTCAAAAGGATAAGGGTCAGAGATTCAAAGCAACTAAAGAATAATAAAGGAGTCATATTCAGGGAGCCTAAAATCCACCAAGTCATGACGCCCAGGATTGCTTATTGACCAGCTCTGAGTCTGTAGAGCACCGAGAGTATTAAACTCTGGGACCTCGGTGGAATTTATTCCAACCCTAAGTCCAAATATTGTCATTAGTGGGACTGACAATATATAGGTAAATTGACACCTATTTCCCAACGACTACTCAAACACTTGTGTAAAAACTATGTCAGGCAGAGCCTCTTACCTTTTTTGGCACTGTGGAAATGGTGTACCTGGACAAGGCAGGAGCAGATGTCCCGGTGACTCTCGGTGGGGGTCAGCTGCATCGGTACTGCTCCCATTGCAGCCTGATACTGAAAACAGAGTGACTTCATCAGCCTGGGCATGAGGGGATGCCTTACTTCAATAAAATGTGCAGAGCTGTACTAAACTTAATCTTTATTAGCTAGTGCAAATAGAACAAAGTTTGCAGGAATTGTACTTTGACCGCATAGATTAAAAAAGAATAAAATCACTTTACATTTGCCCTTGATATAGGGTGTAAAGAAACAGCAAGAATCCAGATATAAAGAATTTAGCACTGTTTATGAAGCCTAAAAGCTAACTTCAGAGGAAGGTGTGCAAAGATCAGGAACAACCAGATGTCTCTTCAGATGTTCTTAGATCTGCAGCTGATATCAAGAAGGACTTAAATGTATAAATTCAATAGCCATCATGAGAGTAGCTCAAAATCACTTGTTTTGATGAGCCACCTTAGAAATTTGCATGCAAATTTGCAAGTTTAGAAAGACACACTGTACACACTACTGGGATAGAAAGCCTGTAAAAGAGGAGTGTAGGTACCTTGTCCCAGCATCAGTCACATCTTCAGCCTGGGCCTCTATGATTAGCGGCAGACCAGTCAGCTCTTGGTTTTATCATAGGTGGGGAGGTTCTGTTTGAAGAATTGTTCCTGATTTCTGTGAGTAATGTGTTTTCTCCAGGCTTCATCTTGCAACAACTGTCCCATAAATCATGTTCAAAAGAAAATGTTTAGGAAAGTAACCAAAAGCTGTACAGCTTAGGCCTTTTACTAACCATTGACAAAGTTCTATAAATGTGCAGCACATATACAAATGCTGTATCTTCAACCTATTTAATTGTCTGGGGGTGGTCACTAGTTTTGGTAAAAGTTGCTAGCAAAGATGAAGTAGCCAACTTTTTTTGACTGTATTTGCAGCAGACCACATCCTGCTGCAACTGCTCATGTATTTATTGGTAAATATATGATGAATTCACAACAGTCAATGTAACAGAGGAGAGCAGTAAAATATAGAGCAGGAGTCAAGAAGTTCACCTTCTGGAGAAACTGTATGGCTTGAGGACCAGTGACAACGAACAGGGGAATATTTATATTAGAACAACATGACTACTCACTGACTTTATTGATATGAAAACAGGAATAGCAATAGAAAATATTGTCTTTCATTAATAATCAGGAATCTCTTTTTGCTAGCACTGAGAAAGCTTTTTGTTATTGTAAGAGTGGGCTGACTGCACTTCTGTTCATGTTTTTGTTGTGTTTGTTTGGAGGGGGTTTTGAAGTAACCTGTAACGCTCACATCTTGCTCTGCTTTGCTATTCTCTGTAGTTACACAGCTCTGTTGTAACTTTCCTTTTGGAAATAAGCACAGGAGTTAAACTTCATTATCAACTTATCTTCAAACATATTAGCTTTCTTTTTAAATCCTGGCGCTTCAGCAAACCATCTCCTAAGTCTCCATGTTAAAACCAAGGATCTGACTCTAGCAAGAAGACTTAATAAGCGTTACAATTTAGCCCTTTTATATGAAGGACAGTCCTCAACTGCCAATGATTTTCACTGGTCTTTAAAAGACACGGAAGTCTTTCTCTGTTGAAAATCTGACTCCTGGATCCACACACTAAAACATTATTATCAGAAAGCTGTATTTCCTCCGCATTTGTAATGAACGTATCACAGACCTAATTGCTTCAAGTCAAGGAAAGTAACCAATTCTGCACCGTCAAAATTTTGATCTTTTAAAAAGTAGTCATGGGTCATATCAGAAACAGACCCATTTTCCCTGCTCAAAAAAAACAAAGCAGCACACAAACAAACAAGCAAAAACACCCACCAACAAACAAAAAAATCTAAACCAAATCCTATCAATTCAGCTTCATTCTGTGTTTCAAACAATCAGGAACAACAACATCACATATCTTCTGCTCTATACCTCCCTGGCTGTTCTAATTAATAGTGGCTTGAGGCAGTATTTATTTCTTAGCTCATGAGATAATAGGTTATTGATTGATCTGTGAGCTAATAGCCAAGGTTATGTCTCACATAAGAAGTGATTGTGTGGACTGAAGTTCATCATTGATCCTGTTCCCACACACTCAGGGGGCCCGTACATTTAACCGTCACATAAATAAGAAGAAGAGACCCTTAATGACATTTATTGACTTCTAAAGGTGTGATTCCTCGCCTGCACCCACCACCGTTTACTGCGGTCAGCCCAAACAGCGGCTGAGCTTGCCACTAACTTACGTTCGGTATTTGCAGCTCACCAGATCTTCCCTACCATAAGCAGGAAAATGGGAAGAGCTGACATGCTGAAGTCATCTGCTCTTGCAGTGGTGTTCCAGATTTCACTGCTTCTTCGCCTTGTGGCATTGCCATCTCATCACGGCACAGATACTGAGAAAGCATGAGATGAACGAAATACCCAAAGGGGTATTTTAAAGGACTAGAAAAGGATTGGAAGAGATTAAAATCAGAAACTAATGGAGGCGTCAGTGCATCATGGAATTGAACGGAAATATTGAACAGTGAGCACATGATTGGAAATGCAGAACTGGGTGCAACTTAGAAGGTCCATTCTAATGAAAGCTTCAGGATTATAAAATCTGGTCTCATCTGGTGAAAAATATTTGTTTCAGTTATATCATTTTGGGCTGTTCCAAGTCATAACATCCAGAACAGAAAACCTTACTGAAACATGTATTTCTGAAACGTGTTTCAGAAACATGGAGGTTTCAATGAATTGGTATAGTTCTGCAAGATGGTTTGAGTTCCTCTGAACTGGGATATTCGGAATGGGAAACTGTATAGCAAAAAAAAAAAAAAAAAAAGAAAGGAAATAGAATAAACGGAAATGTCTGCTTTGTTTAGATGGAACCCAGCATTAAAATGTTTTATATCAAATGTTTTATATCAAAACATTTTGAACTGTTCTAATTGCAGACAGAACCAGTTCCTCTACTATTCACCTGTTCATACCCATATATTTATATTAAATTAATTAACTCCCTACTGGGAGTCATCTGGAGACAGATAGTGAAAACCAAATGCAGAAAATTACCTAAATCTCTCTTGCAATCTTCTGTTAGTATTACTGAGAAATGCCATCCATTTATTTTCTGGGCATTGATTTTCCCAGCCGTGTAGGTCATTTTCACACAATTCTGGCTGGCCCTGCCTAGACCCATGTCCTGTGGGGAGCCACAGCTAACACAGGCTCTTTGAAAAATCTTTTTGAGACTGTGTGGTCATTAATTGTTTTTAAAGTGTCATAGCAGTTTGGGAATTAATTTCATCTTCCAGTTTCCCAAGCCTCTGGCCTTTTCTAAGCTTTAACTGAACTTTTGATTTTCAGGTGCTTGCCCAACTCAGTCAGGTTTTCCTAGTTTGCTTGTCCACCTGCATGTAATTTTCAGGGAAGACACTGCTCATGAAGATATGTGGTGAGAACCTAAAAAGTTATTAATTTATTTGACACAAAAGCATTTTGGAACAGTACTACTCAGTGGCACGTGCACCGTGTTTTTATTAAACCATGTAATGGGGAAAAAACTAATACCCAATCCAAGGAAAAGCATTAAAAAGCTAATTTGCCTTAAGGTACAGAAGCTCCTGAAAAAACTGGTATTTTCTCCTCTTTCAACTATTACTGAGACATAGCATTTTTATTCTCTCATTTATGTCAGTTAGGATAGCTAATGATATATTATTACATGACCCAGAGCCAGCCTCAGCTTGCTTTAGCATTACATTCTCTTCCTTGTATCTAGTACTGCTTTTCCAACTATTTTGTGCCACCCAAACCATTTCAGATACAGTTTCAATTACAGAAAATAACAGGATTCTTGAGGAGCTGTAAATGCATCACATATTTTGGCATGGCTGTCCTGCTCTGAAATAGCTGAAGAAACTGTCTGCATTTCCAGGGAAGGAGCTCAAGGTACACGTCTGCCATCCACCAAGCAGCCTTCAAGGTTTTTGTGTAACGTTAACATGCTAATTACTATCTACACGCATCAGGCAGAATACGTCTCGTGGTTTAATTGTGCACATTCACCATAAGTGTCAATTAAGGGCCAACGTCCGCTTTCACTTCCTCTCAATTCAATACAAATCCAACAGCAGCTGCAAGATCAAATCCCAAGCCCAGCTATGGAATATTTGTTATATGATATCGAATTTTTCAGCCCAGGCTCGAGCAGATCATGTTAATTAATGAAGAATCTCCAAATGGATGTCCACGATTTCAACACAGCCAATGCTTTGGGGAAAATAGTCCGCAGTGTGGAAAGAAATTGGATCTATTTTGTCAGAGTAATTAATTTAAGTGAAAGACAGTGAGTATTTGTTATTTGCCATGCTGTAGCCTGTCTATTGATTCTCTCTGCGGAACTCTAAAACTACATCTTTTTAACACAGAGGATCTTCCTATGAGCCTCTTTTTAGGTTTCTAACAATAAATTAAAAAATTCCCTTTTTGCTTTGTGATCTGGATTTAAATGATGAGTTTCACTTAATTTAAGATTAAAAAAAATCCTGAGCTGAGTTTCATGATTGGGTGCAAAGACAGGTGTCAGCACAAAGCCTGGTACAGATACACAGATACACAGATTCAGATACACAGCAAAAGGTAAGACTATTTCCATGAGTGTTTATGTTGCTAATAGACCTCTTAAAAATATTATAATGGAGATTGAGGCTTGTATCTGAACATACTGTACAATTTATCATTGGCAGCTGTACCTGTTTTTTAAATTAATCTTCTTTGAGAACATGCACCAAAGAATTTGAGGTTCAGAGGTGAGGCTGCCATTTCCTAGGGGCTGCATTATAGCCCTTGAGTCCCGTCAGACTATTTGATCTCTGTCTTGCTCAGGGGCACACAGCCATGCGTCCCTGATTGACACCATAGGGTCCTTGATGCCTGTGGAAATCGGAGGAAAGTTTTCACTCCTCTTCCTTTTCAAAGGATTGCATCTGATAAATGGTGAGCAACGCTGAGCAAAGCGATCACAGAGGCACTGGCAATGAAACACCTGGGAAGTCCTGCTCTGCAACCCTGCTCCTCGCTGTGGGAATAACAATTGCAGCAGCCGTTTTGTTGAGGCTGATGACTACTCCTGTGCTGGGCCAGGCCTGATGTGCAAGTCAAGCTGACACCGGAGGAGATGAGTCTTCCCACATCGTTCGTCCCCATACTGCGTGAAGAAGGAAAGCAGTACTCTAGCTTTGCCTTGCACGGCTGTGAGAGAAGCATGTAGAGGCTGGTATTTACATCCTTGAAAAAAAAACCCCAAAGAATTGTTACCTTAACTTGTACTTCCTACTTGTTTTACACTATTGCAACTTCAGCAAGTTTCCATGCAACCACTATGATTTTTTTGACCAGCTCCTCTTGACTTCAGCCCTGGGTTTCTTTGGGGTTTATAAGCACGCAAGAATGAGGCAGGTGAGCGATGTGCCGAACCTCTCCTTAAATACAGCCTTATTCTCCGAGTCTGAACGAGTGCAGGAGGGTACCCGCGCACTCCAGAAAGTGGCGAGCCTTGGCAGGATGTTATAAGGGTTTTTCTAAGAAAAGTAATAAGAAAATGCCCAAACGCAAAGAGCATCTGAGTCTTCACAGAGCATGAGAACAGCCAGGCTGAGTGATGGGATTTGGTACCAGCTAGCTGCATCAGCAAGTATTATTCTCATTTCAATTTCATGTTCTTCTAGATTAAAGACCCATCTTTTAATGCTTTAAATTGTCAAAAAAATCTATGTTTATAGAGGTAAAATGTACCATGTAGAGATAAAATATATCAGATAATAAACAGGAAAGACCAGACTCTGCAATAAAGGAAAACAAACTTGGTTTTTTATCAGTAAACATCATGTTTCTCTAAATAATACATTAGCTGCTTTTCATTTTTCAAGTAAGAGGCTATTATTTTCAACTGGATATCAGTCAGTACAGCATGGATATTTTTAAATACTTATAATCACGATCCTAAAAGACGTTGGCATGGTAAGAAGCTTAACAGCAATAAAAAGAACGTAAGTGGAAAGGTAGAACAGATGAGAACCAGCAATAATGCTTTATATGATACTGATCTAATTTTTAAATAGTTTCTCGTTTCTATGCAAAAAGGTACTTGCGATCGTGCTTCCCAGGCAGCTGCACGGCCACGAAGCAGGTTCAGCGCTGTGGGAAAGACAGAGGAGTCCTTGACTTGCGCTGTGCCCAGAGGCACCCTGCGCTTGTCATCCAAAACGTGCTGAAGAACCATCTCTGATTAAACGGTATTTTCATATTGAGAGAAGTGATGTCTAATTCTGCCAAAACTCAGAAGAAAAAGAATCTTAATACAAAAATCAACAAATAGAGTACTGGAGAAGGATGCTTTACCACCTCCTGCCTGGTGACCACAGCCACCCCACTGAATTTGCTGCCTCCTCTCAGGTTCTCCTTTCTAACCCCATCCAGACTGTCTTCCATCACGTGTTTGAACGAGACAGTCACAAGGCAGCCACGACCTCAGCTGCAGCCTCCTGGCCCCCAAACAAAGGAATATACGTACTTACAGGCACTCTGCTTTGTTTTTGTAGTAGATGAGGGTTATCCCTCATCTGCCCTATCACAGGAATTTTCATTACATCACACTTTTTTAATAATTAATGATAACATATAATTTGTTTACCTCACGTGAGCATGTGATTATTGGCTATCAACTGCTATTCACTAAAAATGATTACATTATCCCCTTCTTTTAGGAAAAACGTAGAATTTTCTAGACCTTTATTATACCATTGCTTCAGCCATTGCTGAATGAATACATTACAATGAAGCAGAAAGCAAAAATTGCCGAGTGTCTTGGCGTAAACCCTAACATTAAGAATTTTCAAATAAAAAGAAAAAAACCAGTCTTTTCTTTAATAGTTTGGAATTAACTTGGCAAAGTGGAAAAACATATCCTTAGGATATAATTTAAGAAAGGGGATGATAGTAAAATACATCGTTGATTTTCTTCAGGATTAGGGAATTCTGCAATTTAAAAGTCTCTCAAATAACTACGATTACAAGCAGACAATCTTTTTCTACAATCTTTTCTAAGAAAATACCCACAGAGGTGAGCTCTCTGTCAGACTGAGGGCAGTTTCCCATTTTATAATATGATTTTTTTTTCCACAAAGGCTGAAATTCTCCAGAGCAGTGCTTGTGTCCTGCTGTGCAGAATATGATCATTTTGACCACAGTAATCTTTTCATAAATGAAAGCACCCCATTCACCAAGGAAAGTTTATGAGTGATGTCCTTCCTCCAACCATTTATTACTAAAGGCTACACTGTAGTAAATACCTTTCCAATTGCATTTCACACCTAGCAGGTAAAATATTCTGCTTTATTTTATTACATGATTTATTACCAATTTTAGCAAATAT
This sequence comes from Mycteria americana, assembly GCF_035582795.1. NCBI lineage: Eukaryota > Metazoa > Chordata > Aves > Ciconiiformes > Ciconiidae > Mycteria > Mycteria americana. The sequence continues at coordinate 13,778,911 of NC_134376.1, forward strand.
AAATGAACATGTACATTTTAAAATGTCATTAATATTGAATGCTCTCTTTGACATTGCATTGGTGGATAATGTAACTTATTAGGGTTTTTTGCATTTACTTTGTAATCTTTCTCTGAAATACCACAAATCCTGAATTTTTGTACTATCTCTGTTCACTGACTTGCTGGGCGATGGTATACACATTTCAAAGCTCCTTCTGAGCTCCCAGACGTATGCAATCCTTTGTGCCTATAGAGCGACTTCAGTGTGATCCATGGGCTTTTGTTGACTTACTTCGATGATTATTTTTTCCTCATTCACTAGAAAAAACTCCTGCACTGGGCTCCCTTGCTTCAGGGCAAGGACAGCTGCAGAAACGCTGCCAGGAGTTACAAAGTCTGCCACCTACAAACCTTCTCTTATACCCCTACTTCACGCAGTTGATCATCCCTCTTTCAATGTACTAGGCTCGTTCATAATGGGGCCAGATCACTTTTATTCCTACAGTGTCACCTGAGGCTCGTTCAGGGGAGCAAGATTTATCACGCAGTCCCTAGCAGGCGATCAGTCAGATAAAGGAGAGTTCTTGTGGTAGGAAGTGCAATGACATTTTGCTTTGCCACCCCCTCCTGCTTTGCCCAGTATGGCAGTAAGCGGGAGACCTTATTTTCCCAGGTTTATCTGTCAGTACCTATGAAAGTCCTTCTTTGGAGAATCCTCATGGCATAAAAACACTAAAAAAAGCTTTATCGTTTCATTAAAAAAAAAATCTTACTTTTGACACTTGCTATAGTAAAATCTAGAAATAACAATATATGTATTTCAGATACTCCTGCCCCTGACAGACATGCTAGGGTACTGTGGCTGAGCTGGGGTCACCGTGCACTCCTGAAGCGGTCCAGGCTGAGAAGGCCCTGGCACAGCCTGGTGCTGTCCCACTACGTACGTATTTATCCAACGAAACCGTCTACTCCGCAGACTGTGTCAAGAACAAAACCAGGGTCACCATTCCCGTTCAAGTACTGTACACGCTTAAAGGCACAACACAATTAATTCACTGTCACATACAGTTAGTAAGCACCCTGCTGGCACATCATGGAAGCTTTTTTTTTTGGCTTATGTGCAGCTAATTGGACCTTGGTTGTGGAGAGCTGTTCCACAGGCATTTCTGTTGCGAGGAGCTGGTCCCTTCTGCCTCCTCCCAGGGTAAAAGGAGGGGAGGCCTCTGCTCGCTTGCAGACATTTTCAACAGAAACTTAGGGAACAGTTGTAACATCTCAAATTAAGGATGCATTATGTGATCAGGACTGCAGAAAGTATCAGGGTTCAATTTCTTGAGACTTAGTGACTTCAAAGCACTTTATCTGTATCTGTAATGAAGTCCCTCCCTTCCCTTGGCCTCAAAGCACCAAAAGAAAAGTGCATGGATTACACACAATATTAGACCAACTGGAAATGAAAGCTTTTGTCCTATGTATCAATCAATGCACATGCAAAGGAGTCAAGGTGTTCTTTAACCTGTTGCAGAGGTTCATCATGCGTGAGCACTCCTAAACTTCTCTCTCAGAACTGCTCCAGCTGTAAAATCCCCATTACATTGCCTCACAGTGCAATTCATATGAATAAATTACTTACCTATAGGTAAGGCAATACAGACCTTATTTGACCTCACCATATTACCATAACATTGCAGTGACATTACCATAACATTATGGTCATGTTGTGATCACCACTTAAGAGCAGACAATTACTACCTGTTATAACCAGCCAAGTTAACCTTGTAGTACTCATTAGAACAACTGTATTAGGAACAGAAATCGTGAATTCAGGCTTGTGTATAAGAGGAAATAGCAGCACGTATAAGCTAATGGGATGGTGCAGTGCTGCCTTGGGGATGGAGGGATCAGACACGGGTCGTAAATCAGTGAGTCCATCAGGAAGAGCAGTGCAAGGTTAGGCTCAGTAGTGTGGCCAAAGCGGAGAGTGTTTTAGAAATGAAGAATGAGGGTGATTGCCTGGGTGTGGGTGAGGCCCCTGCAGGTGGGCTCACTATGGCAGTGCAGCTGCAAATTCAAACACAAATGTGGTGTATGATTCAACCAATGCATGGTACTATGAGAAATGAAGTACAGTTAGGGGTGGAAGCCAAATGAGAAGAAAATAGCCAGCACCTGCTCACAAAGTGGCTTAGATTATCTACAAAACTTTAAAGCCACTCTGGTTTGGATCACAGTGAATAACTAGCTTTCCAGTTCAATATTGAAAAAAAAAATCAAAATGCAGTATTTCCAAAATTGAATATTCAAGATTCGGTATTACCGGCCCAATATTCAAAACAGTGGTGGAAGAAAATGGCACAGATCTTCCAGAGATGACTGTCTCTAGTTCATTACCCTAATACCTTTGCAAGTACGTGCACATACAAAGAATTTCTCCCCAGCGTGTGCATTGTGTATGTGCAAGGAAGGGGGGGGGCCTTTTACATAACGGGCTTGAGTGTCCCCCGCACGGTCACAGCTACACCTTCACAGCTGGAGGACAGTTCAGCTGGGCACAGAGCCACTGTAGACTAATGCTGATACTGTAAACAATTAAGCCTTAGGCCACACAGGATTTTGGACTATAGTACAGAAACTTTCTGTGTATGAAGGCGTTAAGGAGCAGGACATAAATTGTTATTGCCTGTAACTAGTAGAACTGCAGGCAGCTTGCTTTGCCCTTGACTAACAAATTGTTACTTCTACCAGAATATATACATGTTTTATATATGATCTACAAGAATAAAAAACATGCTTTTCCACTTTTTTTTGTACCTTACATAGTGTCTAAGTGCTTTCCAGATGTGCACAGCGATGTAGCACTGACATTGCTTGGAAGTAACTTTTTTTCTTCTCCCAAGAAAATCACTATGTGAGGTCTTTTTAACAAAAAAATCTTGCAATACATGATATCGGTGAAACCAGGTCTAAAAAGCACAGCTTGAGTTTGGAATTAAAAACCAGATTTGTAGAAGTGTCAGTACCTGTGAAACTCTCTTGTAGCTCTCGCCTCTGCTGTGCCCTTTAAACAGACCTGGTGAGCTTACGGTGATCTTAAATACATGGTGTTCACACCCGCAGGGCATTTGCCACCGTCCATGAGTCAGTATAGAGGTAGAGCACTGGCCACGTTTCTCGTTCAGCAATGTCTAAAGCCAACCGGATGGCTTTCACTTCTGCAAATTGGCTCGATTTACCTTCTCCTTCAGCAGTTTCTGCGACTTGTCCTACAGGACTCCATACAGCAGCCTTCCACCTCCGATGCTTTCCCACAAGACGACAGGACCCATCAGTGAACAGGGCGTATTGCTCCTCATTTTCTGGCTATTTACTGTACAGTGGGGCCTCCTCAGCACGCATCACCTCCTCCTCTGGCAATATGCCGAAATCTTTGCCTTCTGGCCAGTCCGGGATCACTTCCAAGATTCCTGGGTGACTGGGGCTTCCTATCTGAGCCTGTTGTGTGATCAGTGCGACCCACTTACTCCACGTAGCATCAGTTGCATGGTGTGTAGCGGGGACCCTCCCTTTGAACATCCAGCCCCCCTGTGACAGATGCTGTGGCCACTCCAGCCCCCCCTGCAACAGGCACCGCGGCTACTCCAGCCAACAAAAGGTTACCAGTGGGCTTTTGGTATAACTGCCTTGGAGACAGAGGAAATTAAACAGCGGTCCACCCTGCCTCGTCTTTCAGAGGACCCTTCTCTAACCACCCCCACAGGGCATTTGCCACCATCCATGAGTCAGTATAGAGGTAGAGCACTGGCCACTTTTCTCGTTCAGCAATGTCTAAAGCCAGCTGGATGGCCTTTACTTCTGCAAATTGTCATTCCCTTAGTCTATATCCATCCCTCTAAAATGTCCATTGAATTCATTTAGTGCATGACTTTGGGTTCCGTCTGTCATAATAGTCCTTCAGAGCAGGAGACATGGTGGTGATTAATAGGAATGTATTGGAAAGGGTAGGACTTGGGCATGACACAGATGGTAGAGAATAAGGGGTGGATACCCAAGAGTTGGGCCACTGAAGAACTGTCCTGGTTTCGGCTGGGATAGAGTTAATTTTCTTCCTAGTAGCTGGTATAGTGCTGTGTTTTGGATTTTAGGATGAGAATAACATTGATAACTCGCTGATGTTTTGGCTGTTGCTAAGTGGTGTTTACACTGGTCAAGGACTTCTCAGCTTCCCCTGCTCTGCCAGGCGCACAAGAAGCTGGGAGGGGGCACAGCCAGGAGAGCTGACCCCAGCTGCCCAAAGGGCTATTCCATACCATATGGCCTCATGCTCAGTATAGAAACTGGGGGAGTTGGCCGGGGGCAGCGATCGCTGCTCGGGGACGGGCTGGGCATCAGTCAGCAGGTGGTGAGTGGTTGCATCACTTGGGGTTTTTTTGTGTTTCCCTGGGTTTTTCCCCTCTCTCTCTCGTTCTTTTCCTTTTCACTACAACTTATTATTATTATTATTATTATTATTATTATTATTATTATTATTATTATATTTTATTTCAATTATTAAACTGTTCTTATCTCAGCCCACGAGTTTTCTTACTTTTGCTCTTCAGATTCTCTCTGCCATCCCACCTGGGGTGGGGAGGGTGAGCGAGCGGCTGCGTGGGGCTTAGTTGCCAACTGAAGCTAAAGCACGACAGCGTTACCACCGCCACAGTGGGAGTTACAGATGGAAGGAGCATACTCTGAGTTTGCTACATATATATATTTGAGGGAGTTTTCAGCAGATTACATTTCCATTTTGGGGCTTGTGGCCACAAATACTGATTTAAGCATAAATCTCTATCTGGGTTGCTTTAAGAGGTGTACAGTCACCTCAGCACAGTTCGATGACAGTGCTATATTGTGCCCAGCTCACCCTGAAGAGCACAGCAGAGGAGCAGGGCTCCTGAAGGAAATACACTGAGCGCTCGTCTGCTTTGCACTGAGAACAATCCAGACTGGTTTCGTTCTTCTTTTCTGAAATGTACTCGCCCCATTTCTTGACAGACTCTAACCTGTGTTATTTGTCTTCCACAATAAAATGATTTGCCAGGATTTTAATGGAAAAAGAGAAGTTTCTGTTTCTCATTTTTCTCCACTCTGCCGTACAACTCCTACTGCAAGCGAACACTTTAAACCTGTCCTGCAAACAGTTTATCACAGATTGGCAACGGTGCGGTGTGCATGTAGGTGCTATAGGCAGAGCCCATTGCATTTCAGCTGCTGACAGGGGGTCGATACAACATGACAGCAGGGAGAGAAACCTGATTAGAAATGGTATTACTGGATAAAAGCCTTTTTTTCTCAGGATGAGCATCCCTTTTTAACTTGCAGAGGGCTCTGAGTGTTGCGAGGGTGCAGATGGCTCAGTGTCTCTCTCCTGAAATGATCCCCAGTCTATCTTTTGTCTTTCGACACTTCATTATAAGCAGAGACTGATGGTGCCTTTCTGATGCTGGAGAGGTCCTCCCTGCAGCACCTCTCTGCCCAAATGCAGAAATTGCTTTGTCATGTTGGATAAAAGCTGCTTGCTGAGTCTTCCTGAGGAATCCCAGGTTGGGGGACGTGATATAAATAAACATAAATGTTCTCTGGAAAATGTATTCTGGCAGAGGACTCAGAACGTTGTGCAGATTACAAATTGCACCCAATTCTCTGTTTTAGCCGCCTGATTTTTTGTGCTGAAGATGCTGATTGCTTCGCCTGTTGCAATTCAGAGAAACATTTTCCATGCAAAAAGAAAAGTAGCAGTTGCAAGTATTTAAGAGTGCTGAAACAAAATATTTTTCATGGTTGTTTTTTATTCCATGCTCCATTGCTCAGTTTCCTACTATTGACCGACGTTAGAGATATAAGCCCTGATCTCACAATGTGAGATCACATTGTGTCAAGAAGGCTCAGAAGTTTCGGTGCAGCTTCAATTCTGGGCAAATAAAATAAAATCAAAGGTGGTTATGTCACAAATCTGTGAGAGCAATGCCTCTTTGCCAAGAGACCTATGGGATCATGATCCATTTAGATGTCCTTTCTTGTCATCCCTGCCACTGCTTGAAATTTCAGCAGGATTTCAGAAATGGCATTTTCTGTAGCTTTTCTTTCAGAATCAGCTGTTCCTTAGGTGGCTGGAGAGCTGGTGGTTGGAGGTTCAGAGAATAGGCACATACCTGTGTTTTGTTTTCTACGAAATGTTCTAGCCCTGACGTGTTCAGCCCAGAGCTGTCTTGTACCCTTCCACAATACTAATTTTAACAAAACTTAACGACCTGAAAAACTAGGAAAGAAAGAATGAAATAATTTCAAAATTAAGCCTCTAAATATTGGGAACCATAACGCAAGGATCCAGCGGTCTAACTTTTATTCCTCTCTCCTTCCAGTGGTACCTGGCACGTGGCATCCTGGCTCCTTGCGCCTCTGAGCTGCTCTTGGCAGGAGCAACGCAGCCCACGTGGGCGTGCAAAGCCCAGGAGGCACCACCCAGCTCTGCTCAGCACCGTGGGAGGACGCGTCAAAGCTCCAGCGCTCAGTGCCACCTCCAGCAAGGTCTTATCCTCTCCTCTAACACTCCTCGGTATTGCTGCCCCAAAGCTGAGGGACGGGAACTTGCTGGCTCAGCTGATCCAGGAAGACCTTGCGTGTTTAACTTGTTCCATTCCATTTCCTCCCTCACTCTGCAAGTCACATTTCCACAGTGGGAACTGGAGGTCCAACAGGCTTATTCACAGGACACAGTACCTCATGATGCTGTGAATAAATGTGTGAGAGCTTTCAGCACTTAATAGTGTCAGCCATGAAACCGAAAGCTGTTCTCGGCCATAACAGTATGGGAGCCGGCATGCTGCTCTAATAAAAACAGTGAAGAACGAGGCAATAACATATTCATATCATTGTAAAAATTAGGAAAGGGAAGAGAAAGAGATCTGAGTTGGCATCATATGATGGGAAACTGCTTTCAAAGATCTTGTCTTAGCTTAGAAAATCAATTTGCTTTCTTTTTCCATTTCCCTCCATGAAGCAGGGAATAACAACATTCTCCCTGTAACTTCCCCCAGCTTTGCTAATTTTCTGACCTGGGAGCAGAGAAATTATTTGTAATGTCTTTGAGCATTTTCTTCACATACTTCATTCCATTCGTGCTTGGGACATGCACATCGCTTGTGTTTTTAAAGAAACTTGGAATTTGATGGGCAATACAGAGTATTACCATATAACAAAGCAGAAATTGTAGAGTGCACAAAATGCTAAACTGGAAGGTACAAACAATTACTGTCTTTAGAGGAATGCATCATTTTGGGGGTAATGATACATCAAAATAAAGGAGGAATCTGGGGCTGGATCCAGCTCCCATTGGAGACAGAAACTGAGCTCTCATTAAGCCCAAGCAGAGGCTCAGCTATTCTCAAGCCTGTATAAAATCATGCCATTGAAATACCATGAAAGAGTTAATGGAGGGAAAAGCAAATAATTAACAATTTACCCACTACATTTAGTCTTTTAAATGTTAATCTGCCCTATAAAAATACCTGGCAAAATCGTATTAAAATATTTTAAAGATATTACAATACCAGTTTGAAATCAGGAGAAATAAATCAGCTGGGATAAAAAGAACTTGCCTTGGCTTCTGCTTAAAGAAAAGAAAGCACCACAAGAAAACAAGAGGGGTGTGGGGGGAGAGTACCATATCAAAGCAGCACGGAGCTCTTTTGACTGAAAGGGATGCAGGCTCCGAAGGCTGGAGTCCAGTTCTTCCTTCAAATCCAAAGCATATCTGAGAAACAAGCATGACACATCTGGACTACCCTGATGCTGGTGAAAAGACTCTGACTGATTTCAGAAAGGCTTTTGGTCAGAACCACAATTCAAGCTTTTGTCAAGCAGACTGATGTTCAGGTAAGGGGTTTGGGCCCTGCAGCTATCTTAAATTAGTGTGACAACCTGAGATTATTCCACCAAGAACAAAATAGTCTAACAAAACTGTCTGGAACAGGAGGATTTTTGGAGGACTGTCTGAAAGATAACATGCTAAATATAAGCACTCATAATAAATGCTGCTGTAAAGCTGTAACTGATAAATTCTAGTAAAGGATCCCCTGTTTATTGGCATAAATAGTAGCAGAAGGCGGCAATCACAAGCATTGTATTTTCCCATGGCAGAGTCTGCAGAAAGCACTTCAATTTTCTTTCATGTTTTGGACAGGCAGTTTCAGTCCTGTAAGGACAAGACAAATGTTCAAGTGTACAATGTTCTCCTAAAGACCCTCACAGAAAGTCTATCCTACCCTACCCTACCCTGCCCTACCCTACCCTACCCTACCCTACCCTACCCTACCCTACGCGGGCTGTGAGAGCATCAAACCATCTAAAATTCATCACTTCTGAGCTTTTCTGGGAATAGAGAGCCACTGAAGCCTAGCTGAGCCCTTTACCTCTCCCTTCCCTGTTCATCGTAGCTGATCCCAGGACTATTCCTTACCAAGCATTTTCTCCAGGGAAGTCTGCCATCAGATAACCCGAGGACACTGAGTGGAGCTATGCCTCATTGCCCACCTGTGGTCTTACATGCTGAGCTTTGGTAACTGTGAAAGCATTAAACAAAAACAATGGCAATCTCAAAAGGCTACGCAGCATCTTCCTAGAAAGCAGAGTTGATCTCAAAATGGGTAAAATATAATGAAGCACTGTGTTAAACATCTGACGAAGGTCTAGAGAAAAATCAGAACTGCTGCTTCTCAAAGTTACCTTCATGGGTCTGACTCACGAAGCTAGTGGAAAAACTCCTGACTTTGAACAGATGCAGTCTATTGTCTTGTATTCTGTGTTACGCTAGGCCAAGGAGTGCTCTGCCTCCCAGGCACTGAGGTGGTTTCCACCGCCGTGCTGAGGTCTGGATGAAATCCTACCACTTGTGAGCAGTAGGTCAGTCAAGAGACAGAGCTTGTAGGTAGCTCCCGGCACCGTAAAGCACCTCTACACAGGAGAAAACACTGAAGCTCTCAGTCACTAGAGGATGTTAGCAGCAATACAGCTCAAGCAACTAGATCATGAAGACACAAGGGAGAGTCCCAGCGCAACCTGTGGAGGAGGGAGAACACGATTTCCATTTGGATTAGTACAGTCTTACCTTTTTATTTACTGTTACATGAGGTAGCCCACCCATTTATAACAAAAACTTGCTTAATGAACATTTGGCTACCAGGTTTCAGACCTAAATATGCCTATTCAGGTTCCTCCTAATTTAAACAAACTCTCAGGAGCATGATCCTCTCCTGAATACTCCACATGAATGAGGAGAAAGGCAGTTGACGCTGACTTTCATAGACTCTCTGAAGGAGGGGAATCCAGCTCAATGATCAGACAACATCTAACAAAACAGTGGTAACCAGGTGGTTACTGTCTCTGTCCTGTCTATCTCTTGACTAAAAACCTGGCTGGCTCAGAAAAGTTGAAGACATCTCCCTGAAATCCAGTGGGTCTGATCAAAGGGATTGAGTAAGTAAAAAATTAAGCCCCACTTTATCTGCTTTCTTTTTCTACCTAACATTAAACCCCTGCCTTTTTTACTACAACGTTTAAAACCTGAATATCTAGCCATATTTAATCTTCTTCTAGCTCCCACCTGTCTGTCACCTGAGCATCTTACATTACCACTCAGACAGGGAGACAGATCATACAAGAAAGTCTCTGACACAGCAAGAAATTCAGCCTAGGCACCCAGACAGCCTCCATCCAAGACATACCTGTGTCTCTCCTCCTCTTTCTAGCGAGCAGGAGGTTTGTTGGGACACTTGTCCCAGCCTCTCCTGCTTAGGACCATCAAGTGGATTGCAAACACATTGAATTTTGGCTGCTCAACGTGAGCGAGAAAATCTCCACAGAAATATTTTTAAAATGCCTGACATCTGGCTTCAGTTAAGTTTATCTGCATTAATAAAATACATTTCTTACTCAGTGGGTAAGGATATTTTTTAATCTTTTATACCATCATCCAATAAGCCTTAAAACTGATAAAAAGTACATTCATATGCAAATCAGTCCTTTTTCATTTCCCTTTACTTTTTTTTTCATCTTACTTCAATATTTTAAAATCCAACCTCTTTCTGGGCCCTGTAAATAATTCCTATTGGCATTGCTAACGACAAATGCACAGAAGTAAACTGCCAGCCACTGCTGAGAAGATACGCATCAACGAACTGTGCTAAGGTTCAGAGGGCTAATAATGACGTGCGGAACCTGTCACACTTTGATCATCAGTTTGGATGGGCAATACTCAAACTGACCTACAGTTATAGTCATGTGGTAACTACCCGGTTGTCTATATATGATTGCTGGTCTCTTTTTACCCCCCAGTGGACAGGTATTCTGCTTGCTGGCAGTAACTATCTTCTCTTTTGCTATCAAACTCAACCATTCAGTTAAAACTAAAGAAATTATTCTACCCCTCTCCCAGGCTCTCTTTTCCTAAAAGGTGCATGTCACTCTTAGAAGGTAATGCTTTACAATGATAGCTACCCATCTTCCAGCTCACTTTTACTGTCATCCTTTTTCATCCACTGTAACAGTGAAGAAGGAATTCCTTTAGTGGGAACCAGGAGGAAAGAAAAATCTTTCTCATTAAAGACTATGCTCTCCACCTCTTGCAGTAGAATCTGGTGACAAACACACAAACAAATGGGAGAAAAAGGCTTCCCAAGTTTTTTACAAACATCAGTTCCTAATATCCTACAACAACCCTGAGAAGTCCTCATGGACCCTGTTTATATGGATATGCAAAAGCAGCTGTGGCCCAGCTTGTGTCTGCTGAGATAGTTCAGATCAGGGGTTGTGTCATCCCTCTCCAGAAACGCTGCACTTTGAAGGCAACCTTGTCCATCATTATCCCTCCCTGTTCCTGTCATCCCCCAAGGAGGGTATCTAGCTGACTGCTAGCACTTCTCTGCCCACGCGCTCTGAAGACTTTTACCATGTAACTCAAGCCAGGTTGTAGCTCTGAGTGATTTGCTCAATTTTGACAGCTCAAATAGGAGAAGTCACAAAGGATATTCAGATCATTTCACTCCCACTCCCTTTGCCTTTTTCCCTGGGAAACACAGTTTTTGAAGAACACGCAAATTGTCCCTTCACATTTCCTGCTAGTGGTGAATATATTTGTTTTCATTATTTTATTTCCCTGATCTTTGTTCAATCAAACCTACAAATGCACCAAAGTGTTACTTGTCAATCAGGTCATTAGCTTAGAAAATTTCTAGCAGCAAAGGAACATAAAATGAAGCGGCTACAGTGTAATTTTCTGATCACTCTATTAGACATTTATTCATCTGAACAGTTCATACCTCTGTTCTACTATGTCATCTGGCAACTTTAGACATCTGAAAATTATATTCTTTCACCAGATATAAAGACTGTAGCTCTCATTAAAATATTCATGACAAGAAACATTTTAGTCAGTTGGTGAATTGCTATTACAGTTAAAACATAAATCACCACCACGCCATTACTACGGTCTGGGAGAACTTGATGGACTTCCAGTAATTTATGAATAAATACAAAGAATGGGAACATTGCGATAAGCTCGAAGCAGCCAAGGGCTTCTTCTGTGTAAATGAGCGTTTGTGTACAGATAAGTCTGTAAAGAATTTTGTAAAGAAAATATTTTAAAAAAAGAAAAAAAAATCCAATTCAGTTACAAACTAACTAGCTTAGGTAGCAGCTTAGGTGCTGCAGGGAAAGCAGCACAGAGTGCAAACTCCATCCAGGACAGTGGGTGAGTCCCCTCTGAGCTCTGCCAGCTGTACCTCAGATCATGTAACTCTGGACTTATTTTCCCTACATGAATGGCAATCACTGCCATGCACACCCAAAATATCCCAGTCACAGCTGAGGAGCTACCTATATAGAGTGTTAATTACAGCAGCCACTGTGTATTTAAGTTAAAAGAAGCAGCAGTCTGACTACCCTACTTAAAATAAAGATTTTTCTAGACTATAGTCAGCATGTTCTGCAGTAGGACAGTCCTTTAAATGTGTTTGAAAGGGACTGAGAAGACACAAAAGAAAGGTAACTTTTTCATGACAAAACCCGATGATTTCACCTGGGACCTGCCATATGGGGAAATCCAAGTCTGACACTTCTTCCACAACTGCATTTCCTTATCCCTGTATTATCTGCTACAAGAGTGACCTGAATTGAAGAAACGAAAACATGAATGAACCCGTTTCCTGGGTTTGATCAAAAGCTCAATGAATTCTGTAAAATCACTTCATTGACTCCTGGTGTTCAGCTCAGGCTTTTGGGAAGGCTGGTGCTAGGATATGTATATAAATTGACTAATTCAACAATCTTTTAAAAAAAGACCCAGAAACACTCAAAAAAAACCCCCAAACAACAAAGCCCAAATTGGATTTACTTTCCATTATTGTTTTTCATCAGAGTACAGACACCTTTATAAACAAGGCTTTTCACAATTTTACCCAGCATGTAGCTATAAGTATCTTAAACAGTAGTTTAAAAATCCAACTATTTTAATCTAATTTAACTGTTCACCACATCATAATGATTATAGATCATTTCTATTCTCAAATCAACCTTGGGGAACATTTAGATACTCTTTGGGAAATGCTCAGAGGACTATGGAAATCTCTAATTTCTACATCAACAGAGGGCTTTGCATGCTTGGTTAAGTCTGGTACTGCCTGTTCCTAATTTGTTTCTCCAGATGAATATTTATTTGATTCACAGCCTGTTTCACAGATGCTTTTAAAAGTATTGTCATCAAGGAGCCTGGATGCAAAAAGAGAAACTCCTATTTTGCTTTCTCTTGTGTTGCTAGTAAGCTACTCAGTTATTTGACCTTCCAGTAAAGTAACATACAGAGCCTAAGAAACAGATAGAGCCTAACCTTAGATGTACAAAAAGCCCATTCGTTTTGAGATGGGTATTTAGTTGCTAAAGACCAATTGTCTGCCAAAGTATTAGCAAATAAACCATTTCGTGCATCTCTTTTCATGTCGCGTGGCAAGTTCCTGACTCTGAACGCCGCCAGGTTATTATAGCAGAAAAGTTGGCAGTTTTAGAAAGAAGGCTGAGTAATAAAAATAAAAAGATCAACAGGCATGGAAAGAGAAGTGATAAGGCAGAAAATGCAAATAAAATGGATCAGAGATCTTAAAGAGAGATGGTGCCAGATTACCAGTGGCAGAGTCAGTGGAGTTACCCTGCCTGCACTGGCCAAGTCTGCCCGTCCCAGTGAATCCGTATGCAAAGCCAGCCATATGCAATTGATTAATTCAGCTACTGCTATAAACTGGAAAATAAATTGTTCCATTAAAAAAAGATATTTTAGCATCAGCTATGATCAGTGAATCTCCTTCTATGATTTTTTTCTGCTTTCCATTTGTGATGCATCCTTCTCCAGCTCCTTGGAATCTTCCAGTACATCTTAATTACCCCTGGTGAACAATTGCCACTGAGCTGCGGGCAATGCAATGAATCAGTTTAAAAGTACAGTGGCTCACGTGCAACTTCTCCTGCTACAGATTACTGCATTAAAGAATACTAGTCACCCAGAAAATCCCAGAAGAGAACATCATCGTGGTTTAAACCGAGTATGAAAACTGTAGGTTCAAATTTTAATGTGTTTCTTACTGGATTTGATTTACCACAAGAGACCCAGCATAACTCGTGTCTTATATGTAACTCCATACGCAGCTGTGTAGAAGTCTCGGAGACTGTTTCAAAATGATTATAAATAAAGCTGTCAGAAGCCTGTCCCCACAGGGCCATTCGTTTGTCCATAACATGACAATGTTAATGCTCTATTTTCAACAGCTTTTTTCCATAAGCGTGGACATGATTTTGAGCTCATATGAAGTCCAGACAGTCAGAAATTGTAGCCAGGTCCTGTGGTGCCATTTATCTTTGTCACTACATCCTCAGCGGTTAAGAAGCAAAGATCCAGCTGCCCATTAAAGCAAGAGTAACCCTTAAAATAGATTAACATGTGCCTCAAGTTATCTCTGCTCGATGGCCTAGTCCTGCTCCCAGGGAATTCTGTGAAAGCTGCCTGACTCCACTGAAATCCTCTCCTGCCCAAACTGGGGCAGCAGCATTTGCCCAGCTGAGGCTGGAAAACCCATGCTGTAATGGAGTCAGGAGAAAAATCAAGGTTATTCTCCTCAGTGATGTGAAGGAAGTGCCCGAGTGCCATAAGCTACATACTGGGATATAGCCAGGAATGGCAAATAGGATTTGGTCCTATTTGAGTAGGTATAAATGCACTTTCCGGTTTATATGTATAGCCCAATAAAATGAAAGCTGAAATAGGGAAAGCAATGCCTTTTTAAAATTGGAATAGCTGTTATTCATTCTGACTCTCTGGATTTGTAATCAGCTTTATCAATTTAATTTCATTTATAATATGTTTTGTGACAGCACCTTTCTCAGGTTCAGAGACAGCTGAACTCAGTTTATTAAAGCCCTAGGTGTTCCTCACGCTTGATTAATGAAAGTATCAATATATTATATGGAATTTAGCAAAAGCAGGAAATTGAGATTTTTGGGAAGGCAAATACAGCTGTTAGACCATGTAGAGAGGACCACTGAAAAAGCTAGGAGAAAAGCCAGACCAAACAAAGCTGAACTTGCCAAGAGAGATCCGTGAAGAATAAACACTGTATGCCTGATAAGCTGGAAAATGAAGTCAGACAACACAGCAGGCTATCTCCAGCAGTGCACGTGTTTCCCAAAAGCTTGACAAAGAGCTGGCAGCGTTTCAGGATTCCCAGAATATGTATCCACTAATCACATACAAATAAGTGAGTCGTGAACACACTTAAATCAGTTTATCTGTGCAAGTGCTGTCTGCAAAGCCTCTCTAAGAGCAGTGGGATCCACTGGCTGGCTCAGATGGGGTTGATGAGGGAAGAGGAGTTCCTCCACATCAGGAGTCAGGGCACTGCTGCTACCTGGTGTCATCGTACTCATCTGTTCCTCTCTAGCCACTGTTGCTCTCTCTTTTATTTTTAGCTATTTGTTGTAAAAGGACTTGGAGAAGCCAAGTTGCCCTGGTTGCAGTGGCAGTCATCTTCTACCCAATCTCTTTCAAAACTAAGAACAACCACAACTTAAGGGCAAGGAACGCCAGCGTGATGGTTACTTGCAGACGCTCGCTGTGGGTGGCATTCACCCCCATGCAAGGGGATGACACAACTTTGATCCATCACCCTACTCCCACCTGAAGTCCCCACTTAAGCCAGTGGGACTTGCTCAAGTGCCTCTGAGCAGATTTTAAGTGAATCTTAAAACACCACACATCTCATGGCAATCCTCTGGTTTCTCGCTGCGAGACAATCCAGGATTGCGTCTCAGCAGTCACAGGACTTTCATGGCAGAGGTGATGGGGAGGACAAAATGATCAGATGTTTCCCGGTTCCTGGGATGGCAAACTGAGCTAGGGAATCCCCTTTCAGGATTATTGGCAAACCACACGGCCCATATGTGACACTAAGTGCTACCAAGAGCTGCAAGCCTTGCAGCTTTGGCTTCTTGTTCTTTGTCTCAGGTCTATCTTTCACTACATCCTTCAAAGCAGGAAATCATACAGCCCTAAGCCACTTATTCCAGATTTAAGTTCAGCTACATGGATATCTACAGATGTTTTTTTAAAGTTTTGCTATTGTAAAGCAAGGTCAGGGATTATGTTGCTAGATAAAAAGGAAACCACCACTGAAATGCAAAGCCAAAATATTTTTTGGAAAAAAAAAAGGGGCTCTATTCAGCTCTATAGTTCCCACAATGAAGCCAAAAATTCTCATTAATATTTGTGGATCTGAAACAAATCATACACCCTTGAAGCCAAAAATTCTCATCAATATTTGTGGATCCAAAACAAACCGTATACCCTATTTATATGATACATATATTTACAGGAGAAATCTAATCTCAAGGGGACGTCATGATTGTTAGGAAATTGAACTTTCCTTCTTCTCCAGGTTCACACGTCCAACCTTTCCTTGCAGCATGCCAAATCAATGCATGCAAATCCTTTTTCACAGCTCTGCTCCCATTTAAGTCAATGGCAAAACTCCCACTGAATCGAACGAGGGTATAATTAAACCCTTACATTTTAGTAAACTCCATGCAAGTAACTCACAAACCTATAGACTGAGTAAAAATTTGGCACGTAGATGACACAAAGCATACAGAATAATGTGCAAAATAAAAAAAGCAAGTTTCACATGCATTTTGGCCAAGTCTAATCATCCCTCTACTAATCCTGATGTTCCAACAAAGAGTTGTATAAAGTCATGTTAAAGCAAGTCACCCCGTATTCAGACCTGCCTCTGAACAAATATACTGCCTACATCTTTCAAATTCAGGATGACTGATCTGCAAAAGATCAGATTCTGTCCCCTTTCTTCATGCTGACACTAACTTTCTCAACAGCAGATTGCTGATTTGGGGTTACAAATATCTGCTTAACGTGTAGCTGCACTACTTCCAAAGAGGACAAGATAACCCCAGGATTACTTTTGCAGAGTCATCGTGCAAGGTGGCTGTCCCTAGCAGTAGGAAAAGTTAAATCTCAAGGATGCTGCCCCTGGGGATTCAGAGGACTTCTATTTAAAGGTATGTGTAGTATACTGAAGGGGAAAATAACTGGCCCTAGTTTAATGAACCTGGCTGTGCGTGCAAGGCATAGGGAGGGGGAACAAGTACGCAGCATGACAGGGTTTGTCAGAGTCGTTAGAGAAATCATTTTTCCCCAACTCCATGGCTGAAAGTGGCATTTCAGGAAAAACACGGTTTGCTGTGACTTGGAAACCACTACAAAACCATTGCTTGCCAGAAGCACGCCCAGGCTTGTAATCCTTTTCTGAGTATTAGTTTTGGAAAATGGCTTTAGAACATCTTCCAAATCTTTGCAAACCGAGCTTGAGCTCCACGGGAGAGCACCCTGGATGCCCTGCTCACCATCCTCTTCATTTCACCTTGCTGGTTTGTCCCTCCCTTGCTGCAGTGCCCGGCCTTCCTCTGCAAAAGCTGCCATGCCGAGAGCGGTGCCACATCCGCGAGGGAGTGCCGCGGTCAGCGCGGTGAGCTGCTTTCCCGCGGGAAGCCGCCGCAGGTACTGCTGAGCCCGGTACTGTGGAGGTGTGATGCAGCTCTCTCCTCAAAGTGAGCACAAAGCAATAAACAGGAACAGGAGTTAATAATTCTGCTAAAATGAAGGGCTGAAAATAAGAGGAAAAGGAGGAGGAAGACGCTCTGCTAACAGGGTTGCCTTCTTCAGAGATGTCTCCTGAAGCGCCAGTCTGCAGCTGGGGGCTGTGCGATGCGCTGGGGGGCACGGCAGGAGCCGGGCAGAGCTGCTCGCCCTGCTTTCCAGCTGCAGGCTGCCAACAGCAGGGCTTCCAGCGATGAAATCCAGTGAGTGGCGTCTTAATCTGGGAGTCTGGAAATCAGGAAAAATCTTTGTGCGAGCCTTGACTCACCTTACCACTGTCTTCATTCTAAATCCGTTTGCCTTGTCTTTCAGACAGGAAACAGTTTGCTGGAGGGACAATTTTGCCATGTATATGTAAAATCATCCACAGAGCCCTGAGGCATGTTCTATATCCTAATAGGCAAAAAAACTTAGATGAAAGTGTTAAAGTATCATCTCTCAAGCGATGTTACAGGGATAAATACATTTGTAATGCATATGTCTATATTTATGTATGCACCTTTACCTGTTTTATATATGTATGTAGGAAAACCACAGTGAGTTATACAGAGTAATTCTAGTCTGGAAGTGACATGTAGAAAAGCAAGGCAGTTGCCAGTAGACTTAAAGAAGGTGACAGAGGCCACAGAACTGCTGGAAATCTTTCAGAGCTCTGCAGATTAACACCCACCACTAGCAGACTGATCTTCAGATTTTGGGTCTAGATGAACATGAGGGTTCACTAGCACGAAGCTTATGACACATGTTTAGCAGCACGGAGGAGTGCAGGAAGATGGTGCCCGCCTTTGCTTGGTGAGGGGCACAAGGCAGCTCCTGGTGCCTCGGCCGCGGCAGGGGACCGTGCAGGTAATGCCGGCTCTCGGGAGGGATCCCACAACTGGCGCTGGGCGTGCGTCAGAAGCACCAGGTGAGCAGCAGCACTGCGATCCCTGCCCTCATATACACAGATGTAGTAACCTACTTTGTCAAAAAAAGCATTGAATCAGAGAGGGTGGCTGGGGACCAGAGCAGCAGCTATCCGTCTCGTACATCTTTGTACTGTCACTTCACCCAGCAGAGGTGCAGCGTAAGAAGGGAAAGGGCGGGGAAAGGCAAGGCAGGGAAAACTCCACGTCTGCCTGGCACAGAGACACCTCGCTGCTGCTAAAGCCTGTGATTTATTCCCTGCATGAACATCAGCTTCTTTTCCCATTGCAGGATGGCGTATGAGCAAAGTTCCGATCTCCTAGTGCCGTCACCCTTGTACAACCTGCTATCGTCGTGCCTCCTGTGAAGCACGTCACAGCAGGGCAGAAGACAGGGGTGCTTCCCTGAACTGATGCGTCAATGCAATTGAAGCGTTTCACAGCCAGATCCTTGGCACAGGTTTTGATGGAAGTCAGTAATGCTGCGCTGATTTACATCAGCTACAATTTGGGGCTCCTTTATTTTTGGAGAGCTGGACAAGATGCTGGGAATTAGTATTGCCTAATATACGAACAAAAGGAGGACCACTCAAAGGCCTGTATGGGGATTGCCAGGGAAGTGACCCTGGGAGAGCCTGTCTTGGCTACACAAGCTGGTGACCCTCAAGTATCTGTTTCCAGATACAGCAGGCAGGTGTCACCTCCCTTTGCTTTAAATGTCCAAAATACAGACATTTACATGTAATCTGTTTGAACTTGAACTCCCTTAAGTCAATGAAAAGAAACCAGACCTCATATTTCTTTTCTCTAGGACGAAATGACTTGCATCCTGGCAATGACTTTTAGGACAACCTCAATGTAGCCTGAATATGAAGTATTCAAAATTAGTTATACACACTGAAGAGCAAACAAGACCATCTAAACACAAACACAAGCTTTCTGCCACAGTTTTATTTCCCAACGACTCACATTGAAGAGCTATTGTTTTCTTTCACACATGAACTGTTGAGATATAAATAAGAAATAAAATTTCAGGACCAAAGCATCCCTGCCAGTGAGTGGATATCATTTGTGAGCAAGCAACAAATTGTTCACTTCATCAGTCAGACCTTTCCTATTACAGAAAGACATTACGACGGCTGTTTCAGTGGCACGTCATACAGCTCACATCTTTTTTCGCTTGTGTACGAACACTGGGTCAGCTCCCTATCGAGGTGCTTCGTAGCCTCCTAAACACCACACGGACAATGCCACTGCGACAAACACAGTCATACACACAAAGACACATTGTCTTAAGTCCACAGAGAAACTTGTCATTTCCAATACAGCTATACCACTGATTTAGCAAAGAAAAACCTTGCAGACAGCCCCACCAGGTCAGAGCAAACCCCTAGGCAGCTGTGGGTCTTTCCTCTGCCTACAGCCAACTTTGCAAAGTTGGAGGAGCAGAGGGCTCCTTCACCTAGTGCCTGGTCAGAGATGTGAAAGGTGCGGTCAAAACCCTTTTGGGATTTCCAGGGAAGTTTGAAAATTCTCCAGGGAGGAGAAAATTTCTGCCTCGCAGGTGCCCTATGACGTGCTGCTGGGAGTTATTCTCTGCAAGCTTTTGGACTAGGGCCCAGTTTCATTTTTCTTGTGTCTGAAGATATTTATTTGAATTTGCAAACAATTCCTGCACATGCTAAACTCTTGAACAAATTTATTATTTGCAAACTTTTTTCACCCGGTTCTACTGTCCACATTTCATGTGATCAGTACAGTCAGAAGCCTGTTTTACAGTAAACTGTTTACTTTTTTAGAGTAAGCAAGTATTTTGGTGTAAAAAGAACTCTGTAAAATGCATCCTATTACATTCACAGGAAACAGACCCCACTGTACACGGTAATCCCTTTTTGTTGTAATCAAGCCCAATTTCTAGCATTCCCAACACCACAGACGACATTTTCAGGAGGTGTTGGTCCGTATGGTTGTAACCTAGAATACAGCCCCCAAACATATGTTTTTATGCATATGTTCTTTTATTTATGCTGATGATGCAAGAAGCAGGTAGAATCCCCTTCTGTGCCTCAAAGTCACGCCCTAAGATTTTTTTTTCCACATCTCTGCCTGCTCCAAATACAAGGAAAGTTATCAGAAATGAGTGCTAATCAGTCTTCTTGCAATGTTTTTTCAGAACAAGCGATCCAGGACAGTTTTTGCCCACCTGGCTTCCTGCTCATGAAAATGCCCTTCCTGGATGATGGCTAATTAGGTAATATAGTAGTTTATCCTTCTAACGTACTGATTTACTTAGTGAAGCAAACAATATGCTTGTGTATTTATTCATGTCGTTTATGTAACTGTTTGCACATAGATTTTTTAGTTACTGTGAAATAATTATAATGATATTAAGCTAGCATAAATGTTGCATTTTGCAGCTCAGGAAGTGTCCCCTTTTGATTTCAGGGGGCAAAAAGAAGTGGGAGGATGCTTCAACATTTGAGAATGAAACACACTCATTAACTGTAGCTCAGTTTATGAGCTTCAGAGGTTAAACATTAGCTACAAAAAATCTTTTAATCAAGACAGATCAAGCCTTTCCACTTAAATGCATCATCCAAATTTGCAGTGATCTCTAGTTAATGAGTCAGTCTGAATTAGCGTTTCAAAAGAATTAAGGGAAAAGAATCAACACTTTGGCTACTTCAAACAACTTGCTTCACAAGCTGAATCAATGTGTTAAATCTTAGATGAGATCTTTGAATCTGTAAACCAGGGATTGAGAACTATGTGGCTGAAACTAGATGCAGTGGTTAATTTTGAGTAATTATTCTGTACAGGGAGGTCCCTCACAATAACAGCTTATCTGAAAGCAGAATTTGCTTATATTCACCTCACTCAAAAAAGGTACAATTGGGGCTGGAACGTGCCAATTCTTCCTGTTACATTCCCTTGTGAATTCAAGATAGATTTTATCTTTTAGTTCAAGGCTCATACATGAATATGTTGCAAAAACAAGACTTTTTGAGCAAGTCTCTTGGGAGTCCAACTGGGAGGGATAATAAAACTTTTATCTTTCCAGGTCTCTGGGATGAGGTCAGTTAACAGATAGGCTCTCTGCATTCACACTATACACCTACTCTGAAGTTCAACGAGATCATTAAATTGGGAATTTCCTATAGTAGGACAGTAGGAGAAATTCTGTATCCTCAAGGAGTAGTTTAATTGAACCTGTTTTAACATATAATGAACCAGACCCCTCAAGAGCCTGTTAAGATGAGATCCTGCATGCGTAGGTATATAAGGGCTGGTACACAGGAGCTCTTTGGGCATTTTTCCTACCAGAATGGTGGGTAAAGGGAGAAGAAGTCAGTCTCACTGGGTCCTTGTGTTAGTCCTAGTCTCCTGGCTGGCCCACCTCTGTGTGAAACTCCCTTTGAAGCAAACAAGACCTTACTTTTGTTAGAAATTTCATTAACGGTCAGAGTTACATCTGTAATTAAGATATAATGAAACAACAACCAACCAAGCATTTTTTTTTCAACAAAGTGATAACTTCAAAGTTATCCATATGCTTGAATGTGACCTGTAAAACCACCCATCCTTTTATGTTCTCCGACTGCGAGTGGCTTTACTCACTGACAGAGCTTAAAGGACAAATAAAAGCAGGCATCAAAACCCAGCTCTGAAAAAAATACAACTATCTTCAAGAAGGGATAACTGTTTTCTTTTATGGCTCCTGAAAGCTACAGAAATGCACAAAACATTTCTGAATTAGGAGCTCTCTAAAAACTGCGTGCTACTCGGGTACAACACTATGAACCAACTGGGAAAGTGAACACACAAATAAACCTAGAGATCGAGGCTCCTACCCAACATGAAATACAGAAGAGAGTCAAGTATGAAGCTTTCCAGGGTTGTTTTAGCCACAGTCTGGATAGAGGTGCAACACCACCACACTCAGCCCAGGCCATGCACCAGCCCTGTCCCCGGGAGCTGAAGGATGACCCAGAGGTGTGCACGAGACCAACCCACTGTGCTTGTTTTTAATGTCTCTCATTCATTCAGACAACAGATTGCATTAGTTTCCTCATTTGTTTTCCCGGGGTTTTTTTATCTCCTCCTTCTCTAAATTGTCCCTAATCAGAAAGCTAAAAAAATCCCCTCACCTTCTCCGGACAGAAAATCATTCAAAAACCAGAAAGTGGAAAAAACAGTCCAAAGAGTCATCATTTCACTCATGTTAGTGGAAGCAAAGAGGAAGCCCCATCTAGCAGCTGAGGCTGCAGGTCACCCCTGGGAAAAGGGCACAGGGTCTACTTGCAATGAAAACAGCCCCCAGTCAATGCTCCTGGCTCGGTGCTGTGGAGCTGCAGGCGCTGGCCAGAAACACCAGCATGCTTAGGGACCTGGGTGCCCATGGGTGACTGCCCGTGGCTGCTGGAGCCCTCCTGTCCTCCTTGTCCCCCTGCCTGGAGCAGGCTGCCCACAGACCTCCTTTGCAGGGGGGAGCAGAGGGGCTCGGGTGGGATACCCGCTATGCAGACAGAGATTTGCTGTCTGAGAGACACTGGTGAGGGATAAAAGACAAAGCTTCAGGCATGGTTAAAAGCAGTTTTTCCTTCCAGCAGAGGCAAGGGAAAAAAAGGGGGTGGGAAATTCCATGCAAAGTAGTGAAGATCTGAAGAAAACGTAACATAATATAATCAGATTTTTGTGTGGGAGAAATAAGCATTGACAAAATTCACATGTCTGAAGGGAATTTAATTGAAAGATTAAACATAAGTCAAGGCTCAGAGGCCCAACAGCAAAAGATATCATGCATTAAAAGTAGCAAGTCATGCCCTTACTTAGAAGAGACTGTGTTTAAGCATGTGCCTTGTACTGGCACAGCCTGATTAGACTGCTTATAAGTAATCTGAGGCCTCTTATTAACCATGAATTTTTAAAGTTTGTTTTTTATAAAAAGACGAAGTATGTGTCAAAGCAAGTAAAAAATGGTTTTAGCCAATCTATTCTCTAGCACACACAGATATGCTCCACTGATCACCGACATAAAAAAAAAAATAGACTGCACTGGGTTTTGGAGGTGAGAAATGGAAAAGATCTATTAGGTTGCCTTGTCCTGCTCCCAGCTAAAGCAGAGGGCTTTTTCTGTGGATCGTTTACCCAAGATTTCTAGAAAACTTCCCCTTGGACTAAATAAAGTACTGTATAATGTTCTTAGTAATATCAATATTTTCCCTGAGTTGAAATAGCTGGGTGTATTCCCATGTGTTTAAAACATTCTTTTACTGGTAGATATGGGTATAAGGTTTCCATGGCATAACAGTCCAAGACCAGCTCATGTGGCTCCCTCTAAAAACTCAGCTGGCATTGATAGCCCCTCTCCCCATCTCCTAGAAGAAAGGATTTGGGGGCTATTTAGAGTGTGGGTGCTGAGAAAGCCTCTGAAACAAGCTATGGCTGGAGACGGCTGTCTGCAGCAGAGGTGGCCTTGCCTTGGGAGAGTTCCTTGCTCCCCTCCGGGCACAGGGGGCAATGTGTGCCACTGGCTTCTGGGTACACAGCTGCGTGGGAGCAACCACAGAGCGAGACAAAGAGGAAACAAGACCACTAAACCTTCACAAGCATGTCCATGGGCATTAGAGGGAGCTTTGCTGAGCACAGCAAGGTACTGTTGAGAGAGAAAAACCCCCTCAATATTAATATTAAATCATATGGAAGTTTCTTTAAAGAAACATGTTAATATTGTGCTTCAGAGTTATTAAGAGTATTATAAATCATTTCAGAGAAATGTAGGTCACCTTGTGAAATAGCGGTTTGATGCATAAGGGAGCGCGGCAGTTTCCAGCAGCCCTGGTTCCGGCTCCACCCTGGCACTGGCAGGTTCCAGCGAGGGAGAGAAGGGATGCTGGCAGAGCAGCGTGGGAGCAGGGTCCGGCCTCGCTGGAGTCAGCGGCACAACTCCCGCTGGCACCACCTTCCTTTCACATACGCTCCTCCCAGGGAAAGAGGAGCTGTGACACAGCCTCTTAGCATTTCAGTTATTTATTGGCAGAGGACTCCCAAAAGCGGGGTGTAGACCCTGATGCCAGCTGAACTACCCCGTGGAGCAGCACAGGGGGATGGAGAGGGACCGTGGGAATTCCCAGTACAGCGTAATGCAGACAGTGGGGAATAGTAAAACTGTATTTCTATTTGTTTGCTTCAGATTTCTTTTTTAACAAGGACAAGGGAAGAGACAGAAGTTGTGAGGATAAAGAGCTGAACTGTTATCATTTGACTTCTGTAATTAGATTAATGAAATGCTAGACTATCCAGGTCAGGGTAATAAGAATATAGACATTGCAATGATGCTTCATGCTGTGAGGGCAATTAGAAAAGCAACAACATATTTTAGCAAATATTTTCTTGATCTGTACTGAGAGAAAAGATAGTAACAAGGCAACAAGGAGACATAGCCTATTTTTCGTCATTGTCTCCCTTAAAATAGACTGAATTGCAATGAAAGTTCATATCTCAGCTTTGTTAAGGCAAGACTAGTGGTAAACTGATATGAGTACAAGTCTTACCTTTCTTTTGATCACAATAGGCTTGGTTTTTAACACTGAAAAGCTAATGTATTTGACTGAAGTAATTTAGTAGGGAATTATCGCACTGCTGATTGCATTTTTTTACAAGTAGCAGTATTAGTTTTCATCTTCTGTCTACTTTTACCACTGCCAAATTAATTTAACAGTAGAGAAATAATAGGATGCATAATTACAATACAAATGTCACTGTACAAAGGCACAAATACATGTAAAAATCCTAGAAAGGAAATTTATGTTTCTGTTGTTGAAATAAGTTATTTTAAGGGTGACTAACTCTCCTCCTGGCCACAGAATTCCCCTACAGTCATGAGATTCTTACTAATTGTTGCAAGTTAAAAAACTCTCAGCAAGACTTCTAACAAAAACTTCCACAAAACCCCACAGAAACAGCAGTCTCACTTGAATTTTTGTTTCTAAAAATAGAATCAATTTTGTTCACAGCAAAAGCTCAGAACTAAGAATTTCCACATACTTGAAAAAACCCAATTGTGTGACATAGTGAATATTTTTGGTATATCATATCAAGCGTATATTAATAGCCCATTAAAAATAAGCACAGAAAACCAGCTTTGTGTTGCTGTGTTTCATTATAAAGCGGTTACGGCTGCGTCCATGTGATAATAGCTGATCCCACGGAATGCAGCCCGTAGGCAGAGCCGTGTCAGACCAGTCTGGCTGTGGGGCAGCTGCTGGCTCAGTCCCTCCGTGCAGACAGCCAGGCTCCAGCCTGAAAGTCCCAGGGCTGCTCTGGAGAGTTGTTGATGCCATCGCTCTATTTCTACCTTTTCCGTGTGGCTCCTTGCCCATGCTATGGCTCTGTTGACAAAAATCTGCATTTTATGCTGGTCCAGGCGTGATGCATCTTCTTGTTGACCCATGGGGTCTTGGGGAGGGGGCTAATACTCAATGGCTGAGGGCTGTCCTCTAGGCTGGAGGCTGCTCTCCAGCGCAGGGATGCCCAGGCTAGTTGGAAATGAGATTAGTCATATACCAACTGCTGCTCACTACTTCATGGTGAGACTTAATCTGCCCGGCTGCTCGGCAAACGTTGCACCACAGTGAAGATTACAGCTTCGACACGAGCTCAGACTATGCCTTCCACCACCATAACATAAATGCTGTCAGCTCGCAAGCAACCCCAAAGCTACTAGTTACGCTAAAGAGCTACAGCTTCTTCGCTTATAATGCAACTGATTCCTATCCTCTGGCACTCATGCGTAAAGTGAGACTTATCACACGATTCCTTGGTGGTGAGAGTAGCCAGCAGAGAAGCTATAAAGGCAGTTCAGAAAAAACTTGACTCGCACTAAACGGAGCACTTAAATGCAGCGTCGCAGTATTAATAAAAGCCTTAAACTAGCTTTATATAAGTGCTACCTCTACACTGGCTCTTCTGCACCTGCAGGGAAGCAAGTCTACTGGGAAAACAGCGCCGAGCGATGCTTTGCCAGAAGGGGGGAAGCGCTTACCACAGTCGTAGCGATAACCTCGGTGCTGAAGCCGAATGCTAATCACGGCTGGGCTGTGCAGACACAGCTGGGCGAGGGCTCGTGGCTGGGCTGAATTTCAATGCTCTAGAAATACTGTGATTATGGTCCTGGGAAAGTTTTCTTCTTAATCATCCCAGTATCCATTAAAATGCAAATCGTCACAGCAATTAAGACTAATTAAAATAAATAATAAATGATAATAAGAGACCAAAATGGTCTATTTCAAGGCGATGAAATACAAGCTTTTCCTTATTACTCACTATGACCTAGTTAAATATATTCATTTATCTAGAAATGTAAGAGCCCAGATTTCAGGAGGATAGGTACCTCACCATTTTTTCCTCCGTTCTCCCTATCTTGAAAAGATAAATGCTGTTGTGCTCAATCTCTTTGAAAAACTGCTGAAGAAAAAGCCAGGAATAATTAGATCTGATGGGGCTGTAAACATTTTTAGAGAAAAATAGAATCCCCTTCAGAAATCATCAAAGTAATTATTACACTACAGGAGCTCTAAGCTTGAGAACAAAGTAAGAGAAGAGTATTTGTTTTGGAGGTTATTTTATTTCAGTCAGAAAATGCTGCGTAGCCTGTTTCTTACTTTCCTTTATTAACGTTCTTTCAGGTACGGTATTAACCTCCACTAAACATTTCCTTTTTCAGTCTGGGCTTTACTATTCAAAAGAAACTCCATCTATTTCTATGCACGTATCACTGTCAGACTATAAGTTATCTCAGTTACAGATGGACTTTCGGGTGCAGGGTTGTTTTCAGAACCACACCAGCTCACAGACACAGGGCTGCTGTAGCACCTCAGGATGCTGCAGGGTTGGGGTGACCCCGGGACTGATGCTGGAGAGCGTCATTAGGACCCTCTGTGGGCAACTAAACAGGCACAGCAGCCCAACAGTGCCTTCGGTTTTGGATAGGTTTGGTACCTAGTACCCAGGGAATGTCAAAGGAGCCATGGAATAAGCTTTACCCCCAAGTCAAGACCAAGATATTTCAGGGTTGCACAACTCAAAACCATGTTTGTTTTTTTTTTTAATGTTATGAACATTCTTAAAGAATGTGCTTATAACCTACTGCCAAATAGTTAGCATATTTTTTATATCAAGGACTTGAGGACAACAATTTCAAACAAATAAATAACAAGTCCAGCTACATGTTCAGGAAGAGCCACCTTCGGTTCAAGTTTGTCAGAACCTTAGAATACAGCCAGTGAAAAATATCTTTTAAATTTAAATGTACTTTGCCTCTTCCCTAATGGCCACCTCTAGATAATAAGGTCTTTCTGATTTCATTCTTGCTTAAGCTGAGCAAACAAGACCAAACAGACTCATCTGTCTGAGCCCTTGCTCTGGTATCAGAGGGTTTGTGCACCTGACTTCATTGCAACAAATAAAAAACAATGCATTTTAAATGGAAAATAATTTCCACTTGTACTACTGTAGATACAGATGTGGAAACAACATGACTCACAGTTTGCTGAATGATAAGCATTTTTGCCTTAGTGCTGTTTTGTGACTAACGCTTCAGGAGCAAACAACTGCTTCCATGCAAACAGAAAGCCTAAATCTCCCCATGTACATGGTAACCATCATTGCAGAATGTGAATGACTCATATTAATGCATTGCATTTCATAACAGCCCTGTGAGATACAAAATTGTCAGATGAGAAGGACGTGAGGAGCAGAGATTAAATGATTTAACTAACTCCCATAGACTGTTTTTTGACAGAGCCAGAAAATTAACTCAGAATTTCTCAGTCCCCGTCCAATATTTTAATCTTGGCATTAGCATTATTTGAGTAACCTCTCTTCCCAGCACACTGATTGTGGAAGCGATGGGCCATTAGGGATTGCTGTAGATATCATATCCCCCCCTCAGATAAAGGCTTTGAGTCTTTTCTTGCAACCCATGCACATGCTGGGCATAGCAAGACCAGGCACATAAATGCACGACACTAACCTCCGGCCTCCAGCTCTTGGGTAAAGCATTAAACAATTTTTAATACGTAGATGAGGCTTTGGCTTTCCTTTGAACCTGACAGACGGGACTTCCGACAACATAATGTCCAACAGGACCAGACTGAGGCCTTGCTCTGCCCTTCATCACAGAGAAACCTTGCATCTGCTATTTCCCTTGCCCCTGTGAGGTCTCCTATGCATGTTGCAACCTCACCTTATCCAACCACGCAGCACATTTTGCGTGACATGACTGCGTGGCTCAGACCATTTGCCTGAAAGTCTCGGTGTCTGTGTCACATTTCTGGCTGGTTCACTGATTTTTCTGAGGCTTTCTTCCCTCCCCATCATTTTTTGGGGAGGAAAGGCACTGTTACACTGGTATTCAGATAGCACAGTGACGAAGCCCATGGCACTCCCTGCATAGCAACAGGCATCTACAAGTTATCATGAAGAAACCCTGATCTGTTTGTTTTATAAGTCAGTCATTTGGAGAAATAGGTGAGATTTTTTTAGTTGGGATAGTTCTAATTTCTTTCTAGATTGGAGTAACAAATAAACAGAAATGAACTTGCCATCAGCAATCTCTTCAAAAGAGGTTCAGAAGATATTTTTTAATCTGTTTTGTTCTTAAACATGCAACATCGACTGCATAAAACTATAAATCACTGGATTTTAACGACAGTAAATTAATTCTTACATAGTATTTTCCCACTATGCATACAGAAAAAAGTGACAGCTAAAAACAATTCATCTGTGCAGCAGCTATTTCTTCGTCCCATTTTTTTGCACTATCCAGCAAAATGAATAAAAGTTTCCAGGCTATCTTACTGATACCACATTTAAGTTCACTGGGCTTTTTTGCCTTGAATATCAGATCAAGAAATATTCTCTGAAATATGTGTGGAAACCTTTGGAAAAGAATGTCCTGTTTGCAGTACATCTCTCAACATAGCAGTGGTTGCGTGATTCCAAGAGCCACAGCTTAAGCTCACGCTGATTTGAATACTTTTCAACTAGTACCGGTATTTATCAGCTAGTACAAAACCTGATTTTTTGAAATTATTTTAACCAATGTCAAGATCTCAGTATTTTGATCTGTTGACAGTATAAGAACACATAGCAAGTATTTCTGTAACAGAAAGATTTTTAACAGAGAATAGCGTTTTTTTAATGCATGAAGGAAAAAAAACCAACAGTAAAATACATCAGAAAGGACTGTAAGTTTTTCTTTTAGTCATAATACTGCAAATGTAACCTTGTCCAGGTCATGATTTGTATTTCTGGGAGCCCACTGAAAACTCATCACAACTTTCTGTACCCCAGCTCCTATCTGAGTGGGTTTGAGAGTCACCATTAATCACACTGAGAACAATTAATGTCATGCAGAAGGAGACTTTGCAATGAATGTGAGCCTACAATTGGCCGAGAACTTACCATCTTTGCTAATGTAGGAAAATTTTAACACTGTTGTTCTGGTGCAGCTGGGTTTTCACCGCTTAGGAAACATCTCATGTCTGAGATGACCCCCAGCAGTTTTCTGAAGTCATCTCCAGAAAACAACAGGATTACACAAGTGCTGGGTTTGCTCTTTGCGACCTCCAGCAGCTGGTGAGAGCACCCAAGAGGAAACATTTGCACGTTGGTAGGATGTGTAATCCAGGAGCCACAAAATGACTGAGTACAAGTTGTTAGAGGAGAAACAACCATCCCAAGTCCAGCCTGGGATTTTTCCTGAGCCTGCCTCCCCATACACACTGGGGCCAGACAGAACTGCACCCCCTCACGTGGCGGGGCATGCTCTGCTTGGCAGGCTTACTCTTTCCTGACACGGAAAGGTGCGTTTCAGATGTAGTCACAGCATCATTTTAGCGCCGCATAATCATATAAACATTGATTTGCCTTCACTAGCTATTCTGCATTCTGGAAACTGTCAGCTACAGTACTTCTGGATACAGCTGGCTGCAACATCTTCAGCGCTGTGTTGCATTTTTTCTTTTTTTCCTCAACTAAATAAGTTGCTTTGCTAAAGTCAAACTGTTTCAAAGGAGGGTATTGATTTTAAAGTTTTTGATGAGAAGGTTTCTGGGTACTATGGTGATTTCTCTGGCCAGTTTCAGAAAAAAAGAGACTCTGAATAAAA
Organism: Mycteria americana; assembly: GCF_035582795.1. Lineage (NCBI taxonomy): Eukaryota > Metazoa > Chordata > Aves > Ciconiiformes > Ciconiidae > Mycteria > Mycteria americana. The sequence goes on from NC_134376.1 coordinate 13,809,214, forward strand.
TGTCTGACCTTCTCGAGTCGGAAAATGGATGCTTTGACAGAATCCTGCTCCAAAACTACCTTTGAAAGTGTGAGTGGGAAATGGTATGGAAACAAAAAAAGAAAAATCTACAAAAGATGTCGCAAATTGAAATTGCCGTTCTTCAGCCATCTCCGCTCCTGGAAGCTGTTATATGTGGACTAAAGAACCACATTATGAATCAAAAAGTAATTACGATAAAAATATCAAAGAATTCAGATCAAGTAAGTTGTAAGTGCCCTCCAATAAGCTTAAATGCAATTCTCGTTTGACAATTGCAGTTCAACAGTGCAGCACTCATCTTATGCAGTTCTATAATCATTTGTAATTTTGCAGTAGGTGGCTATCAAATAAATTGTTCTTCTCTAGATAAATTGACTTCAAATAAATTGTTGCCAAAACACTTTCCTGGTTTTTTTCAGGTTCAGTTATCAAGAACCCAAAAGATCCATTTGTTAGACTTAGCGAAATTGTTCAACGCTGAAAAGGAATCAGGAAACAATTCTATAAAATGTGAGATTAGCTATGACTAATAACCTGAATAGAAATTCAAGACGATGAACCACTGGTATGTGTTCCAACATATATGAAACCTGCTATCTTATGTGTCACAGCATTTTCAGAACGATGCCGATTTGAGAGCAAGCCTTGCTTTTTCAAAGGCACTTTTAAAGACATTTATATATCACATATTTTAAATGAGAAACTTCTATAAATAATCTATAGTACAATTTGCTATGCCATATTCTGTTTGTATGAAGTAAGATTTTAAATCTAAACAATGATGTGTGGAGTAACTTTGTGGTATCTCATCTTTGTGATTTTACTCTCAGATAAATCTGGTTGGGTAAGTGGGATTTTTGCTTATTCGATCAAAACAGTTACAATATATATATCTGTACAACTTCTAGAGTAAAGGAATTTAGACTGCAGTAGACTAGAGGGTTTAGATGTTCAGCGCCATCCATAGTCCCAATGGAGGAGCAGTCTGCATACCAGAGAAAGAAAATATTAATAGTTCAGGAAACCCATGCCAAAGACAAGTGTGTCTGCTATTTTTGCTGTCACAGGTGACCAGACTTTGAATAAGTTGAAATCATGTTTAGAAATCCGCTTCAATACTTCAAGCTCAGATGACTGAAGTAAAAATATTGTAATGAGCAGTATGTTACAATAAATCTGCTTTTCATTAGACTAGATAAAGAAGTTGCAAGTAAGTCATATCTTATATTGAAATGTCAAATGGCAGCTGACTTTTCATTCACCACTGAATTGAAAGCTGTTCATACCGCAAGAACAGACATTTCATCTCAACATATTTCAATATAAATTGATCTTTAAGGGCCATTACATAAAGTAATCTTTAGTAACATGGTTCTGAACATGTCCAGAAAAGGCTATTAGAGTCTTTGCAAAAGACATTTTTACTTGATGAAGGAAAGTTTACATAATCCAATATGAGTGCTGTTCACAGCCCTGGTAAAATTAATGCACATGGCTATAATTTTCAAGTCAAAAGGTTTTCTAATTTTGTGTATTATGCAGGGACAATAGTGGAGGATCTGAATAAGTTACTACTCTACCATCTGTAAATAAGGAGGCAAAGCTGCATCCTAGGCACGCGCCTCCTGCATAATCTACAGCAAAGACATATGTAGGTCTGGCTGAAAAGCAGTAACTCTTTCCTGAGGAACCTTTTAAATGGAATTTTATCTCTTCCCTACCACTCTCGCATAGTTTTTGAAACTTCCTATTTTTTAAATGAACTGCTAGAAAGTTTTGCATATCAAAAATGTTTACACCATGGAGTATCTTCCCCTGTTATGACCACATTACCTGAAGTTTGGCTGCAACCCAGAAACGGAGCAGGACTTCCTTCCCGCACTGTTGATCAGCAGCACTCTAATTTCTCAACAGAGAAATCTTGTCTTGGTCAGCACTGGGACTCATCAGACCATTTTCTCACACCAGACGTAGGCAAGCATGGAAGTTTAGAAGACAGCAGAGAAATGGCTGTCATATACTATTGTTCTGAAAATTCAGCAGAAAGCCCTTGTTTACATCACATAATTAACCGAGAAGAGCCCCTGGTGGCTATATCACACTGTTAGCAAATAGAAAGACATAGGGGAAAATAAATCCGCCCTGTGTGTGTTTGGTATTGTGCAACTTAAAGATGAAGGCCAGTGGCAGAGGCAGTAATGTACTGCACAGGTTATGAGCGAGATCTAAATTCAGCCCCTCTCTGACATTTTTAATTTTCAGCATATAAAAAAAAGAGGAAAAAAGAAGACAATCTCTCAGACAACTCAGATCCAGCTAGATCTGGCTAGCAAGTAGGATACTTGGATCAAAGCAGCCTAGCTCTTTGCCAGTACTCCGAGTACTTGGCATTGCTCTGGGGTGGGGGGCACGCTGCGTACCCTCCGCTCTGGCGGCAGGGGCCAGCTGACGGCGGCGGCCTCGCTGGAGCCCAGCTGCCCATGCAGAAAGGGTTTGTCTGCAGCTCCTGCCTGCAACCCACCCCTGCTTCGCAGCCCAGAGCACGCAGCCCCAGCCCGGCCCACTCCGTCGCTGCCAGGGTCGCACGGCCGCTCTGGCAGGTATTTCAGCAGCGCTGCGGGTCCCGCTGTGTGATTTAGGTAGAAATCAGTCCTTCTACATTGCCTCATGGCCAGGGGAAGTCAGAGCAACAGTGGCTGCTCTGGCGAAGAAGATTGTACGTCTGCAATGGCCACGTATGTCCCTGTGCAAACACACACCACGGGGTTTTGTCTGGCGGTGGGGAGCGAGGTCCAGACTTTGGCACGATATCTCTGACAAGCCCGGATATTATTTACTAAAAGTTTTCTCTCCTTTAATAAGCCTGATTTCTCATCCTAAGTCAGCAGCCAGTTAAGAGTCTTTTTACCATTCACAACTCCTTGCTTCAGTCATTAATCTCCTGTGTGGCACTTTGTCAGATGCTTTTAGGTTCGTAATTTTTAAGTACCCATTATCTGCCCAGTTCCCCTTAGCTAGCATATCCTAACGGTCAGGGATCAAATAATAGCAAATAAGGAAAAGCAAGACTTCTGATACAGCAAAATTGATCTTCTGCCATATTTATGGAGCTGAACATTGTTTTAGGGATGTTGTCCATATTCACAGTCAGTCACAGAATAAATGCAAATCAGCTGCTGGGATGCTTGGAGCAGAAATCACTGTCATGAATAACTGAAACACCTGAAATAAAGATTTCACTGGAGGTATTTTCATTTGTTTGCTTCTTTTTAGAAAAATTAAATGGAAGAAAGAACAGACCAGGGAAGCAAATATTAGTTTATAAGATTTCAGACCATACTGAAAAATAACCAGAGAAGTATGAAAAACTGGTAACTTCTACAGCTACAGCACACCAACCCGTGCGGCAATTAAATACAGTGAAATGCAAAGTTGAAACCAAATAACCACGCAGGAACCGCACATCCAGCAGCAAAGTAATCTGCCGTACGGCAACGTAAATTATGCTTAATGATAATAGAGGAAGACAGAAAGACGGAGAAGGATGAGAAGCAGAATAACACATTCACCTCTTAGGCTGCTTTAGGTAAAATTTGAATTGCTAAAACGGAGGGGGGAAATTATTCTCTGTCTCATTCATAACCACTCCAGTTTTGCTCATAAAGTATTTTAACTGCTATTAAAGTAATTGAATGAACGAAACTGTTTCCAAAATAGATCTGATGTGTTGACGCAGGAAGTTAAACACCAACAATTTAATTCAGTAGACTCGCAAACCGGAGCTGCAGCCTGCAGCGCTGCCGCTGCCGAGCTGTGCCGGCGGGGCCCGCGGCAGGCGCGGAGCGCGTCGCCGTGCTGCCACCGCGCGACCGGCGGGGCCGGGGCTGCCCCCGCCCGGGGCTGCCAGGCACCTCCCGGGGCTGGCTGCCACCTCCCGGGGCTGCCACCTCCCGGGCTGCCAGGCACCTCCCGGGGCTGGCTGCCACCTCCTGGGGATGCCAGGCACCTCCCGGGGCTGCCCCCGCCCGGGGCTGGCTGCCACCTCCTGGAGCTGCCACCGCCCAGGGCTGCCAGGCACCTCCCAGGGCTGCCACCGCCCGGGGCTGGCTGTCCCCGCCCGGGCTGCCCCGCCGCTTCTGGAGTGCATTCCCTTACAGCCGTTTCTCAGGCGTGTTCATCCGTGTTTGTTAGCGGCTGGCCACACAGCCTCGCAAACCCAGGGCCGCGTGTGGCTCCAGCTCAGGTTCCCTCCTAGTAAGTTCTCATTCGAGGGTTTGCTTGTGCTGCATTTCTTTTGCCCTGTTCTACAAACTGGAAAGCATCAGGTGTGCAAATAGGATCTTTGGGGGTTTTGTTTTGCTTGTTTCTTCCTTTCCTTTCCTTTTCCTTTTCTTTTTTCTTTTCGTTTCTTTTTTTGTCTTTTCTTTTTTTTTCCCCCCATAGGGTCAGCATTACAAAGTGATGTGGCAGACTGCAGCCCTGGGAGGCCTTTGAAGGTTGGCTCAGCTCTTGTGTGACCTTGGGCAAATAGCACGCCTGTCTGCTCCTCTCCAAAGACACAAGTCCATCTCACACATGTGGTAGCTTTAAACCAGGCAGCTTTGGTATAGAAAGGTAAGAGCTGCGGCAGTGTGAGCCTCTGCTTCTGCCCACCCATCTGCGACCTGGAATGCTGGCAGAACCTGAGCTAGTTTGCCCGGTTTAAAGTAAAAACAGAGAAGAAGCTTCAGCTTCTTTTTTTTTTTTTTTTTTAATTGAAAGTGCTGTATGTGCAACCACTAAAAATACTGGAAACCTTTGAAGTCACTGTGCAATATTATAGACATGAACTGAAGTCCAGGGAAATGCTTACAAGTTGCACTGACATTACTTTGTGCACTGGTTTTCGTCTGTTTACTGATGCTCTTTAATTTGCTGATGCCCTTTCCACAATGTGATTCTGAACAGAGGAAGCCTCCAAGCACCTCAGGGAAAAACTCTGAAGATGTTAGATTTCAAAATGCTTTTTTAAAATCTCCCTCCCTCCCTCTCCCACCTTAACAAATGCTTTTTACGAGTCTATTAGCTTCATTAAAGAGTCAAAAGAAAACCCATCAGCACTTTAAGTGTTTTCTCTCTAGTGATTCTGAGACATTTATGGACTTGGAAGATGCACATTTAGGGCATCCCAGACAGTGATAAGAATGTATAGGGACCTTAAGACTCACTGCGCTTTTTAACTTTGTGAGTTAGAATTATTAATTGGTTGAGGTCCTGTTAAAATACAGTAATTTTTACTTTTCTCCAAATCATCTTTAGTTTTAGCAAAGTTTGTAATTATAGTAGCTAATATGGCACCTTCTGGGAGAGAAATGTCTCTAGTGCTGAGGATTACCGTGTCTCAGGAACGGCTGCCTCACGCTACTGAAAAAGCAGACATGCACAGGAGCAGTTAGCGCTCTCCAAGCAGCCTGTGAGATTTTGGCATTAAAACATCTTAGCTTCAGAAGATTATCTTTTCTCCAAAGGTGGCTGTGCCACCTGTGAAGGGCATCTGTGATTAAACCAGTAAACACTCCTTGCCCGTGTGAGCTGTGGCTAGGAGAGCAGAGCACGTGGGAGATTTATGGATATTTCTCATTTCCTGCGTGCCATTTGCCAGGAGCAAGTAGGGCTCAAGAGAAAATCCTCTGGCCTTTCCCAGGCAAGCGCAGGACTGGCTCTGCCAATACTGAGCAGCTATTTCTAGACAACGTAAGAAAGAGCTGTGCTCAGCTTTTTCACCTTGTTGAATCAATGGATTATACAGAGGTGTGATCTACTTTTATTTGACAAAGTGGCTCTAGGGAAAAATCAAAATAATGCAGATTCAACCCAGTGTTCACCAGGGAAATTGCTAGTCCATGTCTTGGAGAAGACACTGAGGACACCTCCTGTTTTTCAGCTCTCTTGCATGTTTGACAATTTGGATTTTTATTTGTTGATTCAATTGTTTCCAGCTCAGCATCCAAAGGTCCAAACCTCTCTGTTTTTCATCCAGACTTGTTTTTTACAAGAGAGTAGGCCTACACAGTTTCTTGAAGGTGGGCACAAGCCTCATATGCCTCATCACTACAGCAGTTCGGCGGCGTGGTATCAAGCAGGGCCAGCACCTGAGCAGAAACGCATTTGCTCACACTGGGGAGAGGCAGCAGCTGGAGCCTGGGCAAAGGCAGGAGCATCTGCCAGCAGCTCTGGCCTTTCCCACTACCTTTGGCAGATACGCTCAGGCAGCGTCTGTTGGCTTGATTGAAACAACCACCCAGTTGTGTTCACAACAACCCCAACACAACATCTAGGGCACGTCCCCATTGCTGGGTGCAGTTGTCTGACTGCAGACCCACTTCTGGTCTGAAGCCATTCACAGATGCTTTACTGTGACTATCTCAATGCTGAAAAAAATCCAGCTGTGACTCATTAATGTCAACACAATAACTCAAAAATGGGTCGTAAGAGCTTCAAGGATTGGAGCTGCCTTCTAGCTGGTTGCCCAGGAGTGTTGCCGTGAGGCTGGGTACCCTGGGCTTGTGCAGAGTGCTAGGCCACATTTGTCTTCTCAAAGATTCAGAGTTACCACCAGCGACCATTTGGAGGATTCAGTTCAGTCTGAAAACTTGCTGTTGGCTCATTCCTGCTCCATAACAGCTGAATCACATGGGTTTGTCGTCTACCCAGCGCACACAGAGATGTGTAACAACATCTACGCTAGATGCCACTTGTTCACAGCTTGGATGGGAATCTGAAGGCACATAAGCATGTCAACATTAGCCTTTACCCAAGCTAATACCTTAGTTAAGAAGCAGGGAGCGTTGGGCCAAGCAGAGTGCTGGACTTCCTCAAAGCTTGCTTGGATAACTTCAGAAGAGCACTGCCTTATGCTGTGAAGACTTGCTCCAATTTTACTGAAGTTTAATCTTTTGCAGGTCATAATGCAAGTCAGATTTCCTGATTTTAACCGAGTGATCACAGTTTAAGCTACTGCTGCATGAGCTGCATGTTTTTTATAACTAAAGCCATATCCCCATGTTAAAACCCATTTGCCCTGATTTCATACAGTGGCTACATCTACTAGGCAATGCTGAAGACTGAAGAATGGGAGAAAGCAGAGACAGAGAGGACTAATCCCTCATTTTGCTATCACAGTTCATATTCTCTGTTCCTTAATTTTGGAACTGAAGTTGCAACTCAATTATTAAGCTTGTTAGATGAGCACCATATCAAGTGCGTGGCATACAGCTGGGAACATGAGGTTTTGGCTAAGAGGACAGCACTAATGCATTTTCCTTCTTTGCACTCACATAATTGCAGCCAGTGATATTTACAGTACTTTGGTAAATAATCTGACACGCTTCACCACTTTCTCTTTAAGAGGTACTCAGCTATGCTGAAGCATAAATTTAATATCTTCCATTCACATAAAGTCTGTCATCTAAGCAAATCCTATAATGGTTGAGAGATTTTACTAGGAGCACAGATTTCTTGACATTCATGCCATGTATGAGCAACGTTACTTACACGGATATGCAGACACTTATTAGGCTGCATTAAGAGCACAAAGAAGGACTTTGCAGGAGGGAAGAAGCGCAAGTTAGATGACGGGAATCATCTTGGTAGAGGGGGCATACTGCTATTGCCTGAAGTGGATTTGATGTGGTTAATCCATGGTAAGATTATTCATAAAAATGTACTTCAAGGACTTGAATGATAACAAGGGATCTTAATCCCTTATTTGTCACCGAAAGACAAATTCTCCACTTGCACTATGTCCCCTTCCAGAGACCAAACGGGCACGCTGCAGCTAAGCCAGCCAGCCCCGGGAGAGCAGCCAGCGCTGCTTCCTTCAGCCCCGCACAGCCACAGAAGTCGATGGTCAACTACTGACCTCTGCAAAACCTGCTTATTTTACCATTTCTGGCAAAAATTGCTGCTTGAAGTAGTGCATCAAAACAAATCCTCACATGACATTAGCCTTGTGTCTATTTAAAAATTGAAACGGGAATGGACTCGTAGCGTCATGCACCAGTGACAAGGGCCAAGGTCATTTCAGAGTGAGCTGCTCTGTACGTAAACATAATTCTGATCTCAATTAATGCTTAAAGTGCATCTCTTAATGATTAAAGTGCTAAAGTTTAAATGGAAACACTAATGTGGCAAGGAGAATAAAATAATATCATTAAGCTCTTTGCTGTGACAAGTTCCTGCAATCTTACCAGGAGAGTTTTTTAATCTTCTACCTGCAGCAATAATCAGAGAGAAATTTCAATTTTTAAGATGAGCTTTCACCTCACTGGAAATGAATTTCAAAGCAGCTTTGCAAGTTCCACTGTTTTTCCTCAGTCCCTAAGTAGAGAGCAATTATTGATTTAACTAATTTCTTAGGAAGATAGGTCAAGTTTCAGGTTAAACTACACCTTGTAAAAATGTAGTCTCATGCAAAAGGAGAGACAGAGAGGGATTAGCAACTTGCAATTCAATTTCTTACAGGTACATTTACTGTGTCAGCACTCGCTCACAATACGCCTGTGTGGTTTATATGTAACAAAATCCATTTAGTTCTTTGTTGATCCAGAAAATATAAACAGCACTCCACTACGAGCACCCCGTTCTTGCGGAAGCGTGGCTTCCTAAGGAGACCTTCCCAAAAGCCCGATGCCCAGAGTTTTTGCTGGATTGCGTAAACTGCAATTGAGAAAAGTGCTTGCTAGGGCCAGGAAAGGAGCGGTTTGCCGCTCGCTGTTGCGGACAGCAGCTGTCTGGCTGCTACAGCCTTGGGGCAGATGGCTCTACCGGACAGCTGCTGCTCCAAAGGGAATCTACAGGCATTGGACTCCCGTGGCTTTGTGAAACCTCTGAGCACGTGTCTGAGGTCCTGCTCCATCGGCTCTGTGTCCTCTAACACACTGCACCGTGTCTTGCTGTATTTTAAACGTGAAGACTAAGATTTTATCTCCCTGCTCTTGAGGGAGGATGTCGTGGTTTAGCCCCAGCCGGCAGCTAAGCACCACGCAGCCGCTCGCTCGCTCCCCCCCGGTGGGATGGGGGAGAGAATCGGAAGAGCAAAAGTAAGAAAACTTGAGGGTTGAGATAAAAACAGTTTAATAGGTAAAGCAAAAGCTGCGCACGCAAGCGAAGCAAAGCAAGGAATTAATTCACTACTTCCCATGGGCAGGCAGGTGTTCAGCCATCTCCAGGAAAGCAGGGCTCCATCATGCATAATGGTTACTTGGGAAGACAAACGCCATCACTCCAAATGTCCCCCCTTCCTTCTTCTTCCCCAGCTTTATATACTGAGCATGACGTCATGTGGTATGGAATAGCCCTTTGGGCAGTTTGGATCAACTATCCTGGCTGTGTCCCCTCCCAGCTTCTTGTGCGCCTGGCAGAGCACAGGAAGCTGAAAAGTCCTTGACCAGTGCAGCAACAACTAAAACATCTCTGTATTATCAATGCTGTCTTCAGCACAAATCCAAAACATAGCCCCATACCAGCCACTACGAATAAAATTAACTCTGTTTCAGCTGAAACCAGGACAGAGGAGTTGAAGGCTCCGGCTGCTGCAGCTGCGACCTGTAACCCCACCAGTCATCGCTTCATGAAAGCAAGGAGCTTCAGAGGCAAAAACTTCTTTTTGAACCTAAGTCTTTCCACTAAGTATATGAATGGGGTCTTGTGACTGCAAAATGTTTAGGTCTTGTTAGCTTTTAATACGGTACATTTACTACTTGATTTCTAAAGGCAGTTACAGGAATTAGTAAGAATCCTATGACCAATAGCATTATTGATACAGTCGGCAGCTGATATCATAATTAATGTGCTATTCCAAGTTACAGTGTAAAGAGTGTAAAGACTTCAGTAGGGTTGTCCCTGGTCCGAAATGTGAAGGTCAAATACTAAGGCTGGGGAATGGTTCCTCCTATAGGTATTTGTGAGTGAGGCCTACAGGTAAAGCAGTCTTTAAAACAGCTTTTGATTTTTTTTTTTTCTCCAGAGTACGTAGTGTCTATTCTAGGGCTGAGAACACATCCGACCAAAAGTGTTCATTTATACTGCCAAGGGGTCAAATTCCAGTGAAAAAGGATCATTGTGGCTGTAGAGAAACTGGTTCTCCTAAAGCTTTCTCACAGCTCCGTGAAAAATGGCATCTCTTGGTTTTCAGTTCTGATCCTCAAAACGGTCTGGTCTGAAAAACAGGGATTTTGGAAGACATTTGCTTATCTTTTTTTCTGTGTGGCTCCTCTCAGAAAGATATCAAAAAACTTTGTCTGAAGAAGACAAGTTGCCTCACCCACTACAGTTTTCCTTCCAGAAGCCAAGACAATACCAGCATTAAGGCAAACCACCTGAAATGCAGGTGGCTGAACGGAAGCCGTAAGTCAGCAGCTGTGGACAAGCAGGGACTCCCCGAGAGAGAAACGGAGCCGCCGCAGAGGAGGGTGCCTTGAGCCAGGGGCACAGCTGCACCTACCACCTCCTTTTGGGCCAGGCATTACAAATACAGCAGAGTTCCCTCTGACAGCTGGCAAAAACGTGGTGGGGAGGAATGTAAGATATTTATGTGTCTGAAGTCACGTTTCTTGTACTTGCTAGACCCCAGTGTCGGGAGTTATAGGTAAATATTATCAAAATATTAAACTCTCTACTAAAAAAGGATGTTGAGTCAGACTCCAACCCGTATTTGGAACTATTAAATTATGGAGTAGCACTGATGTTATCTGCTGACATTTCATTCTGCAGAAAAACTTTCTTAAGAAGTAAGGCTGTAAAAGCAATTGAGGTCAGGGTGACTAGAGACCTGCAGTTGTGCAAGAGGAGAGTGCTGGGGCAGCGTGGGGTGCCAGCTGCCCGGGGGCCAGGGGCAGTGGTGGTGAAGGGCACTAGTATCACCAGAGAGAGCTCTGAATTTAAATGAAGTCCACCTGACAGGGACAATAACACCTGGAAAATCCAGCAAGGTGGGAACAGGGAGGCCCCGTCAGCCACACAAACTCCTCCGGCCACCTGCAGAGGGAACCTGGCAACACATTAATCTACTGCAAAGGCAGATCCAGCCCACACAGAGTTTCTTTTTATAACCAGTTATAATCCAGGTCGCCCACTTCCTCCTAACAATCTCAGCTTTCTTTTTTGCTCTCCTTTTTTTTTTTCCAATTTTCCTGCTCCAGACTGAAATGCGCTGCGTTGCCACAGTTCAGCTCGGGATCGAAGCAGAGGCCATTGCACTCTGCCTTTTCTGCCATGTGCACGTAAGAGCTCCACGAAGACAGGGAGATGAGGGAGCATAACTGATATGATAACAAAGAATAACATCAGATCTAGCAAGCCGGTGGGAATGTGAAGCGATCGGAGGTAAAGAGTTTAAAAGGTTGTCTGTAGGCTTGAGTTAGACATCCTGCATTTTTTTAAGACTCCTCAGATTTCATACTACGAACATTTTGAATTATTCCCAGTTTAAGTGTCACAATATCCTCTCAGCCTCGACCTGCAAATCCATGAATTTAGGATACACTCAGAATGAGCTTTCAGAAGCATCCTTATTGCTTAGCTTTTAGCAATTAAATAACTTAGACACTTAAGGATGATTTTGATCTATTGTTTCACAGAGAATGTGATACAGCTGGGCAGGGAGGCCAGACCACAAGGAGGTACCCCAAAAACACATTTGTGGATACAGAGGTGCCCTAAAACTACTGAAGTTTAAGGGAGATCAAAGTCCAGACTTAATATTCCAGTGTGGTTTAATGCTGTGCCATTGAGGGTAACAGCCACAGCTGTAATCTCTTTCATCCACTCTGCTTTTCTTTCAAACAAAGGCGACAGACGCACTTTCCAGCCTGCAACCCACTGCTGGTTTTGCACTGGGAGTCACTAAACTACTCCAGCATCATTTGCAAACCTTAGTACTATAAAAGCTCAGCTGTTTGGCTCTGCAATGCACTGGTCTGAATGAGCAGCAACCAAGACACTTAACTTTTTCAAAGTAGTATTGTGTTTATTCGTCAAGTGGGCTAAGTAGTTAAGTAATGAAAGGGTTAAGAGTTACAGAGGATTTCCTGACATGAGGAGAAGAGAACCTGAGCCTGGTTTAAAGATTTCTGCAAAATGGATTTATTATTGTCTTGGACCATGTAAGAAAATGCCCAGAAATAATTAATATTTGTGTCCTACAGTGCAACTCACTAACCAAACCCCAGAGAGACACACACAGTTTATAAAGAATGAGGAAATAAATCTCCTAAATTCACAGTATCAGAGCACCCTCTGGATATTTGCTCGATCTGAATTACTGGCACTTTGTGAAATGCACTCTGGAATCTCAGCCCCACATCTTTCCCTGCAACCTACTCATGCAGAAACTTAAACACGGGCTTTACTTTGAGCATTGGGGAATTCAGCATGTTTGACGTTCACGTATTTCAGGGCTGCAGTTGCCTTCTAGGCTACAGAGGTTTTCCTGAGCTAACATCTGAACTGTACGAACAAACAATGGGATTTTATTCACGCTTATTAAAATCAGGCCTGCAAAGTACTTTTTTGAACCGCGGCCACTTTTTCACAGCCTGATGAGCCAAAGAGCACCTGTTCAGGACTTGTGCTGCTTTGGGCCCTATGCAGTTTGGAGTTTACAGATCTAAAGCTGCTGAAGGTCTACTGTCAGAGATCAACACGTGTCAGAAGAGAGACAATACTGCTGCACCATTTCTTAGCTTTCATACGTAAGAATAAAATGAAAGGTAACAACCCGAAGCTCCCCAGACATCTCTAACCACTCTCCAAACTCCTTGACTCCAGGAGAGAGATTGGCAGCAAATAGTCTGTTCTGACCATTGTGTGTGTTGCACAGCAGTGCCATGCTGAGTCCCATCTTTGCAAGAGAGGACAGGATTTTGTCACTGCTGTGCAGACCATTGGTTGTGCTATGTGGTCATATAGAACAGATTCACCGCCACCTCCCATCTTGCACAGACCTTCCCTTAAGGCAGAGTGCTAGTTTAAGATGTTGGTATTTCAGTGCTCTCAGTAGAAATTGCTTTGCAGCCTACATTTTCACTACAAACCTGGTTATTGTAACTATTACAACTTGTATATGCAGTCAGATTCTTAGTAACCTTCTAAGAAGAAAAATAGTCACAAAGGGTTGGTTCATGCTGCACTATAATTTAATTATAATTAAACGTAAAATATAGTTATTTACTTCTAATGCCATTATATTATATGAAACTAAAGGATGCTAAAAACTGGGAGCGGAAAGACTTTTCATTTTTATTTCAAGCATTCCAATATTTATGCAATGAAGTTGAAAGGCAAATACTGATTAGTATTTCATGGATTTCTCAATTTAACACAAGGTGAAAAACCAGAGTCGTTGAGGAAACTGAAACCTCATTACAATTAACATCCCTGACCCCTTTGTGGTGGCCGTCTTGCAATAACGCTGCTACTGAACCTGAAACGAGCAGTGCCCAGTTTTTGTGCAGTATGCTACAAGCCAATTTTCCACTTACGATACTCTGTCACTAATTTTATTCTTATCTAAGCTCACGTGGTAGGATTATATGGATTACAACTGTGAGAAAAATGTAGTTTCAAACCTGTGGAAAGGGAGAGTAGTGGCAGGAGCCTCAGTACTCCAGAGAATTAAGATCAGGTGTGGTGTTTACTTCAAGGGAAGAGCTGGCATGATTTTATTTTCTTTATTCAAATGGTTTCTCACATCCACTGTTACAAGAATGATTTGGTCCAAATTTGCTTCAAAGTGTTTCCTGCCATCAGAAATAAAAGTAGAGCTGCTGAGAGGTTACTGCTCTTAGAGCTTCTGCAGCTTTTGCTTCACTGTCAGTCTGGACAGGAGGGGATAAAAGATACAGGTTCCTCCAGTAGCTCATTGACAGCCAGGCAGAGGCTTGACTGTCTCTGCAGATCCTAATCGCAACCACACTGTACTGCATTTGTGGCAAGGTACAAGGAGATTTTTTGCTGCCTATTTACACAGTTTTATTTTAAACCTTCCAATAAATCCACGAGAAGGTTTTAGTTATTCTAGTTCATACATGCACCATCACTCTGCGCCACATCCCATCATATATCTTGTAATGTGTGGTCTTATGTTTTCATGTTTTCCTAGGAAAGGGTCAGTCTATTTAGGAGTGTGTTTGCCAACTCTTGAGTTCACCTGGACATAATTTTTAATATACTTTAGTAACTTGTCCTCATTAGCCTTTCCAAGTCCTCCCAGCCCTGTCGTAGCTGCCTCTGTATTCCATTGCTGAATTTCCACAGTACTTCTGGATTTCCAGACCTCTCAACCCCCCTGTGTATTATCACACCAACGTTGAGCTCAGACCCCAGAGCCTTCTAGACTTCCAGCTGGCTCCTAACTGCCTCCCTGCCACCTTGTATGTCTCTGAGCTCCTCTGCTCCCCTCCAAGTGCTGTCACTGCTGAGACTCACGTTGGTGCCTTGCAGCTCTCTCCCACTGCCGCACCCCAGTCTGATCCTAGGTAGCTCCTCATGTCAGCTGCCTAATTGCGACCCCATGAAAAAATTGAGTATTTATGTTCATGTACTTAATTGCTAACTGTCCATAAAATTTATTTATAAATATTTTAAAAGCAATTCTTTTTCATATTACCTATAAACACTACTGTACTCACTCAATGCTACAAAGAAGGGTGTAGGAATACATGCTCTGCGTGAAGGAGTACACAATAAAAAGTGACATTGAATTTATAATGGCAATGGGAGAGAGAGAGGTGACATCTTACTGGATGGACAGATGAAGCTGGGAAAGGGAACAACCTTTCTGAGCACACAGGGCCGCAGCACCTATTGAGTTTAACTTGATGAGGTTAATCTGCCAAACCCTCTGAAAGAAAAGGTCGGGGGAGAGGGGGGATGGGAAAACTGAGTAGAGAGAACTGCAAATGTGTTTCTGGGCCGTTTCTGTATGTGGACTATTTATGGAACTACATGAAAGATTGCTGAATGCAAATGTATCATCCAACAGGATCTATTAAAAGAATTTTATTCTGAATTCTAGCTCTCAGTAAAATGGTCAGAGCATTGCCTTTCCAAGCAGACATTCAGCCTTCGGATAGGCAAGTTCTCCAGAAGTGCTGGCCCTTCCCGAGGCTCCCAGAAGAGCTGAGGGGTCCACCACCACCACTGCACTGTGCCCGAGGAAGAGCTGCAGGTAGGCTGGATGTGAACCAGCCTCCAGTTCCCAGTGAAACCAGCCAGATGGCTTTATATGACACATCTAGTGCACTTACTGCAGAGTAGGTGCTACATTCTGTGATCCTGAAATCCCCAGTAAATCATAATATTTTTCAGAGAAGTGTATATAATCAATCTGCTGAGTGGACCTGGGCCAAAACCAGCTGGGGTCACCAGAAAGATCCCCTTCTGACCACAGCTCAATTAAATTACACATCTTTTTCAAGTCAAATCAGGAAAGCAAAAAACCACCACCCACTTTGCTTTATATAGCTTTTTTTTCTCCTGGGGATTAGAAGGGTGAAAATCACTCATTTCAGGGGCAGGACTAGGTTCCGGAGAGAAGTGTAAGTGCTCTTATGCCCGGCCAGGACTCAACACAGTGCAAACACACTTCACCTATGCACATGTAAATAAATAAGCATTGTACACATTTTCCTTCTTCAAATGCATATTAATGAATTGGAAAGGGGTGTTAAAATGGAAGTCACAAATATGTTTAACCTTTACCCTTCTGATGATGTGTACTTTAACCATTGTTTATTTTCCTATAAAAAGCTGTGACTGTGATGAGATCTATGGATGCCACTTCGGATGGTTCTTTTCTCTTTTTAAATTATACCACCTTGACTATACCTAGGTGCTAATAATCCAGCTGCCCACATTCCCCTCTGATATTAACACCATATATCCCAGCTGACACAGTGAGAAGTAAGCAAAGTTGGCTTGATCGGAGAAGACATTAAAAAAAAATTAAAATCTTTGGATTAAAAAAAATCCACACATGACTATGGCAGAAAGAGGCTCAGATAACTCAGGAAACATCAAAAGAAAAAGCACCTCTAAAGACAGGGAGAGATGTCTGGAATCACTGTTGATGACAAGAGCCACACTCTCCCTGTGAGCTTCAGCCAGCTCTCAGCATCGCCTCTCCAGCACACTGTATTTCTCCAAGAGCTATTCACTCCTCTGTGAAGTGGAGAAACTAGTTGGATTTGGGTCTTATCTGTATTGCAGCCATGCCTAGAGGGTCAAGAGGGCTGGCAGAGGCACCGTGCCAGGGAAGAGGTCTCCTGGCCTGAGCTCTCGAGGTGTTAATGTGATGGAGAAGGATGGTAACCAAAATGGAATCAGTAAGTGAAAAATGACTTTCCTGCTTTATGCTTCCTAGCATGACCATTCAGCATTTTCCTATTTCAGCTGCTTCTCAAGCCCATAATAAATGAAGTTTTAGTGAACTGAAAGCCTTTTCTTTTCAGAGGGGTGCTCCTCTCTTTTCTATTGTGTTGTCTGGGCTTCTGGGTAAGGTACAATTCAGGTAAAATGGATAAAATATTCATCTTTTAAGAGCCACATTTCTTCCCCTTCTGACCCTTCTCTCTCCCTCGAGCTGTCTGTGCCTGCCATATAAATGTGCACATCTCTATCCTAGTGAGCTAAGACCATCACTTCTCATAACTGAGCAGGACATTCTTAGCTGTAATCAATTTTACTCAATGTCATGCAAAAACATATATACTGTTTTTCCAGAACACAGTAAGCAGTAATGCATTTCTAGCAGAGATGAAACATTACTCGACTAAGTAAATCACCACAACTCCAAAACCTTTTTTTTTTTTTTTTTTTTTTAAAAAAAAAAAAAGAACCACAGCAAGTGCTGCTGCAGCAGCAGAGAAGCTAGCACTCCTGGACCAAAAAGCAGACTTGTCTACTGCCAAAGCAGAGAGACAGTCCTTCTTCCTTGCAAACAATAACAAGCACAAACTTCTTTGAGTGGTCCAGCCGCTGGTGAAGGTCAAAGTCCTGACAGGCATGCTCCTGACTATCTGCAACATTGTGCGTGATGAAGAGATGTGGCCATACATATGCTCTGCGTCAGGCTTCCCGTTTTGCAATTGGTTTTCATACTCAGCAAATGAGCAAGCCAGGGGTTTGTGTTGACCCCCACCAAATGGCACATTAAGGTGATCTTTAACCCCTGGGAAGAGCTCTTGCTTGTTACCCCAGGGCAAAGGGCTGGGAAACAGATTTCACTGGGTTCCACGTGCTGGACATCACTATGCCTGCCAGTTTGCAGTACAAAGATTACCTCCACACTCTCAGACTTCTTGGAAGCTCTGGTAGACATACCACAATGCTGAGACAGATAACTTTCACATCACCTGAAGACTTATTTTATTGCTTGTGATTATAACTTATCTGTATCCCCAGATAGGAAGCACAGCACAGCAAACTACGAGATAAGCTTCAGCCCATCTACTTCTCTGCTTCAATCATTGCCTGGATTTATCATCTGGAGTTAGAGGACAGATAACTTTGTGACCTTTTCAATCTCGTCTCTTTAGCTAAGGTTGCCAATCATAACGCATACGCTAACCAGAGCTCTAAGTCATACAATCAAAAAAATCAACTTTTCCTTCTAAATCCTGACTAAGTTTGATTGTGTCTCAATTCCAACCAAAAGGGACTTTCCCACATCACAGTAAGTTTTACAGAAATGCCCTTCTGAAAATACGACACGAAGAGTACAGATTCCCTGGGAAGTCCCGTTCTGTGCAACAAAGAGAGACTACCTCTCAGTGCCATCTGATCTCACAGGGCACTAAAATACCTCTCTATTTAACAGTACCTGTCTAGGAAGTTGATCATTAATGTCCAGCATAAAGACACGATGACAACATTTCATGGAAGCTTCTTCAGGAAATTAACCTTTCTATTAATGTAGGCCCTCTTTTTATTCTCAGAGCTTTAAGAATGACTTTGCAACAACATTTATAACAA
Source organism: Mycteria americana (assembly GCF_035582795.1). Taxonomy (NCBI): domain Eukaryota; kingdom Metazoa; phylum Chordata; class Aves; order Ciconiiformes; family Ciconiidae; genus Mycteria; species Mycteria americana. Next base: position 13,827,247 of record NC_134376.1, read on the forward strand.
CACTCATATGCTTATTATTTGGAAAGCGTGAGGACAACTTCTCAAACCTGCTGAGATAAATTGCAGGATAAATGCCTATACTGAAGAGAGGTTTCTTTCAAGTTTTAAATAAATTTTCATAAAAATCCAGAGTTGTTATTTTATTAGTACTTAAGTACTACTTTACTCAGCACTTAGTCTATGAATGAAGGAGATCAGAACTTCAGGTAACGTCACTTAGCATAGCCCCATCAATACGCAGAGTGTGGCAATGGCCCTAGAGTAGCTTTCTGTGGACTTTAAAACTAAGTCACAGGGACCAGTCTATATTCTGGAGTGAGAATAGAAATGCTGGGGGAAGGAAAGAGAGAAAGGAAAGAGAGAACAAAGAAAAAGTACAAAGGTTATCTAAAGCGATTACTATGGAGAAGTTTCATGGGTTAGCTTCCGCCAGCAACTGAGCCCCACACAGCTGCTCGCTCACCCTCCCCCCGGTGGGATGAGAGAGAATCGGAAGAATAAAAGTAAGAAAACTCGTGGGTTGAGAAAAGAACAGTTTAATAATTGGGGGGGGGGGGGGATTGTAACGAAAAGGAAAACAACGAGAGAGAGAGAGAGAGAGAGAGAGAGAGAGAGAGGAACAAAACCCAGGAAAAAAACCAAGTGATGCAACCACTCACCCCGAGCAGCGATCGCTGCCCCCCGGCCAACTCCCCCCAGTTTCTATACCGAGCATGAGGCCCTATGGTATGGAATAGCCCTTTGGGCAGCTGGGGTCAGCTCCTGGCTGTGCCCCCTCCCAGCTTCTTGTGCGCCTGGCAGAGCAGGGGAAGCTGAAAACTCCTTGACCAGTGTAAACACCACTTAGCAACAGCCAAAACATCAGTGTGTTATCAACATCATTCTCATCCTAAATCCAAAACACAGCACTATACCAGCTACTAGGAAGAAAATTAACTCCATCCCAGCCAAAACCAGAACAAGAAGTCTCTCTCAAATAATGGCAGAATCTTCTCCTACATGGATAGGAATGTATTATACACCACATATACTTCTTCTTTACGAAAAATAGAAGTTAGCTGATTTGGCTTCATTTGACTTGAGAGACCATAGAGTCATATACAAGAGAGAGATTTTGCTGTGACCTTGTTTATGAAGTATTACTTTTCCCATTTCTCTCCATGATTTTCTCTTCAAATTACCAGGAGCATCCCTTTCTTAAAATATCTATTCAGAATCTAATATTTACTATTAAATTTATTATAGATGTTAATATCAAGTGGTAGTTGAATATGGGAAAGTTGAATGTGTTATTTTGCTATCGATTAACATAATGTTTCCTAGAAATCCATGTACTTTAACATTCAGGATGCCAAAGCAGATAAACACTGGTAATAAAGTACTTGAGACTTATGTGGAAAAAAGTAAAAAACTCAGTAAATATACAGAAAAGCACATTTAAGTGAGATGTAGACTTGTGGTTTATTCTTAGTCAGTACAGCTAAATCAGTGCTGCAGCTTCCGAGAGCTACAAACAGAAATGGTGTCCGTCAAAAGCACACAAACTCATTGAAAAGGAGAATTGTTATAGATTACCCCACGTTTCTAAAGCTACTTGCTAAGTTTTGCTACCTCTACTGTTCGTCATTTTAATGATTCGACAAGTTACTGCTCCTGAAAGCAGTTTAGCTCTACAGGGAAGACACTCGGCAAGTCAGAATACAGCACAGCTGAAAAACAACCATTCCTGGACTACAAAAAACAACTCTCTCTGTTATTTAAATCCCTGTACCCAGAAAACTATCTTTTTGCTGGCCTAGCCAAGTCTGTAACTTATTTACCGAATCCGTAGAATTTCGCGACAGAAACGCCACGAGCTCAGGAGTGACACAGGCAGCGCGCGATGCCGATACATCGACTGTGCGCGCAGCGCGTGGCCTGTCTCTTTGCATCACGCTGCGTGCCGACAGAGCAGCGAGGAAAAAGCAGTAATGGGGGAACCTGTCAGCCCGGATTACTGCCAGGGTCGTCAGCCTGACGTGATCCCATCTGACATTGCCACAGGCAACCTGCCTCCATTTATAGTCAGCTGCACCATTAAAATTGCTGCTGATAATTTCAGAGTAAAAAGTTTAAATGACTGAGCATTCCACTTGGAAAGAGAGGGCTTTTTGGTATATCGTTAATAATGCAACGATTTAGACACTTTATTGTCTTCAGAGATACACTTGTTTGAAGAGCACAGGGCGGGAGTTTTCCGTGCGTCCCTTTTAAAGTGACATGTTTGTCTTAGAGAGATGGAGACCCGCTGCTCTTCCCAAATGAAGTCCTACCCGTCACTCCTCGCAGAGAAAGAAAAAAAATGGATGTGGTGCTAGGAGGTTCACTTTGCAAACTGCTGTGCTTTATTAACTGCAGACTGCTGTGCAATTACACATCACAACATTAGGAGGTGTTTTCAGTGAAGTAGTTCAAATTACCTAAAGAATATCAAGTTAATAAATGCAAAATGACTGTTTACAAAGTTGGCAAAACACCCTTGAACTTGCCTAAAATGAAAAAAAAAAAAAAGTTGTTGAACTTTGGACAACTTTTGAGAAACAAAAACCACATTCTTATTTCTGAAATACTAGGGAAATGTCTTGATTTTTCATAAATTACTCAAAGGTTGGTTCCTGACTGCCGTTCTTGCAGCACAGCACAATATGTTTGGTTACAAACCCGACTGCATCTGTAAGACTGTAGTTCATTAAAAAAATCAGAGAGAGAGTATCAATTATTTTTCCTGTACTGTAGTCATGGATGATATACCTAGGGGAAAACACAGCTCTTTATAATGCAAGAGCATAAGACATGGCATATATAATCACGATGAATACAAATAGACAGGAGAATGGCTTTCTCTGACAAATACTACATTTAGCTTAAGTAGAAAATCTGCTGCTCTGTATGAAGCCTCTTTAAGAACCCTATAAATTTCTGATGGTCGTGGTTTAACAGTAACTTTTACAGCATTTTAAAAATTTCTCCTACATCACCCTTTTACTAGCTTGTAGCAATCCCTCAACGTGCTTATGACCTTCCACAAAATATTGTAACAATTATAGGGCAAAAAGGTGATTTAGAGAATTATAAGATATTCCTCTATGACTAACATAGAAGATTTTTTTTCAGTTTCCCTTTGCTTCTGGGGTTTTTTAGGAAAAAAATATTTAAAACTAAGATAGAAAATAATTCATCAGGAAAAGAGGCAAGTACAAAACCCAAGGACTTGAATGAAAACCTCACTGTAGCAACAATTTAACAGTAGCTGCACACAACCACCACAGCAAACGCACATTCCAACTATTAAAACAATAATGAGCAGGTTTTTAAAGAGCTGGTTTTGTGTCTATTCAGTCTAATTATATGCTTCTCTCCTATCCTCATTATATACAGTTAGCCAGCTAATTTCTTCCCGTTATTCACATCAGGCCCTTAAAGCGTTCATATATGGCCCAAATCACTAAATCTTAGAGCAAATATTCACTGATCAGTTGATTCAAACGGATCACGCTTATTTTTCTCTCTTGCCAAATCATTAATACCTTGTAACCTCTACAGTGACAGTAGTCAATGTTGAAGAATGCTGTGAGCTCTATACATGATGTGTATTCTCCAAGTGTGGAGAAGCCACTATAGATAATGTAGAGAAATGTAGAGTGCTTATTCTTACTAAAAAGGGTTTAATTTCAGAGGTAAATAACATATTTTTGTGTAGTCATAGATCCTGGCAGCTTAGTCAAGACCAAAGTCCCATGGTATACTGAATTACGAGAAAGATCTCATAGCTCTGCATCTAAATAGTTGGTGAGAGGAAGGAAAGATGGGAAATGGGAGAGGCTGGTGTCCACCAGGGAATAACCTGCGAGTCAGTGGCAGAAGCTGGAGCACAAGCCAGTCGAATGCCTGGTAAAATACTGCAGTTCATCCTGTGCTGCTTTCATGTCTGCAGCATATGGATTCTAGAAAAAGATGAATTACAATAATGTGTAACTTGTAATTGTTTTTATTAACTCTATCAATTTACTTCTAGCACCAGATATGCAATTTTAAAGTACAGATCATTGGAAAAAGAAGAGTGTATTCATTCACCAGTAGTTAACAACAGAAAAGCTTTTTTTCCACCTCACAGAAAGCTGCTACAGACTTACTGCAAATGTAAATATCTATTTTTGTTATCTATGTTGGCATATGACTTGACATACGCATTTGGTAAAATCTTGTCTTCTCCCTATGCTTCTAGAAGCCACTTCCATCCCATCTGCCTCATTCCCAAATACTTAAATCTGCTTTGTCTTCAGCATCAACAACTCAAAATAAATAACATATATCCTTTGTTTGTTGATATGGCTGTCAGCCATTTACTACTTCTTACTCCATCTGTCTCCTCCCAGCTGTTCAATCCCAGCGCTTCTTTTCAACCTTGGCGTTCATCAATGGCACTAACAGCATGAAGCATTAACATGGAGCCCTTTCCCAAGATGTACTAACAAAGCCTGGGGGGGGAGAAGTACTGCCCACGATTGGCAAGGATCAAGTTAGGGATTTATAGAAACAAGCTGGACACGTATAGGTCCATGGGACTGGACAGGCTGTATCCAAGACTGGCGATAGATTTGATTGATGGCATAGCAAGGCAGATGACTTTTGAAAAGCTGTGGCAAACCATCTTCAATAAAAGGCAGAGAACTACAGGTGGGTCAGTCTAACCTCATTTCCTTGAGAAAGTTGTGGAGCAAGTCCTCACAGAAGCCACTGCCAAGTATATGAAGGACAAGACAATGAGGAGGAATAGCATGGATTCACCAAGAGGAAACTGTTCTTGACCAGCTCAGCTAACTGCTGTGAAATGACTGGCTCTGTAGATGAGATCAGTGCATGTAATTTTCTTTCTTGTTAGTAAGGCTTTTGACAAGATCTCCCAAAGATTCCCAGTAGTCAAACCGAGACAAGCAGACTGGATGAACAGATTACAAGTGAGTTGAAAACCAGTGGGACCATTGGGCTCAAGCAATAATGGCCATTGGTTAAAATCTAACTTTTTCCTGTTCAGAAGTAGAGTTTCTCAGGGTATGGTACCAGGCATAACGTTGCCTGATGCCTTCATCTGAGACTTAGATGATGGGGTGGGAGTTACTCTCAGCAAGTTTGCAGGTGGCACTGAGTTGGGGTGCGAGCAGAAGGCTGTGCTGCCATTCACAGGGACATCAAACGCTGCAGGAATGGGCTGACAGGGACCTCATAAAGCTCAGCAAGGAGAAATGAGAAGTCCTGCACCTGGAATGGAACAGCCCCATGCACCAGTACAGGCTGGGATGGCTCTGCAGGAAAGGCCCTGGGGGCTGGTGTTGGCAGCAAGCTAAGCAGGAGCCAGAGGAGCCATCTCTTCCACATTTCTTATTTTTCTACAACCATCAGCCTTTCCTTATCACAATAATAGGTTAATCCTGAAGTTACTTTAGGAAAAAAAGTACATTAAAAGGAGCAGATGGTTTGAGTGGGGTTGTAAGTAAGTGTATTATCTAAATGCAAGGAGTCCATTTGGGATAATGAAAAGAACTCTGAACAGTCACATAAAGAGGAAGTTTACTGGGCTAATAAGGTATCATCGGGGGGGGTCAAAACATCTGTTTCATTGATTTTAAACACAAGTCTTTTGGGAATAGCATAATTAAATGCTACTAAAAATGATATGCATTTTCAACTTGCAATGGGAAAATAGAATTCCAAGAGCACATTAAAAAGTTAAGTAGTTTTAAGATTTTACAGACACTCATGCATGTAGGTGAGGGCTGGTGGGATAGATATACAGCTTCTGGGCCAATGTTTCTCCATCTGCGATCCACAAAACATCAGAAAAGGCTATATGACACAATTGTAAAAACAAATAAACCAGACATATGCCTCTTTCCACATACAAACTTGCTATGGGATTAAATGTGGGAAAATAATTACAATGCTTAGGTATTTAAAGTTATGTTTTATCTGGTTGTAAATTAAAAGTATTACAGCAATGTTGCTTGAGTTAGTTCATTCTTTTTTTTCCCCAGATGTTTTTGTGTGCTTGTTAAGACAAATGTGAACCATCAAAGAGAGCTGGGTCAATTACAATAGAGCTTAAAAAGCAGTTAAAATGTTTTTATTGCTTTGTTTTAGTCAGAAAGATAAGAGATAAATGTGTACCTTAGAGATCTTCCTGAACAGGAATGGGAATGTAGCCATGACAGAAAACGGAGATTCTAGGAAGAAATTTCAGCCTGAAAAACTGAAATCTGACCATCACTACAGCTAGTGAAGGCTCAGCTGACACTTGAAAGGCAGTAGAAATTATGTGAAACTACCAAAAGTACTTGCGAAACAGTTTCAGAGACAGGTCCTGGATACCAACAACAGACAGGAAACAGTGCACATTAATTTTAACAGGAATTGAGCATCCAGAGTTCTTGACAGCTTTGGAAATTTGGTATTTAGTCCATCCAGAACACTAAAAAGCCCACATTTGGTATTTCTATCCAATTGGGACCAAAAAGATAGAGTGCCCAGGAGATACTGGCCAGTGAGCAATAAAACATACCGATGGGGAGACTGTCAGACTCAGGAACAAAATAGTGCTCTGCATGAATGAGAGCAAACTGGAAGGATCAAGCCATCATCATTTCTGCCATGGAAAACTCACATTTCCTTCATTTGTTACATAGCTCTGAAATTTTGACAAAAAGACTTGAAAGGAGCTAAACAAAATCCAAGTCAATGATTAAAATTACCTACTTGGTATCATTTACTCAAGGCCAAATTTTACATGCATTATGCTTCTTAGTTAAATGATACATTTGTGTGTATCTATTTTTGATAGTTCTCCTTCCAAAAGAGTTGAAGAAAATGAATAGCTTCAGACAAACGCACTTCAAGCATTACAAGCTTTAGTGCTAGGAAATGATTGAGAGCAGGAAACTTCTACTTCTGACAGGGGGCTACTACAAGGATACTACTGTCCTTGGCTCTGAAAGTGGTAATATTTCGGAGCAAGTATGCACAATACAATGTGAAAACAGGAGGGAAATGATAATTCTTTTTTTTTTTTTTGCTTTACTGGCCACATTAAAATAAGAAAATTCCAGTCTCAGTACTGATAATTCTCGAGTTTTTTGGCAAAATGGGACAACCCAAAATTTCATGTTGTGTTAACTTTCTTTACAAGTTTAAAATTTTGTGCTTGCTTGCATTGATACTATTAGTATCTTCCCACTTTCCCTTTTGAAAATCAGGGTTGGTACATATATGGAAAATAACATCTTAAAACAAAATGGCTTGCTTCCTAATTACTTTTGAAATCTGCAGGTTTTGTTCCGAATTCTGTTTTTGTGGGAGCTCCTAGAGAAAGTCAACCCAAATCCAAACCATTTTTTATCCCCTTGCCTGCATTTATTTATTTTGTGAAAGACAGGATTCTGTCAGCACTGAATACTTAAAAGCATGTTATTTAAGATGCCCTAACCTATTCTGCATGCCTTCCAGCTATCACTCGAGAAGCGCATGTGTATCCCACAGTCCCAAGTGGATATTTCTAATGCCACTGGAGATGCTCTGTGAGGGCAAATAAATGCAGACGTTAATGGGGGGGGAGGGGGGGAGGCAGGGGGGAGGATTTGTTCCTTTTCATAAGCCTAGGGCTATAATTATTAACGCTTAGACTCTTCTAGATATCCAGATGAATAGTTTTATATTAGGCTATTATCAATAACTAATCTTCATCTTTTCAGGGAAAAATCTCTGTGCTTTGGACATTACTGCTTATATAATCTCTTTAAATATTTATTCAGAAATAAATAGGTTTTACATATCCCTACGGTGTCAATCTAAATATAACTTTGATTGACATAGATACTTAAGTAAATTATACTGAGTTGAGCAGAAAACTACAATTACTGAGTTTTATTTGCTAATCACCACCCTATATTTATTGAAGTGGCTAGAAAGATTGTGTCACTTGATCTCTTGCCTTTATAAAAATTACTTTGAAACACTGTTTTTGACTTCTTCAGTTATTTTTATTGCCTATCACCAGGCCGGCCACTTTGTTCACAGAAGAACGACAAGTCATAATTATTGGTGTTTTTTACTAAGGGCAAAACAATGAACCTGATAACAGTAAACGCCTCGAGCCTTCCCCCACGAGAAGCATTTTGGGGCTGTGCCCGAGGCCAACTCTGCAAGACAGAGCTTTAGCAGTTGGCTATCCTTGGGGTCTTTGACAAGGGGCGGGGGGAAGGCTGGGGTCTTCCCCACCCCAGAGAGCTCTGCCAGGCCTCTTCTTTTGCCCCAGGGCAGTTTGTGGGCTGAGGCTTTTACCCTCAGGGCCCCACTGCAAAAGAGGCTGCAAACAGCCTTGTCCGCATCAGTAAGATTGTTTATATTAACAAACGCTAGCCACCATCAATGTGGAATCAGTTAACAGGGTCCAAGGTTTCTTTTCGCTTAAGGAATACTTTAATTCTTCACATATAAGAAAAAAAATATCATTCCCTTTCATATCACCACCAGTTTCACCCACCTGTACATACTCTGAAGGCCAGGAAAAGAGCTAATGTCTAACAGTACAGGATCTGTCACATTCATTTATGACCCAGGTATGTATTAAAAAGTTTTGTTGTCTCTTACCATTTGCTGTAGGAAAAAAAAAATATTTCAGCAACATAGCAATAGATAATGAACATAGCTGACTTTTTTTCTCCAGATTAAAATAACTTAACCTCTGAGTCAGGCTTGGTCTGTTTGGTTTACTGATTTTAAAGCTCTTTGAGCACCTGGGCTTTGTCATGGTGTGTATAAATAGTAAATGGAAGAATCCATTGGTCTGAACTCTAAACGAGCTAATGGGAAAATAGGTAAATAGAAAACACTTCATCAGGAGGACAACAGTAGGGATATAATTATCACAACTATTAGTCAGATATATCTCCTTGCTCTAGATATTCCCACAAATTCTGTAGAATATTTCACTTTCCAAAGCTGCAAAGGAACAAGAACAGAAAAGAGATTTGTGTTCTATGCACAAAGTGACCTTTTCAAAAGGGAAAGCACATGTCCTCAAATCCAAGTTGATCAGTCTTGCTGAAATCCACTTCTAAATCAGCTCACAGAATGAATTATGTCTTCTGGTTAAATAGGAAACAGAAGTCTGACAGCTGACTGCCATCTTAAATTTCATGGAAAATAGCAGAACACACTCATGGCCTATGGTATCTTCAGCTTACAGCAAAACTCTTTTGTTTCAGGACTAAGACTTGCCCAGAAGAAAAAAATCTCACAGGTGCATTTTCGTATGAAATAAATAGAGTGGTTTTGAAATATATGAAAAGTCCTAATGAAACATTCAAAACATTTTTGGCAAAAAATGTTACTGAAATGTAAAGCCTGCTTGATACTCTTTTCTTGGAAAAAGGCTCTTTCTTTTCATCTTTCCATCCATCCATCAGCCAATTTGTATTCCTAAAATATCTTCATAATAACAACATGCTGTAGAATCATTTAACAACCAGCAATTTCCTCCCATTTAGGCTAGTCATTTGAGAAAAGCTTCAGGAGTGGGGAAAAGAAAATAATCTCATTAAGTTATCCAGAAAGTGAAATGTGACCTTTAATAAGAAGCTTCCTTTGTTGGGCCCAACATCATGTTTCTAAGTCACATACTGGAATCTTCATCCAAGTGATCTGCCCTTTTTAAGCTGTGAACTGACTCCAGGTACTGAAGTGTTGCATCACTTGGAGAGACATGTTCCTGTAGGGTATCGGCCCTTTTCCTATCCAGTCTTGTCATCCCTTCTTTCAGCTCTTAGAAGTGCAGTTTTCTACTCAGCTTTATTACTTTTCCATCACATTACTCATTTCTGCTAGTTTTTGCAATTACGTGAAAAATGTAATATTTCGGGAATTCCAGAGTGGGGAGAGGGAAAACTAACTGTTTCCAAGTGATCAATATTTGACCATTTGTTGCAAAAAAAATTGGTTTTACTTGTAGTATTTTGTAATTTTTTCATCAAGTGCTAGGGTTCAAAATGTGAGGTTATCAGCAGTAGTGAAAAAGGGAGCAAGTACCCTTCTCTGGGTCTCAGTAGTGGATACAAGCAAGTGTAAAGGGGAAATGGAGTACAAACCAGCTTGTACACTGCTTCCAGGCAAGGGAGAAAAAGAAAAGAAGATTTGCACAATTAGAGACCAGGACTTTCAGAAGCTGTACCTCTAAATCTGCGAGTGGTTCATTAGTTCCGAAAGGGAAATTCAAAGGAACAGGGAAGGGGTGTCAAATGCTGCGGTTCTGTACTGAGCCATGTGGGAGGCATCTGAATCTTTATCTTGTGACAGGAGAGTCTGAATGCAGATACTACAGATGGAAAAGCAAGGAACACTCTGCTTGTCTTTGGTGCATGCTATTGTATGTGTTATGTCAGTAAAGTCAACTTAATGCTATTAGACTAGGTGGAAGAAAAATAGAAATGGATAGCGGCCTTCCCATTGCTAGCAATCTTTCCTAGAATTTAGGCTTAAAAATATAACATTATTTAGCAAAAGTAGCATTTCTGACTTTCTCCTTATCTGTCTTCCTGGCCAATGTTTACAACTTTGACAACATGTCCCAGGTGTTTCAGAGCCAGGAACCAAATTCCTGCTGCCCTTACGTTATACCATTACTGGATGTCACTTTTTCCTTATCTCAAAGACTGCCATTATACAAAGACACTGTTGGAAAACTTAAAGGCTCCAGAAAGGGATGGTGAAAGGCACTGACAGACTTTTTATATGTCACATCAGCATTCGTTTCCTGCCATGCCCATAGGAATAATGGAGCAGACTGAGCTTCTGTCAGCATGGAGCATCTTGGTGCCTTACCTACCAAGTGTGCTTCAGCAAAGGAAACTTGAGGCCAAAGGGAAGGAGCCTGTAAATGACAAATGTTAAAAAAAAAAAAAAAAAAGGCAAATATCTTCATTACTTGGAGAAGGAGAACACTGCACACCTAACGAAATGAAGGGCAAGGACAAGGAGAACATAGAGGGTAAGCTTTGCTGTCAAACAAGCTAATAAATTGCTGAAGGGAACTTCCATTCAGCAGAGGAAAGACAGAGGAAGAAAGAGATCTGTTTTCAGGGCTTAGAAACCCTATCACCAGCCCACATCAAGAATTCATTCCTACTGGCACACGTACAATAAAGAGAAAATACTTGCACCTACATCCTATTCTAGGCTTTATTTTAAAAAACTAATATAAGATTAGTAGTATTTTCTTTCCTATAACCTTATTAACCTGTTACAAACAATAACATGCAAATAACAAAAGCGGGTTGCTTGTCTTGTGGCTTATAATCACGTATGGAAGTTATTGCCTACGTATTTTTGTGTCCTAGAGAGACGTACATGTGGGTCTTTAAATACTCGTAAGTCATCAAACACAAAGTCAAACTTTCATGGGACAATTTAATTCTAGGGAGCTTGCTTTGATCTTTTTCTTCAGCACAAAATTAGTTAAAGTGACCTTAACTGGGCTGATGTTAATCCCTTTGTGCAGAAGAAACTATACATAAGGGAAACAGTTTAATATTTACAAGTACTCTGAAGAAGAGAAAAATGACCTTTCTTAATTAAATGTCATGAAATGAAGGGTAATATTGGGATAGAATATGCATCTGAATAAAGTTAAGATCCACATGTCTCTGGTAGAGTTAAATATTCTGGGCCCAATTCTCTGATTTAACACTGGTGAAAAATCAGGAATTGCTCTTTTGAGGTAAATGGGATTACCTTGTTTTATATCAGCAAAAGCTGTTCAAAACCAAGCTCTCTGATCCTAGAATTGCTGGGATAAGTACATTTAAAGAATTTATAAAGTTCTGTGGAAAAAAAAAAAAGTATTTTCACAGGCTTGTACTCAGTAGGAGGTGCAGCTCTATATTAACTTTCACTCAGGAATGCTTCATTATCCAAGATTATAAATTCATTTGGCATAATGGAAGGACAGGATAAATTATTCAAAAAGATGTAAATAGTTTATATGCCATCAGTAAATTCTCAAGGACAGGGAGATTTGAAATATTTTGAGGCATAAGGTTAATTACCTATCTGATGTGAATTCATACATAGATATACTGATTTGAAGTACGATTATGCTTTTAAAATATACATAGAACAGAACGTTAGGGTCTGCTTATTTCGTTGTCTTAATCCAAGCTTTAGTACAGATAAGAGAATACACATTTCTTTGGTTATTTCTCTTGCCGACAATATTCAAGGCAAGCTGTGATTTCATTTGTTTCAGCCATGCTGGAATATTTTTAGTATTTATACTAGATTTTTCTCCTCTTAAATTTGTGGATTTGTTGCAAATGAGGGAAGATACAGCATGAAAATACATGGCTCTGAATACAGAATATAAACTTAGAAAATTCAGAGGATGTTCAGGACATGCAAATGAATGAAAATGTTCACGTGTTTTTTTTTTAATCTTGGCATTGTAATATGGTTAACAATCTCATTCTTTTAATTAAGCTCTATCATAAGGCCACATGTAATAAAAAGCAGAGGAAAGGACTGCTAATTAATCTCATTTAGTAAAGTACATAAGCACACACTTAAGAAAAGGTATAAGTCCTGTTTCAGTCCTAATGTTAGAACAAACAGATGCTTGAGTACTTTTCTGGAGTAGCCACAGCTTACCCGGAGCTGCCGTTAGCCTGTGACAGATATCCTTGCTTTCATTCACACTGAGCGGACTCACTGAACCTTGTCATCACGTACTTACTACAAAGTTAAGAACACACATAAATTTTGTTGTACAAAGCATAACAAAGGACTATGGGAAGGAAAAAGACAGTCAATCGTTTCAGCTGAAGGTGTGCTCTCATACCTTCATTACTGAACAGTAAGGCAAAAATTCATGTTGGTTTGCTTGTTACTTTAACCTGTAAGAAGAGAATGAGTGGGCCTTCAGGGTGTTATGCAGGAGGAAAGCAGGCAATGTGTGAACATGAGAGGAAACCAAGAAGGGCTATATATGAGAGTCGCTTCTCTACAGTTGAGATTTGACCCATTAGCTACAGTTTCCTAGTCCTTTCCAGCATAAATCAAATAGCTATGGGACAAAATATAGAAAGAGAACAAAATATTCCTAGTATTTAGAAAAGACACCACTCATTGCTATTTTACAAGTGTAAGCACTTGGTCTCTTATGCACTGCATGGAAGGATCTGCATTTATGGAGTTGTTAACCGACTAGTAGTCCTCTCAACCTCAGCACAGCCATGGAATAGCTCAAAGCAGCAGAGTCATAGAGCTTTGAAGCATACCTTAAAACATAGCATGTATTTCTGACGCTACTCAAAATCTGACATAAAATTAAATTTAGAAAAACTATTATTGCTATATTACACGATCTATACTAGCAAGGCTTTCATAGCCATGATATAAATTCTGAGCCAAAATCACTTTACCTTTAACAATTGCTTTATCTGCTATGACTAATGCAGATTATTTTCCCAACGATTATATCTTGTTTAATTTTTACAGGAATTCTGTTCAACACTATTGAACACTGTTCTAAATTGGGTCAATACTCTTAATTAATATTTGTGTTTCCAAGACATTCTAGTGTAATTACAGGAACATTAATCTGCCAGCAGTATTTTGAGAAAGGTTCACAGACTCTCTGCTCTCAGTGCATTTAATAGGGTCACCCTGCCAGAAAAAAACAGTGGGAGCCCCGAGTTGAAACTCAGACTCTTGGTTCTTCTTTGATAGAGAGAATATTCCTGCCAAGACAGTAGAATAGCAAAGGAAAATAAACAGATTATTCTATCAATTTTCAGTGGCAGGATGTGGGCCTGGTCTCAATTCCCCCAAAATCAATAGAAAAATTGACTTTCATCAGGCTCAGAGCCACCAAGAGCTGCTAGGCTTGCTTGCAATGGCAAAACCAGAAACCGTCAGACTAACAGAACTTAAGTTGATCCCTGCAAAGGGGAAAGGCTGTCCCTGTGGTGCACTGGACTCTCTCAAGGCAACAAGGCTTGGTTTTTTGTAGTTTCAGAGAAACCAAGCAAAAAGCTGTGGGGGATGGAGTATTCCTCTGCTCTACAAACACCTGAAAAGATGGATTCTATATTTGAATGCCTAATTAATATCTATCCAATCATGGCTCAAAAGATGGGTGTTGGGATCAACATCTATCCTTCTGTGGGTAATGAGTTACAACTAGCAGCTACCTGTAGAGTCTGATGCTTGAGACAAGTGTTACCTGACCCATAGTCTTAGCAGGTATCAGGGTTAACTAGGTTGACTCTTATTTACTTGTTTAAACCCCTGAGTGTCTTTACTGTTTTTAATATAGGTGCTTGTGGAACAAGCTGCCATCCCAACAGGGTAACAGTGACAAGGTCTGACCCACTGAAATGCACAGCAACTTCTCTGTTAATTTAGAGTAGGATAAGGATTGAAATCATCCCTGTTCAGAAAAACACCCTGAACCTTTAAAGGGGGACAAGGACTGCCTGCCAGCTCGTATCGGAGTAATATACTATCGTCATGCTCAAGCACGTTCACGAAGTTGCGGCCTGTAGCCTTCCACCTACCACCCTGGGATGTATGCTTTAATTCCAGCTTGCCCCCGGCAGTACACGCTGAAGCCTGACCACCAACTGAGCCTTGTGACCCTGCCAAGGAGGAGTCCTTGTGCCACGGGCTCGTCCGGCACGAACTGGTGCAGCTCCGTTGACGTCAGCTACCTTGGCTTCTGAAGAACTACGCTAAGTTATACCAGCCTAGGCTGGTATAAACTGGATCAGTTTAGTCTGCATCAATGAATAGGTTATCTCCTTAATTTAAATCGTTGCTGCACTATGAAATTACTCAGTATAATTTGATGGTTGACTAAAACTAATGAAAAATTTGTCTCGCTAATGGCTTGCACAAAGTTGAACTTTCCAACATTAATCTTGGTAAATTAAGACATAGTAAAATGTGCCTTGTTAGCAAAGGGTGATTTGTGTCACAAAGCGAGTGCTGAAGGAATTAAGATTCGCTGTTTAAATAGGATGCTGAATCAATGAATTATGTTCATGTTATGGACCCTCATCTCAGGTGTGAGCATGTAAACTCGTGGGACGCTTTCTCACTGCTGCGTGGGTGAGCAGATTGTAGGGAGCAGCATGGGTACACACAAAGCTCCAGCCTCTGGGGCTCCCACAGGATGCTCGACCCCATGCTCGCAGGAGAGGGGGTGCTTGTAAACCCCGTGTCTGTGAGGAGGGGTGTGCAAGTACCATGTAAGGGGAGCGTGAGCTGTTCTGGATAAGTTACAGGAGGCTGTTGAGGAATTCATAGTTGTTTATTAAACCACAACAGCAGACAAAACGTTAGCTCTTGTATTACTGATACTGATCCTGAATATTTAGTTCACTTATTACCTGTTAATTATGTGCCACTAATAAGTCACTAAACCACTTCAATCCTAATTTGATGTAAACTGTGCGAGCCGAGCAGCTTTTCCCCGTGCCACGATACTACAGCCAGACATGGCACTCCAGCCTGTGTAACTCAGGGTGCCCCCATGCAGCACACCCTTCTTCCTATGGCAGCTCCCATGCTGGCTGTCAGCAAACAGAGACGCTGACACATGGGCACGAGGAAATATCATCTCAGGCAAAATTATTTCTGTGGAAGGCAATAATTTATAACGTTGGTAGTAAATTACAGCATATGTGCTCCCTGAGCTACTAGACAGTGTGGAGGTCAGGGTGGTACCCACTCTTCCTTTGCCCTTCTTCATCCCGTTAAAGAGTATCTGACCCTGGACCACTGCAATCACCTGATTTTTTGGCATTGCAGTGGGGCAACCATGCTCGTTGAGGGAGGAGGAGGAGAGAGGTCTTCTTCCCTCTCATTGCTTCCTAGCAGAGTTGTACCAGACAGCCCAAACCTTACCTATTCAACTCCCCTGAAATGAATAGTTTTAATTCACAAATATATTATGTGCAAACATAAGATTCCCCTAAGAGGATGCCTGTTCTGCAGTCATTTTTTTTCTGAGACTCTTCGCTATAAGTTATAAAGCAAGATCCATATGACCACTTGCATCAAAGCTAGGACTATATTTTTTCTGCTATTGTAATTCATCAGTACAGGATGCTTTCAGGGATTCATCACACATATTCATACATATTCTATTAGACAGTCTTTGCATTCACATCTGCTGCTACCACGCCTGAATGTGAAACAATTTCTAAACCAAAGGAAGGGTACTTACAACACACTGGGAGACAAAGTGTCTTCTGAAAAGATTTTCAGCAAAATGCCTGGCTAGAGATACAAGATGATGACATTTAAAGAACAGGATATACATAATTTTATTGTAACTTGAGTACCCTAGAAGTTGTTTAGAAAGTCTACTTATAAGGGACAGAAATTTCTTTATAAACCTGAAAAGTTTAGGAGAACATGGTCCCCTGTAAAATTTACAAAGGTTCATTGGTTATAATTTAATGCTTGGCTGATACTACTGTTACAAAAATGAAAATAAAACCAAAAATAGTTTGAGAGAGAAAACAGCCAACTCTCCTTTCTGTCTGGCAGGGTCCCGTAGCCAGTAGCATAGCAGAGGTGTTTTTAGGAGCTACTTTTAAAAAAAAGAGTGACTGCCCTGCCTAAAGGTTTACTTCAGCAGTGAGTCATCAGGCAAGGTACCAAGGTTCTTGGTACTCCACTTCACTCCACTGGAGTGAAGTAAGAGTTCAGGACCCTTGAATCATTTAGTCTGATTACTCCACAGCCTATGCCTGAGGCAAGTGTGGCTGAAAGTGTGGTCAAAAGTGTGGTCTTCTAGGTACAAACTCAAAGGGAAGCTGCCATGATGTCTGACCTGTGATGCTGGCTGTCCACTTCTAAACCCTCCATTACAAAATATTTATCCTAGAAAGTTCAGTCTTGGACTTCATAAAGGCTTGCCCTTCCCTCTGTTCAAAGGGTAGTATCACAGCATCACAGAACAACACAGGATCACCGTCTAAAATTTGACTGCACAACCACTGACCTTGAACAAATTTGTGGAAGTTCATGGATTATCTGTAAAAGACACAGGAATGTGAATTTAAGTGGGAATTGATCCTCTCATACTTTCTTTAGAAAAAGCTTCATAGAGTAACATGAATAAGATTTTAACTGGGAGACATAGAAAGCATAAGAACCAGAAACAAGCCTTGTGGGCTATCTATCAAACTTGGTCTTCAGTTTTCACATAGCACAACCACAGAAAAGAATCACCTTTGTGTGCGCCTGCAAGCTGCTCCGAGTCCAGACATCTACATCTCTCTCCTGAATAAACACTTCTCACATACACCAGGTTGAGGAGAACATAGTCCAAATGCATAAAGCTGGAAATTGCATCCAGATGCCAGAAACACAAGAAGGGTCTGCAGCTGCTAAGAAACCCATTCCCCATCCCTCCCTAACAACATTCCATGTAAATGCAAAGTGGGTTCATGGACATTACTGGTCTCCTCCTTCTTTCCCCTTGCCACCACACCAAGCATTTATATGCTCGCCTGGCACTGTGGCAGCTTAACTGCATGTACCTCTGTCTCTCACTTCATTAACTGCCCCAGTCCTCAACCGGAGGATGTTTAAGAAATGGCAGGAATATTACGATGTAGTCTCCAATACAAGAGTCTGGTCCAGCAGACAGGCTTGTAAATGTGTGTCTGCATAAGCTTTACTCTTCTGAACAAACCTTAGCTCGTACTTTCCTTCTTAGTAAGAAGCAGAGACCATGAATTTATCAAGTTTGTTATGTAAGGCTATTTTCTTCATCACAGAAATATTTCATAGCTGTATCCCACCTCTACCTGAGATTAACCATGCAACGAAGGAGCAGGGAGACCCTCTGAACAACCTCAGGATCCTTTCCTGTTTAAGCTATATGCTTTTGTGCTGCAGGAATCCTAAAATGCATTTACTCTATTCTACAGAAAGCTTTAAATCTATATGAAATAAGTTTAAGTCAAAACTCATCAGCAACTGTGACACTTTATGAATGTGCAAAAGCCAGTGAGCTATCAAATTAAGGAACAAAATGTTCCTTATTGTGTCCCAGCAGTGGTTCCTTCAAATAATCCCATTACAAATTTCAAGGAATGTCAACCTATAAAGCACAGACAGGCTATAAACTATGCCTTCCTAAATGTAAAGCTTATAGTGCACCAATTAAAATTATCTAAACATTTAACACTAGATTGCATGTGACACTATCGATTAAAGATCCTGATCTTCCTTGTTTACTCCCACCACTAACATGGGATTATCAGTCCTTTTTCTATTTAAGAAAAAGCAGTAATCGATTGTGTCATTCTATTGATCTGTTGGAAAATAAGAATAAGCTTGTGTTGCTTTTTTTTTTCTTGCATGGATGATCTTTCAGATGCGTAAATTAATAAAAACTTGTGTCAGTGTAATGCTTGCATATTGATAGGATGATTTTTTTTTTTTTAATGTAAGTTTTGCTTTTCTTCTTGCTTTTACACGAGGGGTAATTTCTGGGAAAATATCTTTGTTTTCTTCGTTGAGTTAATGAATGTGCCAGAGCAGCTTGTATTACTTGCATTCAGAGTAAAACTTGCATACTGCAGAACAGATGGGTATTGTGAACTGTTATGATGGCAGAGGAGTAGGTTTTAAATAATACATGGAGAATTTTTCTATCTCATTAAGTTTCCAGTTTCTTTAAGAAATGTCTTTAAAATAAACGCAAAAGATTCTTAGTGGAAGCTGTTCTTATTTTGTATAATTAGATGCCTTTAGATGTATCTGGTATCAGAACAAAGGCATCAACACAGCTTTAACTCTGATTTACAGTTTCTGTGCACACAGTTGTACAGCAAATGTACACGGTTCCTGGTACGTCCTTCCTTTCTTCCCTTCCCTTCTTCCCCCTAATTTTCTAGAATACTTACAAAGGCTCCCACCTCCCCCAAAGTCGTTCTCTTCATCTCTTTTTTCCTACTTCTTTCTTCTATATTCCTAATTTTTCCTTGAACCTTTCACCCCTTGTTTCATTTTTGACCACATAGGACATTTAGTAGTCAGAAACCCTGTCTGTTTGCATGTTTTCTGAATGCTATTAAGAGAGAAATTGGTGAGCATAACAATGTCTTATAACAGTTTCACTCATAGGGTGCACAAACAGTAGATTATTTGGCACATTTTTGAACAGAGAAAGAGAAAAAAGCCAAAGCTAAATAGGAAAAAAGATAATTCTTCAAATCTTCACTTAGAATACTTACTTTCTATTAAATGGATAATAGGATGAGGTAGTTTAAGTCTAATAGTTTTGCTAAGATTCAAAACATAGATTTTAGATTTACACCAGTCGCAATAATGAAGAAGAGATGTCAGAATTCATTTTCCCTTTGAATAAGCTGAGCTAGAATGCAATTTAAATGAGATGAGCCAGAACAGTAGATCAGCACATAAGGACTATGGCCCAATATGTTTTGAATCTGAGGAATGAGAATACTTTCATTTATTAAGAGGTGTACGGGAGCAGGGGGGAGCGAAGACCGAAAGCTTGCAGGGTACGAATGCGCCATCAGGATGGTCAGCCTGATCTGCCATTGCACACTCCAAACACAGACAGGATAAACTGTGAAGTGAGAATAAACACCTGAAAATATCCACTCTTTTATTAGAACAAGACCAAATTCTCCCTTTCTTGCCAGCTAAGCTTCCCTTGCTGTAGATCTGCACTGAAGATAACGGCTCAAACAAGAGAGTGATGTATCTAGTTTGAGAGTGCTGTTAAGAGACAAGATTTAATTTATGGCAGTTTAAGGTTTCACTTGATCCGAGGTATCTGCCCACAACTGAAAGACTTTTTTCTCTTGTAAACGGAGGCATGTGCCTTGAATTCAGCTGCCCACTTGCAGACTGGTTTAAACCCACTTGCAAGAGGGCAGTCGGGGTGAGGCACAGACCCTTCATGGGGGAGGTGAACTCCAGTCCTTGCAGATGGCCCCATTAAAGCTCACCTGTGTCAGCCACAGTGAATGGGTTTTACCCATCCTCACGCCCTTCAGGTTTCAAGTCTAGTGTTAGACTCTATACCTGTCCTTACATCCACTACATCAACACAGCACAGTGCCTCCTTCACCAGCAGACCTCGTGTGCAGATTTCTGGTACTGCTTGTTCCTGCCTTTGAGTAGCAATCCCCATAGCTTCAAATGTCATTCCTGAAGTGAGCTACCAGGTCTCCATTCACACTAAGGGCACATGAAACCTTTCTACAGTCAGTCTAAACCTCCACACAGTTTTGAACTACTAGCTGAACAATGCAAAAATAAATACTCTCCCTTCCTAAGAATTTGAGAGATAAAAAAAAAGTAGTCACCTCTAGAGCCATTAAGAGCTGCTCAAGACTATCTCTTCCATAGGAAACGCTAGATACATTGTGGCTCAGAACCGAGTAATCTGCATTGGATTTTTTTTTAAACAAATGCCTAGCATTATATCTCCAGTTTAACAGCCAGAGAGTTTCCTGCTTTTGAAACATTTATGAGCTGACTCAGGGGACATTGGTTTACTGTTCAGAGTGAATACAAGTATCAGCAGTTCTGTTGAAAAGTGGTTAGTTTTGCTTAGTCTTCATAGCTCCTTAGCACTTTTTAGTTGTTTCTGCTTACATGTTACATATTTCTACAGAGGACCCTTCTCTCAGCACTGATGCGCGAGTTGATGTTTTCTCTAGAATTACTGGGCAATACTTCCCTCTCAAATAAGTTCTCCAGTACATCTAGCAAAGAACTCAGCACTCAGCTACATAGTCACATTGGAAAGGCAAGATACAGGATGACATACAGGTAATTTGAAGCTCAGACCTTGCAACTTCCTTTTTTTTTATTATTTTTTTTTTTAGGGTCAGTGATGACAGTAAATAGGATTAGTTATAGCAGTTAGCACAGCTGATAGAGTTTGGCTGCACATGAAGGCTTGTGGCATGTGGCCATTGCTTCTGGCAACACATGGATTATAGAATTGTGCATTCAACTCTTTCCTTCTCATGTTAGTATTCTGCCAAGTCTCTCAGGGCTTATTTGTGCTTTTCAATAGCATCTGTACCTCCTACTTCCTATTAAAATATACTAAATCGAAATGCAATGAGATGTGCTCAACATTTCCTAGTTTAGTCAAGAGCTTGGTTGAGTTTGATTAAAGTTGTTAAGCAATTTTAATTTGAGGGGGAAAAAATGAGGGAAGGCAGGAATAATCATAATAGAATCATATACCTCATTTAACACTTAAAAGTGATCTACGAGGCACCAACAAGACACGATGGCTGTCAGCCCCAGTGAATGCAGTAAACAGATCAAATATAGGCACAGTCAAGTGGGAACTGGCACCTGCAGAGAAGAGTGTAATGGAGTAATGTGACCGTGGCAGCAGTGGAAGAGAACAAGAGCCACCTAATGAGGCAAGGAGCAGCCCCTCCTCTCCTTTTCCCCCTCTGGTGCCTCTTGCAGCCTGTGCTTTCTTCTCCAGGTGCCATATCCCAACCTCCTTGTGCGAGCCCCTTCTCTTAAAGGGGAGAGACTTAACAAAAAGAAGGGAACTAAGACAGGTGAAACAGCACAGGGACCGAGTCTGACTGCATCTATGTGGAAAAAAGAATGGAGGGGGAAACCACAGGATGAACCACAGCAGGCTAACTCAGCTGATGGGCTAGAAGCCACTGGGGATTTTTGCAGGCCAAGAAACCTTTCAGCCAGTAGCATAAGAAAGTTGGGAAATCCATTAAAATACTCAAAGTTGTGACCAGAGTGGAGACTTATCTCTCCACAGACTAGTGGAAAGTATGGATTCATTCTCTGTATGGTGTATGTGATCCCCAGATGGAGATGCTGGTGTAAATCATTAAAGCTCCCCCAGTTTCATCAAAAAAAGCTGACCTCCATCACTCCTTTTATTGTTAGTTTCATAACAAGGACCCTTGACAAACCTTGCATCCCATTTTATGTTCTAGTTCAAATGCATTTTCATCCCATCTAAATGCATAGCTGTTTCATTTGCTCCACAGAACAGGCTATCAAGAGGTAATTTGCATCTTGCTTTCTCTTTATAAGTGCTAAAGTATCCTTTCTTCTCCTTCCTTCATCTCTCTTCCTCATTTGAGAGCAGATAATTCACCAAATAAGAATTACTGCTTTCTACAAGTACTGCCCAGCTAATAACTGGACAGCTCTTGGCAACTCAGAGCACCTTGCTTCAGTTGTTTTCCAAATGAGTGAACTTGCTACCATTCAGTCTGGCAACAAGGAACTGTATCCAGTTTAATAGTTCTTCAGACTGAAGGATGTTAGTCAGCTCATGGTATTTTTATTTGAACTTGCCTAGAAAAAAAGCCCACAAACATGTTTTGAAAAACTCTTCTTTTGTTACAGTATAGTAAAAAAACCTCAATTTTTCCTGTTCTCCTGTTTTCCCAATGAAAGCAGAGCAGATAACGTAGCCTTCAGAAAGAACTGGCTTTGACACAGGTCTTTCCTGCTTCCCAAATGTGCTCAGCGATTTTTCTTAATGCAAAGAACTGAAAGCCAACTAAGAAGTATTGCCATTGCCCTCCCTCCCCACCACCTTCCCCAAGAGTAATTTTAGTGGAGCTTTGATTGATGTCAGATGAAATTAACTGGAAACATTTAATGTGTTTAACATGTAAAGGCTTAGGGCTCTATTCACTCAGAGTTAGAGACCTTCTGTGCTTCATAAACTCACAGAGGACACTGGAGCCTGAATTTCAGCTCTGCAGCCAGATGACTTATTAAACAGCACCTTGACTCCTGCCATCGCTGCTGCTTTTCACTTCATTATTAACAAGTGGAGGACTTGAAGGGATGGCAACAAGGATAGAACCAACGGTCCTGTGCAAGAGATGCTGTTAAATTTAGTATTGCGTTCATCATTAAGCATTAGATTAAATTAAGCTGTATTTCCCTCAACAGCTGTTGAAAATCCTGGTTTAACCAAGTGAAAAGGAATACTGTGCTTCAAATGGAAGGATGTATGAGGTTTCTGCTGACAAATAGCTTAGAGGGAAGGGCTCTGAATGGAAAGGGAGGTCTCATGAGGCATCTACTCAGAAGGGAAGTTCTCTTCAGCTTTCTTAAAACTAGAAGAGTCTCCACTAATTTAAAGTATTGAAAGTTGAATCATTTTTTCTGCCTTCTCTCATACTTGTAGCAGCATCCTGGAGAAGAGAAGTTTATTTCAAAGTTAACAGGTGGTTATATCAAGTTAGAAAAAAAATGTTTTTCTTAATATGTACTTGCTTTTTGACCATCTATCAAAAGTAGGTTAACCCTTTGTAATCATAGAATCAGAGAATCATTTAGGTTGGAAAAGCCCTTTAAGATCGTCAAGACCAACTGTTAACCTAGCACTATCAAGTCCTCCACTAAACCATGTCCCTAAACACCACATCTACACGGCTTTTAAATACCTCCAGGGATGGTGACTCGACCACATCCCTGGGCAGCCTGTTCCAATGCTTGACAACCCTTTCAGTGAAGTAAAATTTCCTAACATCCAGTCTAAACCTCCCCTGGCGCAACTTGAGGCCATTTCCTCTTGTCCTATCACTTGTTACCTGGGAGAAGAGACCGACCCCCACCTCTCTACAACCTCCTTTCAGGTAGTTGAAGAGAGCAATAAGGTCTCCCCTCAGCCTCCTTTTCTCCAGGCTAAACAGTCCCAGATCCCTCAGCCGCTCCCCATCAGACTTGTGCTCCAGACCCTTCACCAGCTTCGTTGCCCTTCTCTGGACACGCTCCAGCACCTCAATGTCTCTCTTGGAGTGAGGAGCCCAAAACTGAACACAGTATTCGAGGTGCGGCCTCACCAGTGCCGAGTACAGGGGCACGATCACTGCCCTACTCCTGCTGGCCACACTATCTCTGATACAAGCCAGGATGCCATTGGCTTTCTTGGCCACCTGGGCACACTGCTGGCTCATGTTCAGGCAGCTGTCAACAAACACCCCCAGGTCCTTTTCTGCCAGGCAGCTTTCCAGCCACTCTTCCCCAAGCCTGTAGTGTTGCATGGGGTTGCTGTGGCCCAAGTGCAGGACCTTGCTCTTGGCCTTGTTGAACCTCATACAATCGTCCTTGGACCATCGATCCAGCCTGTCCAGATCCCTGCACAGAGCCTTCCTACCCTCCAGCAGATCAACACTCCCACACAACTTGGTGTCGTCTGCAAACTGACTGAGGGTGCACTCAATCCCCTCGTCCAGATCATTGATAAAGATATTAAACAGAACTGGCCCCAACACAGAGCCCTGGGGAACACCGCTTGTGACCGGCCACCAACTGGAGTAAACTCCATTCACTCCTTGGGCCTGGCCATCCAGCCAGTTCTTTACCCAGCGAAGAGTACACCCGTCCAAGCCATGAGCAGCCAGTTTCTCCAGGAGAATGCTGTGGGAAACCATGTCAAAGGCTTTACTGAAGTCTAGATAGACAACATCCACAGCCTTCCCCTCATCTACCAGGCAGGTCACCTTGTCGTAGAAGGAGATCAGGTTGGTCAAGCAGGACCTGCCTTTCCTGAACCCATGCTGACTGGGCCTGATCACCTGGGGGTCCTCTACATGCCGTGTGATAGCACTCAGGATGATCTGCTCCATCAGCTTCCCTGGCACCGAGGTCAGGCTGACAGGCCTGTAGTTCCCCGGGTCCTCCTTCCGGCCCTTCTTGTAGATGGGTGTCACATTTGCTAACTTCCAGTCAACTGGGACCTCCCCAGTTAGCCAGGACTGCTGGTAAATGATGGAGAGGGGCTTGCTGAGCACTTCTGCCAGCTCCCTCAGTACCCTTGGGTGGATCCCATCAGGCCCCATAGACTTGTGAATGTCTAAGTGATGTAGCAAGTCGCTAACCATTTCCCCCTGGATTATGGGGACTTCATTCTGCTTCCTGTGCCTGTATTCCAGCTCAGGGGGCTGGGTACCCAGAGAACAACAGGTCTTACTATTAAAGACTGAGACAAAGAAGGCATTAAGTACCTCAGCCTTTTCCTCATCCTTTGTCACTAAGTTTCTCCCCCACATCCAATAAAGCATGGAGATTCTCCTTAGCCCTCCTTTTGCTGCTAATGTATTTATAGAAATATTTTTTATTTTCTTTTATGTCAGTAGCCAGATTAAGTTCTAGTTGGGCTTTGACCCTTCTAATTTTCTCCCTGCATAACCTCACAACATCCTTGTAGTCCTCCTAAATTGCCTGCTCCTTCTTCCAAAGGTCATAAACTCTCCTGAGTTTTTATCCTGAGTTCCAGCCAAAGCTCTCTGTTCAGCCAGGACAGTCTTCTTCCCCGCTGGTTCATCTTTCTGCACCTGGGGACAGCCTGCTCCTGTGCCTTTAAGATTTCCTTCTTGAAGAATGTCCAGCCTTCCTGGACTCCTTTGCCCTTCAGGACTGCCTCCCAAGGGACTCTCTCAACCAGTTTCCTGAACAGGCCGAAGGCTGCCCTCCAGAAGGCCAAGGTGGCAGTTCTGCTGACCCCCCTCCTTACTTCTCCAAGAATCAAAACCTCTATCATTTCATGATCACTCTGCCCAAGACAGCCTCCAACCATCACATGGCTCACAAGTCCTTCTCTGTTCCTGAACAAGAGGTCCAGCAGGGCACCTTCCCTCGTTGGCTCCCTC